>NC_081852.1:25343177-25992411 GCF_963259705.1 Myotis daubentonii | reverse complement strand
CTATTTTTCAATCCTGCAAAGTACTTTCAGTATTAATTCTAAAATATATAGTAAGATTGATTTTCTTTATAATTTAACTGTAAGCATTTTTAACTATAAAGTTTAAATTTTAAATATAACAAAAATGACTGATGTAAAAGAAAGAAAAAAAAAATCACTATTTCTATAAATAGTCACAGATCTCCATCATGTAAGTAAATAAGAACAAGCAAACAAAAATATTTGCTAAAAATGTGTAGGACAGTGTTAGGGTTAGGAAAAACAATTATTTGCTAAAGTTCTTTCTTGTTTTTTACTTTCTCTATCCCTTTATGGTGGCTACAAAGCCATTTTAGAATACATTATCAAATTCTGACTATATATCCTGTATATAATACCACTCCTAAATGTATTTAGGAGTGATAATGAGGAGGATTATAGGGGGCAACCTGGGGAGGGGGACGCTAGTAATCTGAATCTGTGCCAGTGACCAGTGTCCTAGTGCACATTCTTGTTAGCCTATAATCAAGTCCCTGCCCCTTCCTTAGGCAATAGTCTGTTTTCCTGGGTGCTCCCCGTTTGCAGGGGCCACAGGCCAGGAATTTGGCAGCTTGGCTGGAGGGGAGGGGGGTTGCTGGCACCACCCAGGCCAAGCATTTAGATACAATCTAACTTCCGCATTCTGACTCAGGAGGGGCTGTGAAAGCCCCGACAAATGCCCAGTAGTTAGGAAACAGATAGGAAACAAAGAAATTTAGGAATAGCTATAAGGAGTAATCTCATTGTATAGGGCAGTGGTCGGCAAACCAGGGCTTGAGAGGCACAAGCGGCTCTTTGGCCCCTTGAGTGTGGCTCTTCCACAAAATACCACATGTGGGCACACATGTACAGTGCGATTGAAACTTCGTGGCCCATGCACAGAAGTTGGTTTTCGGCCTGGGCAAGTCTGTTTTGAAGAAGTGGCAATAGAAGAGGTGGGGGGTGTCGGTCGGTCGGGCGGGCGGGTGATGGGAGATGCAGCGTGGGGGAGGCGCCAAATATCAACAGTACTTAAACTGTATAGGCAGGTTAATAACAATGTACCTACCTGTATAGTTCAAGTTTAAAAAATTTGTCTCTCAAAAGAAATTTCAATCATTGTACTGTTGATATTTGGCTCTGTTGACTAATGAGTTTGCTGACCACTGGGTTAGGGCGTTCAGACTTTGCATCTTTGAATCCCCTGAGCCAACATTCTGCTTTAAAGAAAAGGTTTTTCCTGAATCTCCAGTACTGGTTACATGTTTTCCGGTCGCCTAGTAAATTGTGCAATAATCTATAATAATAAAAGTGTAATATGCTAATTAGACCGGACAGTCAGACATCCTTCTGGATGACCTTCCAGACAAAGCAGGGGCTGCGAGGGCCGAGCCCCTTGCACGAATTTTGTGCATCGGGACTCTAGTATTATATACAGCGAAATTAGTTTGGCAAAATTTTAATTTCTGAACCAGTATTGACTGTGATAATCATCTATCTATATTTTAGTAAGTGCTCACATTTCACTAAAGTTTCAGTTTAGAATCATGCCTATGCAATTCATAGACATGGTACTCTTAGCTCTGAAAAGCAATCTATTCATAATATAATGTATTACATTCCCTTAAATGTGCATGTGTTTAAAAGAAGCACTATTTTCAGTAATAGAAATATCCTTTCTTCTCTCACAAATGCACTCTGACCTTGAAACATTGGTCATACATACAAAGTGTGATCCCAGCCTCTTGACATGGGCCTTAGAGGCTGAACAGCAGTGGGCATACAACCAAACTATAATGATCAGATATTCCTTCTCTCTCAAGAACATAAAATATGGACTGAAAGAGAACTACTGAGTCTGTGTGCATGACTGAAACTTAAGTATGCAATCTCTCACACAATGGAGTGTCTAATTTCTATGTGAAGATAAAGCCTGGAGAGTATTATGCCAAGCTAAGTAAGCCAGTCAGGGAAAGACAAGTATCATAGGGTCTCACTCATATGTGGAATCTAATACACAAAATAAACTGATGAACAAAATAGATCCAGAGACAGGGAAGCATGGAACAGACTGATGAAACTCAGAGGGAAAGGGTGGAATGGAAAGAGATTAACCAAAGAACATAGTATATGCATAAGCCATGGACACAGATGGTAGTGTGGTGAAGGCCTGGGCTTTTTCAATCATTCCAAAACTGAAAAATGTACTTATGTCACATATGGTACACAATAAGATAATTCATGCAGTGTTTCTCCGATCTTGAAATTAAAACAAAAAATACTTTCCAAATATAAGTCTGTGTGATAGTATTCAAATTTTTTGAGTCTATTCTCACAGTTTTCTTCTAAATTAGATTAGACATGAAACATAGGTAGTAGATATTTTTATTTGTTTATATATAAGAATCGGACTGACAATATATATTTGAATATAACACTTATATTCAAATCAGACTTTATCCACGGTATTATGGAAATTAACCAATGCTTACCCTCTGGTGAAAATGACAATATTAAAACACCTGAAATTATAAATACAATATATCATTAATTACTTAACAGTTTGCCCTAAGCTATAAATGCCACAGCTGTTGACAAAGAGGGTATCAATGAGCTATTTTTCCCAAAGTATACATAAAGATAGAACTAGGAGAAATGTCAAAAATTGTGAGGGCTACATTTGCATGAGGAGGCTAGAGAGCAGTTAGGGACAAACTTGAAAGCATAGGAAATATGTTTAAATTGATATAATGTAAATAGGGAACAATTGTTGTGGTTGACCAATACAGTAAGATAATAAAATTACCATAGTTTGCAGAAGGACTAAGCATTTTTTAAACATTTACATTTAGATAAAATATTTCCATAATTAATAACAGCTTACTAGGGAATGATTCTGGAAACTATGTTGGAAGAAACAAGCTGATTAAGACTCTTTTCATTATTCTATGTATGCATTTACTTTGAATTCAATATAAACGAATGACTGCTGTGCTAGAAATGTTGGAAGCAGCAGTAAAAAAGACACACTGCCTGTGTCCCCAGAGGATTTATAGTGAGAAAGGCAGACCAAAAAGGAGTTGCAATTCCAGAAGTTAAGTGCTGTATTAGATCTATCCATAGATTGTTATGGAAGAATAGAATCTAGATTGGAGAGTGAGAGACCACAGGGAAAATATTGAAGGTTGGGATATCTGGATTGAGACCTAATGAGTGAATAGAAACTGATTTAATACAAAGTTTTGGGGGCCAGATTACTGGCATAATATTGACTTAAACCACATAATATTATTTTACAGTCTTGAGGTCAGAAATACAATACTGTTCTCATTGGGGAGAATCACGGAATCCGCAGGACTGTGTTCTTTTCTTGATGCTCTGAGGAAGAATGCATTTCCTTTTTATCTGAGTTTTTAGCATAAATTAGTCCCTTGCAGATAAAGGACAGAAAACCCATTTTCTTGCAAGGTGTAGGTGAGGATTATTTCCATCTTCTAACTAACGGCTGGTATCTTCCTTATTTTATGGCCTTCTACTTTTATCTTCAAAGCCAGAGTATTAGTTTCCTAGTGATGCTGTAATACGTTGTTATCATAAACTTGGTGGCTTAAAACAATACACATTTATTTTCTGCAGTCAAAAGTTTGGCGGGGTTGCATTGCTTCTAGAGGCTTATTGGGAGAATCCTTGTCTTTGTGAGCTCCGAGGGGCTGCTGGCATTACTTTGCTTCTAGCTCCTTGTTTCATCTTCAAAGTATGCTTCTCCAAACTCTGGTCGCGTTGTCATGTCTCTTTTTTGCCACTTCGATCCCCTTGCCTCCATTTTATAAGAAAACTTGGTATCACTTTGGGCTCACCAGGACAATCCAGGATAGTCTCCCATCTCACGATACTAATTTTAATCACAACTGAAAAAAAAACCCTTTTTACCATTTAAGTAACATATTCACAATTTCCGGGGAACAGAAAGTAGTCATATTTGGGGGGCCATTATTCAGCCTATTACCTACAGCAATGATGGATCAAGTGCATCTTGCCTTGCAACTTTCTCTTCTACTCTTCTGTCTTTTAAACATTTGTAATTAGATTGGGCTCCCTGGACAATTCAAAATGGTCTCCCTATCTCAAAGTCCTTACCCTAAACTATGATGAGGTAAAGGGTAGGCCACCTTAAAAAATGCCACTTTGGCATATTGATGATTTTTTAATTAAAGTTACTTGACAAATCGTCAGTGCAAGAAGGGCACTCTCTGCCCCTCTGAAGGCAGGAAATAAATCTCCCATGTGAAGGTCCCCTCCCTACGCCAGGAGGTAAAAAGACACCTTCATCTCCAGACCTGAGGAATTCAGGGCCCAGAAGGCTGGGTAAGCAGTCTGCTTGGTTTCTTCACTAATCAATACCCAACCTAACTCCCTTTGTCTTGTCAGTTATTCACAAATTTATTGTTTCTTTGTCTAAAGGGTATAAAAGCTGACTGTTTTGGTCACTTCTTTGAGTCTCAGATTTCTATAAACTCCCATAAGTATAAAATTAAAAGTTGTTTCTCTTTTATGAATTTACATTAATTTAATTGTTAGACCAGCCCGGAAAACCTAGAAAGTTAGAGGACATATTTTTTTCCTCCCCAACAACTACATCTAAATCTCATTTGGCATTGCAGGAATTAAAACATAGATATATTTGAGAGTTATTATTCTGCCTACCACAGATAGAGCTTAGGCTTTACATAGAAAAAAAGAAGGCATGGTGAATGGGGAAAAATAAAGCATACACTACAAAAATGTACAAGTCGTCCCACGGAGTTGAAATATACACTATAAGGCAAAGAGACTATGTAAGAAATTATATAAAATGTTTGTAATGTTGAAAAAATGCCTTTTTTTTTTTTTCTTTAGTAAAAGGGGAGCTACTGAAAGGTATAATAAAGGGAATAACTCTTAAGTCTACAATTCTAAATAGATTATTTTGGCGCACAATTAGAGTACATTGCACCAGGATATAAAGTCCACTATGGCAAGAATTTTTGCCTAGTGTTTTAACTGCTGTATCCCAGCACCTAGACTAATGACTGGTATGTAGGTGATGGCGTAAGTATTTGTTGGAGGAAAGCATTAATGACCAAATGAATGACTTACCAGTGAGACACTAACTTGTTTGTGCAGGAATATAGACATAAAATGGTGTCATGATTAAGTTATGGAAGTGAGGAAGGTTACAGAAAGATCAAGGAACTGCATTATCCAGTGTGAGACATTAATTTTGGATGAGAAATAAGAGAGAGAAATGAATTAGAATGCCTACTTATTTTTTTGTTTAGAAGCATTGTGGTACATTCATAGAGTTAATGATTATGGAGAATAAATGGTGATGGAAAAAATAAAATTTAATTTAAAAAAGAATCATATGCTCATGCAATATTTTCAGTTTACTGTTTAAGATGATAGATTTTTTAATAGTATTTTTAGTTCACTATTTATAACCCTTTACATTAAGCTAAAAACCTTTATATATACGCCCAAGCATATGATAGGTAAGTAGATAGATATTTCATACCATTGTTACTAACAACATGATTTATAAGTAAAATAATATATAGTGTTAAATTTTATTATCATTATTTGAAAAAAAATATATATATGACAATATACATGGACAAATAAAATGCTATTTGTTATTGCTACTTGCAGTTTTTCTCTACATGAATTTACCACTAACTCTATATACAGTTAAACTCAAATATTTATTTAAATTTTACTTACTGCCTTTTAAAAATGTTAAATTTGGATTTTAATTATGTAAATAATTATAAAGAATAATTAATATATACATATAGGATATATAACATATACATGTTAAGAATAGTATATTGAGCCGAAACCGGTTTGGCTCAGTGGATAGAGCGTCGGCCTGTGAACTGAAAGGTCCCAGGTTTGATTCCGGTCAAGGGCATGTACCTGGGTTGCAGGCACATCCCCAGTGGGAGATGTGCAGGAGGCAGCTGATCGATGTTTCTCTCTCATCGATGTTTCTAACTCTCTATCTCTCTCCCTTCCTCTCTGTGAAAAATCAATAAAATATATTTTTTTAAAAAAAGAATAGTATATTGAGATGATCTCTCTTTATAAACTATCTCATTACATGGTTGCAAAGTAAAATAACGTATTATATGTAATTTGACCTGGCCTTTATCTCTATTCCACAGGCCCCATTCTCTCCCTTTGACATAAATAGCCATTGTTATTCAGTTTTTGTTATATTTTTAAAAATATAAGTACAATAATATGTATACACTCCACTCATTCTCCTACACATTTTCTTCTGTCAAATGACAAAATTAATTCAATTCAGTACTGAGCTTGGTGTCCTTTATTCAAGGGAAAGCACTCCACGGATTGGGGGAATGCAGGGGCTCACAAGCAATGGAGCATCTTCCCTAGGAATTCTGGGACAGGGCGAGTTTTATAGAACATTAGGAGAGGCCACTTGGAAACAGGGCATGGTTGGCACGGTCTGGGGTTTTCTTATAAGGCTAGCGGGTCCTATTCTCAAGCGTGAGCTAGCTAAAGCTGAGTGAGAGGATTGTGATTGGTGAAAGCTAGGATTCATTGATAGGTGTTTTCTGTGCGTGCAGGTTGACTTAAGTTTAGATTAGTGACATGGGCTGGGCCACTGGTTTGGCCTTTGTTTTGTGGGTCCTGATATACAAGGAACTGAATTATCCAGTCTGAGACATTAATCAGTTAGTTAATTTTCTCACTATGAAGGGGAGTGGAATTTACCACCCAATATATGTCACTCTGGCTGAGTATTATTTTCAGCTGAAGACAATACAATACCAGCAGATTTTGGAAAAGATCTTTCCTCCCTCAGCTGCTAACTTTACATTGGAAATGGACCTGTACCAAAAAGAGAGCTATCACTAAAGATACCTTTTTTCCTAAGAAACTTATCTGAAAAACAGGACAATTTTGGATTTCCAGACATTTTCTCTCCTGTGAATGGTCTTACTCCCCTTTGTATCTCCTAGCTTAGCTCAGGAAATTAAATAAACCTCAATAACCTGGTTGCCTTTTGGGTCTCATGTTTTTATGGATTCATGTACATACAAAGTTAAATTTGTGCCCTAACCAGTTTGGCTCAGTAGATAGAGAGTTGGCCTGCAGACTGAAGGGTCCCAGGTCCGATTCCAGTCAAGGACATGTACCTTGGTTGCAGGCACATCCCCAGTAGGGAGTGTGCAGGAGGCAGCTGATTGATGTTTCTCTCTCATCGATGTTTCTAACTCTCTATCTCCCTTCCTCTCTATAAAAAAATCAATAAAATATATTAAAAAAAACACAAAGTTAAATTTGTTTTTCCTCCCATTAATTTGTCTTATGCTAATCTGATTCCTAGACTTGACAAAATAAACTAGAAGGGTAGAAGGAAAATTTTTCTGCCCCTTCAACTAGAAATTATAGAATTCTGTATTTTATCTTCTGTGATTGTTTTCTTATTTAAAATATATATATAAAAAGAATGTACTCTTACTTAGGAATATATAATATATACACATTAAGAACAGTATGTTGAGATGATCTCACTTTATAAACTGTCTCATTATATGGCTGCACCACAGTTTTTCAACCTGTGCTCTATTATATTGGGGTCCACCCCAGCAGGTCCAGGGGTTCCCCAAGGTGTGGACAGAGTCAGCGAAGAGTGAATGACACGGAGGCAGTGTTCAGGTGATCATCATAGCCAGGTTCCTCTTGCCAGGTTCTGTGTTTATTGTCTTCTTACATCTGTATTTATACCAGTTGATTTTAATCCTATCAATTCTGTTCCAAAGGTTAGGGCGAGTTTCTTATCTCCATTCTAGGGAGTAAAGATTATGTAGCTTAAGGGTGATTGTTCGTAGTTAAAGTGATTAACTACCCGCCTGGCACTTAGTTAAGGGGTTTTATTCCCTCCCTAACTTCAGGGAAAAATCCCTACCTGGGGAAACAACCTTTCTCGGAGAGGTGACCTTGGTTAAAACACATAGTGCCAAGAAGGGGAGCCAGGTCCCTTGAAACATATGTTGTGCAGATGTTTCTTCCCTGCAGCGACTGTCAAGCAGCAAGGATGGACTAGCTTCCGGCACTATTAAAGGACATTTGAGTTGTATTCTGCCTTTTATTAACATGCTGCAATGAATTACTTTATTCCAAATTCATTCAATGTTTTTGCCAATCTATCTTTGGGATAGATATTACCCTGTGACTGACCAGGATAAAATTCTGAGATGTCCTAGATTAAAGTACAGCAGGCCAGAGGGTGGAAGGAAGAAACAAAAAGGGGTTAATCAGTTAACAACTGCAGTGCAAAACCAACAATGACTAGTCACTCTCCTTAGTGTATGTTGGGATTAAATTTAACTTTCAGGTAAGTATGTGACTGGACCACTTCAGCTCTGGGGGCTGGCCCTGCCATGGGACAAGAACCTTCGGTGTCAGGTAACCTCCAGGTCCTTGACTTGCCCGGGGAAGATTGGACAAATCAGAGTCAGAATAAAGCGAGTTTTATTCAGATAAAGAAGAGGAAAGAGGCCAGGGCACAGACACACTGTGAAAAAAAGCCAAATGTACATGTCCCAGTGAACGCGGGCCAATGCAGTGAGTTGAATGCACTGCCAGTTCTTAGGATTGTATGTGTTTCCAAGGGTGGGGGGTTGTCTCCAAGTTTAGGGGCTCCAAATTCTGACTCTGCCTCTGATTGGACGGGTAGCTTGTTGTGACTTCTGAGACCTCCCAGGGCTTTCCTGCCATTAACTGTCTCCCTGTGGTCATGCTGAGGGTAGTGGCTCTGGTGAGCGGATGTCAAGTACCTAATTCCCCACTCCACTCGTCCGGATCTTTCCCTAACTTCCTTCTGTCCTGCCTAAGCTATTTTCAAGATTAAGTGGAAAGAGAGAAGTGCCAGATGCTATTCATCCCCAGGAGCTTTACAGCAGTGGTTCTCAACCTTCCTGATGCCGCGACCCTTTAATACAGTTCCTCATGTTGTGGTGACCCCCAACCATAAAATTATTTTCATAATGTAAATATCTGATATGCAGGATGTATTTTCATTGTTACAAATTAACATGATTAAAGCATAGTGATCAATCTCTAAAACAATATGTAATTATATATGTGTTTCCCGATGGTCTTAGGCGACCCCTGTGAAGGGTCGTTTGACCCCCAAAGGGGTCGCGACCCACAGGTTGAGAACCGCTGCTTTACAGACTCTCTCTGCTGCACCTATTCCAAGGAGGTCTAAGCTGCATGGCTAGGGATACGAGAAGTCAGGGGGTCCAAACTGCATGACCAGCAATATGCTAGGGGAGAAGAGGTTACCCTGGGGGCGAGGTTCTTGTTTTCCCAGTTTTGCCCCTTGATAAGCATCCAGGCCTTTTTGCCCTGGTGAGTTTCTGTACCTGGGCCATCATCCTGGCCCATTGCTCTGCTCATGTCTGTTTAACTGCCTCAAACAGTATCAGTGGAGTTTAGCTTACTGAGTTTTGGCCTCTGTCCCCTATTGTGGTCTCATTTAATAAATTCTTTGCCCATTTAATTTTGTCCCATGCAACTTTTGCTTTGATCATATCTAAGAAGGATAAGACCATCAATATATTTTTAAAATGTTTCTTAGATGTTCTATGTGTATATTTCTTTAGTAATATTATAATCAGCTTATCTCAAACCAGAAAAAATTGATTCTTTTATTAAGGCCATTTTAAATGTATAAGTTAATTTGGGGAGAGTTATTTTATGTTGAGTCTTTCCAACACAGTCCTTTTGCATATTTTTTGTTAAATGCTTTGCATAGCAATTTTGCATGAGTAATATTTTTATAAATGAAAGCTATGAATTTTGTTTTGCTACATTATTATCTTGCTAGTTTACTGAAATAGTTCTTTTTCAATGATCATTTTAGCTTTTACAGATATAACTATAATAACTTTTGTTAGTATCATTTCCCCACGCATATGTGCTTTTTCTTTTTGAAGTCAAACTGCATAGTTTGGTTCTTGCTGAGTACCCATTTCCTGATTTACCAAGGGCTGACTTCTTGCTGTTTCCTCACATGGCAGAGAGCTAGCCAATCCTGCGGCCCCTTATAAGGGCAATCATGAGGACTCCATTCTCATATCCTAATTACCTCCCAAAGGATCATCTCCAAGTACCATCACATTGGGCTTAGGATCTCAACATATGAATTGGAGGACAGGGGACACAGATAAATAGTCCATTATAATACATGAATAGTTGGGCAGTGAGTCTATCCTTAGTCATGGCTTGATTCGAGGTGTAAAAAAAAAATGTCATTAAGGCTTATTCTATTTCCTTTTGAGTTAGCTTTAGGCTTGAGGAAGCAAAGCATCTACAGCAAACCTTGACTTCACATTTCTTAATTCAACTCCAGTTGGGAATATCTCTGATTCTGTTCCAGTATTCTAAATAAATGACCCATGGACTTTTGCTGTTTTTGCGGAGGCCATCTGTCCATCCAAGAATGATTCACTATAACCAGAGCAATCTAATTGACTTCGGTATAGGTGATAAAATCAATTAGCTAAAGTTTCACCTAAATGAAATACATGTGCCGATACTGGGCAAGGAGGAATACATTTATAATTTTGGCTAATTACTAGAGGACAGTGAGTGGGTTTTTAAAAAGAAAACAAAAACTATTCACAATGACTATTTTGGCTCCCTAGATCTCAAAACTCTCTCATAGTGGTAGTCATTTCTTCAGTCATTCTAACTACACAACGACACACCCAGGTGCTGATAGACTCTTACTTATCCACCCACTCTCCTTGTGGTCAGTGGCATAATCTGGTAAAATGCCTCAGTAGCAGTGCCTTTGACATAATGCAGAGTTTAAAACTAGGTTATCTGCATGAACAATGAAATTTCAGACATTTGTCTCATGCCCCAAAACCAATCATTCCACAAGGTCTATCATTACTAATATGCAAATATGATTTTACCCAATTTGAATATGAGGGAAACTTCCAATTGTTTGCAGAGGAATCAAAGATTATTAATATAGTCCCTGCACAGAGAAGCTGGAAAGGGTTGGGGAGAATTGCCTTTATTCATTGCAGCTGACAGTTAAAGAGAGAAATGTATTTGAAAAAATGGAGTCAAAGACATATTTATATACCATATTAGAATGTCACAATGATGAAATATGTGAGGTGCATGGTACTTGAGAGAAAAATTAAATTATGCTCTGCCATTGTGGATAATTTTCTCAGGGGAAAAAAAGGGTTTATGGTGGGTATCTGCAGTGGAAGAAATCTCAAGAACCATAGAAAATCTAAAGGACATGGACTAATGCAAACTCTTCAGGGAGGCACAGTGTGATAGCATCATCTTCAAAAGAGTAATTAATAGAATCATGTATTGAAATCAAGAAATATATTCTTAAAGGGCCATGACAGTAACTCGGCAAAATAGCATGAGGGACATAACTATGACTTTCCCTAGAGTGAATTTTGAGTCAATTTAACATTGACAGCTCTCTTTTTTTAAATAAATATTTTCATAATGTTTGAGTTTGACATAAATCTTTATTTATTTTTTTGTTTTGTTTCCCTTTTAATGACATTTTGGGTTCTGGATCTCTTTGATGTGGGCCAAAGAAGGGCAGGGGGGGTTCTGCTGTAGTCACCATCATCATAATTAAAGAAATGGCTAATATATATTGATTTACATACTGGAAACCACACTGCACCAAGTGCTTTGTAAACTTTTTCTCTTTAAGTCTCAGAACATCTATGAAAGTTGGGTATTGTTGCTTTTCCCATATCTCAGATGAATAAATCGAGTGCCAAAGTAACATATTTATCTGATTCCAGGTAACACCCAGTTTTCAGAATCACTCACTTTTGGTTTTTCTACTGATATACAAAACTAGTGGGAGATAATTGAAAATATTTGTGTATGTGTGCGTGTGCGCGTGTGTGTGTGTAAAATAAAGTACTTCATTGTGCTTTCTGTAGTAGGATTCAAACCAGACTTATTGGAAAATTGTTGTAATAACCAGGGTCTTACACATAATTATTTTTATTTGAGAACTGTCTTTGAAACTGCCAATCTGTGGTAAAGTTTACCATAGCAATGTCTGGTTTTCATCATGCCAAAGTAATTAAGTGCATTACCTAGATCAGTGGTCGGCAAACTCGTTAGTCAACAGAGCCAAATATCAACAGTACAATGATTGAAATTTCTTTTGAGAGCCACATTTTTTAAACTTAAACTATATAGGTAGGTACATTGTTATTAACTTAATTAGGGTACTTCTAAGGCTTAGGAAGAGCCACACTCAAGGGGCCAAAGAGCTGCATGTGGCTCACGAGCCGCAGTTTGCCAACCACGGACCTAGATCATTTAGGATAAATAGGATATTGTCTTTAAGAAGGTAATGCTCTCCCTACCCCACTCCCACCGCCAAGGCCAAGTTTTGCTCTGTGAGGCAGTCTTTCTCTTTTTTTTTTTTTATTATTTTTATTTTATTTTATTTTTTTTATTGCTTAAAGTATTACAAAGGGTATTACATATGTATAGAGGCAGTCTTTCTCAAAGTTGACAATTGAACTATCACTTGTTTGACATTGATTTCATTTTTAGTTTGAGAAAAATTCTGTTACAACTTTAAAACAAATTAGAATTCATTATTGGCACCTGTAAATATATTCTAAAGTAATTAAAAAACATTCCCGCAACTTTATTTTTTTAAGGAAACAAACCTCCAATCACTGGTAAAAGGCAAAATTTGCAAAGAGGCTCACATATTACCTACAATTGCTTTCATTGGGCTCCGTTGTGATATGAAATTTACATCATGTACTAGTTTTATTGCTTTTGAAATATAGGAATATTGATTTAAATTTTGACTAGGCTTCTTCTTATGATTTACAAACATTTTCTCACCAGCTGCCAAACTTAATTTATGGCTACCTGGCTTCAAATTGAAAAGTGAAGTGACAGAGATGAATAGAAAGTAGTAGTTTAAAACTGATGCTTTATGCTAAATTTGAATGAGAGTCATTACATGTGATTTCCACAATCACAATAATGGGAATGTTGAGTTCCACAAGTTTGCAGTAAAAATGACTGCTATGCTAACCATTAGAGAAACATTTTCTCTGAGTTAATGCCTATTCCTCTTACAAGTTGACTTCAAACCAGGTTTTTTGAAAGACTTGGGTAGTAAACAAGGTAGTTAACATTTTCTAAAATCTCCATAAGCTTTTATAAACTCCAGCTTTAAAATCTAACACGGTTAATCCCCAGAGGGAAAGTAGGGGAGGGAGGGGGCAAGGGGAAGAGATCAACCAAAGGACTTGTATGCATGCATATAAGCCAAACAATGGACATGGACAACAGGGGGACAAGAGCATGAGTGTGTGTGTGGGGGTGGGGGGGTGGGGAGTGGGGACTTAATGGGGGGGGATGAGGACACATTTGTAATACCTTAACTAATAAAAAATTTAAAAAAATTAAAAAAAAATCCAACATGGTTATTTTTAGCACAGTTCATAATATCTATTTAGTGTCTCAAAAAAAATTTTAATATTTATGATCTAAAAAATCCCCAATTCTTAAATATTATATTTTGCTTTAGGATATCTAAAAGTTATAATCACAACTGAATAATCTTTTTTTGGGGGGGTGGGGATCATAGTATTTGACCTTTATTTTCAAAACTGTGGTTGCAGAATATTAAGTTGCATGTAGTTTAGAGAGGAAATAATTAAATATGATCAAGCAAATAAATTCTAAACAGTTGTGTCTAAAAGAGATGAATTAAGCCGAAACTGGTTTGGCTCAGTGGATAGAGCGTCGGCTTGCGGACTGAAGGGTCCCAGGTTCAATTCCGGTCAAGGGCATGTACCTGGGCTGTGGGCACAGGAGGCGGTTGATCGGTGTCCTCTCTCATCGATGTTTCTAACTCTCTATCTCTCTCCCTTCCTCTCTGTAAAAAATCAATAAAATATATTAAAAAATAATAATAATAATAAAATAAAAGACTGAACCTTTGGGGAAAAAAAAAGAGATGAATTAAGAGAGAAAGAAAACACTAAAATCAAAGTTGCTCTTCCTATGTTAGTCAATTCAGTGAGGTTCTATCATGAATATAACACATGCCATTTTCTTCATTAGATCTCTGTGTAGAGTAAATAAACAATTATTTGAGCAAAATGAAGTCCAATGAAGTTATAATGATAATGGTTCTTCTATATATTCAGTCAATAAATATTTACTGTATGTCAAACATTATTCTAGGAATTTTGATTGATCTGTAAATTAAGTGAGAAAATTACTAGCCCTCATGGAGTTTACATTCTAGTGAGGAAACAGGATTTAATAGCAACAAAAATAAGTAAATTATACAGTATTAGATGTTATCTTGTAAAGTATATTTTATAAATAGGGTGTATTAATAGAGAATTTTAATAAGGAATTATTAGGGTTTAGCATATGCACATGTACATATCTGCCTCAGATAGGTTTATTCCTATATTTTGTAATGTTGACAGTTTTATTTAGGTAGGTACTTTGGAAAAACATAGTAATATTTATCAGCTGTAAGAAGTAATTATTTTATCTGTAACTTGTTCCATTGTGTTCCAATCACAAAGTAGCTTAAAATTTTACATGATATAATATTACAGAATATTTTACCTACAGAATATCTTTTATTCAGCCAACAGTTTCTTTTATTACTTATTGAGTATCCTATCTAATAATAGATAAACATGGTAATTAACCATAACTCGCTACCCTTCTCATTGGCTAATCAGCGAGATATGCAAATTAACTGCCAACCAAGATGGCAGCCGGCAGCCACGCAGCTGAAGCGAACATGAGGCTTGGTTGCCCCGGCGATGGAGGAAGCCAAGGTTCCCCACCTGCTGCCGCCCAGCTCTTAGCTGCACTCTAAGCAACTATGTTGCAATTATAGAAGCTAAACAATCCCCAGAAACCTGCTTTCAGCCAGCCGGGCCTCAGGGCTGGAGTTGCAGCAGTGTTTCAATTATAGAAACAAAACAAAGCCCAGATACCTGCTTTCAGCAGCTGAGGTTTCAGAGCTGGAGCTGAGCCTCAGAGCTAAAGCCGGCTCTCAGCGCCAGTGACAGCCATAGAAGGTAAATAAATCCCAGAATAAAAAAGAAAAAGAAAAAAAGGAGAGGTTGGGAGCTTCAGTCACCCACCAGTGTGAAAACAGCCCCCAGACTGTCCAGGCACCCCAGTGGGGACCCCCACCATGAAGGGGGCGTGACCAGCTGCAAACAGCCATCAGCCCCTCATCCAGGCTGGCCAGGCACTCAAGCAGACCCCCACCCTGATCCAGGACACCCATCAGGGCAAACCAGCCAGCCCCAACCTGTGCACCAGGCCTCTATCCTATATAGTAAAAGGGTAATATGGAAACTGACCCTAACAGCCGAACAACTGGGAATGACTGGTCACTATGACACACACTGACCATCAGGGGGCAGACACTCATTGCAGGAGCTGCCCTCTGGTGGTCAGGGTGCTCTCACATGGGAGGAGCTCTGCTCAGCCACAAGCCAGGCTGATGGCTGCCAGCACAGCGGTGATGGTGGGAGCCTCTCCTGCCTCCTCAGCAGCGCTAAGGATGTCCGACTGCAGTTTAGGCCTGCTCCCCGCTGGCAAGTGGACATCCCCCAAGGGCTGCCAGGCTGCCAGAGGGATGTCTGATTGCCATCTTAGGCCCAATACCCCGGGGAGTGGGCCTAAGCCAGCAGGTGGTCATCCCCTGAGGGGTTCCAGACTGTGAGAGGGCACAGGCCAGGCTGTGGGACCCCTCCCCGCCCCCCAAGTGCACAAATTTTTGTGCACTGGGCCTCTAGTTGAAGTATATAAAGAAACAAGTCCTATCCTTATATATTATACAATAGCAGAGAAAATAACATTTACACAGTCACTCATCCTGCCAAGCAAAGTAGAAGAGATACACTAGGAGAGACATCTCCATAGATTAAATTCTAATGGTGATTCAAAGGAGAGAAAGGGTTCTTCTGTCTACGGTATATGACAATGCTTTCATGAATGAGTAGAATTTAGATGTGGGGGAAGAACACAGGTGTAGGGTTGACTAAAGAAAAACGAAAGTGTGGAGATTAAAAGCATCCGGGCCCAGCATGCGTAAAGCCTTTGATGGGTAGGAAGAAGAAGATACGATAGTGAAGCTAGATCAGGGAAGCCAAGGTCCAGATCGCGCTGTGCTGAGGATTCCAGGCTGTATTTGAAAGCCAATGAAAAAGCATGGATTTATACAGTGGGGCCTTGACTTACGAGTTTAATTTGTTCTGAGACCGAGCTCGTTAAGGAGCTCATTAACTCAAATTACTCTGTCAACTCAATGCAAAAAATCGGCCGAGAGACAGCTGGTATCTCAAAAACACTCGTTAGTCGGAACACTCGTAAGTCAAGGCCCCACTGTATATGCAATTGGTCTGGACATTATATGACACAGAGAACTACAGTAGGTTTAGTTTCTAAAGCAGTTTTATAGCTTTTTTACTAAGTTTACTCCCCACACTGGCTGAAAAACATCTCCCCTATGAAGTCAAATATGGCTGTGGAGTCACGATGCAATAAGAACCCTGACCTTAGGAAAAAACTGGGTATATCTCTCTTCTTCAGTTATTACCCAAAGGTATGTTAAATTCTCAGTGTCCCAGTTTCTTAAGTTGAAAAAGAAGTAGTGAAAATCTCTGCTAGGGTAGGTCAGGGATCTGAAGTCTAAGGAATCACTAAAAATGTACCCGTGAAACAGAGGAATGAAATCAAACTCTGATTGTCAGAATGTTAGCATTCTAAAGAAAGCAAAGGATTTTTAGCAAGTAAATTAACTCATTCTAATCCAAGTTAAGACTTGCATAAGAATTTAAATAAAGAAATTATGCAAACCAGATACAGTGGGGCCTTGACTTACGAGTGTCCCGACTAACGAGTTTTTCGAGATACAAGCATCTCTCGGCATCTCTCGGCCGATATTTTGCTTTGAGTTGCGAGCTAAAATTCGGGTTATGAGCCAGCTTCAGATACCCCACCGCTAGTTGGCGCAGCGAACGTCACAGTGAACGCCACAACATCAGCCCAGCATCACGTGTCTCACTCGTTCACTTTATGATTTGACATACGAGTAATTTGAGTTACGAGCTCCTTCACGGAACGAATTAAACTCCTAAGTCAAGGCCCCACTGTACAATGATAACTGTGTTTAAACATGAAGTTTGTAATCTTTTTTGTTTGCTTTTTCTTTCTGCTGTATTTATATTCAGGTGATTGTCCACTTCATTTACAAAGTGTTAACTAATGAACACTACCAATTACTTCCACTCCCAACTCACGTAATCTTGAGACCATACACCTTTAAAAAGCTTAATTGTTTTCAACCTCCTTATGATCTTTCCTAAGCCTCTCGTAAGGGAAGGAACCAGGCTCAGTGTCTTTTGATGTGACACACAAACCCAGGGAAATAAAGTAGCAGTGACTCCCTCTAAAGCTCTCCCAGTCTCTCTCTTTCCTTTAGTAGTACACACACACACACACACACACACACACACACACACACACACACAGTGTCTGCTGGGTATTGAAATATCAGTATCCTGTTTTGTGTGTTTGTTTTGTTTTGATTTGTTTACATATTTCTCTCAGGTCTTTTCCAGATTCTTAGCTGTGTAGAGCCACCACACAGTGTGTCACACTGAATGACATCTGGACTAAGAATTCAACCGTAACTCCCACAAAAGGCCTTTCATTGCATGTACGATGCTGCAAGGCAGAACATGAGTGATCACTCTGACACAGGCCTTACACTTGTGGTCAGGCAAGGCCAGAGCAGCCCATTCCTGTGTCCACATTTGAAATGAACGATAGAAAATCTGAGAGAAGGGGAGTGGGGCCCTGCAGCTCCATGAGAAAGCTCTTCACTCAGCTTTAGATTCCTATGGAAGGTAAGCAGATGGAATTGAAGAAATGACTAAAAATGAAGGCATATTCGGATATCTGACTTATTTTTGCTTCTTAAAAATACAATCTATTTTTTTTTTTTTTTTACTTTTGCACAAAGCTTCTGGGAAATGGCTTTATAGACAGTGATTTTGCTAAAGAAGGGAGAACCAAGCCAGTGCCCAAACTTCGGAGCCCTGACAATTATACGTAATAGTCTACTTCTGAAATTTTATGAAGAAACTTAAATTCACAAACCTTTTACAGATAGAGGCATGCCAAGATTTTCATGCAAAATTCTGTTAATATTGTCTGTAGAGTTAATAACTTTGGGCAGAAAACACCTGTAAGGATTCTGCATGCCTGCCAGAAAGGAGTACCAGCATCACCCCCTGTGGCTGCCTTGATACCACAGCAAAGGATCATGTGACTGGAGCTATACTTCACCTGCTCAGTCATCAGTCATCCAACCTATTAATATTAACGGGATCTCTGTAGATGTTAAACTAATGAATTCAACATAAATATTGCATTAAATGTAGAATATTGATTACTATGTTTCTTACAGAAGGGGATTGTAATTCTGCACAGGATTTATGTTGAAATGCTAAATCTGAACGACTATTGAAGGCATCATCATTGAATTAGGAGAAAACCAACTGCTTTGAGAGTTTTATCTCAAGGTGTGGATTCTCAACTAATTGGAGGGGCACTGTAGAATATGTGCAACTTTTTCAAAAAGGTTATAGCAAAAAACTTTCTTCTTTCTTCCATGAGTAAGTGAATAAATAATATAATTGTTATATAATGACTATGTCAAAAACAGATTTATTAGGACCATGAATGAGTGTTGGAAACTTAAAAATGCAATAGAAATATCAGCAATTTCAAAGCTGGTAAAATGTATTCCAGGTTCATGCTCACTTTAGTTAGCTAATACTGTCTGCCCAGAAAAAAAAATTAGAAGGGCCCCTCCTCTCTTAGAAATGATACCAGTGAAAAAAGGGGCATCTCTGGGAAGCTATAGACTTTAGACTCAGATTAAACCACCACCAGCTATTCATATATTTAATAATATATTTTGAGTAGAATTTTGCCTGTGGTTTTCTGCATATTTATTTGTATATTTAGGAAGTCTATCATTTTAAAAGAATTACAAAAATTCTACTAAGAGATTGTTCCAAGATTATACTAAGAGGTCTATAAATTGCTCAAGGAAGCACTTTATTTGTATCATTCTTATGGTGCCCAGGGCCCTACATTATTATAATCTGTCAATATGTCACTCTCCTTCACTGCACGGTGAACGCCTTGAGGGCAGGATCTAAGTCTTGACCATAAGCCCCTGAACTACTTAGTGATAGTCACTCAAGCAGATGTGTGGATGGCAGGAAAGCAGGTAGACAGGAAAGATTAATTATGGAGCATGAGTAGACTAGATTAGATATGTGCAAAAATTCAATCCTTTTAAATTTTCTGCTATAATTTATTCGCTCTTGCAAGTCCCCACTTGGCTGTAGCACTTCATCATCTCTCTGCTATTCTTCCTCCATGATTTCATAATGTCAACAGCATCTTCAATTTTTGTTTATTTGACACCTCTATCGAGGGTTAGCTGGATTATAATCTTGCTTTTTGTTCATTTGTGGTTAGAGCTCTGCTAAATTAAGGGTCGCTTGATTACAAAGTAGCAACCCACTCTATCACTAGCTCACTTTATCCACTATCCCCTGCTTTCTTTTCCTCCATAGTGCTTAACATTAACATCTTCTGGCACACTCAGTGATTTTTCTTATTTGCTTTTTATTGGTCCCTCCTCTGGAATATAAGCTCCATGAAAGTAAAGATTTTATTTTGTTAACTGTTCTATCCTCACCATCTAGACTAGCACTGTCATATAATAGGAAGAGAGAACATTTAAATGAATAAGTCAGAAGGCTTATCTCCTATATTGAGAATCATTCGCAAATTTCAATGACGCTTTGCTTGGAAGCTTTCTCTTACCCTAGTACATATGCTTTTCCCCAAACTCTCTTCTATGATCTCAAGCCTCTTTAATGTCTTGCCTTCGTTCATTTCCAACCCCAGCAGGTCCAGGGGTTCCCAAAGGCATGGACAGAGTTGGCAAAGAAGGAAAGAAACTGGGAGTAACCTTAACTCCTCTGGTAGCAAACATATGTGTTAAAAGATCAATATTTTTTTGGTAAAAGGGCACAAGAGTAAAAACCTGATAGTTCACTTATATTGCATAACAAGCTAACCAAACTGGACATGGAGGATAAATCATAAACAAATCATTTTACTTATTGTTTCTATGACTCTTCTTTCGATCAGATTTCTGTCTTTTCAAATAGGACTGAGGTATAGTACACTGGCAAAAAAAAAAAAAAAAAAAAAAAGGCAAACAAGAATAGTGCCAAAGTAACAGATACCCAAAACCGAATACCATGTCAGAAAACATCATATAGAACCATTTTATCAGATTAGAGCAGCAAGAGGAAGTGACTTCTAAATCATAATCATTTAGTGGTATTTATCAACTTCGTCATGGTAACTTTGCAACATCATTCTTTATTTGTGAAGTAGTAAAATTCATGTCAAAAAGGAAGGGGGAATGGAGGAAGTCAATTAGTTCATTCCAATAAATTACCTCTCCAGTTCTTATAAACATGCCATCAGCACAAAATTGAGAAATAATACCTAAGACTAGAAGAGAGTTGGTTTAACTTATGAAGCAAATCAAAATGGAAAATACGGAAAGGTACAACCAATAGGGTTGAAAAGGCCCCTCACTGAAAATCTGTATTAAAAAAAATGAAATTAATAAAAATAAAAATATAAACAAAACTCTACTAGTACAAACTAGCCTGAGTGGTTTGGCGGACAGTGTGGTTGGGCCAGCTGTCACTGTATTCTCATAACTGGATTTTCTTCATTCCGGTTAAACTGGAACGTAAACGTCAGCTCTTTACAGACAGGTAATCCATTTTCATTAGGACCCAAAGACTTACTGTATATCCTATCAATAAAAAATATTTTTACTTTGATAACTGACTGAAGATGTGGGGACTCCATGTAATCCAACCGCAAGGTTGGTTGCTGTCCAGTCCTGTGCAAATATAAAAAAATTTTGCTCTAAGGCTTTGACCCTACAGTTTTCACAGCAACTTAACTACCATCCAGCATGTCCCCTATTTGCAAGCCTTCAAGTTCAACAATTCAAATTCTCGCTGCATATTATGTCCCTAAGCAGCATCCTTGAGGTGCAGAGTAGGCCGCTTAGTCATCCTGAGACACACAGGCGTCTCCCAACTCCTCCCATTGGGACGGGTGGTTCTGATCTTCTCCCTCGTCAGCCAGCTCTTCTTCGGCTTCTCCCCCTTTGTTCTCCTCGTACTCTTCATCCCGAGGGAAATCTGTCTCCTGTCCCTGATCTACACCTTCTTGCCTTCCTGGCCGTGGTTTATCTGCACATTCTACACAAATACCACAGTGTCGCGATCCATGTCTGATTCCAACACTGGCAGCTAATAAGAAGATCTTCTTACACACCATACATTTGTATTTTTTATCCTTTTTATGCACCAGGGAATGTCTTTTTACATGCTCTCTGCGAGTAAACAGTTTTCCACAAATCTCACAGCTAAAGGATCTGACTCCCGTATGAATGAGCAAGTGCCTTTTTAGTGTTCGTCTGTATTTGGCTACATAGGTACAATGAGGGCATTTTAACTTGTCCATGTTTAGAGATGATTCACCATTTTCCCAACTTTCTTGTTTTGGCCAAGGTTTAGGCAACAACCCATACTTGTAATCGTTTGCAGCACCTGGTAGCAAGCCATACTTGAAATTGCTTGAAGTACCTGGTAGCAATCCGTACTTGAAATCACTTGATGGGCCAGGCATCAGGCCATACTTGAAATCATGTGAAGTACCAGCATCGCCTGCCTCCTGCCCCGAGCTGGCTTCTGCCAGCACGCTTACGTTCACATTCCTGTCACAGTCCGGCCCCGGGAGCAGAGCACCGTCCAGATCCGGTTCTTCCTTAATGAATGACATAGCTTCTTCTGGATAGGCAACAGGTGGCTGTATCATGGAGCAATCTTCTAAACTCGTTTCATTATTAGGTGGTATATTATCAATAAATCTCTTTGGAGTTTGGTTTTTCCTCCTTCTTTTGTTGCCAGTTTCTTGAATTCCCTGGGAACCCATATTATTCCAAATAAACACTTTTGTTTGACGTGGGGCTTCACTTTCAGCCAATTCAGGTGAACCATCCTGGACCCAACCACTGTCATTCATTTGGTAGTTCTCCATTTGGCCCTCATCGACATTGCAACCATCATTTTCAGTTTTTGCATTACTTGCCAAATTGGTAAGATTCCGTGTTGCCCAAAAACTGGCAATTTGTTGATCCAGTGATGAAGACAGACCATCTCTACTGACTGGTTTCCTGTTGTTATAGTCCACAACTGCAGACTCCGGAGCTTCAGATTTAAGGCTTATATTTAAGGCGTCTTTAATGAAATTTCGGCAAGTCTGAACAACTTCGCTCATTTGCAGATAGCTGGCCACGGTCATCACTTCAATGGCATTTTGACTCGTGAGCACCAGGTTACCAGAGTATAGGAAGTCCAAGATGACGGAGAAACCTTGAACTGCAGCAATATCTAAGTGGGTAGTATTGTTTTGGTTAGGGCTTTCTTTGTTGGAAAAGCAATATAAAGTCTTAAAGAAACGGCTGCCTGCAACCAGGATGTTCTTATGAGCTTTAAAGATTTTTCCGCTCACCACAATGCTGACATCACAAAGAATACCTTTCTTTCTCTGCTCATTTAATTGTCGAAGAAGTTGATAGCAATAAGAGTTTTCATTTGGCCTACTATTAAAGTCACAGTATCCCTCTTCTGAAGGTATTTCTGATTCCTGGGCGTTGGCTTCGTGGAGCTTGTGCTCCCTGGAGACATGGTGCCACCGGAGCAGGGTTTTCTTGTAGTTGCGGGTCCCTTGCGACAGCTCGTCATGGCCCCCGGGGGGGAGGTCCCCGCCACTGCCGTCTGAGGGGGTCTTCTGGTACCAGGCGCAGGACATGAGGCCGGTGTCCTTGCCGTAGCGCAGCCAGGGGAAGTCCCGCAGCCAGGCCTCCTGGAAGGAGGTCTCCAGCTTCTGCAGCAGGGACTTGGGCCGCGGGAGCGGGAGGTGCGCCCTTTGTTGGGGTCCAACCCCAGCAGGTCCAGGGGTTCCCAAAGGTGTGGATGGAGTCAGCGAAGAATGAAGGACACGACACGGAGGCAGCGTTCAGTTGATCAGCATAGTGGTTCTCCAGCCAGGTTCTAGCCAGGATCTCCAGCCAGGTTCTGTCTTTATTGCCCTGTTACATCTGTATTTATACCAGTTGAGTTTAATCCTATCAATTCTATTCCAAAGGTTAGGGCGTTTGTTAATCTAGTTCTGTTGAGTTTAATCCTATCAATTCTATTCCAAAGGTTAGGGCGTTTGTTAATCTAGTTCTGTTGAATTTAATCCTGTCTAGGTTAATCTGTGTTTCATTATAAGGGCTATTCCAAGGTCTCTGCTCTACTGATAAGCTACAAGGAAGTGACTGAAGGAGATTATCCTACCCAGTAAAGGTTATCCCAGCCTCACTGCTTGCCTTGCCTGGGACTGCCCTGTGTCAGTGGGTCTCCAGGGGTATAGGCTTTAATGCTTTCCCTGGTGGGCAGACTCCTGGGGATGTGGGCCCAACAAGTCCCAAATTTATTGCCAACAGTCTTAGTCCAAGTACTTCATAAGTAGTACATGGTATTTCTGTAACACTAGGGGGTCTTACCTTAACACTAGGGTGTCATTCCCTTCCTTAGTCCTGTTAATTCCTAACTCCAGGGAAAAATCCCTATCTGAGGAAACAACCTTTCTCAGGGAGGTGGTCCTGGTTAAAACACATAGCACTAAGAGGGGGAGCAAACATATGCCATATATGGCAGGTCCCTTGAAACATAAGCTGTGCAGATGTTTCTTCCCTGCAGCTACTATGTCAAGCAGCAAGGGTGGACCGGCTTCTGGCACTATAATAAAAATACTACAAATTGGGTGGCTTGATGAACAAATATTTATGTCTCAGTCTGGAGCAGGGGTCCTCAAACTATGGCCCGTGGGCCACATTTAAATACAAATATTGTATTTGTTCCCTTTTTGTTTTTTTTACTTCAAAATAAGATATGTGCAGTGTGCATAGGAATTTGTTCATGGTTTTTTTCTTTAAACTATAGTCCGGCCCTCCAACGGTCTGAGGGACAGTGAACTGGCCCCCTGTTTAAAAAGTTTGAGAACCCCTGGTCTGGAGTCTCAGAAGCCCAAGATTGAGGGGCCAACAGATCTGTGTCTAGTGAGGACCTGCGTCACGGTTTATAGACTGCCACCCTCTCACTGTGCCCTCATACGGCAGAAAAAGCAAGAGAGCTCTCTGATGTCTCTCTTATAAGAGAAATAATCCCATTCCTGAGGGCTCTCCCCTCATGATCTAATCACCTACTAAAGGCCCCACCTCCAAATACCATCACATTAGGGGATAGGATTTCAACATACACATTTTGGGGGTACAAACAATGAGTTCATAACACATATTCTTCCATGACCAAAGCTGAAAACTCATTTCTGCTTCATCAGCGTTGACGTGGATCAGGAGTATGTATTACCTGAGAAAAAATACCGTCAACAACTTCACAATTATCACTGCAAGTAACAGCTAGCACTTGCAGTCTGCTATATCAAGCCTCGTTCTAACTGGTCTACATATATTAACTCATTTTTCACCATAAAAATTTGTTAATTGGTACTATGATTAGCCCTAAATTTCAGATGAAGAAACAGAAATACAACATAGGGTACATTTTTTATGGTCACACAATTTAGTGGTGGAAAAGGGTTTCAGACACAAGCAGCACGTGTCTGAGGATCTGTGCACCTAGTGCAGATCTTAAAATCGATTCTTAAAATGTATTCCTTGGGATTTTGTAATCTTTGTTGTCAATTATGGGATGATACTTCCAGAGGAAAACATATCCTGGCAGCTGAGGAGAAAATGATGGGAAATCTATCTGATAGCAAGAAAAAATAGTTCATTGATAGTTCTTACCATGATGTATTGGAAGAAGAATGAATCAAAAATTGTTACATAAATAATATTTAATTAACATCAAAGCCTCTGATTGAAAATTGGTCTTGTTTGGGCTTTAATTGTATCAAAGTAATTTTAGGTTCACAAGAAAATTGAGAGGAAGGTACAGAAATTTCCCATATACCTCTTAACCCCACTGGAGCCAATCTTTAAATTCTCTAAAATTAAAATTGTTTTCACCTAATTTTATTGGAATCTTATGAAAATTTGAGCTATTCTACCTAAACCAATTTGAAACAACAAAACAATTAAAAACAGAAGTTAGATTTTTTGTCATTTCAAGAATACAATTATATTTTTTTCTTTCAGATTCAATCTGAGAATGGAACTTAATATGAAATATTCTCATTTAGTACTTAGATAAGTAACATGTGTCAAATATCCTTTTATTAGTATATATAAATGAGCAGAAGGAAATTAAGCTACAACAGGCTTTTCCTATTAATACAGGAAATAATTGGCTTGGTATATCATCAATTAATTACAGGAACTTAAACTGAACTACAGAGCATGTAATGAAATATTACACAGCAATAAAAAGAAAGAAATATTGCCATTTTCCACAGATGGATGGGCCTAGAAGGTATTATGCTAAGTGAAATAAATCAGACAAAGAAAGACAAATACTCTATAGCTTTACTTATATGTGAAATCTAAAAAATAAATTTAAAAATGAACAAAAAAAACCAAAGCAGAAACAGATTCATAGAGAGATCGAAAGGATAGTTGCCCAAAAGAGGGAGATAAGTGAAAAAAATGGAGAATCCTATATAATAAAAGCCTAATATACCAATTGTCCCCTCAACCAGGAGTTTGACCAGGAGTTTAACCTCTTGCTATGATGGGCACTGACCACCAGGGGGCAGCGCAGACCATGGCGGGCATTGGTGACACAGTGCTGGTAGCAGGCAGCAGTGGAGGCATAGCCTGCCCCCATGGGCCCCAACAGGAGCAAGACCAGGGCGGGATGATGGAGCAGGTGAGCGGGTGGCTCCAGGCCAAGGCGGGTGCAAGTGGGGGCCCGATCGCCCTGCCAATATCCCCGCAGACAGACAGTCGCTGAGGGAGCGGGGCGGGGCGGGGGGGGGGGGGGGCTGGCCTCAATCGATCGCTCAGCAGATGGCGACCAATGGCCAGGCCCCAGGCTTGGATGGGGAACTGGGGATGGGTGGTGGTGACCAACCTCCTGTGGAGACCTCTCGCCAGCTACCTGGGGGCAGGGGTGATGGGGGCAGAGGTGTGGTGAGAATACGGGGTGTCTGCTGAGCTCGCCCTCACGCCCCCTGCTATCTCCCCCAGGACACCAGGGCTCACACGCCTGGGAAGTTCCCCCCATCTCAGGTGCCAGGAGCCTACCTCGCACCCACGCAGACTCTTCCAGGTGAGCCAGGCTACAGCCACCAGGACCATAGGGCTCCCTGTGGGTTCCCGCAGGAGCTGGTCTGCAAGGCTGGTTGGGAGAGAGCACGCTGCCCACCCAGCTTCCATGCAGCACCGCTGGGCAGCCCAGAGGCCCACACTGTGCCCCAGTCTGGCTGGGCTCAGAGCATCTGCATGTGGGGACTCAGGCACCGTGACTCAGGCAGAGGGGGGGCACGTGGTCATCCAGGGGCTCAGGTGCTGCCCAGGGCCCCGAGGTCAGCTGGGACCTACCCTTCCAAGCCTAGGGACCGCATCTGTGCATGAATTTTGTTCACCTGGCCTCTAGTGTCATAATAACTATGCATGATGACAGATGGTTACTAGACTTATTTTAGACTCATTATGGTAATCACTTTCTAAGGTATATAAACAGTGAATCACTGTATTGTATGCCTGAAACTAATATAATATTGTATACCAACTATACTTAAATGAAAAAAAATGAAAAAAGAAAAGGGCAAATACTTCAAACTTACAAAAAAAGAGGAGAAAAATTACCCAATGTTTCATTTTTAATATTAAAAGATTCATATTTTAGGCATTTATTTGTGCATATAGAGAAATAGCCCACCTGTACAGATGGATAAATTATATCTCATTTCATTGTACCAACAGAAAGAGATCAATCTATAGATAAATTCATAAAATTTGATATTTTATATGGAATTTTCAAATTGTTTTTAATGCATCAAAGAAAAAGAAGCACAAAAGGGATTTCTTGATTTTAAGACATATGTTTCTTTCCAACAGTGATGTCAGTCCCTAAATATTCTTAAGTTTAAGAAATAAAATCATATAACGCATTAATAAGGGTGTCATTATAGTTACTATTCAATTTTAGGCAGTATCAAATGCAGGGAAACATGAAAAAAATGTAAAAATTCTCATGCTCTTCTGCAATCATTCTTCGACCTTCTGTTTATTAAATGTAAAATTTTGGCATCATATATATTTTTTTTCTCAGAATTTTTTAGCTATTAAAATATACTATTGTTCACAGGCATTGTGTGATTTTGTGGAAAATTTTCAGGTTTTTCTCCTGTATTAGAATTTTTTTTGAATAATAAAGAACACTTTCTATAGCCATTATATTCAATAAATTAAGTAAAGTATAACTTAATGTTGCTTTTTAAAAAATTACATTTCTTGAAATAAATTTGTTTGGATTTCACATAAGGCCCTTCCTTTATTTAGTAAAGATGAGGATGATAATGATTCTCTGATTACAGTGTTGGGTTCTCTACATAAGGAATACCAATTTTCTTTTTTTGTTTTGTGTGGTCTGAATTTCTCACAGTTGACCCTTGAACAATACAGGTTTGAACTGTGCATGTCCCCTTAAAGCCGTGGTTCTCAACCTTGGCTGCACATTAGAATCACCTGGGAATCTTTTTAAAATCCTGATTTCTGGGCCTCATCATTAGTAACAAACAGAATTTCTGGAGGATGAGGCTCAGAAATTAGGATTTTAAAAAGATTCCCAGGTGATTCTAATGTGCAACCAAGATTGAGAACCACTGCTCTAAAGTCAAGGGCGAAAAAAAAGTCAAGGGAGTGTCTTAATATAACGGAGTAACCCTCACATCCATCCCAGGAAAACAGCTTCTGGAGGCCGCTGAAAGCCGGAACGGAGGAGAGGGCATTCGCCGGGTCAAGGGCTCCGCAACAAGCTCCAGGTGCCTGTCTTTCCAGCGAAGACGCCACGTGGCGTTGATGAGCTGCGGCTGAGCGACCGCCCGGTTAGTTTCGGACGGTCCGACTCCATATCACTTTGAAGATGCAACTGACTCCTGCGTCCATCACACCGGTGAGTGAAAGGGGGGTGTTTTATCACCTCACTGGCTCTTTTCCCAAATAGATGACTAGGCAGTTCCTGCAGGGGAAAGCACTGCGGCTGCCTTACAAACTGGACGGGAGGTCAGTTCCAGGGGCTCCCCCTGAGCGCTCTGCACTTTAAGGCTCCTCATGTGTCCGAGGGCCAACGCATTTGCTGAGTGAGTCTGTTTCGACTATACTCCTCCTCCGAACTGGGGGTATAACAACACGGCGGTTTGTAGACCCCCCTGGATCCACTTGGTATGTGGTTCAAGTGAGTGGGATGTGGCTATGAATTGGTCATCCGAAGCGTCCACGTTACTACTGAGCGGGACAGCATGTGGGTCCCAGGAGTTAGCATCATTTCAGAGCTGCTGCCCAGCAGTCACGGAAAGTCTGCGCTTTCCCTGTTCTCAGTGCCCGGTCATTCTAGATTCTAGAAGATGGTTACAGGGTCCCGGAGAAAGCTTTGGAGGAAGATGCGTGCATGTGGCAATGGCGCCGAGTCTTTCCCCCAGGGGATTCATCCTGCCCTTTAATCAAGGGGTCCTGGGGATATGAATTACGTCATCACAGAAACGAGGCGCAAGGCTGAGACGATCCACCTTCACACCTCTGGTCAGGGTTTGGCTTCCAGAGCTAAGGCTTTCCCGTCATAGGGAAGGGGCTGTATTCCAGCGGGCTGCCTACGTGTTTCCTTCCTAGGCACACCATGCTAATGAGCTTTTACCAAAGATCAGTGTGAACCAGTGTATCTGGTTCCCAGTGTGTCCCTGCTGCTCGTGCACAGTAGATGCGCTCACCTTGTCTTTGGCAGTAAGTGGTGAACTGGGTGTCCACTACTCGAGATCCCATAATCTTCACTGAAATCAAGGAGCCCACCTCCGTGGCAGTATCCATCCCAGTCTTATGTAGTCAGATGAGGGGAGCAACCACTGACGTTTTTAACACTGGCTAACTGGTATTAAAGTGTTTACAATTTACATTTTGAAAGAACAGTATGTGAGACTGGCCTTCAGTTTTCATGCTGAGTATTTACTTTGGGATTCATAACTTTGATTTCTCTCTGAGGTAACTGAGCTATATCCTACAGCAAGTTTATAAAGAACTGTTTCATGGGTGGAATTCTTTCTGAGCTAGTACACATTTTAAATTATTGCTATTGCTTTCTCCCATGGAAAAAACACATGATTTGATCATTCTTTTTTTTTTTTAATTAAATCTTTATTGTTCAGATTATTACATTTGTTCCTCTTTTTTCCCCCCCATAACTCCCCTCCTCCCAGTTCCCGCCCCACCCTCCGCCCTCACTCCCCACCCACTGTCCTCATCCATAGGTGCACGATTTTTGTCCAGTCTCTTCCCACATCTCCCACACCCCTTTACCCCCCAAGAATAGTCAGTCCATTCCCTTTCTATGTCCCTGATTCTATTATAATCAACAGTTCATTCTGTTCATCAGATTATTTATTCACTTGATTCTTAGATTCACTTGTTGATAGATGCATATTTGTTGTTCATAATTTGTATCTTTACCCTTTTCTTCCTCTTCCTCTTCTTAAAGGATACCTTTCAGCAATTCATATAATCCTGGTTTGGTGGTGATGAACTCCTTTAGCTTTTCCTTATCTGTGAAGCTCTTTATCTGACCTTCAATTCTGAATGATAGCTTTGCTGGATAAAGTAATCTTGGTTGTAGGTTCTTGGTATTCATCACTTTGAATATTTCTTGCCACTCCCTTCTGGCCTGCAAAGTTTCTGTTGAGAAATCAGCTGACAGTCGTATGGGTATTCCCTTGTAGGTAACTGAGTTTCTTTCTCTTGCTGTTTTTAAGATTCTCTCTTTATCTTTTGCTCTTGGCATTTTAATTATGATGTGTCTTGGTGTGGTCCTCTTTGGATTCCTTTTGTTTGGGGTTCTCCGTGCTTCTTGGACCTGTAAGTCCATTTCTTTCACCAGGTGGGGGAAGTTTTCTGTCATTATTTCTTCAAATAGGTTTTCAATATCTTGCTCTCTCTCATCTTCTGGCACCCCTATAATTCTGATGTTGGTACGCTTGAAGCTGTCCCAGAGGCTCCTTACACTATCCTCGCATTTTTGGATTCTTTTTTCATTTTGCTTTTCCAGTTGGATGTTTTTTGCTTCCTCGCATTTCAAATCATTGACTTGATTCTTACGCTCCTCTGGTCTGCTGTCGGGCGTCTGTATAATATTCGTTATTTCAGTCCATGTATGCTTAATTTCTAGTTGGTTCCCCAATATAAGATCGAGGGTCTTATTAGTTTTCGTGTAGATCTCATTAAGTTTATCGTCAGCTTCTAAACAGTTCTTGAGAGACCTTAAAAGTGTGGTTCTGAACTCTATATCTTCCTTTGACAATTTTGTCCTGTTTCTTTGTCTCCACATTTTGTTATGCTTCCTTGGTGCACCCCCTAGTGGTCTTTGTTCGCAGTCTTATAGTTAAATCTTGATTGTTGTAGCTAATTCCAGGGAGGGTTTGACCTCCAGGCCAAGTGGCTATGAGAATCAGCTGTGTCAGCAGTAAGAGAACTTCTGTCCTCTAGGGAGGTGCTAATCTAGCCTTTGCCTGAGGCTATCCGGCAAATGGTTCTGCACTGGGCTTGGGTGGGGCGGGTCGCACAGGATCAACAGGGTGGGCTGGAGAGAGCAGTTATGGCGGCTCTCAGTCCTGTCCCCAGGGGCTCTGCCTCTCTGAGTCCCAGCACCCGCTGCAAAGCTCGGAGATAAAGCTGCACTCACTCTGACCGAAGCCAGACAGTCCCGCTTCTCCCGTTTGAGTCTGGGTCCCTAAAGACTCGCCTGTATCTGGAGCTCAGAGTCTGTGACTCCCTCCCGATTGAAAACGCCAACCGCGCCCTCCACCGCCAGCCCGCTCCTTGCACTCCGCACCTCAGAATTTGACTTCAGCACTGCGCCTCCTCTGAGTGTCCGTGTGCGTTTCTCTTTCCTCCTAGTTGTAGGACTTCCACTCAGCCAGCGTTCCTGTGGTTCTGGGTGATGTCCCTTCCGTTTTTTGGTTTCACTTTTGAAGTAGTTGTTCAAAGCAGCAAACTCTGGTGTTAACCTATGCCGCCATCTTGGTTCTCCTGATCATTCTTAATACATATTTTATTTTCTTCAAAATTATCTACCCATTTCAGATGAAAGAAGAGTTTAACACTAATTCCTCTTGCTGTGTAGTTGATTGCTTTAATTTTTATGCTTGATTTTTTTGTCATCTAGTTACACTTCGATGTTGCTTTAATATAGTTACTTTTGTGTCTTTTCCCATCTGGTTTCTTAGACCTTTGTTGTTTTAGGTCAGGTATGCTTAGGTTTTACTTCCTTATTCCTTTTTTTGTTTATTTTTTAAAATAAGGATCCTTTTGTTTTGCTTACTGTATTGGGGATGACTGACTGTTCCTCAGTCCACAACTCTATTGCTTTATCTCTTGGAACTTTTACATATTTTGTACTGTTCCTCTTCATTCTTGAAGAACTTACCAATTTTACCTTTGCTATTACTTGTTTGATTTCTGAATTTCTGAGACAGGGCTTTCCTATTTCCAAAATGAATTCAATGAGATAATTGCACATTTACTTTTCAAGTTTTTGTATCTTGGACAACTCTCTTCGTTTGTTCTGCTTTTCTTGTTGCTGTTGATGCTGACTCCCTGCCTGCTTTCCGACCATCTGGGGAGAAGACGCCTATCTAGGGCCGCAGCAGTATCTGGAGCAGAGGTCTGCAAACTTTCTCTGAAAAGAGCCAGATGGCAGATATTTTAGACTTCGTGGGTCATATGGTGTCCGCCACAACTAATCATCTCTCTTGTAGGGCAAAAACAGCTATAGACAATATGCAAACAAATGGACATTTCTGTGTCTTCATAAAATGTAATTTTTAAAAGGAAGATGATGTTAGGAGACAATTCTGTGTAACTCTGATTGCTGCATATCTTCTGAGAAAAGAGCACGGCAGGGATATTTGCATAACATCTCTCTAAGATGTAGAGTCCAAAGATATTTCAGAAGAGTAGAGTTCCCGCCTCTCTGGGAGATTTGCCTACATAGCCATGTAATAAACACAGTGAAACCTTTCTCCTCCCCCCTGGAAACGTTTAACTATGTTCCAGAGTACAATGATAGTTTGCCTCTGAGACAAAGGTTGGGAATATTTGCTAGCAGCGTCCTTTTACGTATGGAGAATCCTAGACTTAGTGCCCGTTGGCTGTGACACTAATATATAAAGGGTGTCCCAAAATTCAGGCAAGAAGTAATTTTGATAGAAAACACAGGTTTACAATGAAAAATTGTAAATTTTTTATTGATTCATAAAGTATACAGTATAGGGTTATGTATGGAATAGCATGCATAAAAACTGGATTATCATGTCGCGATAGCGAACACCATTAACTGTTATTGCCTGAGCAGCCGCATTTCCGAAGAAGAATGCCTCCAGCCCAAAATCCGCACCAAACAGTGACACGTTGTGAATGCATTTGTTTCTCAACAATCACTCGTGGATTTTCTGAACCCCAAATGTGACAATTTTTGTCGATTAACCAAGCCATCAAGATGAAAATGAGCCTCATCGAAATTCAGCCACATTTATGCGAAACGGTCATGGAAAATTTCAACAAAAGAGTGCCTATGTGCCAGCAAAGCCGTGGAGGCCATTTACCCGATATGCTATTCCATACATAACCCTATACTGTATACTTTATGAATCAATAAAAAATTTACAATTTTTAATTAAAAACCTGTGTTTTCTATCAAAATTACTTCTTGTGTGAATTTTAGGACACCCTTTAGGAGCGGCATCCACCTGGCAAGCACTGCATTGTTCCCCATGGAACTGGGTGGGGTTGGGCTGGGCGGGAAGAAGCAATGTAATGGTAGTTTTGAATAGTAAATTGTCTAAGTCAGCGTGGACTTGCTATTTCCTTACCAACTGAGTTTACGGATGTGTGACAAGACTGCCTTAGGATTGATTTGCTTGATCACTTAACTTGACAGTTGTGAGCAGTAGCTGGCCCAGAGACCATGGCTTGCTGATCCCTTTTCTAGGTGATTCTTCACAATATGCACAAGGAGCGTGCCCTCACCTGTTTAGTCTTAAGTGTTAATTCTGGGGATTGTCTCCCATGCTGCAAACACAAATGAGTATATTAGGAATTAAAACCTGATAAACAGCCACTTGATTTAATATTTGACACTTACTTAGTGTTAGTGGTTGAGAAGAGAACAAATCATGTCGCTATGATCTCTATCCTTCAAAAACTCAAATTGACTTTTTTTAAAAAATGTATCTTTATTACTGAAAGTATTACATATGTCCCCTTTTCCCCCATTGACCCAGCCTGCCCCTACTCTCTGTCCAGGCCTTCATCACCCTATTGTTTGTGTCTGTAAGTTATGCATATACGCATACAAGTTCTTTGGTTGATCTCTTCTCACACATTCACCCTCACATGCCTTCTGGATTCCAGTCTGCTGCAGATTATTGTATGTTTCATCAAACCAAGTATAGGTAATGTGGATGAGTTAAAGCTCTTCCTTTATCTCTTTTTGACTTTTCTTATTTGCTCCTTTCTTCCTATTTAGCTCTAGAGCTCATGGAAATGTTTTCCACTTGTGGTAAAGGTTTGGTAAAGTCTTCTAATGCTGTTCAAATGCTAAGCTTATTTTGATTTTCTTTCATAACTATGTTAATGTGGAAATAGTTATAGAATTAATCCTATGACAAAATTCAATTAAAATTAAAATATATGTCTTGTTATAATATTTGTGTAACCTGTACATTAAAATTTGAAGTGAATTTTAAATGTATGTAGAAATAAAACCCAATTTTGGACAGTTTAGGAACTTGGGTTTTACTCTGCACCTGGAGTGCAAGTTGCAGCTAAAATTCGAAACTAAATTTCAAATAAAAACCGAAAACCAGAATTTACAAGGCATAGAAATTCACCTGAAGGACAATATATAATTAAAACCATCAGTGAAATATTAATAGCTCCTCTAGAAATGACATGTCACTTCAGTGGGTACTTAAGTGCTAACCAAGGCACCTGAACCTCCTACATGACTTTCCAAAAGTTTAAAGCATGTTTGCAGCTCCTTGCTGGGAAGGACTCGTGGATTTTGATGGATTCAACTAAGAATAAGAAATGCTAATTAAAAAGATCTTTCTCTTTTTTTCAGGAGAACTAATACATGAATTCATCAAATGCAAGAGTGTAGATATACTTATAGCCTTCAAAATATCCAATCCATACATCTGCAAATATTTTTTCCATGGAAAATAAAGAAATGCTACTTTAAAGGTTAGATTTAGCAGTGAGGTTTTGGAGGTTTGGGGTTTCAATAAAGAGTGAACTTAAGTAACATTGTAATTTTAATAGAAGCCTAGAAGAGCTGTTGGATTAGATTTTTCTTTCTTTGGCAGATTGTAAGCCAACTATCCATGTTTATGTTTCAGACCATACACATGTGCAATAAGAGAGGCATGAACTAGAACATGCATACTATGTGCTGTGTATGTTTTACTCTGGTTAATCAGGATGTCTGTTTAATGTGCTTGTTTCTTCCTATCCTCAGAATAAATGCTGGATGTGATTTTTAATACATCTGGAGTACATACATATAGAGTTCTATAAATTAGCTGTGCCGTAAGAAACTCAAAGGTTTACGTGCATGTATACATATGCAACTATATGAGTTTAAATAAATGCATGTATGTTTATTTACATGTTGAAAATTTTCTATACATAGCATTTCAGTGAACTTTGTGTATTCTATATAATTTACAGTAAATTAATCTATTCTTAGAAAATGATTTGTCAAAATTCTACCAGTTGCTACTTGGAACAGTTTGAATGTTAGTTGTTTCCAATGCACCAAACTCTATAGAGTTACGTGTTGTTGTTTTTGCACCGAAAACTCCTGATATATTTACTTAAGGAACCAGGTAGTACTGGATTTTATCAATTATGTTCACATTTTATTCTAAGTCAGTGGTTCTCAACCTTCTGGCCCTTTAAATACAGATCCTCATGTTGTGACCCAACCATAAAATTATTTTCGTTGCTACTTCATAACTATAATGTTGCTACTGTTATGAATCGTAATGTAAATATCTGATATGCAGGATGGTCTTAGGTGACCCCTGTGAAAGGGTCATTCGACCGCCAAAGGGGTCGCGACCCACAGGTTGAGAACCGCTGTTCTAAGTGCATACATCCTAGTTATTCTCTTGTAACAATTTGAGGAATATATTCTGGACAGGTTAAACACCCATGAGTTTTGCTCTACTCTAACTCCTGGCATTGTTGGTTTCAAACCTCTTTGCATTCACAATAGGCCTATGATACTTATTGGAAGATAGAGAAGAGGAAATATTCAATCTTGGTAGGTGGTCTGTAGCTTTCTAAGAATCTTTTTTCCTTTCCCATTGATATCAGTATCAAAAGGAGGCCCATTTCTTCTGAAAATCTAGCTTTGTCATTAGTTTGTGAACAAAGTGAAGGTACAAATATTAATGATATTTTTGTGTTTATCAACTGTGGAGGTACCAAAGAAGTTAATTTATAATTTACTGTTTAAAAACTTATGAATTCTGATTTCTGATGCCACTTTTGGCTTTATCTTATTTTTCCCATTGTTATCTTCATTCTGCCACAATTTATTACCTTGCTTTTGGAAAGCTAGCTTATTCCTGCTGGAATGTGATGAATACATTAACTACATAACTATATAAATTAAGCATAGAAAAATCATTATCAAGTTATCTAGGATAATTTTGACCAAACTATTAATATTTTTATTTTATGGTGAATGTTAAAAAATGATAACTTTTATGTTCACACACTTACTTTTGTTTTCTCATTAATGTTGCCCATCTTCACTCCTTTATTTCTTACTTTAACTTTAATTTATTGGCAAACAAATCATTCTCCATTTATTTTTCTTATAGCCTTTGAAATCAACTCACGAATATTATAGCCATCTTTATATTGTTGCCATTACCTAAGTAATAAAAACTCATACCATCATTACAATAACTATATGACATCTCATGTTCTGATCAGGAATAGGAAGTTATTACTCTGCTGAGGCAGCCATATCCTTTTATTGAAATGCCCCAAAATTGTTAGGTTATTTATTTCTCTTTTCCAGAAGGAAATTTTTTCAGCACTCTTTTCAGTAATTTAGTAGCTTCAACAAATCGTTATAAAAATAACCACTTAACTGTATATAGTCATAGCAACTTCAAAAAGGAAAATGAGCTTCCTCCATAAACCAGTAACCCATGACTAGGATGGCTATGCATCCAAGTTGCCAGATAGTTGTCTAGACTTTCATTCTAATTAAAGCTTTGCCCTGGCTTTGTTTTTTAAAATAAAATATTGTTAATAATAGTTCCATTAAATGAAGCCATGACGAATTTGACTCCATTTGTACTCTTAGCTTCTGCCATGTTCTTGTTTAATAGCCTTTGAAATGCACGTGCAGTAAACAGATTTCTGATGTTAAATGTGGTGAAATCTGAAAGATGACCAGCAATAACGTGATGCCTTCCCAGAAGCAGCACGACTAACACTTCCTTTCAAGGACAGCAAGAAGGGCTTTGCTGAGAAAATGAAATGCACTGGAATCTGGGCCTCCAATGGCTAGGGGCAGCTAACTTTCTGCTCTCAGTGGTGATGAATGTATGCAGATGCTGCCCCTGCCCCCTACTCAGGGTGCCATCCAGTGAGCTGCTATGATCTATGTTGTGACCTGGAGAACACACTGTGCCCCAGGCTGCTAACTGGTGAGATTGGGCGGAAAGTGGGAAACTTAGATTAGGCTCAGAGAAACTGGCATGGGACATAGATACTGAGCTGTCTGGCTTTGAGCTACAGAGAGCAGTATTTAAGGGGGATTTTATTATATTGTAATGCTTTTTTTTTTCACTAAATAATAAAACTGTATTTTGGAGCTAAATATTGAAAGTACATCTCTATTTGAAAATTAGAGGCTGAATTGTTGTTCCTCAGCTTAAGATAAACACATAACTTGATTAAAATGTTTGTTGACATCTATCATCCACCATGGGCACAATGTTTATTTCACTAACACATGAAAAGAAGACACAGGTCTGCTGAAGAAACCCCCACACCCATTTCACAGTAGGTTTTTAAAGAATACTGCACTGAAGATTACTTTTAAACACTTGTAGCTGAAGATAAATGTATTTTTCATTCCAAAAAGCTTGACCCTTTTAAGCTTTAAAAACTCATTCCAATAATTATTTCTTGTTTGATTCCGAGGTTGTGAGGTTTGTTCGTTTTGTACACATACAAAAAAGTGATGTGGTAGCTCTTAAAGTGTTAACCTCATCAACAGATGAGTATCAGTGTCATCAGACACTTTTAAAAAAGTATTTACTTCTAATAAATATTGGCTTTTTAAAGATTCAACTTAAAATATCAAAATGTTTTCATAAATTTCTTCCATCAAACTTGAAATATATTACATTATTGCCAATACTGTTGTAAATTCAGTTAAAAAGTCCAACATTAAAAATAAAATCAATTGCCTATGTAGTGATAATGAAAATACAAATGTTGATGGACCATCGTGTTGAATTAAAAATAATGTTCTTAGGAAATTAAAGACACTAGGATACAGAAATGTGCTTCAATTTGCTTGAAGTGCACACATAATTTAAAATTGATAATAATCAGTCATTAAATCCTACCAACCCAAGCAGATATTTTAGTTGTCAAAATGTATAATTTTTTGTAAGTACGTAGAGTACCTGGACTACAAAATAATTGTGACAAAACTGATATTGAATAGAAGAAAAAGCTTCACTGCAATAGCAAGTAATTCCTTTCACTGTCTCCTGTTCTTAATTGTGTATTAGAAATGTATAAGCCTTTGAAAATCAAACGAAATGATTAACAACCCCATTGAACTTTTTGCAAGTGGCTTATTTAAATTTCTGTTTGTATTTCGTTCTCAATCTTTGGAAATATTTAAACAAAATTTTTTCAATGCATGAACCAAATACTTTAGCTTTTACGAATTGAACTTTAAAAAATGCTTGCAACAAACAAGGCAGTAACATTTATCTCAATAAAAGCAAGAAAGGAATGTTACAAATTAAACAGTCAGGGCCCACATGATATTATAATTTTAAAATTCTATACTTGTTTTTAGAATATTTCAACCTAAGAAAGAAATATTTTGATGGAGCTCCAATTTTTAACTGCATAAATTTATATTCTCTCAGAATGGAAATAAATTTCAAAGGTATACAATTTTGCATTATCTAAATTTAAACATCAAAACTTAGAGACATAGAAAACATTTTGACAAGTTTTAATTCTTGTATAAATACATGCCAAAGTAGGGACCAGGAATTGAACAGGGGTCGGGGGTGGGAAATGTACTTATGGAAACATCCTATACTAGAGGCCCAGTTCACGAAATTCATGCACTCGGGGCGGGGGGGGGGGGGTCCCTCAGCCTGGCCTGTGCCCTCTTGCAGTCTTGGAGCCCCCAGGGGATGTCCAACTGACGGCTTAGGCCCACTCCCCATGGGCCTAAGTTGTCAGTCAGACATCCTTAGCGCTGCCATGGAGGTGGGAGAGGCTCCCGCCACCAGCGATGTGCTTGCCAGCTGTGAGCCTGGCTTCTGGTTGAGGAGCGCTCCCACTGTGGGAGAGCACTGACCACCAGGGGGCAGCTCCTGCACTGAGTGTCTGTCCCTGGTGGTCAGTGCACATCGTAGCGACTGGTCAACTGGTCAACTGTCTGCCCCCTGGTGGTCAGTGCATGCCATAGCAAGCAGTTGAGTGGCCTTAGCATATCATTGGCATACTAGAGGCCCAGTGCACAAAAATTTGTGCACTCGGGGGGCAAGGGGGGTCCCTCAGCCTGGCCTGTGCCCTCTCGCAGTCTGGGACCCCTCAGGAGATAACGACCTGCTGGCTTAGGCCTGCTCCTGGGTGGCAGAGGGCAGGCCCAATCCCTAGGTGTAGCCCCTGGTCGGGCTCAGAGCAGGGCTGATTGGGGAGTTGGGGCGCCGCTCCCTGTCATGCACAGAGCAGGGAGGATTGGGAGGTTGCAATATCACCCTCAGTCACGCTCAGGGTAGGGCCGATTGGGGGGTTGGGGCACTGCCCTCTGTCACATTCAAGGCAGGGTTGATGGGGAGGTTGCAGTGCACCCCCTGTCACACACAGAGCAGGGCCCATCAGGGGGGTTGGGGCTCCTTACCCTGTCACGCACAGAGTAGGGCCGATAGGGGAGTTGGGGCACCGCCCCCTGTCACACACAGAGCAGGGTGGATCAGGGGGTTGGGGCGCCGCCCTCTATCACCCACAGAGCAGGGTCGATCAGGGGGTTGGGGTGCCGCCACTCTCACACTCAGGGCAGGGCCAATAAGGAGGTTATGGCTCTACCCTGTCACACACAGAGCAGGGCCCGTGGCGGGGGGGGGGGGCGCCACACCCTGTCACACACAGCCGCAGGGCGATCAGGGGCTTCGGGAGCTCCCCCCTGTCATGCACAGAGCAGGGCTGATCAGAAGGTTGGGGTGCCTTCCCCTGTCACAAACAGAGCAGGGCAGATAGGGAGGTTGTGGCCCCACCCCCTGTCACACACAGAGCCACAGAGCGATCAGGGGGTTTGGGCGCTGCCCCCTGTCGCGCTGATCATGGTGCTGGGAGGCATATTACCCTTTTACTATATAGGATAGAGGCCTGGTACATGGGTGGGGCTGGCTGGTTTGCCCTGAAGGTGTCCTGGACCAGGGTGAGGGTCCCCACTGAGGTGCCTGGCCATTCTGGGTGAGGGGCTGAGGGCTGTTTTCAGGCTCGCGGGTGACTGAAACTCCCAACTGCTCCTTTTTTGCTTTTTCTTTTTTATTCTGGGCCAGCTTTAGCTCTGGCTCCAGCTCTGAGGCCTCTGCTGGGTTCTATAATCCAGACACTGTATCAACTCCAGCTCTGAGATCCCAGCTCACTGAAAGCTGGTTTCTGGGGTTTTGTTTAGCTTCTATATTTGTTACAATGTTTCAGACTGCAGGCTCAGAGGCCTGCAGAGGCAGGCGGGGAACGTTGGAGTCCTCCGTCACTGAAGTAAGCAAGCCTCATGTTAGTTTCAAGCTGCCTGGCTGCCGGCCGCCATCTTGGCTGGCAGTTAATTTGCATATCTTGCTGATTAGCCAATGGGAAGGGTAGCGGTCATATGCCAATTACCATGTTTCTCTTTTATTAGATAGGATTATGCTTTGATTGGTTGAATGGATGACCGTTTGACCAGACACTTAGCATATTAGGCTTTTATTATATAGGATAATTAAAGCCTAATATGCAAATGAACTGAACAGTGGAACAACCGGTTGCTATGATGTGCACTGACTACCAGGGGGCAGACACTCAATGCAGGAGCTGCCCCCTGGTAGTCAGTGCACTCCCACAGGGGGAGCACCGCTCAGCCAGAAGCCAGGCTCACAGCTGGCTAGCAGGGCAGCAGTGGAGGGATCCTCTCCTGCCTCTTTGGCAGCACTAAGGACCCCTGGGGGGATGTCTGCTTGCCAGCTTAGGCTCTGGGGGGATGTCTGCTTGCTGCAGGGAGCAGGCCTAAGTCAGCAGGTGGACATCCTCCCAAAGGTCTCGGACTATGAGAGGGCGCATGCCAGGCTGAGGAATCCCCCCCACCCTCGGCCGCCAATGCCCAAATGTTGTGCACCGGGCCTCTAGTTTTATATATGACCTTAAGTATTTATAGATCTTAATAACAAGACATAGAATTTAAAATATAATCAATTTAACAGAACTTTCTCTGAACTTAACCAGATATCTCACTATTGATGTTTTCTCAATTGAAAATACTATGGTTCACAGAGAAAGATCAATTGAGGTTGTAAACAATTTTAGTTTTATTACCCCTAAAATAAAAGTTTGAAGAAAATTACAAGCAATGATATGGAAAAATTAAAATAAATCTATATTGAAAAATATATTCTTCAAAATAATATAAAATAAAAACAGTCGCACTGAATTTTAGAGAGAGATGACTAGAAAACAGATTTCTATATGTGAATGTTATTTTTAAAAATTTTGTTTATTTCTTAAATTACAGTTGATGCACAATAATATATTAGTTTCAAATTTACAACCCATTGATTAGAAATTTTTATAATGTACAAAGGGATCACCCTAATAAATCTAATAACCATCTGCCACCATGCATAGTTATTATAATATATTGAATGCATTCCTTATGCTATACTTTATAACCCCATGACCATAGTTTAACTACCAATCTGTGCTTCTTAATCCCTTCCTCTTTCTCACCTGGCACCACAAATCCCCTCCCCTCTGGCAATGGTCAGTTTGTTATCTTATGTGGGAAACTGATATAGGGTTGAGCCTCGGACTGACCTGCTGGCAAAGTCACAAACAAGTCCCAGCTTAGAGGGCTCAGTCCTCTTAGCATAATTAGGCTTGACCTTATAACACTCCCCAGATCTTACCTGGGAAGCTAATGGGCTGAGGGAAGTGCAGGGAGTGTAAACATGATCAAAACAGGTGAAACTCACAAGAACTGTAACTATGGTAACCACTGTATTGTTTACCTCAGACTATAAAAGGTCGGTGCGGACTGAGCACGGGTGGAAGTCCTTCCTCTTGAGTTGGACTTACCCGCCTGGTCCCCCAATATTTCCAAATTATCTCTTGTCTTTTCTATTTCATTTGTGTGCGGCAGCTCTTCCAGATATTGAACCCTGAACCATGCAGGACGTGGGAGGAAACATTTACGACAAACTTAATCTATGAGTCTGTTCCTGTTTTGTTTGTTCATTTGTTTTGTTCTTTAGATTCTACATGTAAATGAAATCATATGGTATTTATCTTTCTCTGTCTGACTTATTTCACTCAGCATAATACCCTCTAGGTTCATCCATGTTGTTGCAAATGGCAAGATTTCATACATTTTATGGCCAAATAATATTCTATTGTATATATGTACCACAACTTCTTTGCCAATTCATCTATCAATGGACACTTAGGTTGCTTCCATATCTTGGCTATTGTAAACAATGTTGCAATAAACATATGAACGCATATGTTTTTTCTTTTTTTTTTAATTAGTCTTTTGGGTTTTTTTATATAACTATTGCTACCCCAGCTTTTTTTTCTTCTTTTAATTTCCATGTGCATGAAATATTTTATTTTATTCCTTTATTTTCAGTCTGTGTGTGTCTTTCAATCTGAAGTGAGTGTAGACAGCATATGTAAGGGTCTTGTTTTCTTATCCATTCAGCCACTGTATATCTTTTGATTGGAATATTTAATCCATTTGTGTTTAAAGTAGTTGTTGATATGTATTTATTGCCATTTTAGGATTTATATTTTTGATCTTTTTATTCTTCTTAAAGAATACCTTTTAACATTTCATACTTGTTTGGTGGAGATAAATTCCTTTAGGTTTTTCTTATCTGGGAAGATCTTTATCTTTCAATTCTAAATGATAGCTTTTCTGGGTAGAGTAATCTTGGTTGTAGGACCTTGCTATTCATCACTGAATATTTCATGACAATACTTTCTGGCCTGAAAAGTTTATGTTGAGAAATTAACTGATAGTCTTATGGGAGCTCCTTTGTAGGTAACTAACTGCTTTTCTCTTGGCTGCTTTTAAGAATCTCTCTTTGTATTTTACATTTGACATTTTAATTATGATGTGTGGGCCCCTTTGGGTTCATCTTATTTGGAACTGAACTTCCTGGATTTGTATGTCTTTTTCCTTTACCAGGCTAGGGATATTTTCAGTCATTATTTTTTTAAGCATTATTTTTTCAATTTCTTGTTCTCTCTTTCTTCCAGCACCTCCAAGATTCAAATTTTGGTATGATTGATGTTATCCCATGCTTCTTGTACTGGACTTAGAAGTGTCTGGCAAAAGTCAACTTTTGAACCCAGATGCCCTGTAGATTATCCTCATGTTTTGTATTCTTTTTCCTTTTTTGCTGTCCTAAATTTGTGTTTTTGCTACCTTATTTTCCAAGTTTCTGTTTTGATACCTTGCTTAATCAAATATACTGATTCCTTCTAGTGTATTCCTCATTTCAGTTATTGTATTTTTTACTTCTGACTGGTTTTTTTCTATGATTTACAGCTCCATTTTTATGTTTCCTATTCTTTGTTGAAGTTCTCCCTGAGCTGATATAAATATTCTTCCTCCATGTTCATTAAGCATCCTTATAACCAGTGGTTTGAACTCTGGATCTGGTAGATGGCTTGTCTCCATTTTGTTTCTTTTTTTGTGTGTGAAGTTTTGTCCTATTCTTTCATTTGGGACATCTTTTTCTATGTCCTCATTTTGACTTCTATTAAGTAGAACTACCATGTCTCCTGATCTGGATACACTAGCTTTTTGTAGGAGGTATCCACTGGGGCCCAGTGCCACAGCCTCCTGATCACCTGAGCTGGGCAGTTCTGGTGTGTCCCCCCTTCCCCTGTATGGGCTGTGTGCACCATCCTACTGTATAGAGGAGCTACTGTACAGGGGCCCATCCCAAAGAGCAGGACTTGCTCTGGTGCCTGCTGAGTCTATCCTTTGAGTGTGTTTCTTGTGGAGGTAGCTGGCTGGTGTGGTCTGAAACTGTCCATGGGGTGTGCCTTCTCTGGGGTTTCCCAGGAGGTGTGGGGCAAGGCCAGCCACTACATGAGCTCACCTGGCATGAGCACAAAGCAATCTACAAATGATGCTTCTTGTGCTGGACTTACAAGTGTCTGGCAAAAGTCAGCTTTCGAACCCAGGCTGGCTGCCACTAGTGCTGGGCTTGGAGCTTCTGAGCAAGACGTACAGGGCATGCCGAGGCCAGATGCTGCTTGTTGGGAGTTTGTGGCATGTTTGAGAGATTTGAGGAAAGTCCACAGCATGAGCCAAGACAGGCCATTTGTATGGAAAAGCTCCTGGAGTCAGGTTGGGTAAGCCTGCAAGTTAGGTGGGGCTGGTCTCAGGAAATCACTGGGGCAGGGTGAAGGTGGCAGCCAGGTTGGTGGAGACTCAGGTATGGTGCCCACATATGCCTGCAGGGGGAAGACCAAGTGAAGGAACAATGGCCTCTACTAGCACTTCCGTCAGGGAGAACTCTGCCCCTCCAGCCCTCACCTAGAAACCAGACAATTTTGTTCCTCCCTGTATGACAGTGGTATTTTTTTTTTTTTTTTTGGAGCTGTTGTCCCAGTGCTGGAGCTCAGAATAAGTGAGTCTGAGTAAGTCCATATATAGGCCCTTTAAGAGGAACTGTCAGGGACTCCAGCAGCCCTCCATCTCTCGCAGCCATAATCCCCACAGGTTTTTACAGCCAGAAGTTATGGATACTTGTATTCCTGGCACTGGAACCCTCGTGTCTGGCTGGGACTCTTTGTTCCTCAGGGGGGACCTCCACAGCTGAGATATCCCTTTAGATTTGTAATAGCGACATGTGGGTGTGGGACTATCCATTCCAGGTCTCCGCCCTTCCTAAAAGTCTGCACCTTGCTTTTTAGGTATACGCTAGGTTATAGAACTTCTGTTCAGCCAGACCCCAGGTGTTTCTCAATAATGGTTATTCTGTGGATTAGTTGTTATTTTGAAGCAGTCAAGGAAGGTTTTGAGTACCATGTTTACCTACACTGCCATCTTGACCAGAAACCCTTGCATGTTATTTTAAATATTCTGATATTTAATAGACAGTGGGGAGACTTTGCTCTAATGTACATAGTTCAAACAATTTTGAAAAGAAGTATTATAGACCTACTGATAAAAGCAAAGCAATTTGTAAGCTAATTCATATTTTAAAGTACATAATTTTAATTATTTTAGCATTCTTCTTTACTCTCAAAAATGCTATTTTGATGGTAACTTGTGTAGTTATTCTACTCATTGCATATTATATTAGAAAGCAACTATATTGATAACCTAGTTAAAATCTCTCATGTTACAGATAAGAAAGCGAATCTACAGTGAAAAATGACTATATAACAGATACACTATCTCTCAAACTGTTAAAAGAGGCAGAACAAAATATTTTCTCTCTTCAATTTCAGTGCTTTTTATTGGTTTGTTTTCTATAATAGATTAGGACAAAATAAATGTATAATTTATTTTTTTTGTTTCTTTGTTATTATTTTGCTTCAAATATATCTGACGTTGAATCTTCTGATTAAAAAAGCAACAACAAAATGATGAAATCTGGACCTCACTTACAACAAAATTAAACGAAAGGTCTCACTATTCTAGGTGCTAATGCCCCAGGTGTTGCTGAATCCAAGTTTAAAAGATGTGAAACTTATGTTTTATGTTACATAAAATGTATTTCATTTTGATAGCAAGCAAGTTTCTTCAAGCTTAGGTCATAATTTCTCTGAAATAAAATGGAAACGTATCACTACTTTTCCACTCCTCTCAGTAAACCATTAGAGCTGTGTTTTGGCTGTCTTGTAAAATTTATGTGTTTCTTACAATTCCCTACACATTTATTTTAAGACTACAAGGTCAACGATGTCTGTTCACAGTGGGTCTTCCCAGATCTATATTTTCAACCTGAAGGGTAGGAGAAAATCTTCCCACAATTTTCTTAATTGGGCTCTTTTCAGAATTTCCAATAACTTATGTTTCTTTGCATCCATTTCTACAATGAAAACAGTCCTACTTCCTTCAATTTTATTTTCTCCAGGTATAGGCTCTCTCCTCCTACATGTAATGGTCTCATTTGGAGTATTACAACTGTGCATCTATTCTTTCTGAATTGTTTGCACTCATTTGACTTATTGGTGATATTTCCACACATTATTACCCAGAAATGCTAAGGCAGTGGGAAAAATAGAGCAGATGCTGTTTGCATTATCACCGGAGAGCAGAGAGAAGAACTGACAGTAGATAATAACCCTCAATGGGGTAATTGAGCTGTCTGTGGCGGACCCTCTGGAATTTATTATTTTCCTAACCACAGCTAGGTCGTATTTATTCTGGGTTTTGAGTGTTTGAATGGTTGCACTGTTATCCTGATATTAAGTTCAGCATTGCTAATGATGGACCTATGATTATGATTATAGGCATTCCTTTAAGAGAAACACACAGGCCTGTGACAAATAATTAGTTGGATATGACTCAGAGGGTGATCTTCCTTTTTCTGAAAAGTATCAGCTGTGTTTGCTGGAGGCAGTCCACCCAAGTGCTGACCTAGCTTGACCTTGGAGTGACCCTGGAGGTCTCTTTCAGAAACACAATGTTAGAGATATTTTTCTTATTAGCAAACGAACTTTATTAATATTCAGTAAGATATTTCTATACACTAGTAAAACTTTATTTTTTCTTCACTCAGCTTTTTAATTTTTATTCATGTATTCACAAGAGAGAAATTACTTATATTGCAGTAGGTAAAAATTTAATAAATTTGTGATTATAGCTCAGTCTTTAAAAAAATACATATATATATATATTTTTTATTGATTTCAGAGAGGAAGGGAGATAGAGAGATAGAAACATCAATGATGAGAGAGTATCATTGATTGACTGCCTCCTGCATGCCCCATACTGGGGAGGATCGAGCCCACAACGAGAGCATATGCCCTTGGCCAAAATCGAACTTGGGACCCTTTAGTTCGCAGGCCAGTGCTCTATCCACTGAGCCAAACCAGCTAGGGCAGTGGTCAGCAAACTGTGGCTCGTGAGCCACATACAGCTCTTTGGCCCCTTGAATGTAACTCTTCCTAGGCCTTAGGCGCACCCTAATTAAGTTAATAACAATGTACCTACCTATATAGTTTAAGTTTAAAAAATTTGGCTCTCAAAAGAAATTTCAATCGTTGTACTGTTGATATTTGGCTCTGTTGACTAATGAATTTGCCGACCACTGGGCTAGGTTATAGCTCAGTCTTTTAAGGCACTAATGAAAGATATGCTTTTATTGTGCTCCTCCCAAAACACTGGGTAACCTGGCATAGCTAGATAGCTTGGCAGTAGTTAAAAACAAACAAACAGCAAAAATGTGTGATGGCTTTCCACAAGTAGCTCAGAGATCTCAACAGCTGGCCCATGACCGCTGTTAGAGGCCCTTCCTGTGGACCCAGGTAGCAGCCCACCCACAGATCCCGCCAACCAGCCCACCCAGAAAGCCTGGCTAGGCTTACTGGCGAAGAGCTTTTCTTGCCAAAGCCAGTCTGAAAAGACTGGAAGAGATGATTGCTTTTTCAAATGCATGGATACCAGCACACGGCTGCAAGATCATGGAGAATCAAACCAAAGACAAAAAATTAAGCTCCAGTAATTTATCCTAAGGAAATAGTAATCTACAATTGTCAAGATATGACATCAATCTAAGTATTAAAAAGTTTATCTATCTATCTATCTATCTATCTATCTATCTATCTATCTATCTATCTATCTATCTGTCTGTCTGTCTGTCTGTCTGTCTGTCTGTCTATCTATCTAAAAGCCTAAGTGAACGACTGGTTGCTATGACACGCACTGACCACCAGGGGGTAGACGCTCAATGAAGGAGCTGCCCCCTGGTGGTCAGTATGCTCCCACAGCGGGAGCGCTGCTCAGCTGACCAACCCATCCCAGTAGCCCACCAGCACAGCGGCAGCCACTCACTCCCTCAGTAGCCCTGCAGGTCCAATCTCCAGAGAATGGGCCAGACACTGAGGGACCAGCGCTGCTGGCACAATCCCGACAGCGCTGCTGGCCTCCGCCTTGGGCACTGCGGCTGCTTCCCCTCCATAGGCACTCCACAAGGAAGAAATGATATAAAAGCGGCCACCAGGTGGCTCCCGACAACTGGTGCGAACGTCAGCAGGACAAATCCGGATCACTGGCCGGCAAGGGCATCCCACCACCTGCCTGGAGGACTGATTGCATCCCACCCCTCTTACCCACCTTACAACGGGTGCCAGACACAGGGCTCATGGCTGGCGAGCATCACTGCGGCGGCGTGTGCCTCTCCTGATTGTGACTGACTGGCCAGGAGCCCACGGCAGGCACAGTGGGGCTGGGATGAGTGGGGTGGCAGACAGGAGTGGCAGGTGGCGTTGGACTGCCAGTTTTGGCCTGATCCCCGCAGGCCATCCCAAGGGACCCCACCCGTGCACAAATTCATGCATCTGGCCTCTGGTATATATATAATTGCCTATTATTCATATCTAAAAGAAATTTCATTTGTGACAACATAAATGAACCTGAAGGCCTTTTGCTAAATGAAATAGACCAGGCACATAAAGACAAATATTGCATAATCTCACTTATATGTGTAACCTAAATAAGTTCGACTCGTAAAACTGAAGAGTAGAATGGTGGGGCTGGTGAGGGTTCAGGAAATGGAGAGATGTTGGTCAAGGGGACAAAATCACAATTATGAAGGATGGATAAGTCTAGGGATGTAATGTGTGGCCTGGTGGCTATTTATATACTAGGGGCCCGGTGCACGAAATTCGTGCACTGGGGGGGTGTGTGGGGGAGTGTCCGTCAGCCCAGCCTGCCCCCTCTCACATACTGGGAGCCCTCAGGCGTTGACCCCCATCACCCTCCAATCGCAGGATCGGCCCCTTGTCCAGGCCTGACGCCTCTGGCCTAGGCGTCCGGCCTGGGCAGCGGGGACCTGCAGTGGCAGTGGCCCCACGATCGTGGGCTTCGCTTTAGGCCCAGGCAAGGGACCCCTAGCTCCCGGGATTGCCAGCTTCGACCGTGCCCAGCTCCCATCGCTGGCTCCACCCCTACTTCCTGCTATCACTGGCCAGGGCGGAAAAGGCTCCTGATTCTCTGATCATGGCTGGGGGGCAGGGCAAAGGCGGCCCCAGGGCTGCCTTTGCCCTGCCCCCCAGCTCTTAGCTTCCCCCTGAGTTTCCAATCACTGTCAGTGGCAGGGGGCTTCTTCCTGCTTTCCCTTTCACCTCCCTGCATTGTGCCTACATATGCAAATTAACCGCCATCTTGTTGGCAGTTAACTGCCAATCTTAGTTGGCAGTTAATTTGCATATAGCCCTGATTAGCCAATGAAAAGGGTATCGTTGTACGCCAATTACCATTTTTCTCTTTTATTAGTGTTGATATGAAAGACTAAGTGACTGGTAGCTATGACGCTCAATGACCACTAGGGGGCAGATGCCCTGACTTGTAGCTATGATGCGCACTGACCAGCAGGGGGCAGACGCTCAATACAGGAGCTGCCAAGCAGCAGTGACTTGGCAGCTGTGGTTCTCGGGTGACTCACACGGAGCCAGAGAGGAGGGAGCCCAATTCCAGGGTGTGTCACCTGAGAACCATCCTCTTGCAATCTGGGACCCCCGGAGAGCGGTTTCTGCCTAATCCCCGCAGGCCAGGATGAGGGACCCCACCCGTGCACAAATCCATGCACCAGGCCTCTAGTAGTTAATAATACTGTATTGAATACTAGAAATATGTAAAGGGAGTAGAGTTCAGGTGTTTCATCACACACAAAAATGGCAACTGTGAGGAAATTATAGTTAATTACTTGATTGTACTAATAATTTCACTATGTACAGTTGACCCTCAGACAACTTGGGGTTTAAGGGCGCCAAACTCCTGTGCAGTAAAAAATCTGCATATAATTTTTAACTCCCCAAAAATTTCACTATAGTCATCCCTTGATATTCACAGTGGACTGGTTCCAGGAACCTAGTGGATAAAAAATCTATAGATGATCAAATACCTTATGTAAAATGGCATAGAACAGTGCATACAGTTGGTCCTCTGCATCTAGAAATTCCTAACCACAGATGTGAAACCTGGGGAGATGGAGGGCAACTGTATATTTTTTAAAATATGCATATACATGAACACAGTTCAAACCTGTCTTGCTCAAGAGTCAACTGTATATGTATATCAAATCATCATGTTTACACCTTAAATGTATACAATTGTTATTTTTTAAAAGAAATGGAGATTTACAAACTTCTTGACAAGGAATTAAAAATAATTATCTTGAAACTCAGTGAGCTTTAAGTGAACACAGATAGACAACTAAAACAAATAAGGAAAATGATACCTGAGCAAAATGAGAAGTTCAACAAAGAGAAATTCTAAAAAAAAGAACCAAACAGAAACTCTGGAGCTAAAGAATACAATAACTGAACTGAAAAATTCAATAGATAGTTTCAACGTCAGACTTAATCAAGCAGCAGAAGCAATGCATGAACTCAAACAGATAATTTGAAATTGTATAGTCAGAGAAACAACAACAAAGATAGAGTATACTAAATAGTATTGTCATTATTAAGATAATCTATATTTTATAAATGAAAGTCATACAATGACTGTCAATTTAATGGAGAAGTCTTTTACAAAGTTAAATGTAGTTCCATATACTGAATCATGGCTCAAACAGGGTAATATGTGGGTATTGATAGGCTGTGTCCAAAAATATTACAAACCATTGATAAAAATTACAATAATTTGCAAAATATCTAATTGATTTTATGAATAATTTATATTATGTATATGTATATTAGGTGTGTACTGGTTAATAATGCGGACCTTTTTCAATAGATGGAGTTACACATATATTGATACATATGTGATTTGATACGTATGCGATTTTGTTGTATTGACAACAAGCTTCAAAACTTCATATGTCAAATTTGCTGAAGGTGTTAATATCATAGATATTTTCATACTTAAAAGTGTCGAATTTCGTGCCAAAAAAGCATTTGCGGGAAGTTATAATTCATTACTTTAGTTTGAAGAAAAGTGCTGCTAAATACTTTGGGAAGCTTATGGTGAACATGCTCCATCTCAAGATATTTGTGAATGCTGGTTTAGACGCTTTAAAAGTGATGATTTCAATGTGAAAGACAAAGAATGTCCAGGTCAACCGAAAAAGTTTGAAGACCAACAATTACAAGCATTATTGGATGAAGGTGCATATCAAACTCAAAAACAATTTGCAGAAAGATTAAACGTTGCTCAGCAAACAATTTCTGATCATTTGCAAGCAATGGGGAAGATTTTAAAGGAAGGAAAATGGGTGCCACATCAACTGAATGAAAGACAAATGGAAAACTGAAAAGTCATCAGTAAAATGTTGCTTCAACGGCACAAAAGAAAGTCTTTCTTGCATCGAACTGTGACTGGCAATGAAACGTGGATTTATTTTGAGAATCCCAAATGCACAAAATCATGGGTTGATCCAGGTCAACTATCAACATCGACTGTAAGGCCAAATCACTTCGGAAAGAAGACAACACTCTGCGTTTGGTGGGATCAGGAAGGTGTGGTGTATTATGAGCTTCTAAAACCAGGTGAAACCATTAATACTGATCACTACCGACAACAAATAATCAATTTGAACCATGCTTTCATCATGAAATGACCAGAATGTTCCAGAAGACACAGCAAAGTAATTTTGCTTCATGGTGACGCACCATCACACACTTCAAAACCAGTTAAAGACACGTTAGAAGATCTTGCCTGGGGAGTATTAACCCACCCATCGTATTCACCAGACCTTGCTCCTTCAGATTACCACTTGTTCCGATCCATGGCACACGCACCTTCTGAGCAGCACTTCAAAACATACGAAGAAGTGGAAAATTGGGTCTCTGAATGGTTTGCCTCAAAACAAGAAAAGTTCTATTGAGACGGTATCCACAAATTACCTGAGAGATGGGAGAAATGTGTAGCTAGTGCTGGACATTACTTTGAATAAGCACTTTTGATGTTTCTCTTGAAATTATCGTGTTTTCTTTGATTACAAAATCCACTATTATTAACTGGTACACCTAGGTGTGTGTGTGTGTGTGTGTGTGTGTGTGTGTGTGTGTGTATATATATATATATATGCATTCTTTCTACTAAAACAAAATGCATCAAGACTAATTTAAACTACCTACAGGTTGGGGCAAAAGTAGCTTTACAGTTGTTCATATGGAAAATAATACAATAATTACTAAATAATAATACAATAATAAACTCTATATTTTGTGTACTCACAACTATAAACCTATTTTTGCTCCACCCTGTATTTATAATACTTATTCATTTAATAGATTTGTTTTGGCATGACAGATATGATATATATTGATAAAAATATAGCTCTATTTTATTTAAAATTGTTACTATTAAGTCTATGGCGTTAGAAATTGAATTTTATTATAAGTTGATGAAATTTAGTGATAACATTACAGTTTGAATTTGTTGTTGTTTTTCTTTATTTATTGATTAACATTGTTTTCAAAGATAGAAAAGGTATCTTCTGATTGTTTGCATGATTCAGAATTCTAGAATGCTCTTTTATTAAACTCCTAAATTATGAGTTATCTCTTCATTTTTTTCTAAAGTACTTGTTTCATTCTTTATAAAATAAATCTTCTCAGATTTGCTGGTCTTCTTTCTTGAAGTAGCACCCCTGTCATGACACAAATTTTAGAGGTGGAGGTTGAAACATTCAGCCACAAAAATCTTGTTTTCTTCATTTTCAGGTCTGACAAGAAAATACTAAATGGCTTTCTGTGATGTTTGCCATCAATTAAGCTTAAAAATCTGCTTGGGCACCTATTCATTTTCTCCAGGTTAATTTTTCCTAAAATCAGTTTATTTTGCCACCAGCTAAGAGATCATTTCTTATAAAAAATAATCTCATAACAAATGCAGAAAAAATTTCCTCAGATATAGCTAAGGAAGTGAGATTGTTATAATCTCTCCCATTAACATTTCCTGATATCATCCTATATAATAAAACCCTAATATGCAAATCTGAACTGCGGAGCAACTGGTCACTATGAGGCCCACTGACCACCAGGTTAATGCAGGAGCTGCCCCCTGATGGTCAGTGCGCTCCCACAGGGGGAGCGCCGCTCAGCCAGAAGCCGGACTCACAGCTGGCGAGCGCAGCGGCGGTGGCGGGAGCCTCTCCTGCCTCCGCAGCAGTGCGAAGGACCCCTCAGGGGATGTCCGGAATGGGCCTAAACTGGAAGGCAGACATCCTCCGAGGAGTCCATGACTGCGAGAGGGTGCAGGCTGGGCTGAGGAACCCCTCACCCAGTGCACCAATGTCATGCACTGGGTCTCTAGTTAACACATAAACTTCTTAGGCAAGTCAAATATAAATTCCTATTCCTCTTTTCAAATCGGAAATTGTCTATGGTCTCATTGCGTGGAAAGACTCCTGCACTGCCCCACAGAAGCAGCATTATATAAGGCTGGGAACTGCGTTTCTTCTCTTTGTGCTTCATCAGGTAAAAACTGTGGCTATTACTGAAATATCCTTGCATAGTTCTTCATTTCTTCAGGCTTTAAGTACTATTTTTTCCAGTTTTTATTAATAAAGCCTTATTAAGCAGTTGAGACTTAATGGAGTCTAATAAGGACAGGGAATTTATTACTGTCCATATTAACGTTTTGTAACTGATTTGAACTAAACCACAATGTACACTTCCTAAATTAATTATTTCAATCTAGGAAGAAATGACTGTTCTGAGGTCAGTCAATAAAGTAGTCAACGATTCATTAAAATGATGGCTGTTATTAGGACAGGCGAGTGGGTAGGAGGCAAAAGAGAAGAGAATGAATGTTAGTGGCTTGCTGCCAAGCAACAGGGAGCAGTTCAATTGTTGATGCTTCTTAATATTAAAAAAAAAAAATTGAAAGGGAGCTTAGGAAATTTTATTGGATTTATCTTGAAGCCCGTGACAAAATTGAGTAAGTTAATCCATACTGAGTTGATGAGTTTTTTCTTAAGAAAAAAAGGAAATTTATTCACAGCAAGCTGATGGTCATTTTAATCCAGCTTACAGATAAAGTTCTTCACCAAGTCCCTATTTTACTCCTCAGCAAAAAATAGAAGAAAAAAAAAAGGTATTTGATCAGTTTGATTGCGATTTCATACTGCCTGCACTTAAGTACATTCCCTGGCGGCAAAACTCACTTTATAACTGGCTGTCTGTTCACTGGAGCGTCTGATATGCACAAGTAACCACTAATTGTTTGGTCTCTGACTGATTGCTTGGTCCCCGACTGGTTCCCTTCAGGCACCTAGAATGGAAGGTCTCTGCCTATTAGCCTCATATTTACCCTGACAATCCCACGTCTGGCAAGCAGAGTGCATGAAAATGTAAGCATGACTATCCACATTTAAAAATATCTCCAAGACTATATTAAGTCCTTCTGCAAAAGCAGAGGCAGACATCCACATCATAAAGAATACAATCAATTATGGAAAATCAAGTGTTCTTCTGCTGCTGCTGTGACATCAACAACTTCCAGAGCAGATGGTCTGGCACCTGGCAACCAGCAGAACAGGAAGGAACACGAAAGAGTATAAACTCTGCAACTTGACTCATTTTAATGACCGTGCAGAGTTCTTTTACAGAGGTCTCTCCAAAGTGCAGATGACACCTGCACTCTATGACATAGAACAGTTAGCTCACTTTAAACTTTTATGATGACCACTAAATCAAGAAGAATGGGAAAGGCTCACAATAAGTACAAAATTGAGACTATTTTTTACACAGGTTTATATTGAATTATTTTGTTGTTCTAAACGGAATCTGAAAGCTTTTTGAAATAATTTATCTGTTAAATTAGGGGTGGAGATACTGCTTTCCAACTTAGGGAAGGGGAGCTACTTTCCTTGTAATTATATCCTGGTGGTTCGATACGTAATAAAATCAGTATCTGTAATCCTCGGGCATCCACAGGCATAAAGGGATTAGGGGCATAAACAGATCTGACAGCATGTAACTCCAAGTGCATTAGTTAGCTATAAAATGCCAGATTCCATGACATTTCTAACAGTAGATTTACTTAACAATTAATATCAGTTTAGGTAAAGTTTAAAAATAAGTCCTTTGTTCTGAGCCCATAATAACTAACTACTAGGGAGGAATTGGTCCAGTGTATTCTGAGAAGCACATAGTACAACCAACTGGAATTTAACAATTTTCTAGTTGTCATCAACAAAATAAATAATCTGCTTGCAAATACATGAGTTAGCAGCACAAATTACTTATCAATCACATGCCTGGCATTTTCCTTATAATCATTTAAAAATCCCCTTTTGTAAATATAGATTTTTACAAATTAAAACTAAAAATATTTGTAAATTATGTTAAACTATCTGAAGATATATTTCAATTTTCTATTTTGTACAGTACTGGTGAGAGAGAAAATTGGATGGCAATTAGACTGTATGGATCAAAAGGCTTTAAATTATGCATCAATTTCACCCCCAAATTCTACTTTGAAAAATAAATACTAAGTACATATGTAGAAAAAGATGTACATAAAAACATGCTCATCAGAGTAGTGTTTACAATAACAAAATAAATGTAAAACAATCCTGATAAATACCCCAGTGAACTGGTTAAAGAAATTAAGTTGTCATTGAATATAAATGATAATACTAACAATCACTAATTGCTGTGTGTACCAGGCACAGTTCTAAGCACTTTACATAAAATAACTCCTTTAATTCTCATTACTTTACATTAAACCCATTATTTGATCCTCAGAATTATCATTCCTGTTTTACATATGAGGAAACTTGAAGGCACAGCAATTACTTAACTTGCCTAATATCATACCGATAAAAGTAGATAAAAGTCTGTTATGAACCCAGGCTAATGCTGTTAACCACTACCCTCATAAACATTAAAAATATTGAGACATGTCTACAATTATTGGCATGAAAGAATAGTTGCAATATTTTCCAGTCTAAAACAGAAGCTGTTTTTGACAGTAATTTTTGTAGGTAGTTTTATATACAGTACATATGACTATGGGTTTATTTTTTCAAACTATTATATAAAAACTTCACCAACCAATGAGAGAAAGGTTAGGGGAGGGGATAAGAGATAAACCAAAGGACTTGTATGCATGCAAGCATATGTGTGCATAACCAATGGACACAGACGGGGGGGACGGGGTGTGAGGGCATGTGCTAGGGGTGGGGGCGGCTGGGGAGAGGTCAATGGGGGGAAAAAGGAGACTTATGTAATACTTTAACACAATATAGAATTTAAATAAAAAACATTTAACTTCAAATAAGCATGTTTTTTTCTGAAACCGATGTCAGTTTGCTGTACGAAAAACTATTATCCCCAATTTTGTATGCATATACTCAATCCACATACACACATTCATAAACTTAAATAGGTGACATAATAAATAGGAGACATAGATGTTTTGAGTGATGGTAAAAGATTAGTCAGGATTCCTTGTTTTTTACATTGACCTATAGTACTGTTTTACTAGAAGATAAAAACAGTGCACATTGCCAAGCTGAAATGTACCACTTTCCATCTTCCATGTTTTCTGCAACTATTTGGGGAATATACATTCCGAGTAGAAAGGGGTGCACTGAGGTAGTAGAAAATTATAGTACGAATTTGAAGTTGACCATCTAGACCCCTTTGAGCTGAAATCTACCTTATTTAGTGTCTCACAGTATTCCTCTGAGAATTTTATGACTAGAATCTTGATTTATAAGTACACAGAGTGGACCAATTTCTCAGATAGACTCTAAATAACAGTTTGCAATTTCATAGAAACAAATCAGAAATCCAATTAATTACCCAATTTAACAAAGTAAAAATTCAAAGTGAAATTATATGTATGTGTATAGGCATATGTTAATATATGTATGTAAATATATGAATGCATTGGTGTATATTGCATTATCTATATTTATTAATAAAGCATATATATAAAATTACTTTCCCATATATGTGTATATATATATGTACCTATATACATGTATCTTCTCTTGCTATAAAATGGCTACATGTGACATTAAGTTATAATTAGTTGTCTTCTTTGTGAATTTTAGAGTAAAAAGTTCAGTTATTTGTGTAGCAAGGGGTGCTGGGCCATACTGTGAAGAAATTCCAGTTAGCATGTACTTTTCAACACATGCTTTTAAAATTTTTGCTTTTTCTATGCTGATAAAATGTAAGGAAACAAGCAAGTAGGAATAAATGTTATAATGCTTTCTGCAGCTATCATGATAATTTTACAGACTATCTTCCATGAAAAATAAATCAAAGAGGAATCAAGGGCAAAGATCAGCATCACTGTGCCCAGGGGTCTTTCTTGCTCCATCTCCCTTGAGCAGGTACTGAGACAGGTAGCAGTCACAGAGAATGGCACAGCACAGAACTCAGTGGGTATATGTTGAGGCTGAATACCAGGATCATTTGAAACCATCTGTTTTCTTTCCCCGTGATAGTGGCCTCCATTGCACTTAAATAAAGTCTTTATTTTACTTTATGAAATTAGAGCATCCTGGATTTCATTTCATTGAATCCAAGCTGTGAGCACCTCAGCAGGGTTACTATTTCTGGTTCTCTATGGCTACATGGCCAATTATACCAAAACTTAGTGCTCTAAACCAATAACCATGGATTCTGAGGGTCAGGAATTTGGACACATCCCAGCAGGGATGACTTGTGTCCCTGATTATATTTTCCAAAAATAACTACTATGTCTCGCACTCTGCATACTCTTCTCTTCTGCAAGGTGACCTTGCTGTATTCCCATCAACATGTGGAGCTTAATTCTCATCACAGGCATCTGGGCTGGCCTTAGGGACTCAAAGGTGGAAGTGATGCTGTATAGCTTTTGAAGACAGATCAGCAAAGGCCAGACCACTTCTGTCTGGCTTTCACACAGCATTCGTTGTCTGAACATTCCCTCTTGGAAGGTTTCCTCTCAGAACCTGTTGGCTATGCTGTGGGAGGCCCAAACCATGTGGAGAGGCCGCATGTCACATGGTTGCAGTTCAAATCCTACCTTTTCTTCTTCTGTCGTAGACTCTGGTTAAAGATAAGCTTCGTTATTGGAGAAACACTGTTTGGGCACAGCACCATTTGTGACCATGGAGGAGGTGATATAATGTAATTCAGACAAGGAGGAAATGCTCTTTTTATGAAATGAAGTCGGGTTACTATTTCTACAGCAGTGGATCAGCATTATGTTAAAAGCAGGAATTTCTCACCTAGATCAATAAGAAAGGTATTAGAGAATTAATCTTCAGGAAATGAGTTCTGTTTTTAAATTATAGTTACTATAAGATAAACCTAACCCATGCCAAAGAAAAGACCCTGGCCTTCCCACCATACCTTGCCTTGTTCCTCACTCCTATGGCGGACAAAGCTCATCTTCCTCCCTCCAGGAGAGCCAACCCACTGGATGCAGGCACCAGCCTTCAAAGCATTGAAGCTTGAAGGTAGAAGCTGATTCAAGGGGCTAAAGCATTTGTAAGAAATAGAAAGGGCCTGAAGGAAACTGAGATGCAATTTAATTTCAACAGGGGGTGTTAGCAGAACCTAGGAAAAGTTTAGGTGGGAGATGTGAGGGTGGAGAATGGAATAAAGAGGGAAAGCTGTAATAGGAAAGAGCCTTGGGAAAGAACAGGGACTGAGTCGGGAAAGACGACAATACATATGAGTGAGCACTTTTCAGGCCTAAGCGGGGGTGGGGGTGGGGAGGGTGTTGTTCCTAGGAAAATATAAGCCAGGGCACATGGCTAATTCCCCAATCCCCACCAATCCTGACTTCCAACTTTCGGCAGCAATGGGAATATTAATTTTACAAACAAACAGACAGACAAATAATAAATACAACTGCTTTACAACCATCAGGGTTTTTTTATAAAGCAAAGTTAAGTAAACCAGTTTCTAAAGTAGATATGGAGATTTCACTAGCACATCTTTACTGACTAGTCCAGAAAACCCAGCACAGAGGGCAGTCTGCCTGTAGAAGCATTTTAGTAGATTACAGTTGTGACTGCCCTCGTACCAGTCTATAACTATAACCAAATATGTTACCTATGTTAGAAATTGTCCATGGCATCATGGCAACATTGAAGGCTAAGAATATCATTATAGCTTTTTATCAGCTTTGTAGACATGGAGCTATAGGCATTGAACTCTGGGGAGAGTGCACTGATGCAATGTTTCTAATTAAACCTGTGTTTTTTCCATGTCCCATTACTAATGGTATGAATGGGAGCTATTCTGTATTATTAAGTCCACTCTCTATCTCTGATTGTATCTACATGTTGATTTTATAGTTTAATCTGATACTCATTTTATGTTCAAATTTCGTATTGTTTTGTCAGACTGGGGGTAGTGGAATTTCAAGTTCACATTTCCAAATCCACTCTTTGTGTGTGCAGAGGAGGAAAAACATTATGCAATTGGGTGGCAGTAAGAACAAAGAAAAAGTAAACAGATCAAATAGGTAATGGAGACAGGTCAGACAATAGGCCAGGATCAGGTGTTCAATCTGAAATCTTATTCAAAAAGCAAATAGCAAGGCAAGGAGTCAGTCAGAAGACAGAGCAAGACAAAAAGAAGAGGACTCAAAGACAGGAAGAAATAGCATAGTAACCTAATCCTATATAATAAAAGGCTAATATGCAAATTGTCCCCTTGGGAGTTCTACTGAATGGGAGTTCGACCACTTGCTATGACGTGTGCTGACCATCAGAGGATGGCGCAGAATGAAGGAAGGCCCTGGCCAGCAGCCGGAAGGCACCGATCGGCCCTGACCACCGGCCAGGCCTAGGGGCCCTACCCGTGCATGAATTTCATGCACCGGGACACTAGTGGTATATGAAGAAACAAGTGGAAAGGATACAGTCAGATCAGGTCCAAGGTCTCAGGGACAAAAACAACATTGTTTAGATGGCCCCTGGATGGCCTGTGTGGACCTCCCTGGATGCCTGAGAACACCTGAAATAGCAAGTGAATGCAGCTGCCAAGTGTCTGAAGTATCTAATTTTTCAGCTTTTTCATTGCTATTTCCATCTTCTCTGCAACAAGAAAAACCAAGGCTGGATGTGGGTATTTAAAAACAGCTGACGACCAAAATAGATCCAGAGACATTGAAGCATGCAACAGACAGATATATTTCAGAGGGAGAGGGGTGGGGTGAGAGATTAACTAAAGAATTTATATGCATGTATGGGTAGCCCATGGGAAGACAATAGTTTGGGGAAGGCCTGGGGTGGGGGGGTGAGTGGAGTGGAGGGAGTCAATGGGGGAAAATGAGGGACAGCTGTAATATTTTCCGCAGTAAGGATAATTTTAATAAATAAAGTGAAATCTTAAAACGATCGTGATGAATAGGGTTTTGTCTCTAAAGCACACTCAAACTACAAGTGAATATAACAAATAGTCCATGTGACTTGGTGAATGGCAAATGGCTTCTGAATCTCAGAAGCTAAATTTCTCCAAGGTCTTGAATTAGCGGGACAGCTCTAATTGGCAAGTGCTCTGTAATATATTCAAATATATACCATTATGTTTAAAAATATTTAAGGTTTTATTCAGTCATAAATATGAGCATGCGATTTCACTAGGAAACATCGAAAGATTTCTTTAAAATTTATTTGCTATGCCCTGATAATTTCTAACAGGTTATCTATTTTAACCATGTATTTTCATGTGTGTTTTTTTAAATAGCATGTCTGAGGGAAAGTTGAGCTGAAGCTATAAGAAATAGAGATATGTCTTTTATGATCCCAGTAACTTCTTTGGCATAATGAAGCCATTATTAATCATATTAAGCATTATTTTCTTTATAATATAGATATGTTAATGCAGACATACAGTATTCATTTAGTACATTTCGTAAATCCCATGTTGAATTGACTTGCTTAGTTTGCTTATTCACACTATTTTTATACATAATTCACATGATGACACTTTCTCATTTTGAACATTCTTTCATTTTATCTGAATTTTTAATTGCAGTGTTAAAAATCCAATATTTAATTCTCATAAGTTCCCTATATTAAAGTGATGAGTACATTTTATTTTCTGTAGCGATTGAAAGTGTAAACTCTCCTGCCTGGGCAAAACTCTATGTTATATAAATAACCAGCTATAAGACTTCAGGCAAGTGATTATCTCTGAGTCATAATTTCTTAATCTGTAAGAGGAGAATAATAATCACAAAACCTCTTAGGGTTATTTGTGAAAAAAAAATTAATAACCCATGTAAAACTCTTAGCATAGGGCTCGACAAATTTCAGACATTCATTAAATGTATTTTTGATCATTTACATTGATTTTTGCAAAAGTGGAAAAGGTTGTGGTAAAGCAGAGGTCAATGTACACAGTTTGGAGTTGCTGGAGAGAACTGAGGAGCAGAAAGCAGAAGGCTTGGGTAAAAAGAGAATGGTAACATTGACACAGGTAGGAGACAGCTAAGGAAAATAACGGCCATCTTAAATACCTAACCCACAGGGCAGCACCAAACTCTTTGAGAACTTAAGCAAGAATATGACAAGGCCAGATTTAATTTGAGATGGCTAACTATGACATTATCATGGAGGGGAGGCCAGTTTACCTGCAGGATGCAGAAAATGACAAGATTGGATAATAATATTAAAATCTAAGTAGATGAACAATATAATAAGGTAATGGTAAAGGGAATAGACAAATAAATAGTTAAGGAAAAATAGAAATAGAACTCAAGATTTAAAAGATAAGAGTGATGAGAGAAGATGGGCGGTGGGGAATTATTTAGAAAGATCCAGTTTCGGTGATTTGTTAGGTAGGGATGATGTCAGAAAGAATGGTGACATTAAAAAGAATAAAGATCTCTGGAGTGAGCAAGAATGGACTTAAAGTGTTACTTTACAATTTAGAGGAGTGAGTTCCCTTGGGCAAGCTCCTTGACGTCTCAGAATTTCCATAGGTGCATCATAGAGTAGATGGCATTCATGAGAAACGCTATAGGAGAAACAATACACTGCCCACAAGCATAGTAGTTGATTAAAATTTTAACATACCTTTCCTTTAACTGAGGGAAGGAATGCGTGATAATATTTATGAAAAGAAGAAAGAAGAAATGATATTTTTTGAAAAACAGAGCAGTTCAATTCTGGGTAAATTTGAATAAATTGTCTAAAATTTATATAGACAGGATGCTTGTATTGGAAAACTTATGATGAAACTCAGAAAGGGATTTGGTTCTGAAGTTATATTCTGAACTTGTACTTATTTGGGATTCATAGAAGTTGGAAGTGGATAGAATCATGGGTTTGCATTTATGCAGAAACAGTTTGAAAAATGATGCAATATCAAGGATCTTAAAGTAAATCAAATTATGACCTTAGAACTAAATAATTTGACCAATATATAAATTATCCAATCAGATAAAGCAAAAATTATTATAAAAAGTTTCCACATCTCTCAGGTCTTTCTAATGAAAGAAAGAAGTGGTGGAACTAGAAATACAGAAAAAAATGGGAGTGGGACTAAGAAGCTCTCAACTAATTATTATCCAGGGAAGATATGTCTTGGTCCAAATATTTTACTTGTGTCTGGTAGGTGTAACGCTATTGCCCAGACAAATGTAGCTAACTCTCCTTAGCTGGTGGTATGAAACATTAATATGAAAACTAATCCTTCTATTGGGGATGTTGGCTCACTAAGCAGTCTGCCTATTAAATTTTCATCTTCCATCTATTTATTTAACTAATGGTTAGAGAACTCAAACACCCACTCCCTCCTTTGGAATTTATAATTCTCAGTGTAAATTAACATATTCATATTCTAGCCTTTGTATTTTAGTCCCTGTGAGAGAAGTTAATGTCTGCCCTTCAGCAAAGATAGCTCCTTTCTGGAGTCATGACAAATCAGGTTTCTTAGCCTGCAGACTGCACGGCCTGAATTTAAATTATGGCGAATTCACCTGGGAGCTGCTACTATGTGGTTGTGTGTGTGTGTGTGTGTGTGTGTGTGTGTGTGTGTATGTGTGTGTTGCCAGCCAGTCAGCCTTAATCATATATTTTCCAATTGATCTTGTGTAGGGTTCCTGTGACATTTTAAAAACCTTGATGAAATATGTTAATTTCCTATGCATATCACTGTTTAGGTTAGTTAAAACATATGGTTTTTGTACCTGTATTTATATCTGTGGTAGCACTGTTTAGTTCATACCCAAAGAAAGCTATTATTTATTGTTATTGATATCACAGAGTGATTGACAAATATTTGACAAGCCAAATATGAACACAAACCAGTAGATCAAATACAACTTGAGTAAGGTTGTGCAGTATATGATCAATCATAGACATGAATTTAGAATGACATACGGTGAAAATATCATGTAGCACTTAAGGACATTATAATAATGACTATACCACTAATAGTTTTACCATTGCTTACACTTTTACATCCTTGGGTAACATTTTGAAATTCAACAAGGAAAATGGAATTGCCACAGCCATTGATAATTTAATGAGTAAATTTGTAAATTCAATATATTTACAAATAATGTTTCCTCTAAAAAACAGGTTGAAAACCACTGAAAGATCTTAGAGTGGGGATATTTCTGTTTAATTTCCCTGTATAAGCAGAAGAGTTTGAAAATGCTGCCATTTAATAAAGTGGGAAATCAGTAGGGAGTGGAAATAAATAGAATTTTATGAACAAGGATCTGTTCTAACGAGGCCAAGTAAGATGAGAATTCAAATATAATTGTTGATATATATGAATTTATTTCCATTTTATTATAACATTTTTATCTTGTTTTTTATTCTTCTTCTTAAAGAATATCCTTTTAACATTCCATGCCCTAGCCGGTTTGGCTCAGTGTATAGAGCAGTGATGGCGAACCTATGAAACGCATGTCAGAGGTGACATGCGAGCTCATTTTTTTGGTTGATTTTTCTTTGTTAAATGGCATTTAAATGTATAAAATAAATATCAAAAATATGTCTTTGTTTTACTATGGTTGCAAATATCAAAAAATGTCTATATGTGAAAGGGCACCAGAGTTAAATTAGGGCTTTTCAAAATGCTGACACGCCGAGCTCAAAAGGTTCGCCATCACTGGTCTAGAGCATCAGCCTGTAGACTCAAGGGTCCCGGATTTGATTCCGGTCAAGGGCACATGTCCAGGTTGTGGACTCGGTCCCCCATAGGGGGCATGCAGGATGCAGCCAGTCAATGATTTTTTCTCATCATTGATGTTTCTATCTCTCTCTTCCTCTCCCTTCCTCTCTGAAGTCAATAAAAATATATTAAAAACAAACAAAAAATTCCGTGTAATACTGGTTTGGTGGTGCTGAATTCCTTTAGATTTTTTTTTTTTTGCCCTTTGATTCTAAATGATAGCTTTGATAAATACATATCTATCACTAATTGAATATAAAAAACAAAATAAATAAACAAGCAGAACAGAAACAGACTCAGACACAGAGAACATTTTGACAGTTGCCAGATGAAAGAGTGGTTGGGGGAATAGGTGAAGAAGGTGAAGGGATTAAGAAGTACAAATTGGTAGTTACAGAGTAGTCATGGGGATATAAAGTATAGCATAGGGAATATATAATAAAGAGGTAATATGCAAATGGTTGTTATGCCGTGATGCATAACGACTGATCAGCAGGAGGGCGGGGCAGCTCACTACAAGCAACGGAGAGCTACAGGAGGGCAGGGCAGTGAGCTACGTGCGGCAGAGAGCTACTAGTGAGCGGCAGTGAGTGGGGCAGCCAGCTGAGGCAAGTGTCAGCGAGCTACTTGCGCAGGGATTCGTGCACAGGGCCATTACTATTCTAATAACAATGTATGGTGTCAGATGGTTATGGGATTTATTGGGATGATCACTTAGTAAGTTATATAATGTCTAATCACTGGGGTATACACCTGAAACTAGTATAATGTATGTCAACTGTAATTGAAAAATAAAAAAAAATGATTTTTTTAAAAAAGAGCAGCATATTCAGAAGGTTGTAGTTGCGACCGGTATTAGTTATGATGATGTATATTTCAGAAGATGGGCATAATTTACAAACATTGAAAAAAGCATGGTCCTTGATCTCAAGGAATTCCATCCATCTAGGAAAATACCCTTTTCTTTATAACAATTAATGAAAGCTGATGTGTGGTTAGTCATATCTAATAAAACAGGGGTCCTCCAACTTTTTAAACAGGGGGCCAGTTCACTGTCCCTCAGACCGTTGGAGGGCCAGACTATAGTTTAAAAAAAAACTATGAACAAATTCCTATGCACACAGTGGCAGCAGAAACACCCGGTGGGCCGGATAAATGTTTTCAGCGGGCCGCATGTGTCCCATGGGCCATAGTTTGAGGACCCCTGTAAAGAATTAGTGCCTTTAGAAGTAGGAGAAACTTGTGTGTTTATTTATAGACAGTAAAAACAAAATTGGATAAAAACAGCTTGGAGAAAATTAGCACAATATATTTGGAAACCCATATCTTGTGTAGGCAAAAATTGTGTCTACTGATATGGGGAGAGGATTAAAATAAAACATTGGGCCAAGTTTCTTATCTTTTGCAAAGAATGAGTGTGGACTGGCAGAGTCCACTGCTCTCCCAATATATTCAGAGCTAGCAAAATGTTTCAGTGTTCATTAAAAAATATTTTTATTGTATGAATATAATGAGAGGCAGATGAAGATTGTTCTAAAATGTAAGAAATCTGTGAGCAGTTGCATAATGAATGGAAATATTATTTTTAAAACCAGAAATTTATCTTAAATGAGTGTGTGGCTCTTTTGAAATGACCAAAAACATTTCTGTATGGTAAAGCCTGTTTGAGGTTGCTTATATCATATAATTTACTTATTTTAAGCTTATTATATTTTGTCTCTCTCCCCACATTTATATAATTTTATTATTATTTGATTACCCATTCTGAGCCTACCTTAATAAGTAGCATCTGATGACAACGCAAGTGGGTTAAAGATCTTTGTGTGGTTCTGTGTATATAAAATTAGAAGTATTTAGCTTTTCTCTGCAGTTAATATACAAATACTTTGTGTTAATTTTTAGAATGGGATATCTTATAGATTGTGTGAATATTGAAGACTTTAGGACCCAGTTGTCTACACTGATGGCTCCATATGCAGCGCATAGTTTTACTTATTTAGTTCTCATGTAGATTTAGAATAAATAAGACCACCAATATTACTTTCAATCATCCAGGAGATACTTAGATAATAATGATTTAGAGCAAGGGTCCTCAAACTACGGCCCGCGGGCCACATGCAAACACAAATATTGTATTTGTTCCCGTTTTGTTTTTTTTACTTCAAAATAAGATATGTGCAGTGTGCATAGGAATTTGTTCATAGTTTTTTTTAAACTATAGTCTGGCCCTCCAACGGTCTGAGGGACAGTGAACTAACTGGCCCCTGTTTAAAAAGTTTGAGGACCCCTGATTTAGAGAGTGTATTAGTCACAGTCTCCAGAAACAGAACCAGTAAAAATGTATAAATGTAAAAAAAGAGATGTATTATAAGGAATTGTCTTATGTGATTATGGAGGCTGGCAAGTCCCAATATATGCAGGATGAGCTGGTAAGTTGGAGACCCAGGAGAGCCAATGGTATAATTGTAGTTCAAATGTTAGAAGGCTCAAAACCAAGAAAGAGCCAATGTTTCCATTTGAGATGTAAGACAAGGCAGTCAAGCAGGAGTTTCTTCTTGCTCATAAGAGGGTCATCCTTTTTGTTCTGGTTAGGCCTTCAACTGACCAGAGGAAGCCCAACATATTAGGAAGGGCAATCTGCTTTACTCAATCTGCCAATTCAAGTGTGAATCTCATTTTTAAACATCCTTACAGACCAACCCAGAATAACCAAATGTTTGAGCATTCAATTACCCAGTCAGATTAACATATAAAATTGACCATCACAGATAGATAATGAATACATTATTCATTATTTCTGAAGTAGCATATATCATTTTATAAATGAATAAGACTGTGAATGATTTTTTTTTAAATTTCTAATTGGTATTAGATTCACAACCTATGTGCTGCTTCTGACTTGTGATAATTAAATGACACCCTGCTAAAAAGTCTTCATAATAAAATCATAATTTCTAATTATTGTCATAAAAGCAATAGTTTTTTTAAAAAATTATAATTGTGTATAAAGTGTTTACATGTAGGAAAAGAAATAGATTTGTTTTATATGATTTATTGCTGAAGGAAGACTCTACAGATAGAACTTATTAGGGGGTTGATTTTAACTCAGTGTAAGCAACCAACATTAAAGACGAGATGTAAGCTACAATGGGACACAGTTATCAAGAATTAGAGAACCATGGTCATGGAGCTTAAATGTACACTGGGGACCACACACAATGTCTTTTTTTTAAAAAATATATGTATTTTATTGATTTTTTACAGAGAGGAAGGGAGAGGGATAGAGAGTTAGAAACATCGATCAGCTGCCTCCTGCACACCCCCTACTGGGGATGTGCCTGCAACCAAGGTACATGCCCTTGACCGGGATCGAACCTGGGACCCTTGAGTCTGCAGGCTGATGCTCTATCCACTGAGCCAAACCGGTTAGGGCACACAATGTCTTTTTATGTAATATTCTAGGACCAGGTACGATGTTGTTTTAGAATACAACATCATTTTCTAGTCTCTGAACAACTGTAAAATTGAATTTTTGAAAATGATTTTTAGTGTCTGGCTTCAAATTTATAAAAAGAGCATACCCTAAATTGTGGAATAAAGAGTAAATAAAATATTAAATAAATTATTTTTAAGATTACAAAGCTGGGAGTTAGTGTGTAATTACAACAGCAAAGCAGCAATGCCAGATTCCATGAGCTTCCTTGTGTGGAGTGCCTCTCCTAAGCATTTTACATACTCCTTAACTAAACTTTGCATTAGTTCTTTCAGATGTGGATTATGAACTCCATTTTAAAATACCTAAACTAAAGTTTACAGAAATTATGTAAATTATCTAAAGTCCAAAATCAGCAAAAACGAAACTTCTTATTAGCGATGCAGCACAATCTTATATGAATTTAAACAAACATCTTGCTAATTCCAGGAGGAAGTTATTTTCTAATTAGTAAATTTTAGAGTTATCAAGGACCCTGGGCTTTATTTTGTGCAGATCCTTACAGAATATCCAGCAATAGGCTTTAAGTTACATTAATCTCTCTGAAACATTTTGAACAATGTTGTTTTATGTGTGTATTTGTGCTTCCTTAAGGAGATATTACATACATTTTAGTAGATTTATCCTAAAGGAATATGACCTACACAAGATTGAAGAACAGTGAATTTTATTTTAATATGTGCATTTAACAGAGGAGGTAGTGAAAACATAAAGTAGTTAAATGACTTAATAACATTTAAAACCAGAGCTGGACCTAGGAGAAATGGCTAATTCTAAGACTGGGACAGGAAAAATCCAAGAGGAGCTTGTAGTATTTTGTATTGCCAGAAAGTAAGAAACAATAAGAAGTATTAAACAAAATGGGGTCATGTCAACGGACAGGAATCAATCTGAAAGAACTCCCAATGGCTGAAACTAGAATAATCCTATATAATAAGAGAGGGATATGCTAATTAGCCTTGATATGCTAATTAGTCATGACCAGTATGCAAATTGACCATCATTCCAACACACAAGACACAAGATGGGCGCCCCCATGTGGTCAAAGATGGCCACCACAAGATGGCCGGCACGGGAGGGCATCTGGGGGGGACCAGGCCTGCAGGGGAGGGCAGTTGCGGGCGATTGGGCTGGCAGGGGAATGGTTAGGGGGTGATCAGGCTGGCAGGCAGAAGCAGTTAGGGGCAATCAAGTAGGCAGGCAGGCAAGCGGTTGGGAGCCAGCAGTCCTGGATTGTGAGAGGGATCCCAGTTTGGAGAGGGTGCAGGCTGGGCTGAGGGACACCCAACCCCCAGTACACGAATTTCGTGCACCGGGCCTCTAGTCTAGAATAAATAACACACTATTGATTTATAGTCCAAAGTATAAAATAAATACTTGTGGGTCCATACTGATATAAATAAATATTTTAGTCACTTAATCAAGGCAGAACAGACAAGTCTTCCTTAAAAAGAATTTTAAATGACACATAGAGAAACTCCCTCCTGCATGGAATAGATTTCCTTTCTCATTAAGGATAGGCTGGACTTCATTACTTACTTTGAAAGAACAGAATGTGGAAAAGGAAAATAGTAACTTTAGAGAAACCTGGCAGCATGAATAATTAAAATGCATGCTGATTTTAAGCTTATCTCTGATTTCATAAAACAACCTCACAAGTGCTGTTCTTATTGACAGAAATGGTCAAGGGTATAATAAAACACACACTTTGGTTACAACCTAAACCTCTTGACATTTTCAAATGAAATTTAAAGTTTTTCACAAGCACTGCTGAAAAATAATAAAAGGATATCCACAGAAAATCTCTTTGATAAACTCTATTTTAGTGTTTCATTTTCCCTTTTATGTCACACGTTTTTTTATGATTGTAGCTTATTTATGTCATGAAAAAACAAATTGTTTACATTACCTAAATAATAATGCTATATTAGAAATAAATAAAGTTTGGTTCTTAAGCTTTTCATTTGGTAGATAGTGGAATTGGCATATCCAGAGAATATGATTTGGTATAATTGACGGCATAAATAGGAGAATAATTGGCTTTCAGTTAGAGCCCATAGATAGACCTGGCTACTCTGATTAAGTAAGCAATAATATATCCTTAAAACACAGAGACTTGGTAAAATGAGATATGGTTCTATTAAACAATGAAACGTAAATAAATTGAACGGTTTACATTGCAAGAAAACTGCTGAGTTAGACTCTAAAAGATTCCAAAGATATAATTAATACTGTGTATTAATTAATTCCAAGTCTATAAACATAACTTGATACCATGAAAATTTGAAGTTATCTATCATATTGGTTTTAATTATTTAAAACTTTTCAGATAAGGGTTGAAACAATTTCAGATATAGAAATTCTAGGGCTTATTATTATTCCTGAAGACATAAGATAGTGTTCCTACCCAACATTTTTTATGCAAAGTAAGGACAGGAAAAACCTATTATCTTTATGGGTAAAAATATTTTTTCTTTGTTCCTGAATTTAGGATGAGCATTGAGAAGTTAGGTTATATAAACCTTTAAGAGGGTAATATTTTTTGGCCTACATTATTATCTTTTGCTGTAGGATTTACAACTGTTCTTTCAATCTGCATTTACAGTAGTCTCTGGCTATTTTTCAGATGGAGGAAGAAGCCACTATACAAGAATATTGTCTACATCTGTAATCTAGAAATGTAAAGAAATTACGTAATTTTTCATATTAAAGAAAAGCAGTTATACTAATTGCCTTTGCATATTACTAAAAATAAAAATATTGAAAGTGTTTTCATAAAAAACTATTAATTTTTATATTACAGTTTTGTCAGTATTTGTCTGGCATACTTGACATTTGGCATTACTGTTGATTTTTTTTTTCTATTTTATTCTTTCATTCTGCTTCTGCCATCCTATATAACTATTTCAACATTACCTTTTCCTTAACATTCTTAACTTCATAGCCTGTATCATACCAGAAATATTTTAAAAGCTATTATTATTGCTTGCATAGCTGGTGTAGATATCTAACAGTTAATGGGTGTCTTAGATTATGAAAAGAGTTCTTGTTGCCTATCTTCAGAGCTCATATGTATATCACTTTTACCTACTCAATTTTATTTTTAACTTCTTCAAAATGTACCATATGCTTCGATATCACCAGTGTCTGGCACATAAATAGCTTACCATTTTCCTGTGAGGGCTGGATGGTGACACTTTCATTCATGTTGCCTTTCCCTTAAAAGTTATTTTTAATTTAACTTTGATTATTTTAACCGTGAGAAAACTATTTATGTAGTGCAAGTTATTCACAGTCCAAGTTATTATATACAAAGTTATCCACAGTTGAAGTTACTATAATAGCTACTGAATCAGGGCAGAGAATTCACTTAATAATCACTAAAAGGCACAACTTAAAATCTTGGTTTCTCCTATGTTTTTTGAGCATAAGACATCCATAAAGGACTAATAAGTCAATATTTATGGGCCTAAGTATCCCATTTAGTATTGATTTTAAAATAAATATTCAGAATTAAGAAATCCCATTTTCCCCTTGATAACTATTTCAGTAGTTTTTATTTCAAAGTGTTTTAAATATCAATAAGGATTCTAAAAAGACAATTGCTATTCTCCATTAGGGCATCATATAGGACCACTTATATTTGGTCTGTGTGTAAAGCAGATAAAACATTTCTGTCAATGTTTATTGATGAATATTTCTGAGTGGCTTCTATACGTAAAGTAGCATTTCTGTACTCGACTGGTAAACACAGTGAATAAAGCACAAACCATATGTTTGAAGACTTCACAATTTAATAAAGAGGATTTATGAAAATGCAAAACTATAATATAAGTAAGTGGTACAAAATAAGCAATGCATTTTTTTAAATTTTATAGAGGCTTAAAGATAATGGAAATTACATGCTATTTTGTGAGGCAAATAGACTCAGAAAGGGATTAAATGATTTAGAATTGGATCTTGTAAGGCGGATATGAGTTTCACAAATAATGGTTAGAAGAAGAGCCTTGTAGGCAAAGAGAAAAACAAGAGTAAATGTGTGCGACAGCAATATTTAAGTTGTGTCAGTTGGGGAATTTAAGAAAGGTAGGCCTGTTAGGAAGTTATGGTTGTATATGTTGGAAATAATCAAGTCTTGAAAAAGATAAATGCAAATAAAAATAGAGAGGTGAGTACTGATACTACAAAAAGGGGAATATTTCTAACTTCAAGAAAAAATATAGGAGAGAAAATACATTTTGTTCAAATTTGCTTAGCAGAATAGGACTGCAAATCACATTACTTTCAATATATACTATGACTTCCAAATCCGTAACCTTAATCTCTAGACATTATTCTTGGTCTTGGAAATGATTAGACATTTTCACCTGAATATTTCACAGATACTTCAAACTAAATATGATCAAAGCTTAACTCCACATTCTCTTTCTATAGCTCTATCCTATTTCTCTGTTTACTTTTTTTGGTTAAAGGATCTACTATCTATCCATCTTTTAAGCTGAAACCTGGACAGAATATTTTATTAACCCACCTGTTTCCACTGTTAACATCCGATCATTCTCTAATGCTCAATCTCCCCCAGCCTGGTGCCCACTACTCCTTTGGTCCCATCCTGCCTTGGTTCAGGTCTCATCATTCCTCACTGGAACCATAGCAGCAGCCTTCCGACTGGTCTCCCTCCAGTCTCACATTCTCCAGTGAATTCTCCCTACTGCCTCCAGAAAATTTGGAAATGCAAATTGTATCAAGAATCTTGCTTATTAAAGATCCACTGCCATCCTCATTGCCATCAAGGTAAAATAACAACTTTGAGCATGTCACTTAAAATTGTTCCTGATTTGATCTTTTTTCTTTCTACCTGCCTCTAGATACACTGAGCTTTATCCATCCAAAACAAACTGTAGGTCTCAAAATGCCAAACATTTTGATAAAACTGAAGTGGCAGACAGCACATCTGTGGTTGCTAAGCACTAGGCTTTGGGGTGGGGAAAAGATGGATAAGAAAGTGCATGGGAAAATTTTGAGGTGACAGCTATGTTCATTCATGATTTTATCAGTGGTTACATGACTATACATTTGTAAAACTCACCAAATTTTGTATTTCATATTGCTGAATTTTACTGTACTTATTTGTACTTCCTGAAAACTGAAAATAAAATGCCAGTGGAATCTATATAACTGAAACTTGAAAATGAGTATAAGGAAAGTCATCTATATTAAAATAATATGCACTGCTATATGTAAATTCTCAGGCATATCTCTATTAGAAGACATAAATGCCTCTACAAATATTCAAAATTACCCTTGGGGGCAGTAACGCCCCTTCTGACATCTACCAGAATAAATCATTTAGTGCACTGCAGTATAGATGGATTTGAGGAAAAGAAGCCTCTTTTGAATGTCAGTGAGAAGGCAGAGAGAGAAATGGTAATGATCTAAATATTAAAATATTTAGAGATGGAGAAAAGACCTTATTCAGAACATAAAGATGTAACTATAACATCTTTGGTATCAAGTGTACATCACAAAATCATTTCATTATAAAACAATAATAATATATTTCCTAGTGAATTTATTATTATAATATAATCCACGCATTAAATATGCAAGTGGCCTGGCCGGTGTGACTTCGTGGTTGAGTGTTGACCCATAAACCAGGAGGTCATGGTTCCATGGTTCCATTTCCGTCAGGACACAGGCCCAGGATGTGGGGTCAATCCCCAGTAGGGGGCGTGCAGGAAGCAGCCAATCAATGTTTCTCATGGATGTTTCTATCTCTCCTTCTCCCTCCCTTTATCTAAAATCAATAAAATACATATGTTTTTTAATGCTGGCAGATATGAATGCACTGTAGGCTCTATAATCACTTCTCATCTTACTAATGATATGTTATTTAATTTACTACTTTCATAAAGTTATGTCAAATGTATATATAGATAGATATAGATATAGATGTACATAGATATAGGGATGTAGATATAGCTATAGCTATAGATGATATAGATAGAGATATAGATATAGATATAGATATAGATATAGATATAGATATAGATATAGATAGATATACACACATATGTACAAAATGTATATACATGTGGCATTGACTTTGAGGTTAGTCACGGATGGAAGTGGGATGGTAGCAGGAAGATTGTTAGTGGAAGCTGAAGGGCAATGAGAAAGCTGCTAGTGGAGATGTTAGAAAAGAAGACCTATACTTTATAGAGGCAGAAAAAGGGTAAGAATGTCAACAGTGGTACCTAAAATTGCAAATGTATATTAGGAACTTATGTATTTGATTAAAGGAAATTTTAAACAGACTATTGATAAGTGTCAACTGTTTGGAGTTTTATTTTTATCTTAAACTGCATATTATAAGGCATAATAAACAAAGAAAATGAAATGTTCAGTTTACAGGTAGAATCTCTAAAGAAATGTGGAAATTCTGAGTCTAAGGCAGAAGAATTGTGAGAATTGAAAAATTGGTTGTTTTAACCAGTGTGTTTCAGGGTGTCACACAGAGAAAGTCAATGACCACAGCATCTATCACTGGTATAACAACAGAAGACAAAATGTATTTCTCCTTAAATAAAAGCATTTGACTTAAGATTGTTTTAAAAACTGAGTAAAATGTAACTGTATTATTTGCATTAGCTGGAACTCTATGAATTTGCAGAGACATCAACCATTTTGTCCCACAAAAATGACAATTTCATGTGGTACAACCTCAAAGTTTTCCTGACTTTCTTCCGCAATGTTTCATGTTAACATGATACTCTTCCTTCTTGCCTTCCTTTCATTCACTTAACAAATATGTAGTCAGGATCTGTAATGAAAAGCACTGTGATAATATAAAAATGCATTAGGATCAATGTTCCCCTTAAGACATTTACAGTACAGTAAAATATGATAAGTTTTGGTAGTGTCTCTTAAATCTGAAACATATTTCTGGTATACAGAGAATTTCTTTTTTTTTTCCAATGTAATTTTTATGTTGTCACTCTGAGGAAGGTGGGGGAAGACAAGGCATAATGTTTTACAGCACTTCTAAGTTTTATTAGAACACTAGAGGCCCGGTACACAAAAATTTGTGCACTCGGGTAGGGGGATGCCTCAGCCAGGCCTGTGCCCTCTCGCAGTCTGGGACCCATCGGGGAATGTCCACCTGCTGGCTTAGGCCCGCTCCCCGGGGGAACAGGCCTAAGCTGGCAGTCACACATCCCTCTGGCAGCCCGGGAGCCCTCAGGGGATTTCCTCTTGCCAGCAGGGAGCAGGCCTAAGCTGCAGTCGGACATCCTTAGCGCTGCTAAGGTGGCGGGAGAGGCTCCCACCACCACCGCTGTACTGGCAGCTGGCAGCCTGGCTTGTGGCTGAGCAGAGTTCCCCCTGTGGGAGCACACTGACCACCAGGGGGCAGCTCCTGCATTGAGTGTCTGCCCCCTGGTGGTCAGTGTGTGTCATAGTGACCAGTCATTCCCAGTCGTTCTGCTGTTAGGGTCGATTTGCATATTACCCTTTAATTATATAGGATAGAGGCCTGGTGCACAGGTGAGGGCTGGCTGGTTTGCCTTGAAGGATGTCCTGAATCAGGGTGGGGGTCCTGCTGGGGTGCCTGGCCAGCCTGGGTGAGGGGCTGAGGGCTGTTTGCAGGCTGGCCACACCCCCTTCAGGGTGGAGATCCCTGCTGGGGTGCCTGGCCAGCCAGGGTGAGGGGCTGATGGCTGTTTGCAGGCTGGCCAAGCTCCCCAGAGGGACCCTCACCCCATGGGGGTGTGGCCAGCCTGGGTGAGGGGCTGAGGGCCATTTTCAGGCTGGCCACTCACCTCGGCAACCCAACCTCCCAGCCTCTCCTTTTTTTCTTTTCTTTTTTTCCTGGGATTTATTTATTTTCTATAATTGAAACTTTGTAGCTTTATGTGCAGCCCAGGGCCGGCCAGGGCAGGCGGGAAGCTTGGCTTCCTCCATTGCTGGGGGCAACCCAAGCCTCCTGCTCACTCCAGCTTCGTGGCCACCGCCATCTTAGTTGGGTTAATTTGCAAACCATTCCTGATTGGCTGGTGGGCATGACTTGTGGGTGTGGCTTGAGTGTAGCAGAGGGATGGTTAATTTGCATGTTTCTCTTTTATTATATAGGAAGGAATTATATAGGATATCAATAAATGCATAATTTATTGAGTTCTGTTTCCTAGTTTGAAATTTATATTTTCTTTCTTTTTTTTTCTTTCTGGTGGAAGGTCTCTTTTAATGAGCAAATAAAAATGATTTATAATTATTGCATGTACAAGCTTTTTAAAAAATTTTTTGTTTTATTGCTTAAAATATTACAAAGAGTAGTAATATGTCTCCTTTTTCCCCCCTTGACCTTCCCCCAGCCTCTCCTACCCCCCAGTGTCTTGTGTCCATTGGTTATGCTTATATGCATGCATATTTATTGAGTTCTGTTTCCAAGTTTGACACTTATATTTTCTTTTTTAAAGATTTTTATTGTTGAAAGTATTACATATGTTCTCTTTTTTCAGCATATAAAAATGAAAATGATATTTTTCCAAGTTTTATAAGTATTAATGAAACTAATACATGTAAAAAACTTAACTTAGAACCTACCTCATATTAAGTGCTCAAAATGTTGGGTAGATGAAAATTTCTGCCAATTATTGTTAGTATTGGTAGATTAGTATTATTTCACCATTATTACCATTTCACTTACAAGGAAAGCAGAACCCAGTGAATTTAGTTGAAACTCAGCAAATCTAGGTTCGAAAACCAAATCTTCTGACTACCAACCCAAACTTTCCCTTTATCATGAGAATCACCTTGGCCTTTTGACAACTCCTGTTAAATATTGCACTTAGCTGTATTATCTTTAAAATATTTTCTTTAAATGTGTCTTATGTGTCAGAATCTCTAATATTTGCCTCCTCCATTTTGATATAATTTAGATTAAGATAAACCTACAGATGAGTTTGTCTTTTTAATGACTTTTAAATGTAAATTAGATTTCTGATAGGAAAAAACCACTAATTCAGGTTTACTAGTGTGGTGTTGTTGTGGTTTTTTTGTTGTTTGTTGGTTTTTTGACACTATTTGAGAAGAGATGAATAATGAATTTAGACATGGCATTTTTTTCTATAATCATTTTTTGTGTGACACTAGTTGTCTTACAGTGTCTGGCTTCTGTCAGTTACAAGACATATTCTTGAAGATGGATCTGACATTATGAGATCACACTGATATTATTGTGTGTCTGAGTTTAGACAATTTGAGAAAATAATTTGGTCTCATCACAGATTACAGCTCTGATTTTATAGAATATCCTAGTAAAACATTTAAAATAAATGTTTAGCATGAATTTTCTGAGATACATCTCATGTTTTAGCATATTAAAACTAAAGACACCAGAGCACTTATGGGTTTTTTCTGTTTCTTTTATAAATCACTAAAATCCAATAAGAAGCATATGGTAATAATTTATCAAAATTCTAGATATTGCATTGGTTTGGCATAATGTTGTTACCAAAGCCTAAAAACAGTACTTTTTATAGTACTTTTTTCACAGCTCTTTGCTTTCTTTGCAATTTCATCTCTATCCAATTTATTCTGGTACTTTAATCTTCCTGTATGTTCAAGTTAATTACCTTTAAATTGTCCTCTATCCTAAAATTTAGTAGATTCTGGCATTACTACTTTTACCTTTCCAATATTTCAAACCAGCTTAGTGGTCTCCTAATCTTAACTGATTTAATCTAATCTTCTCTTACTGACTTTCAGAGCCACCTATGTGTATTCCACTCTTACCTAATCAGTTTTATTTTTAACTACTCCAAAATGTACCATATGCTTAGGTATCACCAGTGGCTGTCGCATAAGTAGCTTACCATTTACATCTTAGGCCTGGAGGGTGACACCTTCATTCATGTCGCCCTCCCCTTAGATCCCTTTTACTAAAAGGAACATTATGAATATGCTCTCAAGGTCAGTGTTCTGCATGCATTTGACACTTTAGAAAAATTCTTGGTAGTTGATATATGGAATTAGTGGTAAATTATCTGACTGAAAATGAGATCCTAATAAGAATATTCAATTAAGCATGGTGCCAGTAGTTTTACATTTAACTTTGGGCTTCTTAATTTCAGATGAACCTTTGCAGGTAACTAATGTTTCCATTTCTAAAATAATGCAAACAATATTTAATTGGCTTGAGAACAAGAATATTCAATTAAGTAAGTTATTGGAAACATTTATTTGCCTACCCATATGTGAGCATCCCCAGGACCACAATAGGCTTGGGTGGAAACCAAATAAAAATAGAGTCTTATTAACTCACATCATCATTTGTATAGTGTTATTACATGTATTTACTTGTTTGTTGCATTCCCTAAGGCATTTTTCCTCATTCTTTTTATTCTTCTCAAATATCCAACCTCATCTCCATCTCTTTCATGTGCCTTTTTTCTAATTTCACTTATTAACACTGTTATGTTAATTATGTTTGCCTTTGACTTCCTCTGTATCTTTAACCACTCTACATCTATCCAAGTCAGAATAGCACTTCAGACTTATATCAAAATATTATTTTTTCTCTTTGATTTTTATCTTATTCCTTTTTAAAATTCTAAAAGTTATTTCATTAAATATTTTCTTTCTCTACATTTACAACTTTCTCCGTGTATATAAATATATTTAAAATTTTTTCATCCACAAAATATACCATTTTGACATTAAATTCCTTCTAATGCCATTACATATTTCTTTTAAAAAATGCGCATGAAAAGCCCAGACTGTAAGCACTTCCTAATCACTCAGTGATTTATTTTAGTTTGAATTTTGACCTCATCACCTTACTAAAAGCATTCTTGCTAAATTTCTTCTATAGCTAGCCCATGAGCATTTTTCAGACTTCTCTATTCTTGATTTTGTGGCAAAAGAATGAATTCCTCTGTTGCTATGCATCACATAAGAGTTAGCATCCTGAAGGATTCTATATTTTAAATTCCTATCACCCTATATTTTTCATGGGAATTGATCAGTGTCTAAGGAACAACCACATTCTATATTTATAATAGCCAAATAAATTCTATCTCACTTGCAAACATGAACTGATTTGGTAGATATGATTTCACTTACCTGAAAAAAACAATATATGATCAAAATCTTTAATATCTGTTCAATCTGTCGAATCCTAAATGTCTAGTATCTACTTCAGCAGTTTAGATGTTCTGTATCCTGTTTTAATAGTCTTTTCATCATACTCTTTACTTCCTTAGATTCATCTTCCTTCTATCTGCTCTACTGTCCTGGGAGCGAAATGCTTCTTACACCCAGTTATGCTCTCTCCTCAGAGTTCTGCAGTTTCTCCCCTTTGCCTTCAGATGAAATTATGATGTTTGGCATTGAAAGTCCTTCATATTCTGACCCTGGTGTCTCACCAGCTTCATCTCCTCTGGCTTCCCAGCTTCACATTTTATAGGCTGCAGATTCCAACTATGCTTTCCTATTTTCTCCTTCTGTGCTTTCACAGAAATGCTCTCTGTTCTTGGTGAAGATGTCCCTGAGACTCCCTAACTATTCCTTCTCCTGTATCCACCGCCCCCACTGCCCCCGCCCCCCCCGCCCAGTCTTCATTCTTAATGCCAAAAATAGAATGTTGTAAGATTATGATATTATATTTTATGTTCAGGTGCTTTTATCTTTTAGAAAATGTATTCTAAGTCCAAATCTTGTCTCTTTTAATTCATAACTATGAAATAATACTAAAAATGATATTGCATATAGTGACAGTTTTAATCAACAAATACTAAACATACAATTATTATGAAGAAGAGTATCTGTATATTCCTTATTTCTGAAATTGAACCCCCACAATGGGCTTCCAGTATTTGAGAAGTAAGCAAGTTAGAAATGAGGCTGAGGTGAGAAACAGGGAACCTGAGTTAATAAAGTCTTGCTCTACTAATTTATTGTCCAGTTTCTAAAAAATTAGTTATTCTCTCTCAACCTCAGTTTCCTCCTCTGCACAATGATGGATTTGTATTAAGTGGCTAAAATTATTTTGTTCTTTTATTTATTTAAAATGAGAGCACATTTGTAATTATCATCTTTAACCAATAATATTTATAAAGAACATTAAAATATGTTCTCAATACTTCTCAATGTTTATATTTTCTAATAATATTTTTCATTCCATTATAATTGTGGATTTTTTCAATAAAAAAGAATGACCTTTCTTTGGTTGTACATCCAATTTATCTCCAAAGATTTCTTTGTAAGTATAAAAGCATGAAATGACAGACACTCTGGATGACATATATTGAATTTTAGAATAAAGAAAACATTTTGGACTGACTTTATTTTCTATGACTATGCAAAGGACAAAAATATTAAGAATTTCTTTTAATATTTTTGACCTGATAAAATCTTTTTTCTGTATCATGCAATTGTCTATCCATGAAGTTATATAACCCATTTAAGTTAATATGATAAAAGGACTCATATTTTATTAATCATCTAGATTCCTTTTCATATTTTGTGTGTTCCTCACATTTCAACAAATGTGAATCATGAGTCTAATGACAGAATAAAAAGACAGCAGAATAACAAAAGGCTTATAGACTAAGTGTATTGCACTTAAGTAATAATTATTTTGTCCCTCATATTTTTATCATATTTTTCTAGCAGTCACTGGGATACATTTTGTGATATACATATGCTCACACTAATATCAAATTAAAATGTGTGAAGTTTTTTAGTAATGTAACACTTGATGGAATCATTTAAATATATTTTATCCCAAATACTGCAAACAGTAGTCATCAGATAGAACAGTCTTCTACCTGGCTTTGCTTTCTGTCACCCAACATTGCTAGTTTGCCTACTTTAATGAATAATCAAGGTAATATTTATCTCAGCTAAAAATAACAAATAATATAGGATAGTACTGATACAAAAGAATAAATTGCAAAATAAATGAGATAGGAGGCTTAATTGTCAAGAATAGACATTTATAAAGGATCCTTCTGGAGATCTAGACCAAACTCTGAAAACAAATATGAAGAAAAATAGGCCTGAGTTCAAGAGCAGGGGACTTGGGTGAGTCAGGTCTTTGTCTACTCATTTGCTGTGCAACTCCTGGAAAATCACTTATGCTTTCGGAACTTCGGTTTCCTCCTCCGAGAAGTTATAGTTTAAGATGGCAGTCAATATACAGAGAAATAGGAAATGAAAATAAACAGATAGGGAAGGGCAAAAATAGATTTACAGTTGTGAGTATGCAGAACAAAGTGGATTCTTGCATTATTATGTATTAACTATTGTATTATTTTTCCATAGGAACAACTATAAACCTACTTCTTCCCCACCCTGTATAAGGAAACATTTAACTGACATATATTCATATCACTTACATGATAACTAGAGGCCCGGTGCACAAAATTCATGCACTGGGGGCCGGGGGAGGGGGGTGTTCCTCAGCCCAGCCTGCACCCTCTCCAATCTGGGGCCCCTTGGGGGATGTCTGACTGCCAGTTTCGGCCCGATCCCTGTGGAATCAGGCCTAAACCAGCAGTCAGACATCCCTCTCAAAATCCAGGACCACTGGCTCCCAACTGCTTGCCTGCCTGCCTGCCTAATTGTCCCTAACGGCTTCTGCCTGCTAGCCTGATGACCCTCTAACCACTCCCCTGCCAGCCTGATTGACGCCTAACTGCTCCCCTGCTGGCCTGATCACCCCCAACTGCCCTCCCCTGCCAGCCCAGTCACCCCCAACTACCCTCCCCTGCCTGCCCAGTCTCCCCTAAGTACCCTCCCCTGCTGGCCCAGTCACCCCCAATTGCCCTCTCCTGCTCTGGCCCAGTAACCCCCAATTGCCCTCTCCTGCTCTGGCCCAGTCACCCTTAACTACCCTCCCCTGCCAGCCTGGTTGCCCCCAACTACCCTCCCTGCTGGCCTGATCGCCCACAATTTCCCTCCCCTGCCGGCCATCTTGTGGCTGTGAGTGCCACCATCTTTGAGGGCATGGCAGTCAATTAGCATATTCCCTCCTTATTGGCTGTGGGTGCTGCCATCTTTGAGGGTGAGGCAGTCAATTAGTATATTCCCTCCTTATTGGCTGTGGGTGCTGCCATCTTTAAGGGCTGGGCAGTCAGTTTGTATATTCCCTCCTGATTGGCTGTGGGTGCTGCCATCTTTAAGGGCGAGGCAGTCAATTAGCATATTCCTTCCTTATTGGCTGGGGGCGCCACCATCTTTGTGATGGCATAGGGTCAATTAGCATATTCCCTCTTTATTAGATAGGATTATACCTTCCAGGAATGAGAAATATGTCAATGGAATAGGAAGAGGAAAAATAGCAATGATATCCTTAGATTCAAATAGGAGCTTTTCATATGAAGTCTTTCCAGATAACTTGAAGCTGCATTCATGGCAGAAATGATATGTAGGGAAATTTTAACAATAGAGAAGGTAATAGTTATGTCCCAGATACCTGGAACACACTATCGAGTGCCCAATGAGGAATAAGAATTTATAGAATGACTTGCTGACTGAATGAGTGAACATAGAAATTTCATGAGTATGATATCGTTTTATAAAGTTTTTAAGTAATTTCTCTTTTTAAACTCATGTTTTTCAAACTTAGTATAATTATTAAGGAAGTTAAATAGTCTTCCTGGGAAGAGGCTTGCATCACAACAGAGGCAGGGCCAGGGTAGGAATTGAAGTGAGATACAGAGAGTGAGAGAATGTTCTTATGTTTATATTAAGCTTCTGTAGGGAAAGATCATAGCATTGTGTACCAGTGTGTAGCAGAATGCCTGCTCACTGTTGGCTATCAATGTAAAAATTGTTGCTCTAGAGTACAGTAATGACTAAATAACTCCAATATTAAATGGATTCTGAGTAATTGTGTAGGGCTCTTGAAAAGTGGAGTTGTAAATGTAGATTTTGCATGTTTTATTTTGCAGTCAATATTGGTTACAGTAAACTGAATTTATTTGGGTAAGCGTGGAGGGGAAATTTGTGACATATTAACCATTACTCCCTCCCAGAATCAACTACTTGTGATACTTGTAATTGTTAGACTTTATAGTTCTCCTCTATGTATTTCTCAATAATGCATATATAGCTTTATTAGTAATTAGATAATGACAGTTTTCAGCATGAAAGGTCAGAATTATGCTCTTTTACAATTATTATTTTTATTTTATTTTATTTAAGATGTATTTTTAATTATTACATTTTATTGAAAGAATACAGACAGATTCAATAGTGCTATATACATACTACTTTGGGGGGTTAATAATGCTCCTTTTCTGGTTTGATAATTTTATCTTCCAAAAATAAAAACTTCCTCTCTATATTTTCAAATTCATGAGATGTTATATAGTTTTTGGTTTTTCTTTTTCTCTTGGCAACATCTCTCCTGGAGCTTTATTCTCAAATGATTTTTCTCTATGCCAGTTGCACAGTTGCTGTTCTGTAATCTGTCTGTCATTATCCTGTGAAATCCTTTAAGCCTTTTTCTCTGTATTGGATCCACTGTTCACTGATTCTCTTGACTTCCTTTTTCTTGATATATTCTCCTGTTTTGGTAGCACATATCTTTTCAATAATTTTGGAGGAATGAATATTTGCTTGGTGAAATGTCTGAGAGCTTCAGTGTATGAGAATGTCTTTGGCTGCCTTGTTTTTGATTCTTTGGCCAGGGATGGAATTTTGCATAGGAAGTCATACTTCTAACTTCTTAGGCATGGCCTCAGGGTCCTAAGCTTCCATCTTGTCTGTTTGATGATGTTTTATGTGGGGAGCTGATATAGGATTAAGCCTCGGACTGATCTGTTGGCAAAGTCACAAACAAGTCCCAGCTTAGAGGGCACAGTCCTCTTAGCATAATTAGGCTTGACCTTATGATGCTCCCTAGATCGTAACTGAGAAGCTAATGGGCTGAGGGAAGTGCAGCAAGAACAAGAACAAAAACAAGTGAAACTCATAAGAACAAATACAAGTGAAACTCACAAGAACAGTGTAACTATGGTAACCACTACCTTGTTTACCTCTGACTATAAAATAAAGGCTCAGCTTGCCTTTGGATCTTTCTCTGTGGCCTCAGCCAGGCACAGGAAGATCCACGGAGACTAAAGAGAGCTAGAGAGTTCTGAACGCTGTCTCCGTGTAAAACATTCTTCGCCGACTCCATCCACTCCTTTGGGAACCCCTGGACTGCTGGGGCTGGACCCGGCAGTTTTAAAGTCTAATTTTCTGTTTATGTTATTTTTAGCTCTCATCTCTGGAAGAATTCAGGGTCTCCCGTTTGGCATGAGAGTTCTGAAATATCACAATAACGATTTTTAGTAGAGCGATTTTCCATTCATTTCAATGGGCAGTAAGTGGACGGTCTCAGTGTGGAAACTCAACATAGTTTAACTTTTATATTTTGTGTCTGAACTGTCTGTTTTCTATTCCAGGTAATTGCATTTTGATTATTGGGTTCCCTGGATTATCTTTTTTGTTGTTGTTCTCTCCCATTCTATCTTTTTTTCTTGAAAGATTTCCTCCATTTTATCTTTTATTGAGGTTTTTATTTCTTCAATTGCATTTTAATTTTAAAGCTATAAATTTATTCTCTAAATGAGATTTTTAAAGCCTTGTGTTTGTTTCATGGTTGCAGTATTTCACCTAAGTTATTTGATGACATTGATTTTAATTTTTAAAGTTTTCTTTCATTCCAAGCATTGCCTTTATTTTAAACTAGAGACCCGGTGCACGAAATTCATTCATGGGTAAGGTCCCTAGGCCTGGCCAGCGATCAGGGCCGATCTGTGGGATGACTGGTGGGTTAATTGGGGCCCCCACTAGCACCTGCCTTGGCCTGGAACTGCCCGCTCACCTGTTCCACCATCCTGCTGCAGTCCCGCCCTCATTGGGGCCAGCAGCACCTCCACTGCCGCCCGCTGCCAGTGCCACTCACCATGTTCCTTGTTGCCCCCTGGTGGTCAGCGCACATCTAAATCCCGGTCAGTCGAACTCCCGCCCATGGGGACAATTTGCATATTAGCCTTTTATTATATAGGATTGTTTATGACACCTTCACAATACTTTTGTTTGCTGGTCCTCTTTCACATGATTGTTTAAAAAAAATGATACACTTAAAAACTGACTGGACATACCCACTCTTTGTATGGATTCTTGTGTGTCAATTAAGGATGGAGTAGCTTGGTAATTGAGGGGGAAGAGCCTCTACCTTTTACCAGCTCTTTTTTAAAAAAAATTATATTTTATTGATTTTTTTACAGAGAGGAAGGGAGAGGGATAGAGAGTCAGAAACATCAATGTGAGAGAAACATTGATCAGCTGCCTCCTGCACACCCCCCACTGGGGATGTGTCCGCAACCAAGGTACATGCCCTTGACTGGAATCGAACCTGGGACCTTTCAGTCCACAGGACGATGCTCAATCCACTGAGCCAAACCAGTTAGGGCAACCAGCTCTTTTTTCTTAAATGCAGTTTCCCCAGAGAAGATACAGCTATCTCTTGCCTGGCAGTGAGGGGATAAGTAAGTCTGGCTGCCAACATCCTTAATGCCAAATAGAAAAAAGAAGCTGAATTTTTGCCAGTTAGTACATGTTTTAATTATTTTTCCCTGTACCTGATGCTTTGTTAAAATAATCAATCAGTGGATCCAATCACGAGGATAAGAGAAGTGCTGCAGCGTTTATGTATGTATGTACATATGTATGTATGTATATCATACTAAGGATTTGTTTACCATTGATAAGATTTATAAATTTCATATTCAAATTATAACAAAATATCTTGTAAGAACCATACAGATTCATCTGCAAGCAGAATATGATTTAGGCAAATAAAACCCAGGATGTCTGTCCTGAAGACATGCAAAGTAGGGTTTTAATTGACTAGACTTAACTCTATATGACCGCTGTTACTTTTACAGAACAATACCTTCTCTAAAAGGGCAAAGTGTTTTTTTTTGTTTTTTTTAAATATATTTTATTGGTTTTTTACAGAGAGGAAGGGAGAGGGATAGAGAGTTAGAAGCATCGATGAGAGAGAAACATCAATCAGCTGCCTCTTGCATGCCCCCCACTGGGGATGCATCCACAACCAAGGTACATGCCCTTGACCGAAATCGAACCCGGGACCCTTCAGTCCACAGGCCGACGCTCTATTCACTGAGCCAAACCGGTTCGGCAAGGGCAAAGTTTTTAATATAGTAATTATAGAATTTGGATGATGCCAACAATGAAATAAAAATGTGTTTCACCATGCTTCCTCCCATCAGTGCATGTGTGCAAGTGTGTGGAATATAGATTTGGATGTGTTAATTATAAAACATACACAGAAACAAGAAAAGGCAAATGCATTAGTCAAGGTTTTGTCGGGAAAGAGATGATTTTGGAAATTTGAAAACAGTGAAGAGCTTGTTTACAGAATTGTGGATACGATTAAAGTAACCAGCAATACTTGTTGATGTTAGCATGGACTTGTAACACCAGCAAACTGTATCACTCCTAACTCCGAAGGCAGCATGGAAAACTGGTGTTACTAAAGCCAAGAGGAAGCAGGGCCCAGAGGAGTAACTGCCTAAAGGCATCTGTAACTGCAGAGAAAAACAGCCACTTCTTCGACCTTGAGAGGAAATGGGAGCCAGCAGAGAAATACCTGAACCTGGTCTTCGTCTTCTGGTTTCCATCTCTCCCTCCCATTGACGAAACCCAATCAGAATCTAGAGGGCACTGAGCTCAGGTGATTGTGCTCTTAGAGGACAGCCCACCTATGGTATGGCACAGAGTAGGGCATACTGGGTGGATTATGAATTTTGGGGGAGCAAAGAGAGAATGACCTGTTTAGCAGCATTTTTAAAAATAATATATGAAAAAACTTTCAGTATTTTCTTCCCACACCAAGGAAAACTATCTACCATAAGCATCCTACTTCGGTATCTGCCGTTTTAGAATCAAAATAGCAGAGCTGAATATGAAAGCGAAAGGGGGAAATCTTTTTCCTCCCCAAAGTTTCTTAATGAGAAGTGCTTGTTACACTTTAATCTGAGTAACCAGGGATTTACTACATGTAATGAATCACCAGGGGTTTTGGTAAATTGTACATTCTGGTCCAATAAATCTGAAGGGGTGACTGAGATTCTGCATTTCTAACCAGCTCCCAGGTGATGCCAATGCTTCTTGTCAGAAGACTACACTTTGAATAACATTCAATAGGACTAGGGCTACAAGCCATCAAGAACCTGTCTTATCTATTTCAAAATTCTTTAAGCCTTGCAAATCTGCAGCCTTCCCTGTGAAATAAGTTTAACTACATAACCAGTAGCCTCCAAGAATAAAAGCTGTGATTCTGTGAAGTACACAAGTATTTTTTGTAATTTAAATGTAAATCACAAATGATTAAGGACTTTCCTGTATTGTGTGTTCTTTTAAAATAATTCAAGGCACAGTTTCACAAGTAACAAAACAATTTTAGTGAAAGAATTTGGAAGCTAGACCTCATAGCTAAGCATCAATACAATATGAAAGGTGGGAAAGAAATATAATATTTTCTTGTAATATATTTGCCACTTTAAGGTGATGTGTGTTTAATAATTTTTGCTAATTTGCATATTAATACATATTTTAGAGCAATTAAACTATTAAAACTTTATATACATATTAGGGGCCCAGTGCACAAATTTGTGCATGGGTGGGGTCCTTCTGCCTGGCCGGCTATTGAGGCTTAATTGGGGGCCAACTGGCTGGGGTGGAGGGACTCCAGTAGGTTGGCTGTGTAAGCACAGCGACCACAGGGGACAGCTCCTGCATTGAGCATCTTCCCTCTGGTGGTCAGTGTGTATCATAGCAACCGGTCATTCCACCATTCAATTGATTTGCATATTAGCCTTTTATTATATAGGATATTATCTTCTTGGGCTTTTGTGACTTTTTAAAATCCATAGCATTTCCCTCTGACCACATAGGATTTATTGTTGAATGAGGTGTTTTCTCTCAATCTTTTACCAAAGGTTTTCCTTGGGTCTTCCTCATATTCATCATCAATAGATAAACAGAATAAAACATTTATACAAATCTCTCCATGAATTTGGAGAAAGGTAAACATTTAAATTGAGCAAAATGATGGTGAAAGTTATTCAGAATGAACATTTTTATTTTTAAAGCAATCCAAGGTGATTAACAATAAAATCATACCAATTTTTCTGAAAAAAAAAAAAAGAAAGAAAAAACAGGTAACAGACACCTTTAATTTCAGCAGAGTGAAGAAGAGCTCTTCCAGTTCTGATCATGGCTCCTATCCATTCCATCCCTAATATCTTCCACTTCAATGTCCTCATCTGTAATATTAGAGAATTAGGTGAGAAACTAAGCATCTTTCATTCTCTGAAATGTATATAACTATATACATTTATGTGCTTCTTTTATTTGTCAGTTAAAAATGAAACATTAGCATATTCAAAAGAAGTAAAGACATTTAAAAATAATCTTACTTGTTTCAGCAGGCCTGTTTCTATTCCAGGTCAAGGTACCTATCGGGGTTGTGAGCTCTATCCCCTGTAGGGGAATGCAGGAGGCAGCCGATTAATGATTCTTTCTCATCACTGATGTTTCTACCTCTCTCTCTCCCATTCCCTTCCTCTCTGAAATCACTAAAAATATATTTTAAAAAAATAATCACAGTTGAACTTAATCACTGATCTTAATCACCCCTTTCCCTCACCCAAGTTTACCTTGTTTTCTCTCTTTTTCTCAGTGCCATTATATATTTTTTCCTGTTGCAGTAAGGGTTTTTTTAAAATGCAGGGGTAAATTAATCCACTACTTATGCATGTTTTGAAATTTCTCATTATGGTATTTCAAATCACTGTTAATTTGCATGGGGAGTAATCTGCATTTCAGAATATCGTTTTTCTATTAACAATAAAGAAAAGATGCATGCTATATATTCTGAACTTGAAAATAAAATTTCCCTGAGCCAAATTTAATCTTAAAATTATGTGTTGTCTTCCTTATCTGCCTTTTAGAGATAAACCATGGCCAGGAGAAAATGTGATTTGCCTGAACTCACAGAGTTTGTTCATAATCATTTCTAGATCAGGACTCTGGTATCTTGACTATCTTGTGTGCTTGTAAGTACCTAATGTGTCTACTCAATTTTAGTTTGCCAGCTGTGAGCATGCAGTAGGGATGCAAACACATGAAATTTATGGCAAAAATAAAAGTAAATTTTGAACATCTGATCTCAAGCTAGTGTGGAAAAAAATTACTACTTAGAATTGTAGTGTTAATACTTAACACATGCTTATGTTTGCCACTTAGTGAATGTATGCCTTATTCTTTTACTTCTAGTTCCTGGACTTAATAGATAAATTCCCTAGCTATGAACTTGTACCTCAATTTGACTGGAATGGCAGAACATGGAATTTGGTTGAGAGTGTATCAAATGCTTTGGGTGGCCAGCCTAAATTCTTATCGTTTGGTTGATGTACCTATTTCTTGGATGCTGCACCTTTATATTCCCCAGAGACTTGAGCATAGCAGATGGAAGCCATGCCAATGGGAGATGCCTAAAAGGCTGGGTCCTCTTCCCACTTGGTGACCTTCAGCTAATCATTGACTCAGATTTGGGTTTAATTGCTAAAAGCCTTGTCTCTGAGCAAGGCAACATCTGTGTTGCCATTCTGGTTTCTCCCTTAGGATCATACTTAGGCTAAATTTTTTGCAACCATATTTTACTTACCTTTTATCCAATACTAGAGGCCCAGTGCACAAAATCATGCACAGGTAGGGTTCAAATGGCTGCCAGCTGCCTTCTGGGGCCTCCCTCCCCCAGCTGCTGGCTGACGACCTGGGCCTTCCTTCATTCTGCACTGCCCCCTGGTAGTCAGCGCACATCATAGTGAGTGATCAAACTCCTGGTTAGTAGAGCTCCCGAGGAGACACTTTGCATATTAGTCTTTTATATATAGAGACTAGAGGCCTGGTGCACAAAAATTTGTGCACTTCGGGGGGAGGAAGGGATCCCTCAGCCCGGCCTGTGCCCTCTCGCAGTCTGGGACCCCTCGGGAGATAATGCCCTGCTGGCTTAGGCCTGCTCCCTGGTGGCCTAATCCCTAGGTGCAGCCCCTGGTTGGGCTCAGAGCAGGGCCAATTGGGGAGTTGGGGCACTGCCCTCTGTCATGCACAGAGCAGGGCGGATTGGGAGGTTGCGATGCCACCCTCAGTCACGCTCAAGGTAGGGCCGATTGGGGGGTTGGGGCACTGCCCCCTGTCACACTCAAGGCAGGGTCGATGGGGAGGTTGCGGCGCCACCCTCTGTCATGCACAAAGCAGGGCTGATCAGGGGGTTGGGGTGCTGCCCCCTGTCACGCACAGAGCAGGGCTGATCAGGGGGTTGGGGAGCTCTCCCTTGTCACGCACAGAGCAGGGCCCATCAGGGGGTTGGGGAGCTCCCCCTGTCACACACAGAGCAGGGCGGATCAGGGGGTTGGGGAGCTCCTCCCTGTCACACACAGAGCAGGGCGGGTCAGGGGGTTGGGGCACCGCCACTCTCACATTCAGGGCAGGGCCGATGGGGAGGTTATGGCTCTACCCCGTCACACACAGAGCAGGGCCCGCGGGGTCGGGGGGTTGGGGCGCCGCACCTTGTCACACACAGAGCCGCAGGGCGATCAGGAGGTTGGGGAGCTCCCCCCTATCAGGCACAGAGCAGGGCCGATCAGGGGCGCCTTCCCCTGTCAGGAACAGAGCAGGGCCGATAGGGAGGTTGTGGCCCTGCCCCTTGTCACACACAGAGCCACAGGGCGATCAGGGGGTTTGGGCGCTGCCCCCTGTCACACTGATCCCGGTGCTGGGAGGCCTCGTGGCTCCGCTGATCCCAGTGCTAGGAGGCATATTACCCTTTTACTATATAGAATAGAGGCCTGGTGCATGGGTGGGGATGGCTGGTTTGCCCTGAAGGGTGTCCCGGATCAGGGTGGGGGTCCCCACTGGGGTGCCTGGCTAGCCTGGATGAGGGGATGATGTCTGTTTGCAGCTGGTCACACACACACCCTTCAGGGTGGGGGTCCCCACTGGGGTGCCTGGCCAGTCTGGGTGAGGGGCTGAGAGCTGTTTTCAGGCTGGGACTGAAGCTCCCAACTGCTCCTTTTTTTCTTTTTCTTTTTTTATTCTGAGCCAGCTTTTGCTCTGAGGCTCTAGCTCTTAGGCCTCTGCTCCTGAAAGCAGGTATCTGGTTTGTTTAGGTTCTACAATCGAAACTCTGTATCAACTCCAGCTCTGAGATCCCAGCTAGCTGAAAGCTGGTTTCTGGGGTTTTGTTTAGCTTCTATTTTTGTAACTATGTTTCAAACTGCCAGCTCAGAGGCCTGCAGCGGCAGGTGGGGAACATTGGAGTCCTCCGTCACTGAAGCAAGCAAGCCTCATGTTAGTTTCAAGCTGCCTGGCTGCCGTCCGCCATCTTGGCTGGCAGTTAATTTGCATATCTTGCTGATTAGCCAATGAGAAGGGTAGCGGTCGTACGCCAATTACCATGTTTCTCTTTTATTAGATAGGATTAGCCTGCTTTACCCTCTTTCTTCTTTTAGGAGAACCTCTCCATAAATCATCTGTTCAAAAGGTCCAGTCTTAGACTCTAGTTTTAAGTAACCTGTATTTCAGATAGTAATAAGTGGCATCATTCCTGTGCTGGAGGAATACACTGGATTAATGCTTTGATGCATTAAAAATGACTCTAGAAACAACAAAACCTAAATTAATTAGACTGAATCAATTCACATTAATGGCCTGGCAGAAGAGCAAGTGTGCCCATTTTTAGATGTAAATTTTATATGCTTTATTTTCCATTCTTCTTGTTTATGTGACAACTGGCATTCAATAAAAAAAAAAATAGAAACCCAAAAACCCCAAAAAACAAGAAATTTTAAAAAGACATTTAAAAACACACAAATGACACTCAGAGATAACGTAGATATTAGAGCTATCAGACCGGAACTGTAAAATAACTATTCCTAATGTGTTAAAGGGTTTACGGAAAATGTTGGTCAGTGTGCATGAGCAGATTAGGCACATTTAAGAAAGATAGAAATTATTAATTAGGGTCACATGAAAATTCTAGAAATAAAAACTATCAGAGATGGAGAATAAATCATCAGCCTATTTTGCCTTTATTGATACTTTCTTGCACTGGAGTATACTAAAATAAAATTATATAACTGTGTATTTATTTGTGTGTGTGTGTGTGTGTGTGTGTGTGTGTGTGTATTAGAACAGGACCAATACATGTGAAGAAATATGGATTTTACTTTTGGGGAGAAATAGGTGAATTGGACTCTCGTCATTTTAAATGGGACAGAAGATAAGGAACACTTAGCAGCAGTGTGTAAAAGTGGAAGGAGATCTGTAAAGATATTCTGGAGATTTGGATTTTTAAATTCCTACCCTGCAATCTGGGAAACTCACTCAATTTTCATATCACAGCATCTATATTTATATATTTTCAAGGTTTGTACAATAATCAGGTAGGCTAATATTTCAGTCTTAATTATTGTCTTCTCCCCTGCGCTTAGAGCACTGCTAATGAAATAGTAAGTGCTCTAAAACTGTCAGTGCTGGTTGAAAATCACTAAGAAATTTATTTTAAACAGAGAATGAAAATATTGTTTTTGAAATTAATTTTTATGTTACTGTGAATAATTTTATAAATTATTAAATATTTAAAATTATTTATTGCAATAAAATTTACTATGTAGGAAAACTCATTACTGATCTTATTTGCAGTTAGGTTCAAATAAGAAATGTAAAGTAAAATAAAAAGTTATTTATGCTATGCAAATGAAAGTTTGTAATCTGCAAAATAATTAAATTTTCAGCTCAGCTTGTCTTCCATTCTGCAAATAGGATTTTAATATATCCTTTCTGCCAAGTATGTAAAGGGCAGTGAAAATTATAATATCAGTTAACCTATCACTCAATTGTTATCGAAAACATCAAGGAAAGAATGCCATATAAATAAGACCGTTTAAACTAACATGCTATAATTCTATTTAATTTATTAACCATCTATTAAATTCTTTAATGAGGTAAGGGGTTTCATGGAGTGGGAGGCAGAGAAAACTTTCTCTTCCTTGGAAATGAAATTCGAAGTTCAGTTCGTGGTGCCAGCCTTTTAAGAGGAGCAGCTGGGTCTCCTGCAGCCTCGGTGTCACTGAGCCCCAATCCACGCTGGTTTTTACAGCCCATAGTTATGGGGACTTCTCTTCCCAGCTCTGGGACCCTGGGCTGGGCGTCTGGTGTGGGGCTGGGCCCCTTGCTCTTCACAGGCAGCCTCCGCAGAGACAATCGCCCTGCGGATTAAAGCAGCCCACGTGGGTGCTGAGCAGCCTGTTCCTCGCCTCTGCACCTCCTACCAGTCTCCGTGCTTTCTTCTTTACGTCTCTAGTTGTAGGACTTCCATCAGCCAGCTTTCTGGCAGTTCTGGGGGAGTTGTTCTGTATTTTAGTTGTAATTTTGATGTGGTTGTGGGAGGCTGCGAGAATAGGCGTTTACCTACACTGCCATCTTGGTTCCTCTCCCCAGAAAAATAAATTTAAAAAACTGAATTGAACAGCAATAAATTTATTCTGATAGGGACACTAAACCCATTCATGAGGGCTGCACCCTTCTGACCAAATTCCCTCCCACAGACGTCACATCCTAATAGTATCATATTGGGGGCTATGATTTCAACAGTGAGGATACACAAACATTCAGGCATAACACTTATTTTAATCTGAAAATATGCTTCAATTCTATACATATGATCTAAAAGATTTAGTAGATATGTAATGGTTTCGAAAAAGATGGATTCTCCCTTAAAAGGTACTTATAAGACTTCCTCATTTTCTAAAAATTTAAATTAGGGCTAATTAAAAATGCATTAGTATAGAAATAGATGTATTCATTGTAATATTATTTGATATTAATGAGCACTTTGAGAATGATGTTGCTCATTGGCCAGGCCCTAAAGCTCATTTTACCTGAATGATTATGAAGTCAACTAGGGTTTCTATTCTTTACATATAAAATAAGTTGTAGTAACTGAGGAATCATTTTTAAAATTTAATTAACGTTAAATTAAAAGAACAGGGAGAACATTTCCATCAAGTATTTATTCTCATTTCTGCCTCATGCAAAATACAGCATGCTAGTTATAAGTAATTGTGATTAAAAATCATAATATATAAACTGATCTTGATGGGATTTAGGGATATGGAAATTTAGAAAGAATATAATTCATCACTTTTAGTGCTATTGTGTGTGTGTGTGTGTGTGTGTGTGTGTGTGCATGGGGAGTAGGCGGTATACCCAATGGCCAAGTTGTTTTATCTTAATTACTTCACTTTTTAAATGAACTAGTTGGAGCTGATACTCTGAGGTCTTTTCCAGTTATAACACTGAGAGATTCTATGTTGCTTTTGTGATACCTCAGTAAATTTCACTAAGTGAACATTGCAAAGCTATAATTAAAAGCGAGATAATGAGGATTGAGTTAGTATCATTTTTCTAGGTCTTATTCCATATGACAAGAGTAAAACTGTCAATGATATTGATGTCTTTGGAAACAAATTATCCTAATAGAAGGTATTTTATACAATAAGTCAGGTCTTTCTTAAAAATTATTTCTCAGATTTGTATAGATCATAAAGTGATATTTTGGAGCCAAAAGGTGCTACCGACCGTTCTGTACCCATATACAGTCTAATTCAAATGGACAGGATAAGGGCAATGGAAAAACAATGGTTTGTGAATATCCTATCTAATAAAAGAGAAAAATGGTAATTGGCGTACGACGATACCCTTTTCATTGGCTAATCAGGGCTATATGCAAATTAACTGCCAACTATGATTGGCAGTTAACTGCCAACTATGATTGGCAGTTAACTGCCAACTATGATTGGCAGTTAACTGCCAACTATGATTGACCGTTAACTGCCAACAAGATGGCGGTTAATTTGCATACGTAGGCACAATGCAGGGAGGTGAAAGGGAAAGCAGGAAGAAGCCCCCTGCCACTGACAGTGATCGGAAACCCAGGGGGGAGCTAAGAGCTGGGGGGCAGGGCAAAGGCGGCCCTGGGGCCGCCTTTGCCCTGCCCCCCAGCCATGATCGGAGAATCAGGCGCCTTTTCCACCCTGGCCAGTGATAGCAGGAAGTAGGGGTGGAGCCAGTGATGGGAGCTGGGCACGGTCGAAGCTGGCAGTCCCGGGAGTTAGGGGTCCCTTGCCTGGGCCTAAAGCGGAGCCCACGATCGCGGGGCCGCTGCAGCTGCGGGTCCCTGCTGCCCAGGCTGGACACCTCTGCCAGAGGCCTCAGGCCTGGTCAAGGGGCCGATCCGGTGATTGGTGATCGGAGGGTGATGAGGGTCAACTCCTCTGGCCGAGGCATTAGGCCTGGGTGGGGGGCGGAGCCGGGGGTTGGGGGGATATGATGGTCCCCTTGCCCAGGCCAGAAGCCTGGGTCAGAGGCGTCAGGCTTGGGTGGGGGGTGGAGCAAGCGATCAGAGGGAGATGGGGGTCCCCTGCCCAGGCATGATTCCTGGGCCAGAGGCCTCAGGCCTGGGCGGGGGCCAGAGCCAGTGATCGGGGGGAGATGGGGGTCCCCTGTCCAAGCCTGACACCTCTGGCGGAGGCGTCAGGCCTGGGCAAGGGGCCGATCAGGCGATCGGAGGGTGATGGGGGTCTACGCCTCTGGCCGAGGCATCAGGCCTGGGCAAGGGGCCGATCAGGTGATCGGAGGGTGATGGGGGTCTACGCCTGAGGGCTCCCAGTATGTGAGAGGGGCAGGCTGGGCTGAGGGACACTCCCCCCCACACACACCCAGTGCACGAATTTCGTGCACCGGGCCCTAGTAGATTATATGAGTGTAGACTCTCATCATAGTTTATATTTTGGTAACAGCACACATGAATTTATGTCCACATCAACTTCAGAAAATGATGATTTTATAAAATATATTATTCCGTCCTATACTAATATCCTAACTGTGATGGCCAGCCTTAACTTACCCACAACTTGAGTAAACTTTAGACAGATTTATTCCTGACTGTAGGGTCCTATTCTGCCTTCTCTTAAATAATTTACTTTCATAAATGTGCGATTGTAAATACTTTCTCTGTCCCTTTGTGGTGTAAATCTTTTCCAGTCTCTTGCCAGTTTTGAACCCAGGAAACCTTTCTCAGCCATCCCTTAAAAAGATAATTATCAAGAGAGATATGGTTCCTGTCTCCCCCTCTCTGTGGGAGAGTAGGAGCCTAATTTCTACTCGTACTAATTAGCAGATAGCCAGAAAGCCCGATCGCATGGACTACGCCCCGTGCTCCTGCTCTTCAGTGGTTTTTGTAACTCATCCCAGCCCTAAAAAACCTCTCCTGTCTTTTGTTTCCTTGAAATTGAATTCAATCGCTTTCCCCATTGTGATAGCCCTGACCCTTATTGCAATAGTCTTGAATAAAGTCTTCTTTGCCAGCTTAACTTGCACAGTGCAATGTTCCTTTTGTAACTCAAAAGTGGAAAAAAGTACAATGCAGGTTAAATTCCAACTTCCCGTTGAAAAATGACACAAATAATAAAAAGTGTGTTCCAGTTTTGATATAGTGATTATATTTAGTGATATGATTCCAAACTTAAAATATTCTTAACTATATTATCACAATTTCTCTAGGTAAATAATGCTATTATATATGTACACACACATAGTTGTTACTGATGTTAGAAAATGTATAATATATATTTTTACTTATTTTTGGAATTCATATATATATATATATAAAATTCTATATATGAGAATAAGGGCAATTTACTTACTAAGTTTCCCAAGTATTTACTTTTTTACTTTATAGGACAATAATATAATATCCAAGCAAATGACTATTTTTAACAACGTCAGCACACATACATATGTGTATTATATGTAATACACATATGTATGTGTGTATATTAACTTGCAATTAATCTTATGTCATCTCTGTTTTTGAAGTTATAAGGGAAATAAGTAAGTTATAGGCTTTTTGCTCATAGTTGTTGTTGTTTTTTTGTTTGTTTGTTTTTTTTTTTTATAAAGCACAGAGAGAGATTTTTAAGAGACTTGGGAAGAAAACAAATAAAAGGAATAGATGCCAAATAGAAACGTGTTTTGTAAAGAAGTCTTAAAGGAGTAAAGTCTTGAAGCAGGTGGCACTGCTGTATGTAGCTTTGGTTTGGAGGCTGGGGCTTTGACATCTACATAAAGGGTTATTCTAGGCACCTTGGAGCTGTCACTTCAAGAGATACTCCGGCATATGATCACCTGAGAGGGGTCAAGTGTGCTTTTCATTATTTTATTATTTATTTACTATCTCGCTTAGAGCACCCCTCCCGGAGCCGATCAATGAGCGGAGATGGTGACAGCTAACAATGTCTAAGAGCGTGCATCTCAGAGAGTTATGCATGGTTTCACTGGAAGAGCAACTATAAGCAAAGTGCTCATTAAATTTCTTCTCTAGCATGAGTCTATAATTGTGGATCATAATTAAATTGATTCCTTGGGGAAGTAATGCGTGTGGCTTAGGTTTAATGAACACTATTTTCTTATCTGAATTAAAAACTACTTGAATTCTTGTTTAGTTTCACTAAATTCATAAGACAATTTAGTTAATGTGGATAAAATTACATATTTCACTGTGGAAAAGCAAAGTCTTTTTAAAAACTGAACCACGTCAGACAGGGCAAGCCTCCTTAAAGGAATGAATCCATGCAGTGATCACATTTCTTGCAACAAATGACTGGTTGTCTGGTGCCTATTTCACATTTCTGGGGGAAGAGAAGACTAATTTCTCAACCACAGGGGAGCTGGATATACTATGTATTACTCACTGACAAATATATAAGCCCTGTTTTCAGCTTTTCTTTGAAGAATTGCACTTAGGAACTCCTAATTATACAGTATATCAGCTGAGAGATATGAAATGGCAACTGAAAGGCTTTTTTTTCCAAATTATGACTGCCATTTTAAATGATATTATTTATTATAGAAGAGTAGAGATTCATAGCACTTTGCACTTCTTAAAACTGAAGGAAGGTTCTAAAGACCTTAACATCAGAGAACTTCTGCTAAGTATTGTGCATCAGTCAAGCAGATGAAAGTTCTGAAAAGGAGGGTAAGAAATAGCAAAATTAGTGAACAGTGACTATACAGGGATAAATGGGCTGCAAGGACAATTTTAAGGATGAAAACCAATATTTAATGTGTGCTAACAAATGAGGATGGACATATTTTTCTCACTAAAAGAAGTACATGGCAAATGGATTGCAAAGAACTTGTGGTAATGGATAGAGAGTAGGAAAGGTAAATTTTGAGGTCTCTGAGTTTCTGATTATAGAGTTCAATGTTTCCGTCTGCCTGTTAGTACTGATTATTTCACTTACCCACATGATAATTATCCTTTATTTGGAAGTGATTCATAGTTTTAATTATTTCTAGACCTTTTTTCTACATTCTAAATGCTGCAAATGTATTAAATATCAAAAGCATAATATGTGATTCATTATAAATGTGTACTAAAATACGTTAATGTCTCTGAAGTACACTTCTTGGTGTCATATGTCTTTTTTTATAAGTGAAGATGAGTGAAAATATTATTACCTTTAGAATGAGATCAACCTGGGTTATACTATTATAAGAATTTTAGCCTCACTAATATGGTTGGTTTAATTAATCTCTTTGAATTTTATCCTTTCAATTTTTAAATATGAATACTAATGCCAATATATGAGTGCTAATTAATATGATCTGTATTCCTGCAACAGAGGAGAGGAGATGATTGATAAATTGAAGCTCTTGCTGCCCATTTTGGACTCCATAAGAAACTCCTTATAGCTTTAAGTTAATCTCCAACAAAAAGTTAAGGAAATGCTATATATCCATGTACTATGATTCCTATGCAAGGGGTTCATGTTGTTTTAGTTGTGCTCATAGCAGTATGCCGTAGATTATGTTATTCCCTTAAAGGAAGGGACAATTTAATGTGTATTTTCAGTAACCTCATTAAAATCAAGCATGTGAACTTTGTTTCTTTATCCCTTATGTTTCATCCCAATTTTCTGATGCTGTTTGATGCTGACTTTTAGAGAAAAACATTGACCTAATAGTACTATCCATTCTATCATGATCATAGCATTATTAAATAGAAATAATTGAGTTTTATTTTATTTTCCTCCAGAAAAAAAAAAGTTTTATGCTTGCGTTATATATAGCAGACATCACTGGTTAGCGCTCCTGTACCTGTTCCCAAATCTGTTTCCTCTGTGTACATATTGGCTATCTGTGGATACTATTGTTCGGGTAATGATAAGTGTAAGTCTGCTTCTGTGTTCCGGTTTGACATAGGTGCTACTTACTCTATCTTCCCATTCTTTTTTTTTTTTTTTTAAATATATTTTATTGATTTTTTACAGAGAGGAAGGGAGAGAGATAGAGAGTTAGAAACATCGATGAGCGAGAAACATCGATCAGCTGCCTCCTGCACATTCCCCACTGGGGATGTGCCCGCAACCCAGGTACATGCCCTTGACTGGAATCGAACCTGGGACCTTTCAGTCCGCAGGCCGACGCTCTATCCACTGAGCCAAACCGGTTTCGGCTATCTTCCCATTCTTTCTTCCTGCTGGTGATGGTTGTACTGAGCAATGAGTCATCAGCTCTGACAACCTACGAGTCCTAGAATCAATCCAACAGCTGACTTGCTCTACACTGCTTGTTATGTGAGCAAAAATAATCTATTTGCTTAAGCTTGTGCAGGTAGTATTCTGTTACCAGCAGCTAAAAACACCCCTATCTGACATACTTTGCCACTTGGTCATTTTTCCTCCTTGGTCTTAATCTCCTCACAAATCAAGTCAATGTGATGGTTAACTGTATAAGTCAACTTGAATGAGTGAAGGATTGCTCACATGGCCCCCCCAAAACATTATTTCTGGGGTGTATCTGTGAGGGTGTTTCTCAATGAGATTAACATTTGAATCACTGGAGTCAGTACAGTAGATTGTCCTGCCCAATGTGGGTGGTGCCATCTAGACTATTAAAGGACTGCATGAAACAGAAGGCAGTAGGATGAGGAACTCACCCCCTTTTCTTTTTGCCTCCCTGCTTGAAGTGAGAAGTTGGTTGTCTCCTGCCCTGAAACTGGCACTTACACCATCAGCCCTCCTGGTTCTCAGGCTTTGGGATTTAGCCCAAGATTACACCACTGGCTCTCTTGAATCATTCGCTTGCAAATGGCAGATCACGAGACTTTTCAGCTTCTACATATAATTGCATGAGCCAATTCCACATTATGTATATATATATATCAATATTGATCTTGATAATGATAGACAGAGATAGAGATAGAAATGGAGACAATAGAGATACAGATAGATCTGTTTTTCTAGAGAAACCTAATACAGTAGAGATCAGATAACAGAACGTGTATATAGGCATTCTAGTCCCAGATATCTTCATTCTGTCTCTCTGTCATGTTTGCCCTGATCAGGTTATGAGGACTAACTAGGAAATAAGAAAATAAAGCTAATCTAAAATAAATTTCAATATTAATAATTGCATCTTTCTCCAATCCATTGATGAGTAATTTCAATGAACTGTTGCTTTTGAATCAGGTTTGCTAAAAATTGAATAAGAATAATTGTTTTAACTATTCTGACGTGTTTCCCTTGGTACTATATCTCATAAATTCATCTTCATGTGTGAGGTAGTGGAGAGAAATATCTGACAAATTAATGAAATAATTTCGCCACCAATCTTTAGGAAATTCAAATTATCCTATCTTATAAAAGGGTAATATGCAAATAGACTGAATGGCAGAACAACCAAACAACCAATCAAAGCGTAATATGCTAATGATATGCTAAGGCTGCTCAACTGCTCACTAGGACATGCACTGACCAACAGGGGGCAGACAGTTGACTGGTCAACCAGTCGCTATGACATGCACTGACTATCAGGGGGCAGATGCTCTGACCAGAAGGTTAGCTTGCTGCTGGGGCCTGGCTGGTTAGGACTGGGTGAGATGGGCCCTGGAGCCCTTCTGCGGTCCCTCCCCAGCCCAATTGTGAGGTCCCTCAGCCTGGCCTGCGCCCTCTTGCAATCTGGGACCCCTCGGGGGATGTCAGAGAGCCGGTTTCAGGCTGATCTCACAGGCCACTTCTCTTGGGAAGGTGCAAGATGCGGGGCTCATGGCTGGCGAGCTCTGCTGTGGCAGCGAGAGCCTCTCTCAATTGGGACTGATTGGGTGCCAGCCCATGGCAGCCACAGTGAGGCCAGGATGAGCAGGAGTGGCAGGTAGGAGCTGCAGGTGGTATTGAACTGCGGCTTTTGGCCCGATCCCTGCAGGCCACCCAGGGGGGACCCCACCTGTGCACGAATTCGTGCACCGGGCCTCTAGTCTATATATATAAGAGTCTAAGTGACCATTACAACCGGACAACTAGATGACTAGACAATAGGATGACCAGCCAGTAACTATGATGTACAGTGACCACCAGGGGGCAGATGCTTAACGCGGGAGCTGGCTCCTAGTGGTCAGTATGCTCCCACAGCCAACCTCCCCGGGCCAGCTAACTTCCCGCAGTCCCTCCTCCTGGCCAGCCAGCCCCGATCGGCCAAGAGGGACCCCACCCTTGCACGAATTCGTGCACCGGGCCTCTAGTACATACATAAAATTAATAGAAAATGGATGATTGAATTAATATTTTATTTGTCTTCATTTTTAAAAGATACGTCCTTTCTTGTTACTTCCTCCAACAGTTTTTTAAAAGTGTTGAAATTGCCTTGCTTTTGCAGATTATAGAAAATACGGCACAGAAGTTTCTATGTGATACTTCTGCTATAATAATTACATATCTTGTGTGCAGCTCTGCTATCTTTATTACCAAGGGAATATGATTATGAATTTATAGGAGTGAAAAATTAGATACAAATGAAGGAAGAAAAGATTATATTGAATTTGTGGCATTGAGCTCACTGAAATTAAAAAAAAAAATCTTAATAGGATTCTCTTGGCTAAATTCCAGAAGAAGTTGTAAATATGACAAAAAGAAAGTATGGAGAAGATATAATGCCTATCTATGAAAGGTAGATGTCTAAGGCAAAAGTGAAGTGACTGAGCTATGTTCCACAGAGCAAATATGGACCTAAATGACTGACAAGGCTGCCCTGAAATACACAGCACATTAAAAATAGAGACAGAATCAACTGAGATACTGAAACTAGATTATTTGTTAATCTGGACCCATTGTATTTGGACTAAAGTTGCCTGAGGCTTAAATCTTAGATGAGCTCTGTCCTATTCTCTGGTATCCAGTCTCCTCACTGAATTCTGCATGTACTGTAGAGGAACATGTACTATTTATGAATGCCCTCTCCTGAAGCAAGTGTCAGGCCTAAAGCTCTCTTACAATAGACTCTTTTCTTTTTAACTATACGTTTGAACTCTTTTTTTAAAAAAAAAAACTAGATTTCATCATAGTTTGAATCTTACCCACTCTGTCTTACTTGGCATATCTCCTTGGGTCTAAACTAGGCATCTAGATTTTTCCATAGTTACAAAGTGCTTTCATGCAAAACCTCTGCCATAAGGAACTTCTTACACAGGATAAGCCTTTAGATGGCAGTTTAAAGCTGAGAAATCCAGCAGTGAGTGGTATGGTGTAGAATAATGATGTAGAGAGATGGTAGCACGCAGAACCCATGGCTAAACAGAAGCTGTGGTAGAGGGGGTGTAAACAGCTATAAGTAGAATAGAAAGTGACTGAGTCACCATAATGGTGGTGATTCATGAGATTTAGGTTTTATCTAGAATGGCATTTTAATTTCTATGTGGTGTAACTGTACACTCATTGATAGTTTGCTGTCTTTACTTTCCCATGCATTCTTACAATGTTCCCCAAATATATTAGCCTGAATATTTTTCTGAAATCTGAAAAATTCTAAGTGATGTAGTATAGGAGCACAAATCTTTGTATGCTGATATGGATGTAACATTTTACTGGTTGATGAATTGTACTGAGGTCAAACTGTAGCCAAAATTTGAACTTTGCCAAGATAGAAAAGAGAGTTGCCTGTTTTTGTTGTTTGCTCTTTGTGCTTGTTTGTTGGAGAATAATATTTGTTTATCTTTTAACAAATGCTCTCTTTGAAACTCTAAGCAAAACCACACTATTTTTACTCTTCTTAAGACAGATTAGTAACACTGGTTCCTCTTTCTTGGTTGACACACTACATTGCTTGAGAATTCAAATACACAGTTTAACAAAGAAAGTTCCTCAGGGCTGTCATCCCCTACCTCCTCTAAACGCCCATCACCCCTGTCATCTGTCTCTACTTCGCTCTTATATCTATCCTTCTTCCTCTCTGACTTAATCTCTCAGTAGAGGCTTCCTTGCCAGCCCTTTCCACGGTGCCATCTGGAACACTAGCGCGCCATTAAAAACAAAGCAAAGCAAAGCAACGCAAAATTACATGGCATTAGCATATTCACTGAATCTTCTCTGCCTGCCTTACATGAGAGCATTCTCACCCTAAGTGTACCTTACAAACACTGAGTGATTGGAAAAAGTTTGTTTATCCATGATGTATGTCCTGAAAGATCATATGATGGGGGAATGGAGGGAGGACGGCAACTTCAGCTGTTTTCTGATTGCTCCGACTCCTCAAGTATTTTCTTTTACATTCACGTAAAGACACTTTTTTTTGGTAGGTTGACCAACCATTGCATTTGCCCGAAACTGCTCTTATTTTAGCACTGCGAGTCCTGTCCCCTGGGAACTCCCCCCCCCCCCCCCCCCGCATCACAGGCTAACCTGGACAGTTGATCACCCTTGATTTGCAAGCAACATCATCCAACATTCTGCTTTCATGGCACTACACAGTCAAATGTGGCTTCTGTTTCTGCTTGACTGAAAGTTTGAATGTTTCCCGAGTTGACAAAGTGCTCTCCTTCCTATGTTTGAGAAAAAATGCAATTCTATTTTTTTCCCTCCTGTCTTTTTGGAAATTTGGCAAGCTTTTCAAGATTTCTCTGACTCCATTTACATTTAAATGTTAGTTTAAGGTTAATTATGTAGACATTGACTTGTTACTTACTGGTTATCTGCTCTTAAGCACAATATTTCACATCTCCGAGCTCAGTACTCTTATCAGATAAATAAAAAATAATGTCCAGTCCATTGGAAAGCATCCTAGAACACAGCATGAGTCCAACAATTGTTATAAAAGTCCCCTGATTTGTACAAAATCTATCTCTACATAGGAACACTAGCATCTCTTAAATGAATGAGGGCATTATGGTATGTTAGCCAATAAACACACATTTATTTTCCCATATTATATAAATTAATTTTGGCAAGGACACAAAACTCTGTTTGTACCACAAATGATTTTGTGCTGTCATTTGAATATTCTGTTAAGTCATGTCATTTTTCTTAAAAAATAAATTGATTAAAGATTGGTGAGAGCTGAAAGCAATGATAGTTCAATTGGGAACTGGGTTGAAATTACTAAGCATACTGAAAACAGTGATATCCTGACCATAATAAAATACTCACAGATGTAAAACTGTGTAATTAAAGAAAATATATTAAATTCTAAAAAATAGTTTTAAAAAGAATATCCCAAGGTAAGGTAATGTGATGGAAAAAAATAAAGAAATATGTAAAAGTATGTGAAAAATGGTCACCACACAAACACAAAAAAATTCATTTCTGCAAATGCAAAGAGAGGTACCGAGGTATATAGAACAATAGTTCAAGATAGCTTTATACCGATATATCTACATAAGAAAAAATTAGTTTTCCTATTTCTCTTCATAATTTTTCAAAAGATATGTAAGAGTCTATCAAATATCTCCTCAAAATTCTCCTAAAAATATTATTTTCAATGCTTACATAATATTTAGACTGTCCTTTGAAGAAACCAAGATGGTGGCATAGGTAAATACTGGAGATTGCTGCCTCGCACAACCACTTCAAAAATACAACTAAAAGACAGAACGGACATCATCCAAAACCACAGGAAGGCTGGCTGAGGGGAAATTCTACAACTAGAAGGAAAGAGAAAAGCATACCGAGACTCAGAGGAGGCGCTGTGCGGAAGTAAAATACAAAGGTGCGGAGGTGTGTGTGGAGGTGTGTGCGGAGCAGGCTGGCAGCTAAGGGCACAGTTGTCTTTTTCAATCAGGAGGGAGTCTCAGGCTCTGAGCTCCAGTTCTAGGCGAGTCTCTGGGGACCCAGACTCAAACAGGAGAAGCGGGACTGTCTGGCATCGGTCGGAACTCTAGGGCAGCTTTCTCTCTGAGGTACTTGCAGCAGTTGCTGGGACACTAAGAGGCAGAGCCTCTGGGGACTGGACTGAGAGCAGCCATAACTGCTGGCTCCACCTGCCCCGTTGATCCCCTGGGACCCACCCTGCCCAAGCCTTGCACAGAGGCATTTGTGGGACAGCCTCAGGCAAAGGCTAGATTAGCACCTCCCTAGAGGACAGAAGTTCTCCCACTGCATACACAGCTGATTCTCACAGCCAGTTGGCCTGGTGGTCAAATCCCCCCCAGTGATACCTACAACAATCAAGGCTTGACTACAACAAGACTGTGCACAAAGACCACTAGGGGGTACACCAAGAAAGCATAAAAAATACGGAGACAAAGAAACAGGACACAAATGACAGAAATGGAGGAAAGCAAAATGCTGGATATAGAGTTCAAAACCACACTTTTAAGGTCTCTCAAGAACTGTCTAGAAGCTGCCGATAAATTTAGTAAGGCCCTTGAAAAGACTGGTGAGACCACCAATAAATATAGTGAGATCCTCAAGAAATCTAATGAGACCCTCGATGTTGTGATAAAGAACCAACTAGAAATTAAGCATACACTGACTGAAATAAAGATTATACAGACTCCCAACAGCAAACCAGAGGAGCGCAAGAATCAAGTCAAAGATTTGAAATGCGAAGAAGCAAAAAACACCCAACCAGAAAAGCAAAATGAAAAAAGAATCTGAAAATACGAAGATATTGTAAGGAGCCTCTGGGACAGCTTCAAGCGTACCAACATCCGAATTATAGGGGTGCCAGAAGATGAGAGAGAGCAAGATATTGAAAACCTATTTGAAGAAATAATGACAGAAAACTTCCCCCACCTGGTGAAAGAAATAGACTTACAGGTCCAAGAAGCGCAGAGAACCCCAAACAAAAGGAATCCAAAGAGGACCACACCAAGACACATCATAATTAAAATGCCAAGAGCAAAAGACAAAGAGAGAATCTTAAAAGCAGCAAGAGAAAGAAAGTCAGTTACATACAAGGGAGTACCCATACGACTGTCAGCTGATTTCTCAACAGAAACTTTGCAGGCCAGAAGGGAGTGGCAAGAAATATTCAAAGTGATGAATACCAAGAACCTACAACCAAGATTACTTTATCCAGCAAAGCTATCATTCAGAATTGAAGGTCAGATAAAGAGCTTCACAGATAAGGAAAAGCTAAAGGAGTTCATCACCACCAAACCAGTATTATATGAAATGCTGAAAGGTATCCTTTAAGAGGAAGAAGAATAAAAAGGTAAAGATACAAATTATGAACAACAAAATCGCATGTATCAACAAGTGAATCTAAGAATCAAGTGAATAAATAATCTGATGAACAGAATGAACTGGTGATTATAATAGAATAAGGGACATAGAAAGGGAATGGACTGACTATTCTTGGGGGGGAAAGGGATGTGGGGGATGCAGGAAGAGACTGGACAAAAATTGTGCACCCATTGATGAGGACAGTGGGTGGGGAGTGAGGGAGGAGGGTGAGGTGGGAACTGGGAGGAGAGGAGTTATGGGGGAAAAAAAGAGGAAGAAATGTAATAATCTGAACAATAAAGATTTAATTTTAAAAAAAGAAAAAATAAATTAAAAAATAAAAATAATTAGAATGTCTATCAATATTAAAATAAATTATTTTATTTTATGAAATATTACTTCAAGCAAGCAGAAAGCACTAAAATTTTTAAAGTTATAGTAACTTAGAAAACAAAATATACATTTGATTATTCTATTCAATTATATATACATTGCAATCTTGGATTCCACCCACTTACACACCCACACACACAAATATACACCCTTGCCCATGCATTTACACTTGCATTCATACCTATAAGATACATGTTTCTTGCTCACTTTTCATAATTTCAATATTTGCACCCAAGCAATACTTAGATATGAAAGTATAAGATTGCCTTTTTACCTCTTTTTTAAAAAAATATATATTTTATTGATTTTTTACAGAGATGAAGAGAGAGGGATATATTTAGAAACATTGATGAAAGAGAAACATTGATCAACTGCCTCCTGTACACTCCCCACTGGGGATGTGTCCGCAACCAAGGTACATGCCCTTGACCAGAATCGAACCTGGGGCCTTTCAGTCCCCAGGCCAATGCTCTATCCACTGAACCAAACCGGTTAGGGCACCTTTTTACCTCTTTAATAATCATTATTAATATGCAATAATTTGGTTCCCTTACACCATGTGATCAGAAAAAATGATCTAATGGCTCCAGAAAAGATGTATACTTTGATCATCCTTTTCTATTTTTAAATTGGGATTTATAGAGGGTAACTGCATGAAAACAAGTTGAGTGATTTTTCACTCTGAGAAAGAATTTATTTTGAACATTTGTTGATCCGTGCTTTTAGTCAGATGCTCTCTCTGCTGCCTGAGGAGACAGATGACTAAAGGTTCTGGAATATACATAGTATTAGTTTCACCTTCGGCAAGGCTGAACAAATCTTGTAAAGTGTAATGACTTTAGTCAAGCTTTTACCTGTCACTTATAAGAAATATAATCTCGGTGAGAGTACAGCTAAGGAAGAGTATCTCTTCACCATTATGCCTTTACACTTGATGAAACAAAGATGGAAAAAATTCAAAACAAAACAAAACTCTAGCCTGGGACTCAGAAATTCCTGCTGATAGCTTGAGAGTATTAACTTTTCTTAGTCTCAGTTTGTTTATCTTTCACTACAAGGATGTGAAGAACTCCTTGACCCTACTTTAGGGAGTTGACATTAGAATCATGTGAGTTAATAAGTGGGGACATTTTGAAGAGAACAAAGTGGAATACAAATGTACTTAATACCTCTCAGTGAAAGATGATGGTCTTCTATTCAGCACACAACAGGCTACTCAACGAGTACTGCTTTCTATTCTAAGAGGTATGTAGACTAGAGCGTATTCTGAGTTTAACAACCAGCGGTAGAGAGGAAATGCTAACCAAGACACAAATTAAAGGTGTGATTAGTGAAGGGGGTAGAGGAGTCTATGATAGTTGATTATAAAGAGACATATAGAACTGAATGAGTGCTAGATACAGGGAAATAAGTCCTAGACAAATGAAAATAGTGTACTTGAATAGAGTTATCCAAAAGTTGAATCTGCCGAAACCGGTTTGGCTCAGTGGATAGAGCGTTGGCCTGCGGACTGAAAGGTCCCAGGTTCGATTCCGGTCAAGGGCATGTACCTGGGTTGCGGGCACATCCCCAGTAGGATATGTGCAGGAGGCAGCTGATCAATGTTTCTCTCTCATCGATGTTTCTAACTCTCTATCTCTCTCCCTTCCTCTCTGTGAAAAATCAATAAAATATATATTTAAAAAAAAACAACAAAAGTTGAATCTACTGTTTTTACAAGTGGTAAGTATATGGTAAGCTTATTGCCTTATTGGAGGATTAAGCTGAAGTTAAATTGCCACTTAGTAGGAGGAAAGCTGTGAAAAGAATTGAAATCTCAGATGGGTAATCAGATTGTGTGGCTGCTATGGTTCCTGGTATTCTGATTTTGAAAAGTTGTTATGAAAGACCATTATTATCAATACATTGTTCACTAATTAGGTTATTTATTACTGCATAAACAAACTACCACCAAACTTAGTAGCCTAACACAATAATTTCTTCTCACAATTCTATGGATTATCTGGGAGCATCTTCAGTTTACGAAGGTATCATTCAAGGAACTAGATAGGCTGAAAGGTGCAAAAGAGCCTCACTCACATAGCTAGCAGTTGGTGGTGGTCCCAGCTGGGTGGTAGGACAAGACTTGGTTGAACTTCATGGCGTCTTTCCACATGACTGCTTAGGCTTCCTTACACAATATAGTGACTGAGGTTCAATCGGGTATGTTACAACAGGCCAAAGTGGAGCTACAGATCTCTTAAAACTGAGACACCAGTGTTACATAGCATTACTTCCGTAACGTTCTGTATCAGAATGAATCACAGGGCCAACCAAGATTCAGTGTGTCAGAGGAATGCAGAAGAACTTAAATGCGTGGAGTGGGATCATCAGAGATTATCTCGGAGAGTGGCTACCACAGTCATAGTGTTAGTTGTTAGGGTAAAAAGAAGGAATTAACAGAAACAATTTTAAACAGAAATTCGAAAAGGCAAGAAAGTAGCACATTTAGTCTCTTTAATTAAGAGATTAAAAGGTAAGTTAAAAAATGAATGTCAGAATTTCAATATGTTGACTTCTAGATTTTAGTCAATTGAAGGATGTGAGTGAAAGTAGTTTAGTCTGATTTAACAAATAATGAGCATTTACTAAGTGATAATATAGAAGTAGTTACAAAAGTAGCAAGATGTGTTTTATATGATATCTGCACTTGAATTGAAGAACTTTTTGAATAGTTGATTGGCAGATTAGAAAGTAGGTAGCAAAAACAATATTAAAAGAAATATTTATAAAGCACTATGGAGTGGCCACAGAGATGTGATATGATCTCTTCTTTGAAGGATTGGTATAATTTATTCCAGCAGTCAAAAAGAGAGACAAAGGAACTAACTTTTATTATGTGCCTACTCTGTGCCAACGGCTATGCTAGGTGACATTTATCAATTAGCTACTTTGCTTATAAAAACTTTACTTTGAAGCAGTGATTATAACACTTATTTTATAAAAAGAAATAACAGGCTCAGAAAGATTCAATAACTCACCCAAGGTTAAACTTATCAAAGGACTCTGATTCCAAAATCCATACTCTGTTTATTACCCCACACAACTAGACAGTAATAAAAGCAGACCCCAAAAATAATTGACCTGCAGCACACTGAATTTGATACTCTCTCGGGATATTTAGTACCCTGACATAAAAATGGCTGGGCTGGTGTCATATAAAAGCCACAATGGCATCTACACATCATCGGTAGAATTCCTCAGATAACATCCCACATGCTTCTGTAACAATTCCCTGTGGAAGGCTAAGGTATTTCTGCCCCTGCCTAGGTTTTTCCCTCCAGATGAAAATGTTCACTAAATAGGAAGTTGGAAATGCTAATCTATGGCTTGATTGTGATACGGGCTAGAAATATAGATTAGAAATCATAAGTATATAACTAGGAATAGAATTAATGCAGGTAGAAAAAGCAATAGGAACAATACAATAATAATAATAATAAGATTATAATGTATGCTAATGTTACAATGGCATCACACATGCTATTCTGCTGGGATATGCTTCTGTTCTCCTTTCACATTTTGTCAAAGTAAATTATATATTACATTTGTATCTTAGCTTAAATACCAAAGATTATTACTGGTAATTATGACATAGTTCTGTGCATGCATGTATGGGTCTAAAAGCAATTTAGTAAATATATGTACATAAAAATATGTGTACATTGAAACTGACACATTTATGGAGAAAGGCTTCTAACTTTAGGGGACAATAGCCTTTTGTTGCATTGCCTCATTTAAGGACATCTCTTTCCTAATTTATTCTTCAAAAATTGATATTGCTCAGCATTCTGTTCACACTGTACATACCCAGAGTTGAATTGACCCTCCATTAATTCAAAAATGTCTAGGCATCCGCTATATACTGGGTACTGGGTACAAGCTGGCCATGCAATGGCAAAAGAAAAGAAAAGATTTTTCTGCCTTAATAGAACTTTTGCACTAGGAAATGATATATAAATAAGTCAAATATTTTCACAAGAAATTGTGGTTGGTTCTATAAAGAAAAAGAATGTGATGATTTGAGAGAATATAAGAGAATTATAAGTAGGCTGTAGAAATTAAGGAGTAATCAGGCCTTTCAGGGACTACGGGACACTGGTGCTGTACCCACACTAATTCCAGAAGAATCAAAAACTCACAGTGGCCCAACATACAGAGTAAGGGCTCATGGAGGCCAGGTGATCAGTGGAGATTTGCCTCAGGTTTATCTGACTGTGTGCCTAGTAGACCCCTAAGTCCATTCTGTGGTTATTTCTCTAGTTCCAGAATGAAGAATTGGAATAGAAATCCTCAGCAGCTGATAGAATCTTTACAGTGATTCCCTGACTTGTGAAATGCAGGCTATTATGGTGGAAAAGGCCAAGTAAAAGCCAGTAGAACTGCCTCAACATAGGAAAGTAGTAAATTTAAAGCAATACCATATTCCTGAAGGTGTTGCTGAAGTTAGTGTCCCCATCAAGGACTTGATTCCCACCACACCCCCTTCAACTCCGTTATTTGTCCTGTGAAAAGACAGATGGATCTTGCAGAATGATAATGGATTACAGCAAGCTTAACTAGTTGGTGACTCCAATCACAGCTGTTATACCAGATGTGGTTTCATTGTTGAACAAGTAACTCATCTCGTGCTACCTGGTATGCAGCTATTTGTTTGGCAATTTTTTTTCCCTCAAGGCCTGTTAATAAGAAACACAAGCAGTTTCCTTTCAGCTAGAAAGCCATTAATATGCCTTTTTTGCCCTACCTCAGGGGTATTCCAACTTCTCAGACCTGTGTCATTTAGTTCACAGGGATCTCAATCACCTTTTCTTCTGTAAGGTATACACTGGCCCATTACATTAATGACATCAAGCTGACAGACCCGGTGAGCAAGTAGCAGCAAATATTCTAGGCTTCTTGGTAAGATATTTAGGTGTCAAGGGTGAAAATTAAATCCAAATCTAGAGGCCTCCATCCCATTGAAATGTCTAGGTATATAGTTATGTGGAAATGTTGAGATATCCCTTTTTAAAATGAAGGACAAGTTGTTGCATCGCATCTGTCCTATAAGCAGAAAGAGGAATAACACCTAGAGGGCTTATTTGGATTTTGGAGGCAACATATTTCTCATTTGGGTGTGTTTCTCCTGCCCATTTATCAAAAAGCTGCTAATTTTGAATGGGGCCCAGAGCAAGAGAAGGTTCTGCCAGTTGGGCCCTATGACACAGCAGATCCTATGGGGCTTGGAGTTTCTTTCTTTAAAAAAAAATTAAAGTCTTTATTGTAAAGCTGCATAGATTTTCTAAATAAAACGCAATAGTTAAGGAGAGGATAAAATATAAATGTTCGCTTGGAAGATAAACATATATATGATGCTCACAAAACACTGAGAAACATAGTTTGATGAAGATTCAATTTGAGTAAAAGATGCATCCCTTAAGTGCAGCATTTCTTTCATTGCTGCTGAGAGAAAATCTAAACATTCTGTGGCTGTAGAGAAGCCCTGCGTTTCTTGGTGTGCTCCAGGAAGTCCCATGTTCTTTACGCTTGGAGGGGTTGTCCATGCAGAAGTGGACTGCTATGTGCAGTGTGTGCAGGAGGAGGCACCCAGCCCAGGGAGAGGGCTCTTCTGCATCCACTGGCCTTGGGGATTGTTCCGTGGAGGTGAAAGTGGGGGGCACAGCTGACACCTGGGAAGGCCTCAGTGAAAAAAAAAAAAAAAAGAACACCGCTGCTTTAAGACCCAGATGCACTTCTGAGGAGGGGACCAGCAGGGCTTGGGTCCTGGTAGGTTTGGCAAAGCAGATTATTTTCACCCCCTCTCCCAGGGACTTGAGCATCTTGAGCATCTCTGCGGAGATATCTCCACTTCTTGCCTTGAGCGTTTGGACCTCTCTTCCTTCAGTTGGTGAACCAGGGAGGTAATTTCCTGCCTCAGCATCCAGTAGGTCGTCGTCACCTTCCTGTAAGGGTCCGCAAGGCTGGGTACATTTAATGACTCTCTCACGCCCGCCATCGTCGAAGGATGACTGGAGCCCTGCGCACTCCTCTCTCGCTGCGCTGTTCTTGCCAATGAGGGGACATTTCTCCTCCATCCGTGCGGCCAGTGCTTGTGTGAGCTGTGCTTCATGTCTTCCATAAAGTGGACTCTGCGCAAACCAAACAAGTCTGACTATAAATATGAGACCCACCAAGAAGCCCACACAGGTGGACATGCCAGTGACTCCCACTGGAGGACGTGGCAGAGAGGCATAGACTAAGGCCATCAGGCAGCAGCTCCACCGCCACCTCGCACGGCTTCCCAAGGAGGGGCCCAACGCCCAGCTCCGCAGGGGACCGCAGCCCCTCCATGGACCATCCGCACAGGGTCTGCCCCATCACCACGGAACCTCCAGCCGCTACAGGCCCATGACACCCCCACATTCCACCCAGAACCCCGCCAGCAAGGGTGACCCTGATTGGTCTTCAGTGATTGTTGAGGTGGGGGGAGATTTCTGAGTAAAATGTCCTTGATTCCCTAGCTACCAAATGATCATTCTCCTTCATCTCTGTGTGTATGATTTTGTATCAGTATATATTAAAATATAGTGAAAATTACAATCAACACTAATAAAAGAGAAAAATGGTAATTGGCGTACGACGATACCCTTTTCATTGGCTAATCAGGGCTATATGCAAATTAACTGCCAACTAAGATTGGCAGTTAACTGTCAACAAGATGGCGGTTAATTTGCATATGTAGGCACAATGCAGGGAGGTGAAAGGGAAAGCAGGAAGAAGCCCCCTGCCACTGACAGTGATCGGAAACCCAGGGGGGAGCTAAGAGCTGGGGGGCAGCTGCCTTTGCCCTGCCTCCCAGCCATGATCAGAGAATAAGGCGCCTTTGCCGCCCTGGCCAGTGATAGCAGGAAGTAGGGGTGGAGCCAGCGATGGGAGCTGGGCACGGTCGAAGCTGGCAGTCCCAAGAGCTAGGGGTCCCTTGCCTGGGCCTAAAGCGAAGCCCACGATCGCGGGGCCGCTGCCACTGCAGGTCCCCGCTGCCCGGGCCGGACGCCTAGGCCAGAGGCGTCAGGCCTGGGCAAGGGGCCGATCCTGCGATTGGAGGGTGATGGGGGTCAATGCCTGAGGGCTCCCAGTATGTGAGAGGGGGCAGGCTGGGCTGAGGGACACTCCCCCCACGCACACACCCAGTGCACGAATTTCGTGCACCCGGCCCCTAGTATTACAATATTATAGTATTATTGACTATTTTCCCTATGTTGTATTTTCCCCATGACTATTTTGTAATTACAGATTTTTACTTATTTTTTAAAATTTAAATATATTATTGTTATTTTTCAATTACAGTTTACATTCAATAACATTCAGCCAGCCTTCCTGTGGTTCTGGGTGATATCCGTTCTGTCTTTTAGTTGTAATTATTTATGTGTTTTATAATGGTCTTAGACGACCCCTGTGAAAGGGTCGTTCGACCCCCAAAGGGGTCGCGACCCACAGGTTGGGGACCCACAGGTTGAGAACCGCTGGTGTAATAGAATGATTCTATCTAATGTCATTGTTTTCTTCCCTCTCTTACCCATTTATCATATATAATATAATGTATTGACTTTATGTCATAGTATTTAAATATTCTTAACTTTACATCATACTGTTTAAGTTATCAGATATCAAGAAGAAGAGACATCAACCAAGGACTTTCCATTCTTTTCTGGGGAAAGGGTTAGTATGTTTTTAGTTGTACACATGATAATTATATTAGGTTAGATGGAAGTATGACCTTCTTATTGTCTTAATGTGAAGATTAAGTATAATTTAAGGAGATGTGTTTGGGTGCCATTTTGACAAGCAGTGGACTTGTGATGGTTAATTTTATGTGCCAACTTGGAAGGTGCTTTTGGATGGGACTAACATTTAAATCAATACACTTTTAAGTAAAGCAGATTGCTCTTCATATGTGGATGAGCCTCATCTAATCAGTTGAAGGCCTAAATAAAACAAAAATACTGACTTCCCTGGGCAAGAGAGAATTCTCCAGAACACTGCCTTCAGACTGCACTATTAATAATCTGGGTTTTCAGGATGCTGGTCCTCAGGCTGGAACCACAGCTTTGGCTGTCCTTGGGGCTCAGGCTTGTCAGCATACACTGCACATTTCTTAAGTTGCCATCTTCTGTAATTGTGTGAGACAATTTCTCAGAACATGTCTCTTTCTATATATGCATATCCACTGTTTCTGTTCTTCTGGAGAACCCTCTAATACAGAAGTATAGGCTATTATTTTTTTAGATTATTCACCAAATAGAAAAAACAAAGAAGAGACTCCGAAGGAAGAGCCAGGCTTGAACCATAACTACATGTTGTGTCATAATTGTTGCCAAATCTATGATGAGCCTATTTGCAATATCACTGCCTTACTCATCAAAGCCCAGTGATAATTTTTTTCTCATTCTGAAATGCAAGTAACACGGCTCTTCTCTAAAAAATCTCAAGGTGATTTTTGGAAACTGCAGATAAAAAATGGAAGCTTAAAGGATAAGAAGCCGCACTGAAACTTTATTTTGATGGATTGTTCCAGAAAGTGTTAGGAGTGAGAATTTGTTTGCACATTTCTGGAGAAGAGGTTTCTACATATTGAGGTGCTTCTTGCCAAATGTTGGCCTAATTAAGCCCCAGAAAGCCCATTTCTCCGCAGGCCTGGAACTGCTGGAGAAAGACAAGCAGTGTGCAGCATCATGAGACTTCATTATTATGTTGGCAAGGCTCCTACATTAGCGGTAGTTGAGGACACCTGGTAACTGAGGTTTACAGGGTGTATGGTTTCTGCCACATTACAGCTAGAATGTTAAAGAGCATAATGGAATTTCTGGAGGAAGATGCTCTGCAGTTGCCAAGAGTGAGTATTTCATAAGGATTCCAGAACCAATAACCCTCTCCTTCATGTTTAGAGTGTTCCGCAAAGCAAATGAAGCATTTGAGGTGGTGGAAATGGACTGATTTCCTCAAACTAGTAACAATGGTTAATGGGATCAGGCCATCAGACAAACTTCTCAGATGTATCTCCATGAATTTCCAAACAAACAAAAAATACAGAGTACATATAGCAGAACCACACTCTATAAATACCCCAGGCCTTGAAAAATTCCTTTTCTCTACTGCTATTCTCAAATTAAATTTGGACTAGTCTTAGTTTGAACCTTGAGACTAACTTTGTTTTTCTCTCTTGGTAAAACACGATCATACTTTTATTTCAACATCCTCTAATTAAGGGGATATCATCAGTCTCTAGCCCCTGAATCATTCGTTTATTTACAAAGGATACCTTGTACTATGCAGATTATCTGGGTCAGGTTCTTCTTCTTCTTCTTCTTCTTTTTTTTTAAAGCAAATTTAAATTCTGTTGTTGACTAAAAAGAAATAAAAGAAACACCTGAAATTAATTATATTATTATTACCTAAAACTAGTATTATCCTACATATATTAAATCTTGGCACCTTTATGCATCTAATACAAGCTTCCAAGATTTCTGGCACTTCACCAGGAAATAGAGTTGTAATTTCTCAGATCTTCCTATATTTTCCTCTTCATAACGTTTAGTGTTTTTTTGTTTGTTTGTTTGCTTGCTTTTTATAATTTTAAGCCAAAGGAGTTTTTTAAATGATCATATTTTATGGGTTGACTTGATTGTTTCTTACTATATATAGCTCATCACAGTTATAAAGCAACTAGAGGCCTGGTGCATGAAAATCGTGCACTGGCGGGGGATTTCTCTCAGCCCGGCCTGCACCCTCTTGCATTTCAGAGCCCCTTGCTCCTTGCTGCCTGCCTGCTCGCTGCTCCTTACCACTCGGCTCCATCGCTGCGCTCACCAGCTGTGAGCCCAGCTTCTGGCTGAGCAGCGCTTCCCCTGTGGGAGCACACTGATTACCAGGGGGCAGCTCCTGCATTAAGCATCTTCCCCCTGGTGGTCAGTGCACATCATAATGACTGGTTGTTCTGACATAACAGTCGCTTAGGCTTTTATTATATAGACTAGGGGCACAGTGTACAAATTCATGCACCTTGAAAGGAACTGTGGGCCACGAGGCTGTGGTGGGCACAGAGGCAGGTCTCGGCCCCTCCTGTGTGCCCCTCCCAGACCCTTTCACCACAGTCCCTGGTCCCCTATCTGCCAGCAGCCCCGCTCCCGCCACCACTGCTCCCACGCGCTGATGGTGCTGGCCCTGCTCACAACTGCTGACGGTGTGGAGCCATTGGGGCTGGTGCCAGCAGCAGGTGCAAGCAGGCCGGCACCATCAGTGGGTGCGAGTGGAGGCTATTACCTCGATCGTTTCTCAGGAGCAGGGGGAGGTGGAGAAGCCCTTAGTGGCAATTGGGGCCAGCAGTTGCCACTTGCACCCACTGATGGTGCTGAGCTATTGGGACTGGTGCCGGGCACAGTCAGTGGGTGCAAGTGGCACTGGCTGTAGGTGTGAGTGGGACCATCACCAGCAGCGGGTGCGAGCAGTGGCTGCCAGCCCCGATCGCCCCTCGGGAGCAGGGAGAGGTGGAGAAGCCCTGAGGGGTGATTGGGGTCAGCAGCTGCCACTTGCACCCACTGATGGCACTGAGCAATAGGGATTGGCACCGGGTGCCAGCAGCAGGTGCAAGCAGCGGCTCTGGCGCTGGCAGCAGGTGTGAGTGCCAGGCAGGACCGCGGCATGTGGGAGCGAAGAATTTTCAGTAACCACCAGAGGCTCACCCCGATGACAATAACCAGTGCCCCCCCTTGGTCTGGCACCCCCACTCACCTGCTCCACCACCCTGCTGCAGCCAACACCCGCCATGTTCCGCACATGCCTCCTGGTGGTCAGTGCACATCGTAGTGACTGGTTGTTCAGTTGTTCCGGTTGTTCCACCGTTCGGTCTATTTGCATATTAGCCTTTTATTATATAGGATGGTATTGAATTTTTCTGTAAAGGATAACTTTTATCTACATTTCATACATCTATTTTATTTCTTATAATGTTTCCTGTTCCATTATGCTCAGAATTCATTTTTTTTGTCTCAATTCAAATGAAGCTTCTTAAGTAAAACCAGAGGATGAGTAAATTATTATTTCACTTATAATACAAAAATATTTTCAGTGGGAGCCCATTTCCTCATAAAAGATATCATGGTACTGTGCAGTTATTAAAATAGCATTTTGTTTAAATATGTAATACATTAAATATAGTTATATGAACTACATATATCCACAATTTTAAGAGAAATCACACATAAGTAGTACAATTTATTACTATGACAAAGGTTTTTTTTTAATCTTTGCTAGCTGGTTACTTACTTCTGAACTGACCTTATGACATTTATCTGTCTCCTCACTATTCTTTTTTGGCTCATCAATCAATGTTTTCTTTTTGTACAATGTCAGTAAGAAAAGTACTGATGCAGCTGCAAATAATGAATCCTGAAAAAGCTTTTGCCATTTATATCATCAGTGTGACAGGGCAGTTCCTGCAGACAGTGTTATTTCCGGTCTGCATTCCTGGACACTGAAGTCAATAAAATTGCTACTAGTCATAAGCTTGGACCTGAGATATACTTGTGTGCAATGAATCTTCTGATGGAAAATGAATTATTGCTTCAGGATGACAAAAATCAAGGCATCCGGGGTCTCTTGGTAGAAATCTGATTCTTCTATATTTTGAACTTGTTCCTTGTACATCCTCTGTGATTTTTTGTAACCAGTCAGATTTAGTCTATTTACTTCTTGCATCATTGCTAAATAAACTTTTCCTGGATTTTTCTTACAATGCATGCATAACAGCTCTCTGAGTCAACTTCACTCTTTTGATCACTCTCAGAAGCAAGCATAGCCCACCATATATTTTCATCATGTTTTAAATTATGTACTGCTATGTATTTTAAGAAACAGCCAGGGGTTATGGCTGACAAAGATACTCTCCTTGATCAAACTTTACTCCAAATCCTCTAAATCTCTTTCTCAACCAGGCCTTGCATTATCTGGCTTTACCAAAAACCCTGCTAAGTTTGTTAGTTAGTATCCCCCATCACTGATATCTGATCACTCTCAGTATCTGATCAGGTTCCTCATCCTTCACCATTCCCTAGGTGATATCTGATCACCCACCCTGGCCTGCTTTCATCAAAAATCCTATTAGCCAGAGACCCCCCACTCCCACCAGTGATGTTCCTCTAGCCCAGTGGTCGGCAAACTGCGGCTCACGAGCCACATGCGGCTCTTTGGTCCCTTGAGTGTGGCCACGAAGTTTCAATCACACTGTACGTGCGTGCCCGCACGTGGTATTTTGTGGAAGAGCCACACTCAAGGGGCCACAGTTTGCCAACCACTGCTCTAGCACAATCATTTCTTTCTCAAGAAAGTTTGGCTCACTTCTCAGACTAAATAGTTTTACTACTGTTGCTCCCATGAAACATACTGACTTTCCTTAGAAAGTTAAAATATTATATTCATCTGCATAATTATTTTACTATCTCATTTAATTGCATTATTAATGACAGCTGGGTCCAGGTCTCCCTCGCTCATCATTATATTCCCGGTGCCTAGCCATGCCTTCTGGTATATTGTGGACACTCGGTAAATAAGTCAAAAAGAAACATTGGATAAGTAAATGCATTGCTACCCTGATTCAGGTTAACACACAATGTTTTGTTGGTGTTTTCTAATATAAATAACTCCCTGGAAATTATTCTTTTTTTCTGAATTCGTGAAGTTGGGTCATTTGCTCACTTTTCTCAGGTTGCACTTCAGTAAATATGTTTCTCACAATAACATAAAGAAATTCTTTTAAGGAAAAAATAGGTTATGGAGGGTAATGGAAATCTTTAAAAAGATAAATGTACTCATTTGAATGTAATAGGTTAGCTGGTCAAAATATTTTCTTGCCGATATATGCATCATTACTTGAAATGGTTAATGGCAAGTCGGGGCAGGCCTCACACAATTTCTGCCACAGGAGAATGATCAGGCTTCCAGATCACTTGACCTTGCAGATCCTCTTAAAGGTCAGAGGCAATTCCCTTTCAGCTAAAGCTTAGCTCAGCTCTACCACAGCTTTCGCTCCGATTTTGGATTTAGCTAGGATGCTTTCTTTGTTGGGTTTTTCTTCCATTATTCTTTTCCCTGGTCATTAGTTTAGTGCATCTATTAGAGTCTCTCAGTGACCTCACTGTATTTTTAATTTTATTCTCAGGTAACTATAATGTAATTCTACCTGTTTAATACAAGTAGGCTAATCCTTATTTCCCACCCCCCACACTCAGTTTGTTATTTATTGTGAGTATAATAAGACTGTAATCCCACTTCAGAAATTTCCTTCAACTTGTTTTTTTTTCTAGTTGCTCAGCTTCTTGTGACAGATGGATTCTGTTTTTATTTAGTCACTCACTTTGATCAAATTTCAATGAATTTCTGAGTAGATATTTCCATTCACAGCAAGCATAGGAAATTCCTAGTGGGAGAAGTAGTCGGGGATATCAACAAGTTGCAAATAATATATTACACAAACAGTACTTATGAGTGTAGTCAATATCACAGTCCTTATCTTGTATTTTATTTCCTCTTCAGTTTCCAAAATACCATTGCCAAAACACCATTGCTAAATTAATTTTCATACTAACATTAGTATAGTGAAGCTATAGACTCATATATATTGTCAAAAATAGGTTTACAGTTATAATACAAATAACTAATGCAACAATTAATAAATAACAATACAAAAATAAACTATGTTTTTGTATTCACAACTGTAAACCTACTTTTGCATACCCCTGTATTTGTATGTATACATAATTAACAATCACTTTTCTTTTCTTCATGATTCATCAGTACCATTAAAAACTGGCAAACTGGAACAAAGGGTATAAGAAATCTAATTACCAAGAGATGTAAATGGAAAATTTTGATCAGACTTAGCTTTATTTTTGCTCCCCTTATCACAATTATTTTAATTCCATAATATTTTATCTATTTGAACTAAAATAAAATTAAAAAATCCTGGAGCAGTTATTTGTAAGTACTCATTTATCTGACAGTAGTGTCTTTGTTATATGTGGTGAGGACCTTTAACAGTTTCCCTAACTCTCCAGGACTGGTTTTAGTTCACATAATTCAGACAGATACTATCTATAATAATAAAAGTATAATATGCTAATTAGACCGACAACCAAACGACCTTCTGGACGTCCTTCCAGACAACCTTCTGGACAAAGCCAGGGTTGCGAGGGCTGAGGCAAACCACCGTAGCTGTGAGGGCCAAGCCCCTTGCACAAATTTTGTTCATCGGGCCTCTAATTAGAAATAATCTGTTAGCCTTGGCTGGGTAGCTCAGTTGGTTACAGTATTGTCCCATATGTCAAGGTTGCAAATGGTCAGGCACATACAAGCAGCAACCAGTGAATGCATAGTGGAACAACAAATTGAAGTTTCTCTCTCTAAATAAATAAATAAATAATTTGTTGATGACTTTATAATTCACTTACAATAAAAATATTATTTTTTATTCATTTATTTACTTTGTTATTCATCAGATTAACATAGCTTTACCATTTTAGGTTTCTATTGATTTCTTTATTTCTAACTACTGTGTGTGTGTGTGTGTGTGTGTGTGTGTGTGTGCGCATATTGAAGTGTACAACTGTCCTATACAAAAATACCCCATTGTTTCTAAGCCATCAAAGGAAAATATTATCATTATCATTATTATAAAAAGTGCTTATTTCCTGCTATTGTTATGTTATAGGCCTTGGTCTAAGCTCTTCAGAAATTTTAACTCAGTAAATCTGTACAAAAGGAAGTTAAGTGTTAATATTTCCCCCCTCCCCCGTTTCCAGAAGATAAAACAGAGGCACAGCAAAGCTAATTTAATTACTCAGTGTAACACAGGTAGTACATGGTTGAACCAAGATTCACATCTAAGCATTTGGAATCTAGAGTTCATGATCAGATCTGCTATGCGAGATAGACTCAGAACAAGTCCTAAGAGAAAATCCAGTGCATTTAAAATGCATTTTCTCTGCCAAGAATATCAGTGTGATCTCAGACACATTAAGTGACCACTTTCAGCCAAGTTTTATTTTCTATAAAATGTGAAGTTGAACTGCAGCATGATTTATGACTTTTACAGCTATTCTTTTTACTTCCATATGATTCTATTTACTTTAACTGGATTGAAAGCTTCTTATGAGTAGGTCATGCTACACAGACCTTACCCACTTCATCTTGCAAGGAAGTTGTTAAACACTTAATAAATATGTCTTTTCTCAAAACCAGGAGGATGATGTATATAGGAAGTACACAAGAATCTGAATGATCTTTATTTATCCACGGATGAAATTATGTGGTTGATCTGGTAGAATAAGAAAATAGGTCTGACTTGCTCTTAACACTCTCCTCTCCAACATCTTATCAACTATGATGGGAGAAACCCTTATTTTTCAGTACATATGTACACACACACACACACACACACACACATACTGAAAAGCCACATGCATTCTAACATAGAAAACTACATAAAAGACACAAAGTCACATGAATTTATAAAAGATATTTGTAGTTAAGAGGACAATATCAATGAAAGCATTTATTTTGCTGATGGTTCCACAGTGAGATGAGCATGCCTTTAATAAAAGCAGAATTGGAACATATGACTCAAAATTTCTACTTCATGTAGAGATTATAGTTTATTAATCACTTCACTCATTATTGAATCTAAGTATTAATAAATAAAGTCAATCTCACATCTGTACAGATTGGAAAAAGGTCCTTCTTTGGTAAAGTGGCTTTAGACCATGACATATGAAGACTGACAAACAGAAGATGGTTGGCATTTTGTTCCCCTATGTCCCCTAGGTGAGCACTTTTATGGAGTGCAAATTCTGCACAATCATATTTGACAGTCCTCATCAAGATTAAAGAGGAGGCCCTGGATGGTTTTTCTCAGTGGTTAGAGCTTCGGCCCTCAGACAGAAGGGTAGTAGGGTTTCGGTGTTCATTCCCGGTCAAGGGCATGTATCTGGATTGCAGGTTCAGTCCCTAGTCCCAGTCAGGCTACATGCTGAGGCAACCAATCGACGTCTCTCTCTCTCACATTAATGCGTGACTTTTTTTCTCTCTCTCTCTCTTCCCCTCCTCCCTCCTTTCCACTCTCTCTAAAAATCAGTGGAAAAAAATATTCTCGGGTGAGGATTAAAAAAAAAAAGATTGAAGAGTAGGCTGCTACCTGGTCCTTAATAGCAAGTGTTGTTTTTAGTTGTTGTTGTTTTTTAACAATTTAAAAAGTAGAAGAAAACGGTTATCCATCTGTGACTTCGATCTATAGAGAACAATTCCTGTGACACACAGGTGGCATGTTGAAGGTCAGTTAAGCCTTATCAATCAATTTCTTGAAAGAAGCCAAAAAAGTCAAGTAAGGTCAAAACCTGAAACTTTTTCTCCCGTTTGAGAACTGCAGCATGTGAACGCAGGAAAAGCTCTTAATGGATGATCTTACTCACTCCTGTATGAGATAGATGGAGGAAATTAAACCTAAATGTGTTTAGAAACTTTCCTAATATCAGCATTGCCACAAAGACCTTGCAAATGATTGACCTAATCTCAGTGTATTCTAGAGGATACATGGAAGATACAACTATAGACATATCAGTAAGTTTATTTAGTGTCTAAAATCTTTCTGCTTCTGTGGTAACAGAAGTCATTGTTCTCTGCAAATAAGAGGTAATACAGCTCGGCCAGTGTGACACTCGGCATCAACCTATGAACCAGGAGGTCATGGTTCCATTTTCAGTCAGGGCTCATGCCCAGGTAACGGGCTCAGCCCCCACTGTGGAGCACACAGGAGGCAGCTGATCAATAATTTTCTTTCATCATTAATGTTTCTATCTCTCTCTCCCTCTCCCTTCCTCTCTGAAAACAGTAAAAATATGTATTTTAAAAAGAGATAATACAAATGTGGCTGATGGTTTCATTTATTGATAGATTCACTCAATAAACATTTAGTAAATGCTCCCCAGCTGATTCATCTTGGCCATCATTGTAGTATACAGACATCACCACCTAAAGACTGGCCATGTCTATTTTAAAAAGTAAGTGTTATGTCAACACATTAAAGATTATCTATTGAGTATAATGCAGTGGGTTAATATATAGACTTATTAATCTTGTTCCCATTCTTATTTCTCTTTCTTCACAATATAGCATCGCAACTAGAACATTTTGTCTCTCATGCATGTCATATGTCACATTAATTTTCTGTTCCTCCTTCAGAATCAAAAGTGAATACAATTTGGTATCTCTAGACCCAAGGAATTCTAACCACTAGTGCTCTTTCTATAACACAAAGCCATCTCCTAAGAGTCAGATCAGTGTTACTACAACAATTACCTTTAAAATATATATTTTCAGAGAGACAGGGAGGCAGGGGAGAGGGAGAGAGAGAGAGAGAGAGAGAAAGAAACATCAATGATGAGAGAAAATCATTGATCAGTTGCCTCCTGCACAGCCAGTCATCGGGGATCGAGCCTGCAGCCTGGGTATGTGCCCTGACTGGGAATCGAACCATGACCTCCTGATTCATATGTTGATGCTCAACCACTAAGCCATGCTGGCCAAGCTACAAGTACCTTGTTCTAGTACTTTAGGTTAGTTGCTAATCCAAAAAAGTATATTTAAAGAGAGACTATAAGTGAAAAAGGCATCCACGATTTCCGCCTTCTTTCAGGCTTGATCAAGAGGCCACATTCTCTCAGAATACTTTTCATTTCTTATCCTACTTTTCAGTTCCTAAAAATAAAGTTATTATTTTTGAGCTGAGGGTGCAGAACTAATCTTTAGCATATGGTCCCGTAACAGATTGTGACAGTGTTATTTCTCAGAATCAACCAAGGCTCAGTAATTATTCCTTCCATGAGTTTGATTATCTCTAGAAAACTAGAACAGAAAAAAGAATGGAGATTTGCATTGACATTAAGCAATTGTGTTACCCTAATCAGAAGCTTTAGCTTTCTCCAACTTCAATCCTTAGTCCAGTGTTAATCTCTGTTTTAGTAACATATTGTCCCATTCTTTTTAACAGGGTCAGGAAGCTTTGCTGATTAAGTGCTAGATTGACATTCCTTCAAACAGAAAGGCTTCTGTTTCCTTTTGCCTCTGGCATCTTCACACACCTATCTTGTACTGTGTGAGAATATCTAGTAATTGGTTGTCAAGGAGCTACTTACAAGGGCCTAGGATACCATTTTTAGAGGATCTGCTATTTCAAATAAATTTATTCAGAACATAGACCTACTGCTCAACCACCTGCTGGCTCTGTGGGGGAAGGGCCTAGAAATGAAACAATGGCCTCTGCCAGCCTACTTGTCTGGAAGAAAGCTGCCTCTCCAGCTCTCGCCCCAACGCCAGACAATTCAACTCCTCCCAGTATGTCCCTGGTTCTTTTTGAGCTGCTGCCTCAGTGCTGGAGCTCAGAGGGAGTGAATCCGAGAGGTCCCTCTGCAAGCCCTTTAAGAGGAATTGCTTGGGACTCCAGGAGCCTCCTTTTCACTCATGGTTTTTACAGCCAGGAGTTACGGGAACTTCTCTTCACTGGAACCCTGGGCTTGGATCCTGGGGTGGGGTGGGACTCCTTGCTCCTACGGGGAGACTTCAGCAGCCCACATATCCCTCCCAGTTTTTACCAGTGATATGTGGATATGAGACCAGGCTGGTTCCCAATTCTCCACCCCGCCTACAAGTTCTGAGTTGGCTTCTTCTTTGTATCTTTAGTTGTAGGGCTCCAGTTGAGCTCGATTTCGGGTGGTTCTGAATGATGGTTGTCTTGTGCTTCAGTTGTAATTTTGGAGGTTATGAGTACTGAGTTTACCTATTCCACCATCTTGACAGGAAGCTGCAAATTTTCTATGCAGCAAACAGTGTCATCTGCCAACATAGACAGTTTTATGTCTGCCTTCCCAATTTGTATGCTTTTTTTCTTGCCTGTTTTGCGTTAGTAACAAGCAATACAATTTAGTCAAATTTGTAATTCTTTATAGATTTAAACAACTTCTATTTTACCACTGCTATTTTTGTTCTTCGTGGTAGTATGGATCCCTTTATCTGGCTATTAATCTAATTAATACATTTAACAACTTTGTTGCTTTTCAGTGAAGAATTGGTATTTTGATAGAATGAAAGGTGAAATGAATTGGTCAGAATTTTACTTAAACCTACTGCATTTAGCTTTTCAAAATTAGTAATTGATTAGGTAGAAGTGAATTTGTAAATACAAGTTGATTATAATCATGCCATTATCATGTTATTGGGACAAAATATAAATATTAGCAAACATTATCATTTGATGTCGCACCCATAGATAATGTTTATATTTTCCTTAGGATTTTGCATTTTTTGGCAACAGATGATGCTGTTGCCCCTCTGATTGCTCCATGCACACCTTACTCTTCACTCTTCATTTTCCATGCTGGCTGTAACTGTCACTGAGAGCATCACAGGTATATGCAGCTGACATCGTTATACCAAAGGCCAGGGCAATGGTATGGCCTTCAGTGTGAAACTGTCATCTCTATAATGACAAACTGACTAAAAGGTCCATAGAGTCTTCAAGGTAGATTCTTAAATTTTTTTAAAGAAAAGGACAGCCACAATAATATGAACCAATTCTATCATTCACAAAATATTGCACATGTATCAATAACTGGAGCCCCGATGCACGAAATTCATGCAAGGGCCTTGGCCCCCCCCCGCCGCTGCAGCCAGGCCTCTGCCTCAGCCCCAGCCGCTGCGGCTTTGTCTGGAAGGAAGAATGTCCAGAAGGACATGCGGTCTAATTAGCATATTATGCTTTTATTATTATAGAATATTAAAATCATAGCAATGATAGAGTTAATAAATATTAGAAGGAATTGGAATCTTGTCTCCTCAATGAACTGGCTTCAAAAAGACAAAAAGTAGCAAAGTCAATTCAATGATAATAAACTATAATGTAAGTGGTCAGCAGGTAAAATAACTATTCAAAAATTATGTGAGAGCCTAGCCCTAGATGGTATAGACCAATGATGGCGAACCTCTGACACGCGAACTCATTTTTTTGGTTGATTTTTCTTTGTTAAATGGCATTTAAATATATAAAATAAATATCAAAAATATAAGTCTTAGTTTTACTATGGTTGCAAATATCAAAAAATTTCTATATGTGACATGGCACCAGAGTTAAGTTAGGGTTTTTCAAAATGCTGACATGCCGAGCTCAAAAGGTTCGCCATCACTGGTATAGATAGAGCAAGCTATTAAACCAGAAAGTAATATTGGCTTTGAATTCTTATCCCAGTTCACAGTTACTGGCCTCGGTTAAGAGGGTTTGTAATTACTTATAATGCCTTGCATGTATATAGTACATTACAATTTACAGAGCATTTTAATTTTTTGGTAACATTATGTTCTCATTTTGCATATTAAAAAAGAGAAGATGTTGGCTACATTCTGACTTTATGAGCTAGTGACAGAAGTGGGCCTACAAGTCAGAATTTCTGACTCCTAGCCCAATATCTGACCCCCCATCATGACCAATCCTTCACTAAACTCATCTCTGATAAGGGCAGCTGCTTAGGAAGGATGTGGGTACTTATAAAGCAATCTGAACCTACTGCCACTCATTCTTCTTGCTTTTCAAGGAATTTGATATTATGCCATCATTCTTTGAAGGTGAGAATTTTGGCAATCTTATGTCTGAGTAGGAAAATTTATGTAAAAGTACTATCTTAAATACTTTTTTTACATTAGTAAATTCTTTATATCTGACAACTAGAAATGTGAAAAAAGCATTTTTCCTATTTTTAACAAATTCTAGGTTGAAACAAATTTATATTGGGATTCAGAGACCAGCATATATTTATGTGCATAATTTTTTTTAGAATAAAGTGAGCCCATAAAAGCAGCTAAGCATTAACTAAAGTATTAAATAATTAGACAAAAAAGAACTTCTAAACTATTCCTCACCCATTTTTCTTTAAGGAGTTATCAAAAATAGTAAATATTATCATAGCAACTTCTTGCTCATCAAGTACAAAAATGAACAGAACAATTTATCTATAACTTTCCCTAATTTTAAAACTAAGCTCACAAAATAAGTTTTTAAATTTGTGAAACTTCCAGTCATTATTTTTAATGAATACCTATTTTTAGTATTAAAAATCTTCATGTTTTCTTTTTAAAACCTTTTTTTAACAACTTTAATGTTCAATATAAAACATTTTTTCCCTCTAATTTCTAGTCTCATGAGTCACCTAGGCCACCAAACTGAAATTTACTGAAAAATTTTATATATATATATATATATATATATATATATATATATATATATATACACACACATATACACACACAATAATAACAGCTGAGATAAGGTAGAGGAAAAAATCTCAAAGGGAAAGAATTAGAGTCACATTTTTAGTGTTAACAGACAGAAGCATAACTTACAAACAGAAATCACTTTAGAAAAGAAATAGCTTTAAGTTTGGCATTTAGTATGTGGTGCTTGTTCAACCATACAATATATATTGCATTAAGAGAATAAAAAACAAAACAGTCATATGTAATTCATCAGTCTATAAAAAGGAAACCCAAGTAGTTTTGTCTGATGGCTTTAGTACTTTTACAATCTATATCATATGAAGTGTTTATAAATGCCACAAGATTGGAGGCAGCTGAAATGGTAGATGAAATATCATTATTATTTTTCAGAAGGAGTAACTCAGTATCATATTTAAAATGCTAGCTTCTCTTTGTATTTAAAGAACTAACTTCAAGTAGTATGTTACATCAATAACTCTGAGATATAGAGACCTAAGAGGAGGCAAACACATCATGATATCTAAGATCTAATTCCACGAAACAGATGGGCCTGGCTGGCTTGGCTCAGTAGTTGAGTGTCAACCTATGAATATGGAGGTCATGTTTGATTCACTGTCAGGGCATATGCCTGGGTTGCAGGCTCGATCCTCAGTGTGGGCCGTGTGGGAGGCAGCGGATCGATAATTCTCTCTCATCATTGATGTGTCTATCTCTCTCTCCCTCTCTGAAATCAATAAAAATAAATAAATAAACAGGTGGGAATATGTTAACATCCTTATTAGCTGTCTATTGAGCATTCCAACATTGGAAGACCACTTCTCAGTGAAATGAATATCTGAATATTCATCTGTTTACGGTCATATAAAAGCTTTTGCTAGAAAGCAGCTTCTTGAGCAGTAAATGAATATCTAGAAATTTACTAATAGGATTATATGATGGTATACGTGAATGTTCAAGAGAAATAACTAAACTTTTTAGAAGAAAAGAGAAAATTCAGTAATGGTAAAACATGCAAAATATCTCTTTACAGAAAAAAGAATAATATGTACAGTAACAAACAAAATGCAATGAAAAGTTATATGAAGAATTACCAGGAAAACATAAAACACAAAAAAAGTAGTCTGAAGTTCTTCCATGGGAAACATTACAAATTTTGATTGGAAACAGAAATCAAAATGAAATGCAATTATGTAGTCATATATTTCTGGAAGGGAAAAATGCAGTACTAAATGGTTATTTACCTGTTGAGGTTCCCATGGTGTGTTGGTGGATGTAGAATGTCTCACTTGTATTTCTGAAAAGGGTCTTCCCCACTGGAGGTTAAAGCCTTTGACGCTCATTTATGGGTAAAAAGAACAAGGTCCCAAGCCAAAAACAAGACTCACTGCTAGATAGTCTGGTCACTGGGGAAACTATTCCCATTTAAAATATCTATGGAACAGAAGGCGGGATCTCAGAGGGAAGGGGGAGGGGGAGGCGGTGGGAAGAGACCAACCAAAGAACTTGTATGCATATATGCATAACCCATGGAAGCAGACAATAGGGAGGTGAAGGCCTGGAGCTGGGGTGGAGGGGGGTGGGCGGGGCAGGGACTAGAGTTGGGTTAGAAGAGGTCAATGGGGGAAGAAAGGGGGTATATGTAATACTTTCAACAATAAACATTTAAAATTAAATTTAAAAATAAAATTTCTTTATGAGGACTCACTCTTGACAAAGAATGCTTCCTAGTCATATAGATCTGGTCATTAGGAAGAAAATGGATACATCTGCATATGGTGACAAGCTCCAAAGGAGGAAATGGTTAAAACCCTGGTACATTCTATTCTCTTTGGTGGTTAAATATAATTAGAGTAAAAGAGAAAATTCAGTAATGGTAAAGCATGTAAGTCCTCAGGTTGATTAAGATAGTTTTGATTGAGGTCCATTGGCAAGAAAGCCACCAGAGGCCTCTCACTATGAGAAAATGGACTGTGATCTGGTGATCCAGACACAACAGCAGGGTCCTGAGGTTGTGTGGGAAGATGGTTAACTCCAGGAATATGCCACACTGAAGGGGAAAGTTGCTATGAATCAAGATATCTGACATGGTCTCATGCTCTTGGGAAAATGTATGAGCATTTATCTGTGAATTAAAATAGCTAAAGCCTTGGGGAAATGCTCAGAAGACAAGGCTTATAACATTTTAAATCCAATTTGGCACCGAAGAGCATATCTTATTGCTATCTGCATAACTATCTCTATTGAACTCTAACATACCACCAGTTCTATATTGAGATTTCTTTCTATAAAATTAATGAATCTATTTATAGAAGAACACTTTCAGGATATCATTTATTTATGTCACTCAATAGCTTCTCCAGAACTTTTCATAGGAGAAGTTGTACCCCAGAATTTCTATCCATAATAGTTGTATTTCTCCTTGGCGATTAGTTTGTCTTTGTCTTGTGAGACATTGTAGGTTTCCTGAATGATGAAACTTTCCTGTTTATACCTTAGCCCTTAGGACAAATAATTGCTAAATTTGTACTCACAAAGGCAATATTTAGAAGATTGTGGGATGTATTCTTACTCTTCTTTTTCTACCTTTAAAATATACTATTTGTTGTGGTTTTATATACTTTTAAGTGGCCTTAAATCCTTTCGTATGTCTGGTTAAACGTTAAAGACCATACATTGGCACTGATCGCCACTCCTTCCTAGTGGTTCATAAAAATGATTGTAAAAAATAAAGACACTCTCTTTTCCTTGTGGGTTTATCCTGCTATTACCATCATTTTAATGTGATTTTGAACGGACAGAGAAATTAACACGTACATTTAGTTTGCCTTGTTTATACAGAAGAGAGCACAAACTTTTAAAAATATATATTTATTGATTTCATTTTAATTAATAAAGAAACCACTATGTAATGTTGGCAATAGCAACACATAGTACTAATTTTAACAACTTTTGTCTCCTAAGTGCCAAGTACTCTGCTTTGCATTTTAACATATATAGTTCCAATCCTTAGAACAGTGGTTCTCAACCTGTGGGTCACAACCCCTTTGGGGGTCGAACGACCCTTTCACAGGGGTCGCCTAAGACCATCGGAAAACACATATATAATTACATATTGGTTTTGTGATTAATCACTATGCATTAATTATGGTCAATTTGTAACAATGAAAATACATCCCACATATCAGATATTTTACATTATGATTCATAACAGTAGCAAAATTACAGTTATGAAGTAGCAACGAAAATAATTTTATGGTTGGGGGTCACCACAACCTGAGGAACTGTATTAAAGGGTCGCGGCATTAGGAAGGTTGAGAACCACTGCCTTAGAACAATGCTGTGTATTGATACTAAAATTGTTTTGCTTATTCATGTTTAATTGTTATTAGACAAGTCTATTAGGAAAAAACCATTTTCTACCTGGAAATTGTATTAAGACACACATATAGGAAAAAACTCAAAGGCCGTTTCAACTTTTCCTATTCTCCCTTTCTCCCTGGAGAGGCTGCTACCATAGAGAAACCCGTTATTAACTACGAGGGTCCAAATGTAATGCTGGTAATTCAGTTTGCTGTTGTTCAGACTGAATGAAGTGTCCTCATTCGCTAAAGAGGGGTCCTTTATATTCACATCGGTTGAATGAAACCGAAGCTCCCCTAGTCAGTAAAGAATGCGCAAATAGTCTGTGTTGGCATATTTTTTCTTAGGTGGGATCGCTATGAACTGTAGTTCCATTTTCCTTTTGCAGCATGGACTCTGCTGTTACTACTTTCCCCTTTCATTATACAGAAGATTGATAGAAAATGTACCTAAAATTTCCTATGGACTCAACAAAGAGTCATATTGTAAGAGAGGGAGGGAGGGAAAGAGAAAGAGAGCCAGCAGAAATTGCCCCTACAGAATGCTTACACGTGATTAAGTACTGCACGTTCAGAAAGATGGTTGCACTTGAAAACGTGCTTGCGTGTCCTGCAGCTTGTTTGGGAACATAATGACCCCCTCAGCACTCAAGGTTGTGCTTTTCACAACTCAGACATCAGTAAATGCGTCCTTTCCACTCCACAAACTTATTTAAAGGTCCTGCGTTAGCAACTGCATTTGAAAACATCCCTACTAATGTAAATTATCAATTGTAATGACTTTTCTTTTCATGCTTAAAATGACAAGGGATTGTTTGAGTAATGTTTTTTATAAAACCTTATTCTTAAAACACTAAGAAACCCCATCTTTTCTCCACAATCAATTGCATTAAAATTTATAAAGCACATGTTGATAAATAAGAATACATCTGACCCCCTGACGCTGGAAACTCAAGGAACATGAAGCAGATTCCACTGCCCCTCTGATTTCCTTGAGAATCTTAGCTGCTATTATATGTGTCCTGCCAATACACAGAGGAAAGAAACACACATAGCCTTGTTATGATCACTCCATTTGAAATTTGATGTAAAATATTCTTTAGCAACAGGAAGAAAAGTGAATCTCTTTTATTATTATAGGGTTAGATGAGACCTTGATTTAACTCACGGCTTTTTCCTTTGACTGAAGCTAAAGGGAATATACTTTCCAATCTGCTCATGTGAAAACGGTTGTCTCCATAACTTGTTTAGATGCTGTTTACCTGTGTTGTCTACATGTGTCCTCTCATATCTTTTGCCCTGGAAGGTATTTTTCTGTTAATGTCGGATTCAAAAGGTGTTTTTTTTTTTCCTCTGTATTTTTTTATCTGTTTGCAAATAAGCCAGAAATCTCTCTGATCATAACCTGACGCTCTCTTAATATAAGTAGCAGAAATAGAAAGTGTGTGTGATTCCGGTATTAGAAGATATGACTGAGATTTGCTAGATGAAAAATGCACGTCTCAATTCACCCAAGAGTCTTTCAAAATTAGTTACTCTGATTTTTTTTACTATTCGTTTCACTAAGGTGAAAGAGCTAAGGGTCAATATTTGCATGAATCTAATTCAGGGTGGGGAAGGGCTGCGGAGGAATCCATATTGTATCTAAAAATATCCACAGGTAACAGGCAGATTTCATTGATTTCAGGGATCACCATCCAAACATATGGTCATCAATAAAGCATATTTTCCCATTCTAAACTGTCAATCAACTGAGCAGCAAGCACACACTGGAAACATTTCTCTTCTAGAATCTAGATACTGCTGCTTTTTCTGCCTGATCATGTCCTTTAGGTAGGTAGGTTACTAATCGGGTAGATTTGTGACTGTAAGCTCAAAATAATTGGTGAAAATGGCAGTTACTCACCACATCTAAAACAGAGTAAAAATAGCTTCTACACAGTATATACACTGAAAATGAAATTTGCTACTAAGAAAAGAGAAGGGGCAATTTCTGTCTTTTAAGATGTAAAACTAATTGAGAGTTTCCAAGTTCCTTAAGAGGCAGCCTGTAGTTACTGAGTGCTAGTTGTGGTTGCAACTCTGCAGCTCTAAGAGGAAGTAAGAGGAAGGAAAATAATGTAAACATATAATATACTGTGGAATGTGCCTTGGGAAAGTGCTTACCTGCATTTAGCATAATCCTTATTATGCCATGTAATGCAGTTAAATGTAAGTGAGTACAAAACAAGCATGTAATGGTTACCCCATTGTGAATTCAGACAATTATTGTTCATTTTATTTTAAAATATACATTTATATTTCGAAAGGATAAAAGTTACTTGAAGGCACTAAAATTGTCGTCCTACATTTTTGTTTTGTTACACTGAGAAGTATAATTGTTTGTTTTGCTTAAGTAAAGTTGAAGTCTATTCAGGGTTTTTAAGGAAAACAAAATCATCACGAATCTGTCAAAACTCTGTTTCTAACTCTATTTTCTGAAAACCCTAGCTGGAAAATGTATTACATTAAACAATCTTTGAATAGGTTCTTGTAAATGTGACACCCTCTATATAAGACAATTACGGCTACCCTCAAGGATAGAAAAGTATTGTTTTTCTGGGTGACATAGTATATATTACGTGTCTATTTCCTAGGTGTCCCATGCATGGGAGTGCTGTGTGTTGAATGAATTTTTGATATTGCGGAAATTGTGGCTGCAATAGCCTCACCTCCTTTTAGGATCTGCATTAAATTCCTTTGTTTTGCTAAAATCTAGGACACAAAATGTTCCTGTGGAACATAATCTTCCTAAGACCTAGCATTTTTTTCCCCCCTAGAATTGGAAACATTTTTAATTTTAAAAAATAAATGATCACTTCCTAATTGCAGATCATGAGCCAATATCACTGTATTGGAATTGTTCGTTATGGCATCTAAAAAAAATGAGTGATTAATTAGTCTTGCTTTTAATAAATTCTAACAGTTGGCTCTTTTTTATAAACCTACTCAGTTTATTGCCTCATTTAATTTGAAATGTCATAAAGACATCAAATAGAATATTTAAAACTTAATTGGAAGATGAAATAATAAATATTATATTAATACTACATAAATACTAAAACTACCATCCATCTTAGCCTAGGGCATTCTGATATGTGTATCAGATAACTCCAGCTGAGTGCACTATTAAAAGGAAAAAGAAATATAATTTCATAAAACATATATGCCATGTTTTATTAAACATATTATTTAATTACTGCCTTGATTTGTTTTAAATACATCACACATATGTTAAGTTCAAAAGAGCAGATTTCAATACATAAAGCTACCAAATTCTACCTCTGCAACAGGTAGAAGTGGGATGTTAACTAAGTAACAAAAAATGATGAGAACCAAGTTGTTAGAATAAAATATTTTTTAGGTATCAAGGGAAATAAAGAGAAGAGAAATCACATACTTATAGGAAATTCATAAAGGTGTATTAAAAAATAAGATGAGTAAAAGAAGGGACAATGAAAGTGTTGAATATGATAGTAAGCCAACCTATGACCCTGACCTACATCAGACTGTAGGCTCACCAGTCCCCACACCTACTACTTTCTTTACAGTACAGAATATAGTTCATTCGAGCAAACCAACCATATCTTCGCATTAATTCTTCGTTTACATTAAATAAGGCATAAAAGATGATGTTCTGTAAACCCACAGTCTTACAGACATAAATATTTTTACTGGCTAGACAATATCATCTGCAAGGTTTCAGTTGTACAACATTATGACAGATCTTAAACTATAAAGGTAATTAAACCAAAATGAAACAGCACTCGAGAATCAGCTTAGAAGATAATTATTAATTAACATTCCTTTCCTAAGGCCAGAGAAGATTTTTGAGTAAAAACTATAAACAGGGCCAGCCGCCTGGCTCAGTGGTTGAGTGTCCATCTATGAACCAGGAGGCGTGCAGGAGACAGCCTAACAATGATTCTCTCTCATCATTGATCTTTCTATCTCTCCCTTCCCCTCCTCTTTGAAATCAATAAAAATATATTTTTAAAAAGCTATAAATAAAATGGAATAAAATTTTAGAATAGGTAGCACTGAAAGCATACGGGAGGCTCTTTACTTAGAAAACCTCTTGCTTTTCCTGAATGAGACCATTCTACCTGCACACAGTCTTATCAGCAAATCAGGGTGCTTTAGACCACTTTCCTCTTCTAACTGAAAATGCCAATGCCACATCCCTCTTACATCACACCTTGACCCTCCTTTGCATTCCCACCCTGAACAGAGGCTGGGAGGCACCACTGCATCTCTTTTCTTCTCATTTAACCATTTCCTAACACAAGATTGAGTAGTGAGTGTTTCCTCTTAAGCAATCCTCTTGTTTCACAAATAATTAAGGTCTAGAACAGTTATTTCATATTCATCTGGGTAGGGCCAAGACAAGGATTAAAGCCCAGTTCAGTTAATAATTTCATTTCCACGTCAAGTTGCTTCAAGCAAGCAAGTAATTTTGTGCATTTTGCACAGAACTCATTAATAGCCCTTTTGTGTATTGTCTGCAGACCATCACACTATTATGGGGATTTCTTCCCAACAGCTATTCAGGATTTTATAACATTAGGAAATTTACTCTGTAATTAAAGTCATAAAAAGCATGCATTTATGACTTTAACAGGTCATTAAAATATACATAATTACCACTCTTTGGAAAATGCTGAGTCTTAGAGAGGCTTCTCTGAGAGTCAAGTATTTTTATAAAGCATTTCAAAAAATTTTACTTGCTCTCCCACTCTTCACTGAACACTTTGATGCAAAAGCAGAAGGCGTTCTTTCCACTGTCAAATTGCTGAAAAAGTTTCCTGCGTCAGCCATTTCATGGCTTTGCTCTGATCTGAAGTTATCGTGTCTGTTGTGTACCCCCTGTAAGAATGGAAACTCCATAAGGGCAAAAACATTTGTTCATTTGTTGTTGTTGTTTTTTCAAGGTAGTATCTGTTATGAAGGAATGAATCAAGGAATGAATGCATGGTCACGTGTAGAGAATGAACAACATAGCCATCTAATTTCCTAATAAATGTGTCCGAAAGCCTTTACCAGATTTTGGCAAGGTAGAAGAATGATGTTTGTTGACCCTTCCCTGGAAAGGAAACCTCAGAAAACTAATCACAGCTTGTTCCCTTCTTATATGGATTTGAAAAATTCATTTACCTTTCCCTGAGCTTTGCAATGACATATCTTTTGAATTAATGACAAGAGTATTATAGATGCCTGGTTCCCTTGCATTCAGTTATATTATTCTCTCCTTCCTTCTCTTGAGATTCTCACCATAGCCAATTTTGACTTGGCTGCCACCATTTTGCGTCTGGTCCATACTGGTTGCCTAGGAAACACATTATGATTTCAAATCATTTCAGTAAAATATTGAATTGAAAATGTATATGCTCTATACCCTACCAGCTTGTCTTGCTCCCAAATTACAAGTAATTCTGAAACCTCATAGAAATCACTCTGAAGTTAGTCCTTTCTAGTTTTAAAGACACAAAAGGTCTCTTTTTTTTCTATGAACAGATACATAAATTGCAGTCTTAGAAGGTTTTCTTTTGCAGTGAATTTGTACTTTAGAACAGAACTAAACCAAATGAGCAATCCTTCTAAAGAGAAAGAAGTGTGCCCCTAATTGAAGTGGCATTTACTTTGATATTACATACTTTTATCTCCAGGTTAATTGTTATTAGTTAAAATCAAAATCAATTTTTTGGCAGTTGAAATGCCTTAAGTCACCTCTCTCTTTTTCTTAATCTTTAAAGACATCTATATACCTCTGCAACTCAGAAAAAGAGAGACAAAATGTTCTCCGAAATGAACATTAATTTACATGAGCTTTTTGTCATAATAAAATGTTGTGTAACTGTGTCTCTTAATCTATATAAAGGCTAATATGCAAATTGTCCCCTCAGGAGCTCAACTGAGACTGGGAGTTCAATTGCTCGCTATGACGTGCGCTGACCACCAAGGGGCAGCATGGAATGAAGAAAGGCCCTGGCCGGCAGCTGGAAGGAAGGCCCAACTGGCAGCCAGAAGGCTCTGATAGTCCCTGATTGCCGGCCAGACCCAGGGTTCCTACCCATTCATGATTTTCGTGCACTGGGCCTCTAGTAGATTATAATCTTTGTGGTTAGAGGCAAGTTTATTTTTCTTTTTGACATTTCAAAAATGTCAATATCATTGCTATTAAAAATAAAAAAAAATCATTTTTATTATAAAGGTAATTTAATGTTTTAAGAGGTGTTTCATGGACAGTAAAACAATAAACCCTCCAAACGCCAATATTTCTGATAATAATTTTGTATTGCCAAGAAGTGAGCATGAGACAGAGTGCTTCTCAAGGGTACAGATCCTATTTTGTTTAAACTTGATTCCTCGTTTGGTTTATAACAGGTGCTCGGGAGGTCAGTCCTGAAAATTTTTTTGAAGTTTAATTTAAAAATCTATACTAATAATAGAGGAATATGCAAATTGTTCAGGACGCCATCACAGTAACAGTAACGACTGAACAACAGGCTGTGTGGGGCGACCAGGCTGGCTGGGGGTTAGTGAGGGACGACTAAATGACTGAACAGCAGGCTGCGTGGGCCGACCAGGCCAGCGGGGGGGGGGGGGGGGGGGGCAGTTGGGGGCAACCAGGCCAGCAGGCAGGTGAGCAGTTAGGAGCCAGCGGTCCCCGATTGTGATAGGGATGTCCGACTTCTGGTGTAGGCCTGATCCCTGAGGGGTCCCAGATTGGAGAGGGTGAAGGCTGGGCTTACGGGACCCACCTCCCCCCCCCCCCGCACAAATTTCATGCACCGAGCCTCTAGTAAATTATAAGGAATTATAGTATATAGTTTAGGTTGGCATCTTTAGACTCCTTTAAGAGTGATCTTTGAAAACATTTTGGAATATATATGAAATTATTTAAAACATTGCTCATATCTAGTAGTAGATAACTCTTTTCATGTCCATGAAGTAAGCTGAACCAAAATTCTTTCACCTCTCTGATTTCTAAAGATGTGAGGCACAGAAACAACAGGAAATAAAGTATTTCTAATGTGGTTTCTGGGCTCAGCCTTTTAAACAGTGGGTTGCTGTGTAAAATACTTATCAGATCACAGTAGAAAATATGACACCGTTTCATTCTTATGCCCAGTGAATGTTTGAACACCTAAAAATGATCTAGTATGGAAATGCTCTATGAACTACCTATTTAAAAAGCTAACTAGGTCAGCATATTGCAACTTTAGTATGAAAGGAAAATGGTATATTCTCTGTTTGAATCTCCTTTTTAATTGCTTTTATCCCCACATGCTGTGGCTGAATAAACTATTTACTTTTATTGTCTCCCTAATATTACTTTAAAATATTTCATTATTTTTCTGTAAAAACCAGAGCAACATAAAAGTCTGTCTTGCAGGTCTCATTGGGGCAGAAGTTCAAGTATTTCAAAAAGAAATGGTTTTATGTGGCTAGAGTTCTTTATATAAATACTTCCGGCATTTTTTCTTTTCTCATACAGAATACTTACTTTTCAAGGAAGAAAAAGTTTTGTGTTGACTGTACATGTGTCCATTTTAACAATGTTATAATTAGGAAGCGAATTATTGAAACTGGGTATAAGAGCACTATTTGTTTCTTTATATTTTAGTTATAATTTCAAACAAATTAGATATTGATATTAAGAAGTAACAATAATAAACAGAAATTTATATTTTCAGAAATATTTGTCATCCCATTGAAAGAGGCTTGTGATATTAAGAGATATCTCTCTTGTCTATGTGATTGACTTCAAAAAAGATCAAGGAATATGCTGGCATCAGCGTAGGTTCATCCTGATAAACTGCGGCATTACATCTGTAGTTTATTGCACCAGCACCGTTCTGAGGCAGCAGAGAGATGATAAAAGAAGCACTGGAGTCATACAGGATGCTTAACAGCACGTGTTTTGTAGTTAAAGCAGCACTTGAAATCTAGCTCTGTGCTTTTCAGGAGATATTTAACCTCTCATCTACAAGTGGGAGGCAATCATATAAAAATTCTCACCTGTAATAAGTAAGCAAGAAGATAGAAGTTCCTCAGAGGGGTTTGTGAGGCTCAAACTAACTGAGATCATGCCTGTCCATGGTAAATAATTGCCTAGCATCCAGCTAATATTCAGTACATGGTACCTCTACTTGGAAGGTGTAGGAAGAAGAGGAGGATAACTTATAACTGGGATAAGGAACTAATTTAGGAACTCACCAGCAATGTGTTCAGCAAGTGCTTGAGTTCTCTCTGCCCTAATTTTCACACCTATAAAATAAGGATGGAGATGACTGTATTAGCTTTCTGTTCCTGCATAGCCAGCTGGGGCAAAGTTAGTGGCTTAATCGTTAAGCCCTTTGGTGGTACTCATTAATTATTTTATAGCTTCTTTAGGTCAGAAGTCCAGACATGACTAAGCTGAGCCCTCACCTCATGGTTTCACCAGGCTGCAATAATGGTGTCAGTTGGTTGCATCCTCATGTGGAGGCACCTGGGCAAAGATCTGCTTCCAAGCTTATTCAGGTTGTTGGAAGAAATTACTTCCTTGTGATTGTATAACTGAGTGCCCCAGCTTCCTAATGGCTGTGAGGTGGAGGTTACTCTCAGCTCCCGGAGGCCACCTACAGACGCTTGACATCTGGCCCTCTCCATATAGACCCTCTCAAAACATTACTTCAAGGGGAATAACAGCATCTCTCATTTTTATATAACACAATGCAATTTTACATTTGTGTATCTATTTGCCTATATCATCAGAGCAACTCTCCGTGCCTATTCCTGGTTATTTCCTTAAGATAACTTTTCAGGAGTAAAGTTGCTGAGTCAAGGGAGTAGATGTATTATTAGAGCTCTAAATAGGTATGTTCAAATAAGCCTTCAGAAAGAAATATTAATTTGCATTCCAGCAGCCGCAGATGAATTATCTCTTTCGCTGCAACAGAAATTTCATAATCTCACATTATTAAAATAATGAGGATTTTGAATGCCAATGGAAAAATTGTTCTGGATAAGTAATATACCTGCCATCATGTGCACCAGAATATCTCCATGGGTAGGAGATTTTTATAACATTAATTAATAATGCTTTCACAAATATACTTTCTTCAGAAAAATATTAATTCATTTTCATCATTGATGAGTAACTGGTGTGATTTAATATGATAATGGTTGAGAATTACTAGACTGTCTTCTAAAGTTTTGTTTAAAACAAATACCAATATCTAAAGTAAGAAGACAAACTCTACTTAAATTTATTTCACTAACATTTAAATTATAAAGCATGTCTCATACTACTTAGCTTTTGTAAACACAAATGTATGATTTAAAATAATAATCTAAACTTTATTACACATAATAATTTTAATAAAGCCATCATGATATCTCATTATTCTTGCTATTTTATATACACTTAAATTAATGTGAAAGTAAACAACCAACAACTTCCATTAACAGCTGAATAAAACAGGATAAACTATCTATAATTCCATAGCTTTAGGAATGTCTTAAAAAGGCTTTTTTGTGTGTCATTTTACCCTGAAAGATATAAAAATTAGAAAGATATTGATTTATGAAATGATATGAGTCAATTCAAGAACTGAGTGCAGAATGAACATTTGAATTTTCATTTCAGACTGTTTTTATTCAGTTGTTTTATATTTACATTTCAAATTGTATCTATATTCAGGAGGAAGAGACTTAAACACTGTCACTCTTATATCTCAATAGGCTGATGATTTTAGTTAAAATAATTTCTAGCTAAGTCACTCTAAAGCCATTTAGCATGTTTATTTCTATTTGGTGGAATAGACTTCTGTTTTCTCATGCTGATTATAATAAAAATCTGTAAATGTTAAGGACATAAGGCCCGCACATGGTGTTTGGCATAATGGAATGTGTCAAACTGTCCCCAGTGTTGAAGATATTTTTTATACAATCTGAACCATTTTAATGGAATAATAAAATCTATATGTTTACTTGGGTATGAAAAAGCAGAGAGGAAAAAAGAGTCCCAAATGTAGAGAGAAATTATTTTTTATGAAGCAGTATATAAAATTTGTTACTGATGATGGATTTATAGTAAACTAATTTGTAGAATAAATGAAGTATAGAGATTGAAATGTGCTTGAAGTATTAAAACTTACCTTGCATTACCTGTTATGATTACTGATAACTTAGGTGCTTATAGAGGGTTGAAAATGCCTTTTATATGAAAGCACTGCAGTTGTGAAGTTTCATCCTATTTTCATCCATTTATTTGACATTTGTATTTGTTATGCAGTAATAATTCTCTTAATGAAGAAGCCCTTCCTTGGAACATACATATTTCTCAGAATCTTCCTAAATAGAGAAAGAATAAAACTAGACATGCGGAGTATACTTTAGAGGTTTTTTTTTGTTTTTTTTTTTTGTTTTTTTTTTAAAGAGGACTATAGTTTTAAAAATCTCAATGGAAATGTCAACAAATATGTTAGAATTAATGTTTCTGGGATTTTTTATTTATCTACAGAGAACACTTACAATGTACCTAGTCCAAGCTGAGATGTGTCCTATGTATAAAATATAACTGGATCTCAAACACTTGGTACAATATAGGAATGCGACAACAGAAAAACAATCAATTAGAAGATGGGCAGAGGACCTGGACAGACATGCTTCCTTAGAAGTCATACAGAGGGCCAACAGATATATGAAAAGATGCTCAACTCTCTAGCTATAAGGGAAATGCAAATCAAGACCACAATGAGGTAAGAACTCACACCTGCTAGAATGGCTGCTAAAAGTGAATGCTCATACACTGCTGGTGGGAATGCAAACTGATGCAGCTTGCTTTGAAAACAGTACCGAGGCTTCTCAAAAAATTAAAACTAGAGCTACTCTATGACCCAGAAATCCTTCTGCTGAGTATCTACCTAAAGAATTTGAAAATGCACATTCATAAAGAGATATGTACTGCTATGTTCATTTCAGCATTATTCATCATACCCAAGACATGGAAACAACCCAAGTGTACACTGACAGATGATTGGGTAAAGAAGACGCGGTACATGTATACAATGAAATGCTACTCAGTCATAAAAAATGCTGAAATATTGTCATTTGCTACAATGTGGGTGGATCTTGAGAGTATCATGCTAAGTGAAATAAGTCAGATGGAAAATGACAAGAACCATATGGTTTCACTCATCCTATATAATAAAAGGGTAATATACAAATAGACTGAATGGCAGAACAACCGAACAACCAATCAAAGTGTAATAGGCTAATGATATGCTAAGGCTGCTCAACCTCTTGCTATGATGTGCACTGACCACCAGGGGGCAGACAGTCGACCACTTGATCAATTGCTATGACGTGCACTGACCAAGAGGGGGCAGATGCTCTGACAAGTAGGTTAGCTTGATGGTGGGGTCCGGCCAATCGGGACTGGGCGAGACAGGGCCTGACATGCCCTGGAGCCCTCCCATGGTCCCTCCCAGGCCCAATCGTGCACCGGTGGGGTCCCTCAGCCTGGCCTGTGACATCTCACAATCCAGGATTCCTCAAGGGATGTTGGAGAGCCGGTTCCAGCCCGATTCCGCAGGCCACTCCCCTTGGGAGGGTGCCAGATGCAGGGCTCATGGCTGGCGAACGCTGCTGTGGCAGTGCGAGCCTCTCCTGATTGGGACTTATTGGGCGCAAGCCCGCAGCAGGCACAGTGGGGCTGGAATGAGTGAGAGCGGCAGATAGGAGCTGTAGGCAGCATTGGATTGCAGGTTTTGGCCCGATCCCTGAAGGCCACCCAGAGGGACCCACCCATGCATGAATTTGTGCACCGGGCCTCTAGTGTAGGATATAAAACAGAAATCAGTAGTGAACAAAAAAATGAACAAACAGACTCATAGACACAGACAACAGTATGGTGGTTACCGGAGGGGAAGGAGGTTGGGGCAAGATGAAGCAGATAAAGGGGTCAAATAATGGTGACAGAGGGAGACTAGACTTTGGGTGGTAAGTACACAATGCAATATACAGATGATGTATTATAGAATTGTACTTGAAACTTATATGTATTAACCCATGTTATCCCAATGAAATTAATTAAATAAAAATATAATGCACACTTCATTAATCATTTTATATTAATTACTTATTGAAATGATAATGTTTTAGATATATTTAGTTAAATAAAATACATTATTAAAATGTGTTTTGCTTTTTAGTTTTAGTATGGCTACAAGAATATGTAAAATTACCTTTAAGGCTCACATTTTGTTTCTATTGGACAAGTACTATAGTAGACAATGAGTGCTGCAGGGTCCTCCTCTCTGCTAACTCAGATTTCTCTAGCTGATATCTGAAATTTTACTGGGTTTGAAATAGTGAGAGGGAAGGAGAAAATGAGTTATAATACAGAAAATGTGGATAGAGATTGCCACAGTGGAGTTATTTATGTCAAGAGGCTAACATGGGGTGGGAGGACATGAAGAACTTAGTCTTACACATGATCCACCTGGCACATTTTCCCATAAATTTTTTGACTTTCCAGCTGCACCTGAACTTTAATAATCTCTTCAAATTAACAACTAAACCATTTGGGTTCCTTACTTTGAAAAGAGCCAACTATATTGCCAACTAGCATCCTCGGTTTGCATTTAGGGCTCAAACAATCTCTACTGATTTAGCCAAAATCCTTCATTTACATAGGAGGATTGGATTAAAAAGAGAACATGCATCCAGAACCTTTATAATCTCTGTCTTTCTTTGTTTTATTGGGAGCACAATTTAGGTTGTTACCTGTTTCACACACACGTACAAATGAATACATGAGAAGCAGTGGTAATTTGGAGAATGCTGTGCAGTTCAGTTTTTAAGGACTCTATTATGTGTTCTAGTTCTATGAAAACACCATTGGTTTTTTTGTAAATAGGAATTTCATTGAATGTATAGATTGCTTTGGGTAGTATGGACATTTTAACAATGTCAATTCTTCCTGTCCATGAGCATGGTATAAACTTCCATTTATTTGTATGTTCTTCAGTTGTTGTTGTATGTTTGTTTTTTTCAATATCTTATAATTTTCTGTGTCCATGTCTTTTACCTTCTTGGTTAAATTTATTCCTAGGTATTGGTTTGTTTTTTTGTGTGTGTGTGTGTTTTTTTAATGCAATTGTAAATGGTATTGTTTTCTCAGTTTCTCTTTCTGATAGTTCATTATTGGCATATAAAAATACAACATATTTTTAAATATTTATTTTGTATCCTACCAATTTACTCAACTTATCAGTTCTCAACATTTTGGGGGGATCTTTAGGGTTCTTTATATCTCATCATACCATCTCTAAATAATGTCAGTTTTACTAATTCATTCAGTGGATGTATTTTTAAAGACTGTCTTAATCCTCATTTTCATTTTGCTTATTTTCTCAACCCTCCTCCTTTTCCTAACAAATTATTTTTAAACAACCAAGTATTTCATATTACCAAGGCAATAATTATGTTTTCATACTTTCTATGTACTCATAAAAGTATATACAACATTAAATATGGCATATGCAAATAAATATATACATATTGTCATTACTTTTTCACAAATAACATCAGATCATACAGTTAATAGCATCTTGTTCTTTCTATTGTCATTGACACATGAGAATCTCCTTAGTCAACTGATAAGCGCTAACTAATTATTCTTAATGGTTTCCTGATATTTCTAGATGTGAAATGCATTCAACTATTTACCTATCAGTAAAAATTCACTTTGTTTATAGTATTTTTGGCCAATATTAATACTTTAATAAATATTCATATACTATGAACTGATTTTTCCTTTCTATGAAACAGATTATTGAAAATAGAAATGCTTTACATATTTTGTATTTTAATAAATAATCACCATATTATTTTAATTTGTTATATATGTGAGCTTTTAGTTTTAGTTAATAACTTCTCTTTCCTAAGAGTACAAATAACCTTTCTTCTGTAAATTTTATCGTTTTATGTTTTACATTTAGGTTTTCACAATTTTTATTTTTACATCCTACTTTGAAGATTAGGGTATCAATTTAGATTTTTTTAGTATACCAGCATCACTTGTTCAATGATTAATAATTTTCTCCATTGATTAAAATGTTATCATTATTTTTATTAAAATACTATGCATAAACTGGGATTAGCACTTTTATTATTCTTTATATTGTTCCACTAAACTATTTTCCTCCTCCCATGGTAATTCCAAATGATGTCATTATAGTTTTTTTCTTAGATATAATAAGGCAATTTACTTATATTTTACTATTTTCCTTCTTTTTGGGTATTTATTCATTCTTGAAAACTTAAAGTCTATTTTAGGAATGTTAGAAAAAGTAAGAAAACTGCTGAGGATACTAAGTAGAATCCCACTATATTAATATATTAATTTCTGGTAATCCCACTTCTCTAATAAAACATAAAATATCCCAAACAAATCTAGGCTGCTTTAACCATTTTGCACTGAGAATTTTGATGGATTATTATATAAGATAGTATCAATAATTTCTGTTTTTCTTTTATCATATTCACAATTACACTGGTTAATACATAAATCAATAAAAGAACTTCTTTGTGAATTTAATAAATGCAAATCACTGGACTCTAAGATTACAATATTAATGTGGAGGAAGTCATTACACATATGAAAAGTTTAACTGACTAAGTCACACATTAGGCAATGATTGTTTGACTAATGGCAAGCAAAGAACAGGCTTAGGAACTTTGAAGCTATATTCTAAGGGAACAGACAAGATAGAGATATCTTTGGCTTAGGTATTTCACCAAACAAACTGGATTTGAAAAGGAATAAATTTAGATCAAAATTGAAGACACTTGAAGAACTGAAATGAATATTAACATTGTCGAAATAAAGTCTTGAAATTTATTTACATCAGTGAGATCTTGGAAAACTAGATTGGAGATTGTGTGCATGTGAAGAGGAGAAATAGATATTAAAATGGAATACAGGTGCTTGGCTGTAGAATTTTTGAATGTACGTTTACCCTGCATTAGTAATGTTCTATTTTAAAGATTTTATTTTTACTGAATTGAGCAAAAGCATTATTTTGCAAAGAATATTCTGGAGGCAGTGTGAGGAATGAAATGGATAGATCTTCAACTTGAGGTGTGGATATCAGCATATTTCATTCAAAGTAAAATAGATAAAAAAATAAATTAGTGTTGGAAATGGGAGCTGAAAGGAACATGTGTTACTGGTTCTGAAAGAAAAATTGGTCTTTAGTACTTTTATTAGAAATGACTTCCTTTATTATATACTCAGACCTCTGAATAATCTATGGCTATATCTATGGCTATATCTGTCTGATGCCAACATTTTAGATTTAAAACTGGTCAAATAACCAGATCTCATAATTTTTTTATATTAAGGTGTTAAGAATTCTAACAACAACCACATTTTAGATTTTCTGGAGTTCTCATACCAAGACAACACAATCTGCTCCAACCCATGCCTTTATCCCGAGAGATTTCCATTGTATGTGTACACATGTCTAACAAGAACTTCATTCATTGCTGGCAAACAAGGAACTCGCTCATTATTAGAAATTTCATCTATTAATAATAATAGTTTTGCATGAATATTGACAATATGATAGACCTTGATGGTGTAGGGGTGGGACACCATCAAGTTTTTATTTCATAAAACAGTGTGGATCAGAATCCATAGAATCATACCCCAAATTAAAATGGCTTTCATAGAAATTTAAAAAACTGATTCTATATGGAAATACATCTTTTATTTTGACTTGTATCATTTTAGCTTTCTAAAATCCTTTATCTTTGAAATGACAAATACAATACTATTTGTAGAATCGTCGTATGATTTAATTGCAATAGATAACATGAAATGAGCACCTTCTTTGTGCCAGAAATTTGGCAAGAGCTTTAATGCATTACATGGGTTGATCTCTTCACAGATTCTTTGAGATTGTCATAAATATCATCCCTAGTTTACTGAGCAGGAAACTGCAGTTCAGAGAAATTGAGTAGCTGGCCTGATTTCACATAGTAAGTGACAAAAATTTTTGTAGAACAAATGAATAAATTTATAACCCCGCAATTCCACTTCTGGGTATTTATAAAAAAAATAGAATACTAATTTAAAAAGATATATGTACCCCTATCTTCACTGCAGCTTTATTTATAATAGCCAATATATGGAAAAACCTACATGTCCATTGATAGATGAATGGATAAAGAAGATATGGTATCTATCTATCTATCTATCTATCTATCTATCTATCTATCTATCATCTACCATCTCTCTATCCATCCAATAGGATATTACACAGGAAAAAAATGAATAAAGCTTTGACATTTGTGACAACATGGATGAATCTAGAGGGTATTATGCTAGAAAAATAAGTCAGACAGAGAAAGACAAATACCATATGGTTTCACTTATATGTAACTCTAAATACAAAGCAAAATAAACACAGACTCATAGCCACAGAAACCAAAGGGACTGTTACAAGAAGGGAGGAGGAGACAAGAGGAAGGGGAATATAGTTAATAATATTGTTATAAGATGCACAATAACATAGGACCAGTAGATTTAGTTTAGTAGATTTAGTTGGTAAGAAATAAAAATGTGGCATCAGTATATTGTATACCTGAAACTAATACAACAAATATAAGATTGTACACCAACAAATTTGTTCTTGTGTCATTTACAGTGAGTGGGGCCTTGACTTACGAGTTTAATTCGTTCCGTGATGGAGCTCATAACTGAAATTACTCGTATGTCAAATCAAGAAGTGAACGAGTGAGACACGTGACGCTGGGCTGATGTTGTGGCATTCACTGTGACGTTCGCTGCACCAACTAGCGGTGGGGTATCTGAAGCTGGCTTGTAACCCGAATTTTAGCTCACAACTCAAAGCAAAAAATCTGCCGAGAGACGGCTCGTATCTTGAAAAACTCGTTAGTCGGGACACTCATAAGTCAAGGCCCCACTGTACTTGGGTTTCTTTATGTCTTGTATTTTCTCATGCTTTTATTTTTAATACGGCTGTACCAATTTGTTATAGAGAGTGTCCTTGTATAGTATTGAGGACACTGCTTGGTGTAGGCCTGGTGTAGATAATCTATAATAATAAAAGGGTAATTTGCTAATTAGACCAGATGTCATTCTGGATGTCCTTCTGGACAAAGCTGGAGCCAGAGGGAAGCCAGGTTTCGGGTGCCTGGGGGTGGCTGAAGGGAAGCCAGCCTGGGTCCTGAGTGCCAGAGGGAAGCTGGTGCCAGCAGCCAGGGAAGAAAGCCCTACTTTTTTTTTCTTTCTATATATTTTATTGATTCTTTACAGAGAGGAAGGTAGAGGGGTAGAGAGCCAGAAACATTGATGAGAGAGAAACACTGATCAGCTGCCTCCTGCACACGCCCCACTGGGGTGTGCCCTCAACCAAGGTACATGCCCTTGATCAGAATCGAACCTGGGACCCTTGAGTCCGCAGGCCGACGCTCTATCTACTGAGCCAAACCGGTTAGGGCGAAAGCCCTACTCTTGCACGAATTTTGTGTATCAGGCCTCTAGTCCTATATAATAAAAGGCTAATATGCAAATAGACGGAATGGATGAACAAACAACTGAACAATCGGTCGCTATGATGTGCGCTGACCACCAGGGAGCGTGTGCAGAACATGGTGGGCGTTGGGCGTGGTGGGATGGTGGAGCAGGTGAGCAGGGGCACCAGACCAAGGATGGTGCACCAGTTGCTGTCATCAGGGCAAGCCTCTGGTGGTTACTGAAAATTCCTTGCTCCCACACATCGTGGTCCCACCCAGCACTTGCACCTGCTGCCGGTGCCAGAGCTGCTGCTTGCATCCGCTGCTGGTACCCAGTGCTGGTCCCAATCACTCACTCTGCATCATCAGCGGGTGTGAGCGGGGCTGGCACCCTCAGTGCGTGGGGGCCGTGGCAGCATGGGAGCAGTGGCAGTGGGAACAGGGTTGCTAGCAGACAGGGGACAGGGGCTGTGGTGGGAGGGGACAGGAGAGTCACGGGGGATGGGCCAAGACCCTCCCCTGTGCCTACTGCAGCCTCAAGGTCCACAGTTTCTTTCAAGGTGCACAAATTTGTGCACTGGGCCCCTAGTATTAAATAAATGAGTAACTACATTATAAGCTAGCTACTCCATTCTGTAAATTTACTTATTTGAAAGTAATTGTGCTTTTGGGATTTTTTGTTTTGTTTTGTTTCTAATGAACTTCCAACACTTTGCAACATTATCAATGAAAAATAGCTAAAACAGGAAGAGCTAGAACACGTTAGTTAGTACCACCTTGGGGACTAACCTGGGGGGAAGGTAGGTCCCTTTAATGTGCCTTATTGCTGTTAACAGGTCCACCTACACTCGTTCTTCAAGTACAACATTAATCACAAAAACTTCTGTCCTCTCACTATCTGAGGACAAACCTGACGTGAATATTTGAGAAAAGGTACAACATAATAAAGAGCTGATATGTTTAAGCACAATACATAATTTCCATCCTGAAATAATTTAATTTGCCAAATTAAAGATGTATTGCTTTGATTATATTTGGTATTACGTGTGATATTTTAGTCACATTTTTTAAAAAGTCAGCTCAACCAATTGTATTGTGGGATTTTCCCCCCCATGGGTATTCAGATTTCAATGCTAAATCACTTTTTCAGAGACTATTTCTTGAATTGTTAAATTATGTTTATTATTTATATGGAAAGCACAAATAATGAGAAAAATATTCAAGTCGGTTGAGGACATAAAACTTTAACCTTGCAATTATTTCAAGTGAAAGAAAAACATTATTTTATAATATTTTACAAGAAAAAGTAAGTATATTTTATATCCTCAGTTTTCAAAATGGAATTTTGTCAAAGAATTTTTCCTTTCCATTATTTTTTTTGTGAGTAAAATGAGCTAAAACCATTTTTTGAGAAAGGTGGTTTTCAATAAAAAACAGGAGCTAGGTTCACTGTTCTGTGGAATGAGCAGTCTCACATAATATGGTGGGATTATTGTTTGCTTTCAGCAAATTAATTAAAAGCTCGAACAAGGAAAGCCCACAGGGGATTTCTACCAGAGGCTAATTTATTGCTAAATGCTATTCTGAGTCGTACAGCACAGAAAGTAGAATGTCTGGTGTAAGTAGCCTAGTTTATGAAGGAAATTTAGCAATTCTTAGAACGCATCCCTTTCTATGCTGCACATTCTCTCAACTATTCATACCAGGTTTGTCCTCAGCTAGAGGATAGAAAGTCTCGTGGTTGAGTGTTGTGCTTGAGAATCAAAGTGTAGGTGTGCCCATTAACAACTTCAACTTCAACTGAGCCTTTAAAAGGTCATTCCACCATTCTATCAAACTAGGGTGGTGGAGAACCAGGTAACATCAATAAAGTTCCTGAGCATGAGCCCGTTGCCACACTTCATTTGGTGTGAAGTGAGTTCTTTCATTCTGTCAACATATGAAAAGTCCAAACCTGTAAGAATTTTTATGAGTTTATTTGCACCAAATTGACAATAATTGATGGGAAGCAAAGTCTCAATGAGAAAATGCTGCAAATAATGGCAGGTTGGCACCTTATTTTATACATAACAGTGAAACGAGGAGGTATAAGGGGGTTACATAAAATCCACTGGTGATACATTAGGGAGGTAGGAGAGAGCAAAGCAGGGACATCTCTGGGGTTGAATAAAAATTAGAAGGAATAGACACATACTTCTTTTACATTTGTGGGTATAACAATGAGAGGATCTGTGGTCTCTGCTCTGGTGAGGTGGTTATGCTTTGAGGGGTTGAGGGAGGCGATTATTTTGCTATTCCAAAGGTATGTTATCAAGTATGTTATCTTACATGCGAAAGGCAAGCAGGCTCACCCTGGCTGGTATGGCTTAGCTGGTTGGAGCATTGTCCTGTGAACCAAAAGGTTACAGGTTTGATTCCTGGTCAGGGCACATACTCAGGCTGTGGATTTGATCCAGGTTAGGACTCCTATGGGAGGCAACTGATCAATGTTTTGCTCTCATCTCTCTCTCTCTCTCTCTCTCTCTCTCTCTCTCTCTCTCTCTCTCTCTCTCCCTCCCTCCCTCCCTCCCTCCCTCCCTCCCTCCCTCCCTCCTTTCTCTAAGGTCAATAAACATGTCCTTGGTGAGGATTAAAAAAAGACTAAAAAAGATGACAGCTTCAGTTAAGGTGAAGATTGACCTTCGTTAGGGAAAAATACTGCCCTAGGACATGACTAACTACCTGCCATGAACTGCTTTTAGTTAGTAAGCTTTAATTCCAGACCATCCTATGTGGTCACTTTGGTCTCTGAATGTGTAAGGCTGCCACAGAGGTCTCACTGAGCTGGTCAAATTTAGTACATGGCCCCTTTTTCATCCACAACTTCAAACCAATCCAAGAAATGAACCTGAATGTGTTGTAATTTAATAAAAATGTTTTGTACAGACTTTGTAATTGTAAGTGGAAAAGAACCCATGATAATAAGTGACAGAGATTATTAGTACCCACAAATGAATAGAGATAAGGCATCTCATTGAAATGAAATGTACCCTCTAATTTTAAGTATCTTTTCCATTTATTTGTCCTGTAATTAACTACAATTAGCAATATGATGGAGGTAATGGATGGCAATCTACAAAATTTATTTAAATATATTACAGAAATAGTTCAAACACCCTTCCAACACTATCAACAATTTTTTAAAAAATAAAGCATAATTAATTACCCCACATTTCACATGTCTATATGCACTATCTTATCTTAGAAGAGAACATAGTGATTTATTGTTAGTTTACACACACACACACACACACACACACACACACCAACTAGGGTACAAAATTCACACACATAGGAAAGCTTGGATGGTACAGCTTTATGTAGTTCTTACAATAAATAACAATTTTGAAGAAAGTTTTTATGTATTTGAAGAAAGTATGCAGGGTGCATTCAAATAATAGAATAAAAGTAATGATTCAGTAGAAGGAGGCAGCTCTCTCTCTCTTTCTCTCTCTCTCTCTCTCTCTCTCTCTCTCTCTCTCTCTCTCTCTCTCTCTCTCTCACCTTTTGTCCCAATCCAACATCTGTTTTCTCACCACTGCTTCTGAGTTGGTTAATTTTCCTAAAGAAAGTCAAAATATGTGGCTGATTGTTTTAATCATGATGTGTTCAATTTGTAGCTTACTGCTTTTTACGAGTCCTAAGATGAAGGACTAATAAGTAACAAAGAAGTGTTCCAGCAACTTCTTAAATAACTTCCATATTCAAACAATATGGATTGGCAAACTGGATTACTATATCCAAGTCCCTTACTTCTGAGGCTATTTTGAAGAAAGGGGTTGACAATTGTTTCTCAAAGAAAAAGGAGCGGAATGCAGGAGGAGCACAGGTACTGGTCTGAAAAGGAGATTCAGGGTCTGCCAGAGGGAGAGTTGGGGGCAGTGAGATCTCTCATAAAACCAGCTTCTTCTTTTTCTTTTTTTTTCTTTTTTTTTGCTTCTGGTCTTCAGTTGCTTCCTGCTTTCTCTTTGTAGCTTGGTGCTGATTGGTGGTCCTAAGGAAATAATCTTTTGAAAGCTTGTTTACCCATCATTTCCAGCAGCTAAATGTTCCCTTTAGTTTGGACCCTCCCATAAACTCCCTATCTTCTCTAAATTCACATACCCATTTATTTTCCTGTTTCTTACGTCCCTTAAAACTTTCCACGCTGAGGTCTCCATATCATTTCCTCTGTGAGACTTTACCTTTTTGAGATCAGCGGTCCCAAGCTGTCTGCCATGTTGCCTTGCACATGGTAGGTATTCAAAAAGGGCTGGCAAGAATGAATTAGACATAATAAATGTTTATCTACAGCTCTTTACTTTCTGATCATCAGTAAATAACACATTTCTACCACTACAACCAGCAGGTTTTCGATATAAAAAATCATTCACTTTTCCTAATAAAGATGCTTTACTCAGGTTGTGGCTCCAAGTTGGATAAATAACTCTTAAGATCTCAAATATGTCCACTTAGAAGTAAATACAATTTCTAGCAAAGTTAACATCTAATTGAAACAAAGGATCCTTTCACTGAAAAACAAAACAAAACAAAACACTAAAAATGCACGAGATTCTTTAACAGATAACATTAAACTATTTGTGACTGGGAACGACTTCTTAGTTTTCTACACTTATCTGGCATCTGAGCTAATCAAATGCAACCTGTGGAAACCGGCCCCCTGGGAACTTATTATACAGAGACAGAAATATATGTGCCTCCACCGTGCCTGTGCCTGTCACTTTCTTTTCCTCTTTCCTTCCTTTTTGACCCATTGTTTTGCTTCTTATCTCTTTTGTCCTTTCACATGACTCAAACTTGTCGTTGGCTTGCATGGGGACACATTGCTATATAGGAGTGCATTGGTTTTGGATCTTTGTTGTTTATAATGTGAGAATGTACTTGGCAGTATGTTTCTAGTCCACAGAGGAGAAGAATAATCAGTCAGGCTCTTTTCCTGGGTCTGATCCCTCCAGAAAAGTGCTGAGACAATCATTCAACACCCCCGTTGTCCTCATGGCTACTGCCCAACATACTTCAGAATATGGCTAAAGATCACACATCATTTGTCCATCTGTCACCACTTTGTTCCAAGGTAGTATTATCCTAGTTACAGCTGGGGAAATTTTCTGGTCTGTGACTCTGGATAAATAACTCCCTCACTTTATCCTAGTGGAAAAAATTGGCAAATAAGTCATACTCTAACTGTTTTCCCCCCAACATTGATATGAGGCTGTTAATAGAAACACTTAGGAAAATGATACATATTAGCAGCTGACCTTGAAGAATAATAGCATTTCCCACATATAAACAAGTCTCCACTTGGCACTTCGCTAGTGATAATGATCCAGAACAGGTGTTAATTCTCAATTTGTAGGTTCATTATGGATTCATTAAAGTTTAGATGTTGAGCATTTCTCTCATGTGAGTCCAAATTTTGCTATTTTCATCTGTATAGTAGGTTTATGTTCTCTTACTTCCAAAGAACATATGCTTTGCAATGGTAATATGGTCTATAGCATATTCAATATTGTCTAAACATTCTTTCTCTTGAAACATTTACCTACAAATGTATTATAGTCATAGCTTTCCTCCTCATTTTCAAAGTTTATTTAGACGACAAACTGTGGATTTCTTTTAAATATCTTTACTCTCTTTCCTATTCACTTTTATAAAAGTTTGTATATATTTCTTATGCTGCAGCTTCAAGAGCATTTATTTACAACAACATGGGTAAACATATCGCTACCTCTCTGAATCTCTTGTTTTCTAAAAGGCAGGAAGTAATCTGAAAACAAAGTGATTTAATAAAAAAAACAAACACCCTTTAACAAAAAACGGAAGTAAATCATACAGGAATACATGCATTGTTTCATTTTGAAATGTTCAGCAGTGGACACTTATTTAAATATAATAATGAAAAATAATTTTAAAGAGCCTATTTTTTCAAGATAGGTCGTGGAAAGCATAATAAAGTTACCTGGTGAGTCTTCAAAATGTTGAAAACTAGAAATCTTACTGGAGTTAGTGAAAGAAGTACAGGGGTGGGCAAAAGTAGGTTAATAATAAAAAATAACACAATAATTAATAATAATACAAGAATAAACTCTGTGGCCTGGCTGGTGTGGCTCAGTTGGTGGGAGCATCATCCTGGGCACCAAAAGGTTGCAGGTTCGATTCCCAGTCAGGGCACGTACCTGGTTTGGGGTTAGATCCCCAGTTGGGGCACATATGGAAGGCAACCAATTGATGTTTCTGTCTCACATCTCTGCTTCTCTCTCTCCCTTTCAACTTCTTTCTCTCCCTCCTTCCCTCCTTCTTTCCTTCCCTCTCCCTCCTTCCCTTCTACTCTGTAAGCATGTCCTCAGATGAGGATTAAAAACAAATCAAGAATAAATTCTGTGTTTCACCTACAACTGTAAGCCTATTTTTGCCCACCTCTGTATTTGTCCCACTATGCACTGAAGTATAAGGATGTATGTTGGAAATACAACATACTGGAAATATCATAATCAACATGGAATGGAAATAGAAATGGTAGGACATATGACAAAGCCAAAAATATCAACATAGATATCAAGTCTACATTGCACATAAATAAAATAATACAATTATTTATTTGATGCAGAGGTAAACGATTTATGGTTATTTTATTTAACAATAAAATATTTCAGTACTTCAAATATTCTCAAATATTTTGCTATTTTAAGTTCATTGTAAATATTTTTAAATGAAATAAGAGTTTACAATTCAATGAGAAGTATACGAGAAATAATTTAAGAAATTCAAGAGAAATGAAATAGTAAATCAAGATAAAATTTATTAAATGCCTACTGTTGGCACTCCTTTAGAAATTTACGCAAGAATTTTCCTAGTTAATTCTCAAAGATAGCCTGACAGGTTAAAATATTATCATTTTTCAGATAAAGCAAGAGAGAATTTGATGAACGCACCTGAAGGCACACAAGCGCAGAGTAGTAGAGTTCAGGATTCAGACTCATCTCTGACTTAACCGCTTCCCAACCTTCTCAGAGGAAGCTTAGCGACGTCCAATTGTACAGAAATACATGTGCTTGCTAGTAGGAAGGATCTGAACCTGAGCAAAGGAGCAACATACAGCTATTTCCCTTGGAGCAGCCTCGAGGCAGAGACACTAGATATTTCAGGGTTATTAATTACAGTGTGAGGAAGAGCTGTGACATTACAGGAGATTCAGTTCAGTGAGAGCTGTTCCTGGCAGAGAAACCAGGGATGGAGTAGTAAAGAGTCTGCAGCATTTGGCTCCCAGGTAAGAGCACTCACTGAAATGATCATGTTTGAAGGCCAGGCAAAGCTCAGTGTCTGAGGAACAGGGAGGAGATGCAGAACCCAGTTTTCATATCCTCTCACAAATTAAAATTGGGGGGTCGGGGAGAAGGAGTATATTTTTGAAATGTTTGTTTTCTCCCTTGTTTTGATTGAAGAGAGCAAGCACAGAAATAACTTGAATTCCAGTATCCTGAAAGAGTCAAAATCGCCTGGAGACTTTTTCTAACACAGGATGCTTGTAAAAAAATATATAGGCCAGAACTTCAAACTTATTACAGCATGAGAGTTTTGAGGTTAAAAGAGAAAAGAAGGTTCAATGCTAAGCAATGAATATTTAAAAAACAATTAAAGACAATTAAAGCCTTCCAAAAGTGGCTTTCAGATGTCTCACTTCAGGGACTGGGTTGAAGGTACTATCATTAATGGGACTAATATCCAAAATTTATCTTCCACCTGCTGTGCAGTTAGCATCTAGTTTAATAGGTGAGTTTTCCATCCAACTGCCTATCTAATGGATGGGCAAGGAGTCATTTGGAGAACATATTTAAAATTAGGACAATTGTGAAAACTCAGCTTTAAGAAATTTGGAATTCTCAAGTAATATTAAATATTTCCTTCTCTTCTGACCAAGCATTTTCACTCCAAGATATATATATATTGCAGAGAAATATACATATGCATGCCAAAAAGATATTCCTTACAGTGAACAACAAAACAAATGACCATTAGCATTTGTTTTGCTAATGGAGAGCAGATATATTTATATAATGGAATATCTTATAGTAGGTAAAGTAATGAATTAGACCATTTCCATCAAAGAGTTGAATCTAAGAAAATGTTAGTGAAAAAAATTAAATGGTAAACTATGTTGATATGGGCCTTAGAAAATTTTAAATGTGCAAAATGATATTCGACATAATTTATGAATATATATTTGAACTTATATATTTATAATTTACATTATTTATAATAATATATAACTTATATTATTAATAGATATATATTAGTAAATTATACAGAGCAGGGCAAAAGTAGGCCTATGGTTGTTCATATGGAAAATAATACAATAATTAATAAAGAATAATACAATTATAATAGTTGTTCATACACCTATAAACCTATTTTGCCGCACCCTGTATTTATAATCTACACTAATAAAAGACAAATATGCTAATTGACTGTATCTTTGCTATGCCCACCAGCCAATCAGAAGAGTATGCAAATTAACCCAACAAAGATGGCCGTTAAATTTGCATACTGCAGGCAGGGCAGCACAGTGCGAGCCGCTGCCCGCCGCCATCCGGGCCTGCCATCTGCGACCCGGGGAGGCGGGCAGGCAGTGCGGGATCCGAGCCTGCCATCTGCTACCCAGGGAGTGGGCTTAAGCCAGCAGGGGGTTATCTCCCGAGGGGTCCCAGACTGTGAGAGGTCACAGGTCGGGCTGAGGGACTCCCCCCCAGTGCACAAATTTTTGTGCACCGGGCTTCTAGTATTATATATGGACACAGGAATGCACTGAATTCTGGATGGCATATATTGGATTAAGGGAGATATAAAGGGAGTCTCAGTTGTATCTGTAAATGCTGTGTGTATGATAGGAGAAGACAGTGTACTCTTTGGGAAGCAAACTGTGATTCAGAATTTAGAGAGCAGGGTGTTTATTAAGGAGTATCCTTGAAATCAGCATCTGTTTAGGAAGAAGAAGGAAGTGCAGAGGGCAGAGGGAGAAGTTAAACTGCAATGAAAACCCAATGCGAGCCTCAGCTGACCCCAGGAGGACCTCTGAAGCTAAAACAGCCCATCAGCGCTGTCTCACATTAGGCCAAATTTGGGGCCCTTTATACCCCAGCATGAATCAGTCATTGAATCCCAGTCCTCCATAAGGGACTGGCCTGCAGAAAGCAGGTAAAATGAGGGGGAGGCTTCCTGTCGGGGGCTAACAGCTGGACACTCTCAACTGACAGCACTCGGAGCAGTGGCCAGGTCAATAAATTCTTCTTTTGAAGGGAATCTGGATTCAGATAAGTAAACCAAATCAAAAGACATGAGTAATAAAATAGGGAATAAATATTTGCAAAGAATATGGCTGACAAAGGATTAAATTTATTAGTGCACAAAGATTTCTTACAGCTCATGGGAAAAATAAACCAAACAAGCCAATAGAAAAATAGCAGAAGCATAAACAAACTATTCTATACACATATATGCACGTGCACAAAATAGGCAAATGACTTTTAAATGATTGCAAAAATCAAGGTAAAAAATACAAATTAAAACCTTAATTAAAATATTCTTAATAAAAATATATCTCTTAGCAAAGCTATGTGAATTACTACAGTGATATATTGATATAAATTGTATAAAATGTGTGAAGAACATTTTTTCACTATATATCAAAAATATTTTTTAAAAGCGGATTCTTTTGACCAGGAAATTTATTTTTCAAAAATATGTCCCATAAAAAATATACTCACATATATGCACAGAGATTATTCATTTGATCAAACTGTGAAGTGTAAAACACTGAAAATGAATAAACAAAATCTCTAAAAACATGGGATTTATTAAGTTACTCTAGAGACAAACAATGGAACAATATGAAATTGCTTAGTTATGAAAAAATTAAAAGCAAAATTTTTAGTGAATAAAGGACAGTAAAGAACACTGTATGAAACCATTCATGTACTCTCTTTATATACCCATTCAACACACACTATTCCTGTTTTATATGTAGACTCTTACAAACACATTGTATATAGGTAACACTCTTTGTTATGGGAAGAAAGATTAAGGAACTCAAGGTCATGAAAAGAAGACTTATTTAGCATATTTATAATGTGCAATTATTTTTCTATGAATTCTTTTCTTCTTAAAAATCTCTTAGGTTTTCCAGTGATCAACAAATAAATAAAAATAAAACAAAAACTATGTTAAAGAAGTAGACCAAAATCCAAATAATTTATTATGAGGGTAAGATTTTTTTCTGTTGTTCTTGCAATTGATATATTATATGACTAATTAAGAAAATTTTTATGAAAATACATAAATATATTTTTCAAATATAGGCAATTTTTCAGTTTGAGGTATTAGAGAGGGAACATCTAAGTTTTATGTTTCTTTAAATTTTATATCAAAGCATGTTTTCTACATCACATTAGGTACTTAAAATATTTCTTAATGCAAATTAACAGAGCTTTAAAAATGCAGATGCTAAAAAAAGACAAGTGCAAAATTTTCATAATCTACCAATAATAAATGGCTCACTCATACTTTTGTTGGTAATACATTTTTATGTGCATATGTATGAATTACACTCATTTTAAGTTTTTTGTACATAATCCACCACAAATATTTCCATACTTTTCATATTTGTTTCTATTTTCATAAAATGCTTTTTTTTATTTAGAAAAATAATTCAGCTAAATACTAGCAATTGCAAAAAGTCACTGTATGAAAATGTTAAAATGCAAAAACGCATAAGAAATCTATAATGAAAATTACAGGATAACAAACCTTTGCAATCGTTGAAACGACACCAACAAAAGTACTTCGGAACACTTTGCACTCATATGCAGGGTAATGATTTCATCTCTGAAAATGAGCAATACATACAGAAGAGTTTGGGGACCTGGTTTGCATTACAGCGGATGTGCTGATCCTCCGCCATGAAACGCATTTGGGCATGTATTCTAGGCATTAAATTATGGTAATTGAAATGGGGAAATGTCTGTAGCCTTTCGCAATGTGTTTGGGTTAGGTGCACAGGAACATCTGCTTCCCCTTTATAACCCGAGTTGGAGAGTAGCATCCATTTGCCGGCATTAACAGCTGCTGCTCGTCAAACCCCTGGCAACTCTCTGCTGGAGCACACACCATCCAGTGTGCTCAGGGAACAGTCTCTGAGTGCTCTCCACGCCCTTGCTGTGAAGAGAAGGGATCCGTGTGCGGCATTGTGTTTGGCTTTTTCTTTCCTTCTTTTCCTTCTCCCCTCATCCTTGAGCAGATGCCGGGAGCCGGTCCATCCTTGCTGTTTCAAGGGACCTGGCGTATATGGCATACTGTTCTTAATATGTTTGCTCACCTTCTTGGCGCTGTGTTTTAACCAAGGTCACCTCTCCGAGAAAGGTTGAATCCCCAGGTAGGGATTTTCCCCTGAAGTTAGGGAGGGAATAAAACCCCTCAACTAAGTGCCAGGCGGGTAATTAATCACTTTAACTACGAACAATCATGCTTAAGCTACATAATCTTTACTCCCTGGAATGGAGATAAGAAATGCCCTAACCTTTGGAATAGAGATTGATAGGATTGAATCAACTGGTATAAATACAGTTGTAACAAGACAGAAACACTCAGAACTTAGAACACAGAATTCAGAAGACAGAACCTACGCGGAACCTGGAGATGGAGGAGCTTCGCTGGAGAGAACATGGCAAGGGATCCTGGACTGAACCTGACTGCAGAGGTTGGCAAGAGAGCCTGACTAGAACCTGGTGACTGAACCTGGCTGGAGAACCTAGCAAGAGAACATGGACACAGAACCTCTCTGGAGATCCAGACCAGAACTTGGCTGGAGATCCTGGCTGGAGATCCTGGCTAGGCTACTGATCAACTGAACATTGTCTCCATGTCATTCCTTCTTCGCCGACTCCATCCACACCTTTGGGGACCCCTGGACCCGCTGGGGTTGGACCCCGGCAAGCAGATGCAAGAATGCATATGTTTGCCTTTTTTAATGACCAGTGGCGAGTCATTAAAAGTAAAGTGTTCATAATTTATTGATATGGCTACTCATCTTAACCTATTCAGACTACTCCCTATAGAAAACCATGGTATTCTTTCCGATCCTTTTTCCATATACAACATATATTATTTCTGTGACTAGCATTTTTCATTCCCATAGATCAGTGGTTCTCAACCTTCCTAACACCGCGACCCTTTAATACAGTTCCTCATGTTGTGGTGACCCCCCAATTCCATTGTTACCAATTGAACATAATTAAAAGCATAGTGATTAATCACAAAAACAATATGTAATTATATATGTGTTTTTCGATGGCCGTAGGCAACCCCTGTGAAAGGGTCGTTCGACCCCCAAAGGGGTCGCGACCCACAGGTTGAGAACCGCTGATATAGATTGACATAGGTAAATAAATAGTCGTTGAACAATGAATGGAGTTGACACTGATGAGACACCGGTGACAGTGGAAACAAAGTCAGCACAGTGTCACTGACAGCAATGATCCAAACGACTGATGGCTACTTGCTGCTCCACCTGGAGCTACTGAAGCATCGATGTGCCTACAGCAATGACCATGACTGCGGCCTGACCAAGGGGGCCTGACCTTTTATCCCCTCAGCTTCACTAAGCTTCAGAGAGGTTTCTTCATGGCCACAGCCCCTGGTCTCCCTATCCTCAGAGCATTTTCCTGGGAAAACTTGTAGCTGTACTCCCTTCCTTTGCTCCTTTGAAACGTGTGTGAAACCTTCTCCCAGGCTCTTCCCAGTTTTATAACCCGGGACTGTGATTCTCAAGGACCTGGGAGCTACCTCTTTGAAATCTGATCATCAAGAAAGATAGAGCCCCTACATCCTACTTTCTGTTGAGGACAAGAGCCTAACCAGGGGCTTGCCTTGTTCCAAGTTGTCAAATGACTCCCTTCATGAAGATAAAAGAAAGTTTACTTCTTCTTTGGGTTAAGCCATTTATCAAATACAGTTAGCCCAGGACTCTCTCCCACCCCCCACTCCTACCTAGCACTTAAAAAAACTCCAGCCCTTTATCGCTGGGTATCGCTGGGTATTCATACATAGCCTGTGTTCTCTCCCCCATTGTTGGCAAGAGTTTGGGAATAAAATTGGTGTTTGTCTTCTCACGTCTGGAGGAATATTTTCCTACCAGGCCCAAGCAGGAGAGTGTCATGTGTGCAAGAGGCCACTTAAAGATTTAGCAAAAGCAGCGGCACAGCATCTGCAGCAGCTCCAGGCGCGAGTGCACAGAGCAGCAAATTAGCAGGCACTGTCATAACGGGGCGGGGGTGGGAGGAAGACATCCAGGTCAGTCGGATTTATTCAGTAAAAATTCATGTGGGACAAAGAGAACCAGATCTCCTGTCAGCGCACTTGCACCTACATACACAGAAGCATGAGGGCCTTGAAGCTGTCCACAGAGAACAGACCCTCCTCCTGTCTGTGAGTGCTCCACCCTGCAGCATAATTTACAACTCTTTATGGAAAACGTATGTGTGGCCTCTTATTCACCATGGACGTGCCTTTAACTAAAGCGGGCATCCTGGCCGTCCGCTCTGTTTATGAAACCTCATGCTAGAGCACCACAAAGTCTAGAAGGACCTTCTTGACCTGCCTCCCCCACCCTCTCGTGGACATCTGGGCCCTGGCGTTTTTGTCTCCTGTTCTGAGCCTGCATTGCAGAAACTTTCTTTTTCCTCTTCTGTCATTCACCTCACAAGCCCACTTCTCAGTCTTCAGTTCTTTCTTTTTCCAATAAACCTAGTCTCTGCGGGATCTTCTTTTGTGAACAGAATTTCTGTGACAACCATAGGATTAACTACCTTGAAAAGCAAAGAAGAGCAAGGGGAAACATGAGAGGAGAAAGGTGTGAGGCTAAAATCATAAATTCACCGAAGCTTCAGATTGTGACAGAAGGGGGAAGCCAAGGGGAGCCGGGACATACACACAGAATCATACAGGGGATCAGGGGCACGGGCACAGGCAAGGGGATGGCTTGTCTTGCAAGTAACATGGTTCAATGACAGTCTTGGTCAACTGGCCCTGTGAGGTACATAAATAGTTAAGCTAATTTATTCAAATGACTCCTTCTGTGTTCAGTGAAAATATAAGGCCTTTGTTTTGTTTTGGACTCACCAGGCCTTTGTCTTAAGTTTTCACAAGATGACTAAAGGGATTAGAGAGTCAATTGTCAGTACTATCGTGTTCAAAATTGGTAACGGAAACAGTTTGTTTTGTGGCATATTCTTAGTCTTGCAGAGATTCAATTTCCTGATGTCTCCCTGGCTTCTCTCCAGGATGGCAAATGGATATGTGGAGGATGGGAAGCGTGTTTTTGCTTTTAAAGTGGATGGTGAGACACTGGGTGTTTGTGGTTGGCAATGCTGATTTCCGAAGCCGGACGGAGGTGCTGATCCCTGCCCACCCAGATGTCTTCTGCCTGACAGTCTGTGTGGTTGAGGCGAGTGGCTTTATAACCTCAGTCTGAAATCCCGTGGGCAGCTCAGAGCTCAGAATTGCTTCCTGATAATTAGTGCCCACTTCTGGTCCTGCTCACAGTTTTCATTTGCATACATGGCATCATCTAATGAGGCATCCTAATGGGTATGAAAAAAAATTGCCAAATTTGGTGTTGTTTGTTCAGGACTTTACTGGATACCACAGAAATTGTAAGATTAATGAAAAGGTATTTCCAGAGCATATATTGTTATATATTGAATATACATTACATATAATATATAGTATAGCATATATTATATATAACTAGAGGCCTGGTGCACAAAATTCATGCGCAGGTATAGTCCCTAGGCCTGGCCTGCAATTAGGGCCATCTTCCCTGGCTGCTGGCAGCAGGCCCTGCCCCCCCCCCACCACCTACCCCCAATTCCCCATTTGCCATCGGGTGATTGGAGCCTTCCAGGCTGGGGGGAGGAACCGAGGGGTCAGTTATTCTGGCCCACTTGCCCGCCCTGCCCCTGCTGCAGGTTGCCCTCTGTGTGTGTGGGGCGACTGGTGGGGTGGGGGCCTTGGCCTGGCCTTACCCATATCCCCCGCCACCCACCCCAGTTCCCCATTCGCCATCGGGCGATGGGAGCTTGCCAGCTGGGGAAAGGGACCCAGAGGTGGTCAGTGTGCCTCATAGTGACTGGTTGAGCAGTCATTCCGCCATTAGGGTCAATTTGCATATTACCCTTTTATTATATAGGATTATATATACTACCAGAGGCCCGATGCATGAAATCCATGCAAGAGTAGGCCTTCCTTCCCCTGGCTGCTGGCATCGGCTTCCCTTTGGCACCCAGGACCCAGGCTTCCCTTGCAGCACCAGCTTTATCCAGAAGGTCATCCAGAAGGACATACGGTCTAAATAGCATATTACGCTTTTATTATTATAGATAAGTATTTTCTGTTTACAGCTTCACTTTTAAATACTTAAATATTCTTTTGAGGATACACTACTGGATATTTCTTATGATTGCTTTGCTGCTAAAGGTTTTTTCCCCTTATTCCGAGTTGGCTGTTTATTTCTAATTCCTCCATCTTGTTTGTTTGGGTTTCCACATTTCCTGCCACAGCTTTCCTCAAGCACCAGGCAGCCCTTGGTTGTCTGATATATGAAGACTGAAGCACTGAACAGCTGATTGGAACCTCTCAATGTAGGGAAAGGATTTCTCAGTAGCAACTAGCACTTCAATTTCAAAAATATCATGAAGTAGTTGGATGATGTCTGATTTCTAAAATCACTAGATTCCTTTTCCCTTGGTATAGTCAATTCTTCTGAGGGAAGTCTCTAATCTCATGCTGAGGGAGAGAATCTTGCCACCACCCTGAGAGCACAATCAGGAAACAGCGGTGGGTCTTGTGGGTGGAATACAGTCCTTCAATCAGCCCCCCGGTTTCAGTGTTGCTTCAAATGCCAGGTCGTACCTGGTGTCTCTGGATTGTTTCTTGAGTTAGTATCTCCAGAGAGTGAGCTGGCAGTCTTCTGCATGGGGATAGGTTAGTTCTTTGCTGAGTGGGTTGATGGGAGGGAATCTGTTAGGCTCAATGCTTTCAGTTCCATTGGCACTGCCACAGCTATTTGGTGTGCATTGTAATTGAACCTTTGTGGGGTTCTGCAGGTGAGCTATCTTAAGATTGGGGTTCTCTGGACTGTTAGCTTCAGTGTCAGAGTTCTCTATTTTGCTAAATCAGAAACACCTTCTCACCTGCTTTTCAGCTTAAATCATGCTATTGTTACTGTTTTCTTTTTACTTGGAGTATATTCCCTTTGAAACCTCCTCCTCATCAATTTAAAGGAGTTTGGAAGGCAACCTAGCTAGGTAAACAAATGTTTAGACAGAAGTTCACAATGTCTTTTATTAAATTAGACCTAAGTATGATTTGGAAGTACTATGAAATAAGGAAATTTTACCAATGACATGGACACATTTTTGATAATTATTTCCCACTTAAAATAATCAAATAACTATTAATTTACCTTAATTTGGTTTCTAAGTCTCAAGATTTGGGAGAAAACTATAACCATATCAACAATAAACGATGAGTCCTTACTTTTACTGTCTTCTTATAAAAAGTATTCTGCCCTTTCCATTCACACTGGCAGATTCTTCGATGTAATTGAAGGCATGGTATCAAGTTATTTTCTATGGACTGAGTGTCCTTTGTTTGGCTACATTGCAGGGTTTTATTGTGTGTGTATATTTTAAAATATATTTTTTATTGATTTCAGAGAGGAAGGGAGAGGGAGAGAGAAATAGAAACATCAGTGATGAAAGAGAACCATTGATCAGCTGCCTTCTGCACACCCCACACTGGGGATTGAGCCCACAACCTGGGCATGTGCCCTGACGGGGAATCGAACCATGACCCATCAACACTCAACCACTGAGTTACACCAGCCCGGCCCTCCTTGCAGTTTTATTTTCAGGGTTTCCATTGTCCCTCAGTAAACTCGTTCACTTGTACTCTGTTTTCCTCTTTCCAGTAATCCACTGTTGAACCATAAACTAAAACAGTGAATACTTTATTGTTTTAAAAACCAGTGGCTAATCCAAAAGGTAGATTCATAAAACTTTGCAGGGAAATATGTCCACTCCCAGATGAGATGAAAGGTACTAAAGTGAAAGGAAGGCTGGGAAGGGAGGCAGAGGAAGGGGAGATGCATTTAGAGGGGATAGCTCCAGGCCACCCAGCGGAGTCCTTTTGCGGCCTCCTGGTGGGCACTGCCATGGGTGCAGTCAGGCATGCTGACCTGCAATACTGATCTGTGGGGCATGAACCTCAGCACACTCATGGACCCCTGAGATTGAGACTGGGACATGGACCCAAGCACTGAAAGTGGCTCTTTCTAGCAAAGTCTATTCAGGATTAAATTATTCATGTATTCTTTTTGAGGATAAGGGAAAATATCTTGCCTACTTTCTCACAGTTACAGATACCCGAAGTGTAAGCATGGAATTCTTTATTGGAATCATCTGGTGGGATTGTGAAACTATATGCAGTCCATCCTCTGCACAATCCCTAAAGGCAAGGCCAAGGAATCTGCATGTTAAAAATACCCTAGATTGGTGTTAGGCACACTGAAGTTATTTGCATGTTTTATTTTATCTTTATTGTTCCAAGTAGTACATATATCCCATTTTCCCTCCCATTGACCTCTTATAGCCTGCCCTTGCCCTCCACCCCAGGCCTTCACTATTCTATTGTCTATGTCCACTGGTTATGCATATATTAATACAAATGCTTTGGTGATCTCTTCCCACCCACCCACCCTCCACCACCTTCTCTATGAGGTTTGAAAGTCTGTTCCATGCTTCTATGTCTCTGGATCTATTTTGTGCATCAGTTTATTTTGTTCTTTAGATTCCACATATGAGTGACATAATTTTATGCTTACCTTTCTCTGACTGGCTTATTTCACTTACCATAACGCTCTCCAGGTCCATTCATGCTGTTGCACATCGTAAGAGTTCTTTCTTTTTTACAGTTGCATAGTATTCCATTGTGTTAATGTATTTTTTTTCATCCACTCATCTGCTGATGGACACTTGGGCTGTTTCCAAATCTTAGCTATTATAAATTGTGCTGCTATGAACATAGGGATGCATATATCCTTTCTGATTGGTATTTCGGGTTTCTTAGGATATATTCCTAGAAGTGAGATAACTGGGTCAAATGGGAGTTCCATTTTTTTTTATTTTTTAAGGAAACGCTATGTTTTCCACAGAGGCTGCACCAGTCTGCATTCCCACCAGTAGTGTGCTAAGGTTTCCTTTTCTCCACATCCTTGCCAACCTTTGTCATTTGCTGATGATAGCCATTTTGACAGGTGTGAGGTGATACCTCATTGTCGTTTTGATTTGCATCTCTCAGATGATTCATGACTTTGAGCATCTTTTCATATGTCTCTTGGCCTTCTGTATGTCCTCTTTGGAGAAGTGTCTATTTAGGTCCTTTGCCCATTTTTTAATTGGATTGTTTGTCTCCCTTTTGTTAAGTTATATGAGTTCCCTATATATTTGTTAGATTAACGCCTTATCGGATGTATCATTGGCAAATATGTTCTCCCACGCAGTGGGCTCTCTAGTCATTTTGTTGATGGCTTCTTTTGCTGTGCACAAGCTTTTCATTTTGATATAATCCCTTTGTTTATTTTCTTCTTAGTTTCCATTATCCTTAGGAGATGTATCCATAAATGTATTGCTACAAGAGATGTCTGAGATTTTATTGCCTACGGTTTCTTCTAATATTTTTATGGTTTCATGACTTACATTTAAGTCTTTTATCCATTTTGAGTTCATTCTTGTATATGGTGTGAGTTGGTGGTCTAGTTTCTTTCTTTCTTTATCTTTTTTTTTTTTTGCATGTATCTGTCCAATTTTCCCAACACCTTTTCATGAAGAGACTGTCTTACTCCATTGTATGCTCTTGCCTCCTTTGTCAATTATTAACTGAGAATAATGGCTTGGGTTGATTTCTGGGTTCTCTGTTCTGTTCTATTGAACTATATGCCTGTTCTTGTGCCAGTACCAGGCTATTTTGAGCACAGTGGCTTTGTAGAATAACTTGATATCTGGTATTGTGGTTCCTCCCACTTTATTCTTATTCAAGATTGCTTCAGCTATTCGGGGTCTTTTTTGGTTCCATATAAATTTTTGGAGTGTATGTTCTGTAGCTTTGTGATGAAATTTTCTGAAAATGTCAATTCATTCCATCTGATCTAGTGTGTTGTTTAGGATCTATAGTCCTATCTATAGTAGGGCCTTGTTTGCAAATGGAAATAATTGCCTGCAGCTGAGTAACAGCTGCTGTCACTAAACAATGTGAGGACCTGCATTTTGCCGGTTTTCACCGATTACCCAATGGGACGGTAATACTCTTACAGTCATGTATGTATCTGTCCTCTGCAGGCTGGACGGCCCCTCCCCCAACCCAGTCACCGAGGGCTCCTTGAGTCTGTTCAGACCCTTAAGCTGGGCCTCTGCCTTAGTTTCCTCTGAAAAGCTCAAAATGCTTGGCTCCTGAGGGTGGGGCAAGCTGATCACCTGACCTGAGGCCACAGGGCGTGGCTAAAGCCTCTCAGGAAAAATGGCCATTTCGGTTTGGAGGCCTGTTTCCCCCCAGTGCCGGGCTCCTGGCTACTGCTTTTCCATGTCTCCCAGCCCTGCTTCCCTCCCCACCTCTCCTCAGGCACCTCAAGTCAGTGCCTCCCGCCCTGCAGCAAAGCCTCAGGTGAGTAGTTGCCAATCCTGGGCTCTGGGTTTAGAGAAAAAACAAAAACTCAACACTGCGGCTTTCTCTCTGATTGGCGCTGGTCTGCCAGCTCCAGACCTCACCTCGGCCAGCAGCCCTGACACCTTTCGAGGTTGCTGGATTCTGTCCTACATGGCCTTTATTTTATAATTATTTCTAACTATAAGTCTACTCTCTACTCATCTACCCTCCCACGCCTCATTAGTTTGTTCATTTATGAATTGAACAGACATTTATTGACAAAAATTATGTATGAAGCACTTGGTAGTAGTGACCACAAAAAGAAGATGATAAGAAAGCACCATCTAGCAGAGAGGATCAGGATTTAAGGAATATGTACTTGGGCATGAATCCTAGATGTGTTATTTATAAACTGTGTGAATTTGGGCAAGTTAATTCATCTTCATGTGTTTGTATCCTCAACTTTAATAGGGAAATACTGATTTTTACTTTGCAGGGTGACTGAACAGTAAGCCACGTAGTTAAGCATAAGCTAAACATTGTGAATGTATAACATGTAATGCTAAATCTTGTTAGTTGCTGTATTATTATCATGATTACTGAGTATTTTCCTTACATATCGTAAAATCTTCCTCTGCAAAATGACCCTTGTGCCCAGAGATGTAATCCTGACATGTCTTGAGGGCTCTGGTCTGATAGAGATTTGCTCCAGGTGTGGGTGTAGAGCTTGGGAGTAACTACAAGAAGGGACACCCTGTTATGTTTTTACCTTGGTAACAAAGTGAATGCTTAGGAATAAGTGTATCGACACTAAACAGAGTGAAATAAGAAGGACCAGATAATATGTGAAGCTAAGCGCACTAAGGAATATACCACATGAAAGTATAGAAGTATAGTAATAGAAGAGAAGACAAAGTATTATGAAGCCACAGAGAAGAATACAGTTAAATTTAAAGATTGCAAATAAAATACCTATTGCAGAAAATGCAGGCCCACTCCTAGTATTTGCAATGCTGAGGGCATGAGTGTTTGGGGGGGGGGGTGTTAATGGGGGGGATAAGGACACATATGTAATACCTTAATCAATAAAGAAATTTAAAAAAACTAAAAAAAATAATAAAACAGCTGATGTGGGGGAAAAGAAAGAACACGGATAGAGACTGCACACCATTCATCTGAATATTTAAAAGGTATAAATCATGCTAACAAAACTTTACATTAAGTATGTTTTAAATGCCTGCTATCAAACACATGAACCTTTATAACAACATGGAAAACCAAGTGGGAATTTAAATTCTTTTTACTCTAGTGAATTTTCTGTGGTGGTAGAGACAATAGGCTTTGAGCCTCCAGTTTCAGAAGCCCCTTTTATTTGACTACCCCATGCTCCATGTAGCACAGCAAGGACCTATGGACAATCCAGCCCCCTGTACTTTTCAACCTCCATCTAGCCTCATCCCCCAAAAGCCCCCTTGGCATGCCCCACCGCACCTTGACATACAAACCATTGGGGGAAGAACTTTGGGCAAGGACTTCTGGGTTTCTGGGTACATTGGACATTCTCAAGAAATGCAGAGGGTCTGGATTCTGGTTATAGGTTGGCCACTGTTGTGCCCAGATTTCAAAGTTCCCAAGACCCCCAGGGAGCCAGTCAGTCCGATGCAAAAGCAAAGAGTCATCTATTTCAAACCCGGGTTTGGCTCCCCTGCCACACTCACCGATGTAACAGTAAGCTCCAGTGGCTGAGAGAGAGAGAGGCCTGATGGGACAGGAGGTTTTAAAGGGGGGTGGAGTGAGGGCAGGAGAGGGGACTGTGGGCCCCGCTGATTGGCCAGGCGCGAGTCGGGTCATCTCTATGGCGCGCACGTCCCTTGATTGTCCTGGGCGTGGCCAGCAGGGGCCTGGACTTCCGGGAAGAAGGCACTCTCCTGAGCACATGGCGGCCGCCCCAAAAATGGAGGACCCAGGGCAAGATGGAGGGCGCAGTCCTAGCCCCCCCCAGGGCGAGCTGAGCCCGGGCTCCAGGGGCCAGTCCGGTTGCTGGGGGTCCAGTAGATCGACCAGTTCCAGCCCAGGCAGGAAGTCCACATCCTCCGTCTCGTTCCCGGGGGCGTCGGCGATCGCCTCCTCCTCCATCTCCTCGGGCGAGGGCACGCGCCCCGCCCCGCCGCCGCTGCTGCCGCGTGGGTCCGGTCCGGGGGCGGCGGGCGGGTGGCAGCCTGCGCCGGGCTCCCGCCGTGGGCTGGGGAGTCTGTGCCCGAGGCCGCCAGCAGCGTGGTCAGGCCCCGAGACGACTGGCCCTTTCAGCCACCTCCAGAGCTGGACTCTCTAACACATGGGGCCTGGGCTGGAGACCCTCTCTCCCGGGCCTCAGGTCAGTTTTAAGCGAATGTCTTTCACACACCTGAATATAGATGAGAGAAATATGGGTTAGAAGATGGACAAGAGTTCATCGGAAGGAGAAGATAAAGGTTTTTCCGAGGAGGTGGAGCAGCATGAGCAAAGGCACAGAGAGGAAACAGAAAATGGTTTGTGTGGACAGAGTTGACCCGACAAACCTCCAGGGAAAACCGTCTGCTCACTGCAGACTTGGTGCCCGGCCAGTGCACTGTCGTCTCTGGAGAGAGTTGCAATGGAGCATTCAGGCCCTTATGTATATCTAGATTCCCAGCACAGCACTCCTTTCACAGGCCCCCTGATGTGAGACCTCCTTAGGGTGGGCCTTGGCTAAGACCCTGTTAAAACCTCCTTTCTGCCAAGACCTCCTTATAAGGAGGACAGGGCACGCTTGAAAAACTTTGCTTTGACTCGATTCTCAGCACATTCTCACTTCTTGCCCTTTCCCTGCACCCCCTCCAGCCCTCGGGTCCAAAAAATGGCAAGAGTCTCTGCTGGGACTTCCTGGCTCCCTGGGCTGTGTTCTCAGTGAGATGGTTCTGCTGTGCGCCCCCTGCCCCTCCGCTACCTCATCACCCCTGTTTGCGCTGACGCCTCTTTCCTCTGGCCCTCACCCAGTGCCTGGGGGAAAATGCTATTATAGGGATTCATCTGTTTTACAGGGGTAGTAAATACTCTCTTTACTTCCAACCACCCCTTGTCTATCTCTCTTTAGTAAGAAAATAGTTTTATATTATAGCATATTAAGAGGAATTCTGTTCTATGTCCTGATAAATGTTATGTTGAAGAAGAGAAGGGGCCTAAAGAAACTTCAGAGAATACTGAGTCAAATCTTCCAGCATTGGCTGCTTGTAATTCACACCTGCTTTATAAAAAAAAAAAAAAAAAAAAAGGCTTTGGAGAAAATTCTTACAAATATCATCTGAGCCCGGCTGGTGTGGCTCAGCAGTTGAGCATTGATCCAGGAACCAGTCACCGGTTGGATTCCCAGTCAGGGCTCAACCCCCAGTAGGGGACATGCAAGAGGCAGCCAATCAATGATGTTCCTCGCTCATTGACATATCTGTCTCTCTCTCCCTCTCCCTTCCTCTCTCTCTAAAAATCAATAAGGAACTATTTTTTAAAAAATGTCATTTGATGTTCAAAAGGAAATTCAGTAACCAAAGGCTAGTTTCCTTTGTGTTAATGTAAAACAAAACATTATTGGAACTGTATAAATTAGTGATCACTATCTTTGTGAAAAAGAAAAAAAGAGATAGAAAGTTGTACCAATGTTGAAAAGATTAAAAATTTCATTTTGAGATAATCTTCTATTATTCATGGATAAGTCTGCCCCTCTCTTTTTCTAGGTATTACCAATTATAATGAAAAATAAAATACCTGATTTAAACACATAACTTTCCCTCTGCCAGAATAATTAGAGAGAGAGAGAGAGAGAGAGAGAGAGAGAGAGAGAGAGAGAGAGAGAGACTCTCTATGTGTTCTAACTGGGGATCAAACCCACAACATTTTGATACATGGAACAACGCTCCAACCAACAGAGCCACCTGGCCAGGGCTGATCGGCTGTTTCAACTCACAACCCTGCTGTTCTGCCTCTGCCTTAGGACCCTAGTACACGTTACAGCATACATAAGTGTAGCCCAAACTCACATCAAGTCTAGGCCAGAGGAGGAGGTATCCACAGTTCTATCTAGAAAGCGAAGGCATAGCAGCTTTCACCTCAGGGCGTTCTGGTTTCCACCAGGCTGACTCAAAGATTTAAACACAAGTCACACACACAAGATCTAGGGCATGAGCATATGTTACATGGACATAACTGCCTTTTCAAGGCCAATCTTAGAGTGAAAATCAGGGAAAGAGGCAGTTTGCAAAATAAATGGCCATGGCATGGGGAGAAGAAACGTTTGTCTGCTGGGTTTATAATCCCAAAGCCATTCTGGCAGCTACCTATAGATAAGGTAGGAGTGCTAAAATGTGATTGAGCTTAGTTCTCTGCAGAGCAGTGATAGCAAGCCAAACGCCCACAGAGGACAGACACATATATGAATGTGTAAGAGCATTTTTTTGGTCACATTGGCTAATTGGGGAAAACTGGCAAAATGAACGTCCTCACATTATTTAGTGCAGTGGTTCTCAACCTTGGCTGCACATTAGAATCACCTGGGAATCTTTCTAAAATCCTGATTTCTGGGCCTCATCCTCCAGAAATTCTGTTTCTTTGTTATGGGGTGGGGCCACAACATTAGTAACAAAGAAACCGAATTTCCGGAGGATGAGGCCCAGAAATCAGGATTTTAAACAGATTCCCAGGTGATTCTAATGTGCAGCCAAGGTTGAGAACCACTGCTTTAGTGAGAGCAGCTGTTTCTCAGGTGCAGGCAATTATTGCCATTTGGAAATAAGGCCCGACGTTGCCGTCTATACAGATCGAGCTGCATATCTACAATTTCGGTGAAATCTCCCATGAAAAACCTTGGCACAAATTAAGAAAGGACAAACTTGTCTGCCTAAGAAAGTCTGCACTTGTCTGCATAATACCAGTTCGAGAGACCTGTTTCGATGGCAAGAAAAGCTGAGCTGGGAAGTCCATGCCTGACTCTGGCCATGTTGGAAAACCTCTGTGGACATTGGTCAAATAAAGGCTCGGGAATGTTGAAAGTTATTAAAGTCTGTTGTTAACAGTAGAAAGGCTTTCCTCCTCTCCACTAGTTTTTATAGGGACAGAATTTGCATAAGTGCGCTCTTGGCCTCTGCTGTACCATTACTCACTTTGCCTCAATGGGTTGTGACTGTGGGAGCAAGACCTTATGGCCCTGCTCTTTCTTTCTTCCTCTTGAGGACAAACTGCTCATAAGGCAAAGTTAGGCACCCCTGGTCCAGGCACGTTTCCATCACTGAGAACACTGCTGACCAGACCTGCAAAGCTTGGCCTGAGCGATTGAATAATTTGCTCGATTTGTCCAACGTAACCAGAATAATATCCTGCAGCCTGAATATTCTACAAGTTACACATGTGCTCCCATTTGCTGCTCCTTCATTTTATCTCTCAAATGCAGTTATGTGCGAAAGAGAGATGCTATTTATCGCTGGCCTTCTGGAAGATCTCAAAGAATATGTGTCAATTTTGTTTTATCATCAAATAGTATTCTATTTGAAGATCTAATTAAACATTTCCTAGAAAACTATTTTGAAAATAGTGATCTCGATCAATATTATTTTGTACATACAAAAATCTGGAAGCCAGGACACTGATTTCATAAAGCTCCCTGGAAATTATTGTCAAGTCCATGGTAACAAGTAACAGACTTTCAGTTTCCCATCTGACAAGTATCGGAAAAAGCCTGGGGTCATCACGCCTGTCTTTACTAGAAAAAAAGCAAACAAACCCTGAACAGTTTGTAAAGTAGCAACTTTCCTTGGGTCCATCAGAAAATTGAGGTCACAGACTAAGCTGCCACCCTAAAAAAATGGAGAAAAAGATGAATGTTGAGAATCCTCGCTTACCAGTAGCAGCAGCTCACTACTGAGGCCAGTACAAGCAGAAACACTTAAGCTGGGACTGATGAATCGCTGGTGGCTCAGTATAGATGAGCTTGAGTTAAATATTCCAGGGCCCCCCAGTGTTAAAGGGGTCCCCACACTTGCATGGGCTTTACCTCCATGAACCTAAGCAGGTTCTCAGGGTGAAGACTGGAGACAAAATCCTGTTGTGTGTCCTACACAGGGAGAGGAAAATACACCTGAAATGAATACAAAATAATATTGAATGTAAACTGTAATTAAAAAAAATAAAAAGAAAAGTAACCATTCTTTTTTAAACATATTTTTATTTATTTCAAAGAGGAAGGGAGAAGGAGAGATAGAAGATACATAAACAATGAGAGATCATTATTGATGGGTTGCTTTCTGCACACCCCACACTGGGGATGGAGCCCACAACCCGGGGATGGAGCCCACAACTCGGGCATGTGCCCTGACCAGGAATAGAACCATGACCTCCTGGTTCATAGGTCAAAGCTCAACCGCTAAGCCATGCCAGCTGGGCAAGAAAAGTAACCATTTTAAAATGTACTCAGAGTATGCAATTCTTAATAAAAGTCTGCACTCAAAGAAAACTCTTGCCAGAGTCTAATTGCCTTTGGTTTTTCAGAGCAAAGTCCACTCAATAAAGAAAGAACAGTCTCATCAACTAATGGTACTGGAATAACTAAATGTCCAATGGAAAAAAAAATGAATCTAGACACAAAGTAACTAAAAAACAAATCATAAACCTGCCCTGGCCGGGTGGCTGGGTTGGTTGAAACATCATCCCATACACTGAAAGGTTTTGGGTTTGATTCCCAGTAAGAGCACATACCGGGTTTCAGGTTCAGTCCGCAATCAGGTAGAGGCAACCGATTGATCTTTCTCTCTCTCTAAAATCAATCAAATATATTGGGTGAGGATTTTAAAAAATACTAATGTGCATTAAAATTATTCAAAGTTTTGGTCTGATAATTCCTCTTCTGGGAATTTTCTAAGGGAAATATGAAGATGCTCAAAAAGATATATCTACTAAAAAATTTACTATGGTATTATTTGTTTGAGTGAGAGAAAACAAACCGAGATCCTTGAACAATGGTATATGTATTTCATGAGATATTATAAATGAATAAAAATGTTTTGAAAGTTACTTATGGTCTGAGAAACTTATCATAATATTATCTAGAGGGAAACAAAATACAAAGCTTTATGCACAGTATGATCACAATTTTATTTTAAAATACACACTCAAATGGCAGAAGGAAATATTGTATATTAAAATATAAATAGTGGACATTTTTCTACTGCGAGATTACAGATACCTTGTCTTTTAATTTTATACCCAATATTCTGAATAACATAGAATGTATAAATTAATTTTAATATATACTTTATATAGAACATAGTTCAGTAAAAGTCACAAAATAAAAGAAAAATTTCAAAATCCTTGGATACTAGAGGTAAATAGTTAAAAGCCATGGAACTTACTGGATAGCATCTAACCATGCCAGCTTCTGATGAACAGACATGAAAATCAAGAAGGGATGGTTCATGGATACCTTCAAAGCCAGATGCTGGAGAATATCCCATTTCATAATTCACCAATGTCCTCTCTAGTTAACTATGATAGTCTTAAAGACCTATGTCTGGTATTTACAGAAAAAAAAAAAAAATAGGGGCAATTGAATGAAATTATTTAAAAGGTACATAAACTATGTATTTTTGTCATTTGAAAATTAGAGGCTATTGCATATTTTCTAAAGCCACTTAATTACTGTAGAGTTACCCAGAGTATTTGATTAAATTTAACCACTAATAGTTGAGCATATGATGATGAGCTTTGTGAAGAGAGGCTCCTGAGTTTGGGAAGTTTTCACTGTAATAAGGGATTAGTTTTTTAAATATTTTTTTTTTTGGCTATGATAACAAAAGCTATACTGCTCACCAACTATCGAGACACTGAATAAATATATGTTTGACATATGTTTAGAGGTATACTTTGTGGGACTAACTGAAAATCATTTTGAAAGAACAAATTACGGAATTATTGTTGGGTTTGCAAAGCTGATATTTGAATTTGACAGTAAAAAATCTTGTGCGAATCTTAGAGAACTAAATAGAAAATGTAAAAAATGGTTCATGACTTCGTAAGTTTAGTATCTTCATGAAGAGATAAAATATGTATAGAAAGTGTCATGAACACAATTGAAAAATAATGTACTCTCAAGAACACAAGAGAGAGTGCAATTGAATATGTAAACATTAAAACCTAAAAACCGATTGAGCAAGATTTTCATTTGAGTTGTATGGATAGTAAATCAGGATGGCATTTTTTTCTCAGTACTTTCCTAAATAACAATAAAACAACAACAAAAATAATGCCTCACTCAGTGATATGTTATGCAAACATGAACAGCATATTCTCAACTAATTTTCTTGAATTTATGAACAAAAGAAGTTTTTAAATTTTTATGTAAAAAAAGAACCAACCTAATGAGTTGTCTTTACAATTTCCCTACTTAGATATTCTAAAAAGAGAATGTACTTTACTAATAAAAAATGTGTGCATGTTTGCAAATAGGATAAGTTGCCTATAAAATATCTTCTGCTACCTGGTAACTGAGAAAACAGAATGCTTCATAAGACTTTGAGCTTGAAGCTATCTCAGAATCCTATTAAAAACCCAATTATACTTGGTCTCTCCCTTTCTTCTGCTTTTGGATGTTTTTAAACTACTTCACCTGCGGCAGTCAGAGTCTGAGCTCCTCCCTATTTCACTTTTCTCAAAACCTTTTCTTACCTAACCCATACAAATCTTGGCAATTTCAAAAATTAAAGTGTCTTGGTAATTGAATAAATAGTAGGACATATTGATGTTACAAGTATTTTTGTTTACTCTAAACTAGTGGAGGCGTTAATATATTTCCTGCCTGAAAAAAAGATGTAAACATTTAAATATGTTCTTTACATATTTAAATGCCACCAAATAATTCAGTTAGTTGCTTACTTTAACTTAAAACTATGTTGTTGAAAAATATAAGTGGCCACTTCCAGAGAAGCATTTTAGCCTCAGACAATTATGTAGTTCACAGTAAATCGAGGCTAATTAATTATTCATGCCTCTGCTTCATTTGAATGTGCATGTATGTGTATCCCCACCTGGATCCAAAAAATAATATAGGCAAAGCTATCATGTCAGAGGCCCCTTAACTCTAATAAAATATGGTTGAGATGTTAAAATCGGGAGAACTGGTAGAATTATAGAGACTGCAGTTTGGAAGTGACCTCAGAGGGCATCTAATTTAACTGGCTGCCTTGTGGATTGATGCCTTCGGAAAGGCCCAGAAGTAGCGTCTGTGCATTTTCGACTTGAATGCCTCCAGGGAAAGGAAACTCACTCTTAATATAATTAGGCTTTTCAATTTCTGGAGAACATAGTTATAAAGCTCTTTATATTCTTAAGGTCTATTTTATAACTCAAAAACCAGAAGTCGTATATTGTTTAAAAATGTAACTTTCCTCTTCATAGCTTTAAAATTGGATTCAAAATGTGCATCATGGGGGTCTCACTGAGAGGGAGTAATATTTAGTCCCAAAAGATAGATGGCATTTGACATACTAGTAGCCCACTTTTGAGACAGTCATTTATTTATTTTTTCAGCAGGCAATATGGTGAGCTAGTGACCTGAGACCATCCAGTGGTCGACAAATTCATTAGTCAACAGAGCCAAATATCAACAATACTTCTTCAAAATAGAATCGCTCAGGCCAAAAATCGGCTTCTGCACGTCCAATCGCACTGTACGTGCGCCTGCATGTGGTATTTTGTGGAAGAGCCACACTCAAGGGGCCAAAGAGCTGCATATGGCTCGCGAGCCGCAGTTTGCCGACCACGGGTCTATACCTTTTAGAAAGTTAAGAAAAATCACGTTCGTTGAGAAATAGGGGCCCATATTAGTGTGTATGCCTGTGTGTTTACATAAATGTTTGTGTAGGTATGTCTGTGTGTTTATTGTGTGTCTGCAGAAGTGTCTCTGTGTATGAGTCATGAAGGAGTGGAAACAGATTCATTGTTAGTTCTGACTTCTTCCTTGAAAGTCACTTAAACTTAATTCCAAGTCACTTTTGGCAATAGAAAAATATTACTGTCACCACCTCCCTCAGTTCTTAGTGAAGAAATATATTTAGCTGTAACCGGTTTGGCTCAGTGGATAGAGCATCGTTCTGCGGACTGAAAGGTCCCAGGTTCGATTCCAGTCAAGGGCATGTACCTTGGTTGCGGGCACATCCCCAGTAGGAGGTGTGCAGGAGGCGGCTGATCGATGTTTCTCTCTCATTGATGTTTCTAACTCTCTATCTCTCTCCCTTCCTCTCTGTAAAAAATCAATAAATATATATATTTTTAAAAAAGAAATATATTTAATTAACTATGCATAATAACTCAATTGTATCCAATTAAATGTTCTTCCTATGGCCATCTCAAATTTAATTTAAATAAAAATATTTGTAGAACAAAACAGCAGAAACAAAACTCTTAAAGAGTTTCCTTAAATATTAGACCTTATGTTGGTTATATTTTCAATATAACTTCTCTGGCACTTTTAGTTCGAGATAAGCTAGATGCTGAAATTGAAGAAAACTGGCTTGTACTGTTAACATTTAAATACCAATTCAGGATTATCTTTTATTTAAACAAAGAATACTATGCATACTCCCAACTTTCTAGTAACTTATTCACCATATAGTTTCAAACTTTTTTCTCCTATGCTGATCTAGTTAAGAAAACACAAGTATTCCATTACACTTCTAAGTTTGCAAAGATTGTTATTCACTTAAACTTTTCTTGAACATTTACTATATGTCAAATATAGTGAGGAAGCAAAAATCAGTCCAACGTGTATTTACAGGTAAAAAAAAAAAGCACATCTATATTATCACTCACATTATCATTTTTCATCCTATGTTAAACTGGAGGTCCTTGTCACTAGGTTTATAACCAAAGCTCAGGTATCCACCTCTGGTGGCACCAAAAAAGAGGGAACAACTTCACTTTGGGCAAAAGCAAGTGGTTCTGGTAAAGCTGCACACTGCAGACACAGGCATTGTTGAGGAGCATTTACACCTAACAGAGGGCGTGTGCAGTTGACTCTGGGCAACACAGGTTTGAACTGCAGGGTCCTCTTACTGTGGATTTTTTTTTTTCAATAGTGTGGGCCTTTCTGGTATCTGTATCCTCAGATTCAACCAACTGCCGACTGAAAATTATGTTCGCATTCTCATTCGCAGTTTCTCAACAGCGGATTCCCAACTGCAGATGGAAAATATTTGTTTTCAATCTACAGCTAGTTGATTGTAAGGGTCCAAAGAGTCGACTGTAGAGTTAAAAGTTATACGCAGATTTTTTATTGCTCTCAGTGGGCACCTCTGATCCCCTAGTTTCAAGCATCAACTGTAAAAATATTAAACTGCTTTGGAAAAGAGGGAGAGGAGAGAAAACATTTAAGTAAGGCCTAATATGTGTTGCACAGGGACTGTTTTCTGCCAGTAGGTAAGTAGTTGAAATTTTATTTTATAAGGGTTATTCTTTTTATTTTTTTAAATATATTTTTATTGATTTCAGAGAAGAAGAGAGAGGGAGAGAGAGATAAAAACATCAATGATGAGAGAGAATCATTGATCAGCTGCCTCCTGCCCCCCCCCCAAACTAGGGGTTGAGCCTGCAACCCAGGCATGTGCCCTTGGCTGGAATCAAACCTGGGACTCTTAAGTCCGCAGGCCAACACTCTATCCACTGAGCCAAACTGGCTAGGTCTATAAGGGTTATTCTTGATGCTGTAATGTAGAGGATAGGTATGGAACCTGGAAAACTAATTAGAGGCTATCATGGAGCTTGAGTGAGGATGGCAGTAATGGAGACAGATGCAGGGGGCTGATGTGGTATCTATTTGGATATAAAGTTGAAGAGACTTGGTGATAGATTTATTATAGTTATAATTAGGGAAAGAAATAAATGGAGGCTGGCTCTCAGTATTTGAGCAATTGTGCGTCTGATATTACTAATTACTGAGATGGGAAGCACAAAGGAAGTAAATTATTTGTTCAGTGAAGAATGTTACGACAGAAGAAGAAAATTAACAGTCCTTCTTTGCACATGTTAAGTTTGAGATCACTTTATGGCCGTTCATGTAAAGATGAAAGGGCCTGCAGTCATTTGGGAGAGGACTTCAGGCTAGAGAGACCAGGGGAGAAGGCAAAAATCAAAAGAGTGAAGTCGTGCAAAGAGGAGAGAGTTTCTATAGAAAGTGCTCAAGAGTGTCATGTGATGTGGAGTGGATGGGAGCAACACTCCTCTCAGGAGCCCTGGCTGTCTCTATGCAGATCTGTCACTTGTTTGGAGTGCTATTTCCGTTTCATCTGGGTTAAGTGATGTAGAATCAAGGCAACAGTTTCAGAGGCAGTACATGGGATTGTTGTCCAGTTCTAAGCCTTTTCCTACATTCAGTCTCTATACATTTTCTGCACTTTTATTCTGGACGTTACAAATATTGGATTTTTGATGATAAGGTAAAATGTTGAATGTGTTTACTGTATATTAGTTTTAACTTATTGTTAAGCAATTTGCTCAGGAGGATATTCTGCCTTGTCACTGGAGAAATGAGTAGGTAAGTGAGTAAATGAACAAAGGAGTGGAAAGATTAGTGAATTTTGAGTGACTAAAATGTGTCAGAGACTAGGCTAAGATGCTTTTATTGTATAATTATCATATATTGCCATGAGTTACCTTTCCATATTCTCATTGTATGTGTAGGAAGACTGTAATACAGAGGGTTACATCCATATAAATAGTAGGTGGCAGAAACAGAATTTAAGCTCAAATTTCCTAACTTGAATTTTTTTTATTTTTTTCTAATACATCATAACTATCTCTACAGTAGCAAACAAAGCCACAAATCCATCAACATTCTTCAGTTTCTTCAATAACTAAATAGAAATATAGAAATTTTTACAATATGGTAGATTTTATTGAAGCTATTGTTAAAGCATGCAAGACACAGCTTAACTTTTTTTAAAATCCTCAAACAAGGATATGTCTTTATTGACGTGTGTGTGTGTGTGTGTGTGTGTGTATGTGTGTGAGAGAGAGAGAGAGAGAGAGGAACATTGGTTGGTTGCTTCCCCTAGGCTCCCGGACTGGGGATTGAACACGTAACCTAGGTATGTGCCCTGACTGGGGATCAAACTCACAACCTTTTGGTGTACAGGATGCTACAACCAACTGAGCCACCAAACCAGGGCTAGCTTTACCTTTTAAGAAACTCACAAGATTATGTCAAATGATGTAGGAAAAATAGATGTAGAAAATGATTTCAGCCCTAGCCGGTTTGGCTCAGTGAAGAGAGTGTTGGCTTGCAGACCAAAGGGTCCCGGGTCCGATTCTGGTCCAGGGCATGTACTTTGGTTGCAGGCTCCTCCCCTGCCCAGACCCTGGTTGGGGCTCTTGCAGGAGGCAACCAATCTATGTGTTTCTCTCACTTCACCATGTCTCTCTTTCTTTCCCTCTCCTTCACTCTCCCTAAAAATCAATGGAAAAATATCCTCAGGTGAGGATTAACAGAAACAAAACAAAACAAAAACAACAAAAAAGAAAATGATTTCAAATTTTCCGTAAGAGGCTTACTGGCACTATAGAGAGATACAATGCATTTTATTTAAAAAAAAAAAAAAAAAAGCAAAAACCTGTCTGCAATCATTGTATTATTCTTTTATAAGCAGTATTTTATTGAATAGTTAACTAAGTGATATTTAGTGAAAAATAATTTTGTGGAAAAATATGCTAGAAATGCCCCCAGAGAGTAGGAACTCATGAGTTGGTTCCTTAAGAATGCAAGAAGAAAATGGAGAGAAAAAATGAGAACTTCAGTGAGTATGTCAGCAATGTAGTGGGATGTTTCATAGTAACATTCAGCTTCATCAGAGTTTATGGGGGTGGGTGCAAGAGTGGAGAAGTGAAAAATAAATTTTGGTGTCACCGCCTCCAGGACACTCCTTAGTAGCTCCCTATAGAAGTGGACTTCATTAGAAACATGTAATCAGAGAAAGGATAGATATTAACTTGCATGCAGAATTTAGATATTTTACTAATAAATACCAGCAGCACAGAATTAGTAATAAATTGTGGGTTATTACAAACCCTGATAAAGGAATAGACTATGTCCAAAATTAACATATACTATATTGTCTAAACTCTTACAAATTAATTTCCCTCCTATCACCATATCAACCCACAAAACATAAAAAATAATCAGGACCACTATTCAGAGAGGGGGAAAAAAGATGTCTGTCTTTAAAGTATATCAAAGTCATATATTTCTTTGGAAATATTTTATATATTAGGAAATATGGCCAACTTGTATATGCTTTGTGATATTGGGAAACATCTACACTAATAAAAGAAAAAAATGGTAATTGGCATATGGCGCTATACTTTTCATTGGCTAATCAGGGCTATATGCAAATTAACTGCCAACTAAGATGGCAGTTAACTGCCAACAAAGATGGCGGCTAATTTGCATATCTAGGCACAATGCAGGGAGGCGAAAGGGAAAGCAGGAAGAAGCCCCCTGCCACTGACAGTGATCGGAAACCCAGGGGGGAGCTAAGAGGTGGGGGGCAGGGCAAAGGCGGCCCAAAGGCCGCCTTTGCCCTGCCCCCCAGCCATGATCGGAGAATCAGGCGCCTTTGCCACCCTGGCCAGTGATAGCAGGAAGTAGGGGTGGAGCCAGCGATGGGAGCTGGGCACGGTCGAAGCTGGCAGTCCCGGGAGCTAGGGGTCCCTTGTCTGGGCCTAAAGTGGAGCCCACAATCGCGGGGCCGCTGCAGCTGCGGGTCCCCGCTGCCCGAGCCAGAAGCCTCAGCTAGAGGCGTCCTGCAGGGGCAGGGGCGGAGCCCGCGCGATCGCGGCGCCCCCCGCTGCCACTGCAGGTCCCCGCTGCCCGGGCCGGATGCCTAGGTTAGAGGCGTTAGGCCTGGGCAGGGGGAGCCTGCAACCGCGGGGAGCTGGGGGTCCCCTGCCCAGGCCTAATGCTTCGGCCAGAGGTGTTAGGCCTGGGCAGGGGCAGAGCGGGAGATCACGGGGAGCTGGGAGTCCCCTGCCCAGGCCTATTGCCTTGGCCAGAGGCGTTAGGCCTGGGCAGGGGCAGAGTGGGAGATCGTGGGGAGCTGGGAGTCCCCTGCCCAGGCCTAATGCCTTGGCCAGAGGCAATAGGCCTGGGCAGGGGCGGAGCCTGCAACCGCGGGGAGCTGGGGGTCCCCTGCCCAGGCCTGACACCTCTGCCGGAGGCCTCAGGCCTGGTCAAGAGGCTGATCCGGTGATTGGTGATCGGAGGGTGATGAGGGTCAACTCCTCTGGCTGAGGCCTCAGGCCTGGGCGGGGGTCAGAGCCAGTGATCGGGGGGAGATGGGATCCCCTGTCCAAGCCTGACACCTCTGGTGGAGGCGTCAGGCCTGGGCAAGGGGCCGATCCTGCAATTGGAGGGTGATGGGGGTCAATGCCTGAGGGCTCCCATTATGTGAGAGGGGGCAGGCTGGGCTAAGGGACACTCCCCCCCCCCCCCCGCACACCCAGTGCGCTAATTTCGTGCACCAGGCCCCTAGTTTTATATAAAACAATTCTAAGAGATTCAACTACTCTACCCATCTTGGAGTCATGAATACAACCTAAGAATACACATGCCCTTCCAATGTCAAGAATCTACGGACATATTTAGACCAAAGAGCTGAACATTACTTAAGTTTCCCTGTCTCTTGGACTCTGACCTCCTAGGTTGCTGCATATGCCCCAAACAATGATGTCCTGAATCCTTCATAATTATTCCAAAACCCCTTCCACTATAGGTTGTTTTTCTTTTATTTATCAAATGTACTGAAGGAATGGATTAATAACTAATATTTTCTTATACTCTTGTCACCGACAAAGGGATTCCTGCTCCCCCTACCCCAAGACAGAAATCAAGAGAGGAGGGGAAACATTCAAAAGAAGAGTTGACTGAAAACAAGGTGGAGGGAAAAGAGAGAGGGAGGGGGCTTGAGGCTTCAAGGGAGCACATACTGATGAAGAGTATGGCTCCCTGAACCACTGCGGGTCTGTCTTATACAGGGCTGGGTTCTTCACGGAGGCGCAGAGGAGATTTCTTTGCTTTTTCAAGTTCCTGCTGTAGGTTGGTATGAACCATGCAGATGCAAACTGGAGCTCTTTGAGGTGAGCCTGAAGAGAAACCTTAAACTTATCTAGGAGAGGCTTAAAAAATAACTGAAGAGCATCCTCACCCATTCAAGGTAGACTCAACCAGTCTGAATGTGTTAATATTTGAAGCTGAGGACTACTCCATATTTCTCAGCATCCTCACCCCAGCCTTAGCTTCTTGGTTCCTTTTAGGCATCTTGAAATCTTCCTTACTTATTACTTCTCTAAATGTCCATGTAATAAAAGTCTCCAGCATGCTACCAATGGCTCATTATTTCCCCTCAATTACCCCAATCCATACATAGATATATATCTACACTAATAAAAGAGAAAAATGGTAATTGGCGTACGATGCTACCCTTTTCATTGGCTAATCAGGGCTATAGGCAAATTAACTGCCAACTAAGATTGGCAGTTAACTGCCAACTAAGATTGGCAGTTAACTGCCAACTAAGATTGGCAGTTAACTGCCAACAAGATGGCGGTTAATTTGCATATGTAGGCACAATGCAGGGAGGCGAAAGGGAAAGCAGGAAGAAGCCCCCTGCCACTGACAGTGATTGGAAACCCAGTGGGGAGCTAAGAGCTAAGGGCCGCCTTTGCCCTGCCCCTCAGCCATGATCGGAGAATCAGGAGCCTTTGCCGCCCTGGCCAGTGATAGCAGGAAGTAGGGGTGGAGCCAGCGATGGGAGCTGGACACGGTCGAAGCTGGCAGTCCCGGGAGCTAGGGGTCCCTTGCCTGGGCCTAAAGCGAAGCCCACGATCGCGGCGCCGCTGCAGCTGCGGGCCCCCGCTGCCCGGGCCGGACGCCTAGGCCAGAGGCGTTAGGCCTGGGCAGGGGCGGAGCCAGCAACCGCGGGGAGCTGGGGGTCCCCTGCCCAGGCCTGACACCTCTGCCGGAGGCCTCAGGCCTGGTCAAGGGGCCGATCCGTTGATTGGTGATCGAGGGTGATGAGGATCAACTCCTCTGGCCGAGGCATCAGGCCTGGGTGGGGGGCGGAGCCGGGGATTGGGGGGATATGATGGTCCCCTTGCCCAGGCCTGAAGCCTGGGTCAGAGGCATCAGGCTTGGGCGGGGGGTGGAGCAAGCGATCAGAGGGAGATGGGTGTCACCTGCCCAGGCATGATTCCAGGGCCAGAGGCGTCAGGCCTGGGCAAGGGGCCAATCAGGCGATCAGAGGGTGATGGGGGTCTACGCCTCTGACTGAGGCATCAGGCCTGGGTGCCGGGGTCCAACCCCAGCGGGTCCAGGGGTCCCCAAAGGTGTGGACGGAGTCGGCGAAGAAGAAATGACACGGAGATAGTGTTCAGTTGATCAGCAGCCTAGCCAGGATCTCTAGCCCGGATCTCCAGAGAGGTTCTGCTTCGGATTTCCAGCGAGGTTCTGTAGCCATGTTCCCTCGCTAGGTTCTCCAGCCAGGTTCTGTCCAGGCTCTCCAGTCAGGTTCAGTGTCCAGGTTCCAGTCAGGTTCTCCTGCCAATCTCTGTAGTCAGGTTCAGTCCAGGATCCCTTGCCATGTTCTCCTGCTAGGCTCTGTCTCTAGGCTCTGAGGCCAGTCCCTCTCCAGGATCCTCCGGCATGCTCTCTCCAGCGAAGTTCTTCTGTCTCTAGAGAATGCTCTGTGTAGGTTCTGGGCCTAGGCTCTGTCTCTCTTGGTCCTGTCTTCTGAGTTCTGTGTCCTTAGTTCTGTGTTCTGAGTTCTGAGTGTTTCTGTCTTGTTACAGCTGTATTTATACCAGTTGATTCAATCCTATCAATCTCTATTACAAAGGTTAGGGCGTTTCTTATCTCCATTCCAGGGAGAAAAGATTATGTAGTTTAAGCATGATTGTTCGTAGTTAAAGGGATTAATTACCCACCTGGCACTTAGTTGAGGGGTTTTATTCCCTCCCTAACTTCAGGGGAAAATCCCTACCTGGGGATTCAACCTTTCTCTGAGAGGTGACCTTGGTTAAAACACAGCGCCAAGAAGGTGAGCAAACATATTAAAAACCGTATGCCATATATGCCAGGTCCCTTGAAACAGCAAGGATGGACCGGCTCCCGGCACCTGGGCAAGGGCCAGAGCCAGCAATTGGAGGGGTCTGGGGGTCCCCTGCCCAGGCCTGATGCCTGGGCCAGAGGCATCAGGCCTGGGCTGGGGGCAGAACCAGTGATGGGGGGAAATGAGGGTCCCCTGCCCAGGCCTGGGCAAGGGGCCGATCCTGCCATTGGAGGGTGATGGGGGTCAACGCCTGAGGGCTCCCAGTATGTGAGAGGGGGCAGGCTGGGCTGAGGGACACTCCCCCCCCCCACACCCAGTGCACGAATTTTGTGCACCGGGCCCCTAGTGTGTGTGTGTGTATATACACACACACACACACACACACACACACACACACTAGAGGCCCGGTGCACAAAAATTTGTGCACTCAGGGGAGAGGGGGGTCCCTCAGCCCGGCCTGTGCCCTCTTGCAGGCTGGGACCCCTTGGGAGATAATGACCTGCTGGCTTAGGCCTGCTCCTGGGTGGCAGAGGGCAGGCCCAATCCCTAGGTGCAGCCCCTGGTTGGGCTCAGAGGAGGGCCAATTGCGGAGTTGGGGCACCGCCCCCTGTCATGCACAGAGCAGGGCGGATTGGGAGGTTGTGATGCCACCCTCAGTCACACTCAGGGTAGGGCCGATTGGGGGATTGGGGCACTGCCCCCTGTTACACTCAAGGCAGGGTCGATGGGGAGGTTGTGGCGCCACCCCCTGTCACACACAGAGCAGGGCCGATCAGGGGGTTGGGGCGCTGCACCCTGTCACATACAGAGCCGCAGGGCGATCAGGGGGTTGGGGAGCTCCCCCCTATCAGGTACAGAGCATGGCTGATCAGAGGGTTGGGGCGCCTTCCCCTGTCACAAACAGAGCAGGGTGGATAGGGAGGTTGTGGCCCCGCCCCCTGTCACACACAGAGCCACAGGGCAATCAAGGGGTTTGGGCGCTGTCCCCTGTCACGCTGATCCCGGTGCCAGGAGGCCTCACGGCTCCACTGATCCCGGTGCTGGGAGGCATATTACCCTTTTACTATATAGGATAGAGGCCTGGTGCACGGGTGGGGGCCAGCTGGTTTGCCCTGAAGGGTGTCCTGGATCAGGGTGGGGGTCCCCACTGGGGTGCCTGGCCAGCCTGGGTGAGCGGCTGAGGGCTGTTTGCAGCTGGTCATACACCCTTCAGGGTGGGGGTCCCCACTGGGGTGCCTGGCCAGTCTGGGTGAGCGGCTGAGGGCTGTTTTCAGGCAGGTGGGTGACTGAAGCTCCCAACTGCTCCTTTTTTTCTTTTCTTTTTTATTCTGGGCCAGCTTTAGCTGTGGCTCCAGCTCTGAGGCCTCTGCTGCTGAAAGCAGGTATCTGGTTTGTTTGTGTTCTATAATCGAAACACTGTATTAACTCCAGCTCTGAGATCCCGGCTCGCTGAAAGCAGGTTTCTGGGGTTTTGTTTAGCTTCTGTATTTGTAACTATGTTTCAAACTGCCAGCTCAGAGGCAGGTAAGGCAGGCGGGGAACGTTGGTTACCTCCGTCACTGAAGCAAGCAAGTCTCATGTTAGCTTCAAGCTGCCTGGCTGCCGGCCGCCATCTTGGCTGGCAGTTAATTTGCATATTGCCCTGATTAGCCAATGGGAAGGGTAGCGGCTGTATGCTAAATACCATGTTTCTCTTTTATTAGATAGGATATATATATATCAACACTAATAAAAGAGAAAAATGGTAATTGGCGTACGAGCTACCCTTTTCATTGGCTAATCAGGGCTATATGCAAATTAACTGCCAACTAAGATTGGCAGTTAACTACCAACAAGATGGCGGTTAATTTGCATATGTAGGCACAATGCAGGGAGGCGAAAGGGAAAGCAGGAAGAAGCCCCCTGCCACTGACAGTGATCAGAAACCCAGGGGGGAGCTAAGAGCTGGGGGGCAGGGCAAAGGCGGCCCTGGGGCCGCCTTTGCCCTGCCCCCCAGCCATGATCGGAGAATCAGGCGCCTTTGCCGCCCTGGCCAGTGATAGCAGGAAGTAGGGGTGGAGCCAGTGATGGGAGCTGGGCACGGTCGAAGCTGGAAGTCCCAGGAGCTAGGGGTCCTTTGCCTGGGCCTAAAGCGAAGCCCACGATAGCAGGGCCGCTGCAGCTGCGGGTCCCTGCTGCCCGGGCCGGAAGCCTAGGCCAGAGGCGTCAGGCCTGGGCAAGGGGCCGATCCTGCGATTGGAGGGTGATGGGGGTCAATGCCTGAGGGCTCCCAGTATGTGAGAGGGGGCAGGCTGGGCTGAGGGACACCCCCCCCCCAGTGCACGAATGGCGGTTAATTTGCATACTCACAATGATGAGAGGCGAAAGGGGAAGGACTGAAGAATGGTGATCAGCAACCCAGGTGGCAGGCAAGAGTTGGGGGGTGGGCAACGGCTGCCTTTCCCCAGCCCCCAGCGGGTGATCGCCATGGTAAAGCTGGGGTTGCCGGCTGGCCTGTGGCCCTGATCGCCAGGGCAATTGGAGGGCAGGTGGGCCGGAGCCAGGCCAGGCGGCAACCGCGGACCCCCACCATGGCGGTCGAAGGGCGGGAGGGGGGGGTGCAGGCCAGGCCGCAACCCCGGACCCCCACCATGGCAACTGATGGGCGGGAGGGCCTGTGTTCCTCAATTGCCATGGTGATAGGAGGGCGGGAGGGCCTGAGCGCAGGCGAGGCAGCAACCCTGGACCCCCGCCATGGCAATCGGAGGGCAGGAAGGCCGGAGCGTAGGCCAGGCAGCAGCCGCAGACCCCCACCATGGCAATTGAAGGGCGGGAGGGCCTGCGCCCCTCCATCGCCATGGCGATCCGAGGGCAGGAGGGCGGGGCGCAGGCCAGGCCACAACCCGGACTCCCGGAACCTCTCTTAAAGGTTCTCTTAAGGCAGTTGGCGAGGGACCTCGGAGAGCCCCAGGGAGCCCTGGTGCCAGCAAAACAGACCTGGGGCGGCTCTCCCCAGAAGGTCCAGAGAACAGCCACTGCAGCCCGCCCCCACCTCAGCGCAAGGCATGGCACGCTGGGCCCACCCACCCCCTCCCAGAGGCCCCTGGCTTGCTCATGCAGCCCTGGTCACATCACCGGAGCAGCTATAAGGCACAGAAAGCACCATGGACAGCCGCTTGCTCCCACTTGCATTTGCTAAGAAAAGGCCGGAGGGTGTGAGGGCTGGCTCACATCTCCTTCTCCCTCCTTTTGCTCCACCTCTGGCTGCTTAGCTCGCCCAGCTTCTTATCCAGGCTCCTCTGCAGCTGGGCCCACTTGGCGGGGTCCAGGGACCGGTCCTTGGCCCCACTGCCAGCGTACAGCACTCCCACCCAGCTGATTCTCTGCGGGGCGTGGGCGCGGGCCCTCTCCCCACAGCCATGGATCTTGGGCAGGCAGTGGCTGAGGCAGTAGCGGTCGGTGGCTGCAGTGTGGGCAGAGCAGTCCCGGATTATGAGAGGGATGTCCAACTACTGGTTTAGGACCAATCCCTGTAAACTGGCAGGACATTTTTCGAGGGGTCCCAAATTGGAGAGGGTGCAGGCCAGGCTGAGGAACACACCCTCCCCCGTGCACGAATTTCGTGCACCGGGCCACTAGTATATATATAATTTCAGAAAGGAAGGGAAAGGGAGAGTGATAGAAAGATCATGATGAAAGAGAATCACTGATCAGTTGCCTCCTGCATGTCCTGGGGATGGAGCCTTCAATTCAGGCATATGCCCTGACAGGGAATTGAACCGTGACCTCCTGGTTCATAGGTCAATGCTCAACCACTGAGCCCTGCCAGCTGGGCTCTCCATACATTTTTTAAACTCGTGTATATCTAAAGCCTTCAAATACCTCCCCACTTCCTGCCCTAAATCTCTAAATACCTATCTGATAATATCCATTGTATATCACTTTTCTACTCTAGCATATCTAAAGCATAATTGATCTCTTTCCTCACACTCTTTCTTCCCTTTCTCATTTATTTTTGTTAATGGAAGCACTGTGACAGAGACTGACTTATTTTCCTAGAAATAAAGACAAAGTCCATTTCCAAATCTCCTTGCAACCGGCATAGTCTTGTATGCCTAGTTCTTCATAATAAAGCAAAAGTAATGGGTCCAAAGCAATTAAAAGCTGGTATACCCAGTTCAAATGCTGCCTATTCCCTTCCCTCTGCCTCTTCTGCCCCAACTCAGCTGGATGATAGGGGAGCACATAAGGCACATCCGAAGGTAGAGAAATCACAGCATAGAATAAGCCAGAAGCCTTTCATCAAAGCTTGGAGAACTATTAAGGAGAGCAGCAATAGGACCAGGAATATCAATCTGCATCTATTTTTTCATACATGAGAAAAAGATGGCTCCATCCTGAAATTCAGTAATTTATTACCATAGCATAGCATAACCTGCATAGATTTCAATGTTGAGAAAAACTCATTAGATCTGGAAAGCATGGGATCAAAATCTGTTGAGAGAACAGTTGCCAGAGAGATAGCAGAGTTTGCATCGCAACGGACTAAGTCATATATGTTTTATGAAGGCAGATTAAGGAAATAGAAGCAATTAAAGTAGAAAGTATTACTTTTGAATCTGGATGTTATATGGAGATATAATTTGGAAACTTGGTAGAGAGCAAGGAAATTCTAAAGGACTGGCAGCAACCTAGGTGTCCTGAATGCAAGTTTTTATAACTGAGGGCAGTGCAGTCAGTACCATAAAGCTAGATGTCCTGTGGCTCTGTGATGAACACATGAAAATGAATAAAGTCAATAAAAGGAAACTTATGTGTTTGGAGAATTGTGATACACATGGCAAAACAATGAAGAAAATAGGAGAGTGAATAGACTTCAAAGACAATGATAAAAATGAGGAATGCCACTGAGTTAAAAAAAAAGATTGTTAGTGCATGTTTTCAGAATAAGGGTCTAGACTAGAAGCAGCAGTAGAGAGCAAAGAGCATGCTAGTCCTCTCTCTCCATTCTGTGAACAGAAAAAAATAGGAGAAAAAGTAAATAATTTCAGAGTTGGCCCCAAGGATAAATAATGTTATCAGGATATGACAGGTTTTGACTCAGGAGAAAAGCTGAAAAGAGTTTTTATGTAAAAAATGAAATATCCCTGAAAGATGGGTTGACAATGGACTTTCAAACAGCACAGTGGAAGGTGCCAAGTTACAGGCTGAGTTGAATGGAGATGAGAATACAGGAGAACATAACGTGTGATTTGTAAAAATGTTGTCTTGCAGGGAACTTTCCCTTAATCTTTCACTACCTATGTATGATGAACCTCTGGCCTCTAGGTTCATTTCAATCCATTTCCAAAGGCAATTGTTGCATTCCTAGTTTCTAAAGTTTTACGTATTCCTCTTTGAAATTTTTTAAAATATATTTTATTGATTTTTGTACAGAGAGGAAGGGTGAGGGATAGAGAGTTAGAAATATGGATGAGAGAGAAACATCGATCAGCTGCCTCCTGCACACCTCCCACTGAGGATGTGCCCGCAACCAAGGTACATGTCTTGACCGGAATCGAACCTGGGACTCTTCAGTCCACAGGCCACCGCTCTATCCACTGAGCTAAACTGGTTAGGGCTTCCTTTTTGAAATTTCTATGGCAAATATTTGTAGTTCCTTGCAATTTAATAATACAAATATTTCGTTTTTTATTTATTCAAATACTTAAAACATACTGTCATTCTGCACCTGATAGTTCCATTATTATCTAAGGGTTTGCTTTATATTTTCTTGTCTCTGCTTGTTTGTCTCCCCCTGCCCCACCCCCATGTCTTTAAGAAAACAAGTTGGAGTTAGTGTTGCATTGCTTTCTTCCAGAGATCTACCTTTGCTTCTGCCAAGTGCCTGGGGCCCTATCTTTCTAGGACTAACATCAACCCAACTACCTATTTTGTGTTTGTAGGATGAAAGTTACTGTAACTTTTAACCTCGAATACCTGTAAGGGGAAGGTGGTCCTTCTTCAATCTTTCTAGAATTTTTAATTGTGTGTGTGTGCTATTTTGTCTCCTATCCAGAGCCAAAGCTGAGAAAGACAAGCAGCTCCATAATCTCTGTAAACAAATAGGACTTATCCTACTTCACGTCTTAAGTGTTATCTTTTAGCTCCCTGGGTACCAGCATCTCTGTTCTAATTTTTCACTGTGCTCAAGTTAAGCTTTGTATTTATCCCCCAGGTGAGCCCATTAAAAACCAACTTCAAGACCACGAGAGATGGGTAGATGTCAGTTTCAGGGTTTGCTTAACTTTCTAGATTTGTGCTTCCTTGTTATTTTTGTTTCAAAGGACTGTTTCACTTTTCCCTCAGCTAAACCAAATATTATAGTTTCTTTTTCTTCTTTACCAACATTGCAGGTGCTCTCTCAAAAGGTCTTTTTTCTTTTCTTCAGATAGTTTGTTCACCATATTACTGGAAGATCATTCCCTCTAATGATTTGATTTATTTTTTAGAGGTGAATTATTATTTTTTATTTATTTGCTTATTTATATATCATTGCACAGCACTAGACAAGCAAATACCAACACAGAAGTTATAAATCAAGCAATTATGCAGTCAATATGAATAAATAACCATTTCTTATTTAATTAGCCTAATATACAAGAATAATTTGAAAAGTCTGTTAGAAACAATTTATGCATCTGGTTGCATAATGTGACAATTAAGAAATAGTCTATTGTTTGACAAAGTGGTTATGTTTCTATTCTGATCACCTTGTATTCACTCCATTGGCCAATGAAGGGTGCCTCACCCTAAATAGTATGAGATGGCCAAGTGCATGACACCTGAGTAGCGGGTCTCAACCTGTGGGTCGCAACCCCTTTGGCGGTCAAACGACCCTTTCACAGGGGTCACCTAAGACCATCCTGCATATCAGATATTTACAACACGATTCATAACAGTAGCAACATTACAGTTATGAAATAGCAACAAAAATAATTTTATGGTTGGGTTCCAACATGAGGAACTGTATTTAAAGGGAAGGTTGAGAATCACTGCACTAGAGAGATGAGATAGACTAGTTTATTAGTCAGATATACTCACAGCTCAAGGGAGGAGAACACCACACACCATGCAGAACCACATGGGGGTTACACTCATGAACAGATGAACCAGACAAGGCTGTGGAATGGAGAGATGTTAGTGACAAAAGAACGGAATAGCCAATGGGCTGCCAGGGAACTGAAATCCACTAGGTTGAGGACTAGGTAGAGTCCAGGTGGTCTGGCTCATAGAGTACAAGCTGGGCAGGGAGTCTCCCCCACTACATAGGGAGCATGTCTGGAGAGAGCAGGGAAGCTCACAGCTGGGTCTTTGGAACCCTGTGAGGCTCAATGATATTAAGTGAACAGATGGAATTAGGTCTATAATACACGATGGGCATTACGCTCCTCGTACATTTGCTATCACTCTCTCAGCAACCATAGTACACCTTGCTAACCAGTCTCAAGACCACTCTAAGCAGCCACTGTCAAAATATTTAGTTTTCTACATCTCATGAAATCTATAAATCTTTTCTAATCAAGATCATTTATATGACAAGCAGTCATTATTGCATTAGTTTTAGCTTATGAATCAATTGACCATTTATGCTAAGAACAATCTATAATAATAAGAGTGTAATACGCTAATTAGACCAGACAGATGAACGACTTTTCGGGCATCCTTCTGGTCGACCTTCCAGAGGAAGCCAGGGCTGCGAGGGCCGAGGCAAGCTGCCATGGCTGCAATTTCGTGCACTGGGCCTCTAGTATCTAAGATAAATGGACAGCTCTCTAGTGACTTTTCACATGATTAATTCTTTCATAATCTGGATTTTATAATATATATAATTAATACATATATTATCTCTATACCAATTTTTGTATTGAATTGCTTTTCCTTTTAATATTTTTAATATAAAAATGATGGCCATTTTTGGTCTTCACTGCACTCCAAACTGAATTTTATAAGCCTTAAACCAACCAAATCAAGTGTTAATTATGTAAAATTTTTATCTATATAGCAAATCACCTTTAAATGAAGCCACCTCTAACTAATAATAAAGAAATACTTAGTAAACTTCAGATCTGGAGTGTTCAAGTTATGCTAAAGCAAGGTGGGTATCTTTGGGACAAATATAATCCTAAAGAGTAAATAGAGTTTTCCCAGTATGAAATACCTATATGTGTCCTATGTTTGAATTTTTGAAGACATTAGTGATGTTGAAAACCTTATTTATAGTTGGAATAAAATTCCCCACAGATACTTACTGTATTTGACAAATTTTACTATTTCTCAAATTGCACTCCATAAATTCATATATATGTATATACACATATATACACATGTATATACACATATATACATATATATGTATCATTCATAAATATGCATGTATGCATGTGATGCATGTGTGTATATTTGTGTGTGTGTGTGTGAGAGAGAGACAGAGAGGCAGATAATTATTTCTAAAATCTAGGAAGCTGCCCAGCCAGTATGGCTAAGTGGATGAGCATCAACCTATGAACCAGGAGGTCGAGGTTTGATTCCCAGTCAGGGCAGATCCCCACTGAGGGGGCATGCAGGAAGCAGCTGATCAATAATTATCTCTCATCATTGATGTTTCTATCTCTCTCACTCCCTCTCGCTTCCTATCTGAAATCAATCAATCAATAAAAATAAAATTCCAGGAAGCTAAGAAAGCATTGAAAAATATATGCAGTTTCAATAATATTATGTTTAGGCTCAGTATATGCATATTTATAAATATAACAATTGAATATAACAATTGAATAAATGATTAAAGGATGAATCCAGAGCTTCTGGCACATAAGTTCATTGTTATAGCCACAATATGCTATTTTAATAATCATTTTTTATTTCCTGGAAGTATGCATTTTTAGTAATTCACAGGTATTTAACTCTCTCTGGTTCCTAACTCAAACACTGAGACCTTTATAAAGTATGTTCATGTAAGTGCTGACTCAAAATCTGAGTTTGAAATAAGTCAAATTTAATGGAAAAAAAATACTGATGGAAAGTACAAATATTAGTGGAAATTAAAAGAGGCCATTTATGGCACTTTGGGGGCAGAGTTCGACTCTTTCTGTATAGTCCTGGAAAATAAAAAAAAAAATATTGGTAATCTGGAGAGAGATAGTAAAGAAGTTTATAGACATGATGGTCTTGTCATCTATTTTAGAAATGTGTTTATAGTACCATATAAACTAAACAATTTTAGGATAAAGAGGTCTACTTTGGAGATGGATATTCTAATACATGATGGGATGCCAGATGTTCTTATAATAAAACATGAACACATTTGAGTTAATCACAATTTTTTAAGGTCCTTGGATATTTATTATTGTGACAGTCTAAGAAAGATGCAAATATCTATAAGAATGTCAAATATGTTTTAAAATGTGTATGCAAAAAACTTTATTGATAATTTTTTTATTTAGCAAAGGATACATATGTATGTACTTTTAATGTGTATCTGACCTTTTATTATTGAATAAAAAAAGTTGTGGAAACAATATAATTGAAATATTCCCCGCTAAAAGAATAGAACCAATTTTTTAATTTTCTAATAACTATTCAAGTTAGTTGAATTCATATTTAAACTTAAAAAGAAATTTAAACCACTCAGAAATAATACACTATCCTATCTAATAAAAGAGAAAAATGGTAATTGGCGTACGACGATACCCTTTTCATTGGTTAATCAGGGCTATATGCAAATTAACTGCCAACTATGATTGGCAGTTAACTGCCAGCTATGATTGGCAGTTAACTGCCAACTAAGATTGGCAGTTAACTGCCAACAAGATGGCGGTTAATTTGCATATGTAGGCACAATGCAGGGAGGCGAAAGGGAAAGCAGGAAGAAGCCCCCTGCCACTGACAGTGATCGGAAACCCAGGGGGGAGCTAAGAGCTGGGAGGCAGGGCAAAGGCGGCCCTGGGGCCGCCTTTGCCCTGCCCCCCAGCCATGATCCCATGATCAGAGAATCAGGCGCCTTTGCTGCCCTGGCCAGTGATAGCAGGAAGTAGGGGTGGAGCCAGCGATGGGAGCTGGGCACAGTCGAAGCTGGCAGTCCCGGGAGCTAGGGGTCCCTTGCCTGGGCCTAAAGTGGAGCCCACGATCGCGGGGCCGCTGCAGCTGCGGGTCCCCGTTGCCCGGGCCGGACACCTAGGCCAGAGGCCTCAGGCCTGGTCAAGGGGCCGATCCGGTGATTGGTGATCGGAAGGTGATGAGGGTCAACTCCTCTGGCCAAGGCATCAGACCTGGGTGGGGGGCGGAGCCGGGGATTGGGGGGAAATGATGGTCCCCTTGCCCAGGCCTGAAGCCTGGGTCAGAGGCGTCAGGCTTGGGAGGGGGGTGGAGCAAGCGATCAGAAGGAGATGGGGGTCCCCTGCCCAGGCATGATTCCTGGGCCAGAGGCCTCAGGCCTGGGCGGGGGCCAGAGCCAGTGATCGGGGGGAGATGGGGGTCCCCTGTCCAAGCCTGACACCTCTGGCGGAGGGGCCGATCAGGCGATCGGAGGGTGATGGGGGTCTATGCCTCTGGTTGAGGCATCAGGCCTGGGCAAGGGGCCGATCCTGCTATTGGAGGGTGATGGGGGTCAACGCCTGAGGGCTCCCAGTATGTGAGAGGGGGACACTCCCCTCCCCACACACACCCAGTGCACGAATTTCGTGCACCAGGCCCCTAGTATATATATGAAAGCCTAAGCAACTGGAATGACCAGAACAACTGGAACTACCAGTTACTATGATACACACTGACCACCAGAGGGCAGATGCTCAATTCAGGAGCTGCCCCCGGTGGTCAGTGCGCTCCCACAGCCAACCTCCCCCGGCCAGCCAACCTCGTGTGGTCCCTCCCCCTCAGCTGGCCAATCTCCCGTGGTCCTTCCCCCCAGGCGACAGGCCGTGATCACCTGATTGGGGCCAGTCCCCAGGTTGGGATGGGGAACCAGGGATGGGTGGTGGCAGACACGGCCCCTTTCTCAGGGGGACCGAGGGTCGGCTCCCTCCTTGGGGCCGGCGGCCAACCTCCCATGTCCTGTCCCTCCCCCCAGCCGGCAGGCCCCAATTGGCCCACCGCAGGCCCACTGTGATGGCTGCATGGTGGTGAGTGAAGGAGGAGGGGGAACCTCATGGTGGCAGGGCACCAACAGTGGCGGTGCTGGCATCCAGCGTTTGTTCCTTCCATGCCCAGCCTGGTGACTGTCACCTCCTCTCTGGCCCACCTCCTCCTGATCGGCCTGGTCCTGATCAGCCCTGATTGCTGGCCAGGACTAGGGACTCTCCCCACCCCCCACCCCCCCCTGCACGAATTTCATGCACCGGGCCTTTAGTATTATCATAATGTAATGTGTGACCTCTCTTAGAAGAAGTGGCAAGAAGAAAACTTTTCGTGCTGATGGTTATAAGTTTGCCTGTTTGTGCAGTGTGTCTCACTTCATGCCACCCAATCACCAACCAACAGCCAGACTCTGCAACGTGCATGGCTGTGTTTTTACAAATTCCAAAGGAAACTTATAAATCATGTCTTTATTCTTTTTTAAACACATAGCATAGAGAAAGCATCTTCTTGGAAGTCTTTGTTAAAAAACTGTACCAAGGAGTAAATATCTAGCATGTCTAGTTCAGCTGGTCGGCAAACTGTGGCTCGCGAGCCACATGCGGCTCTTTGGCCCCTTGAGAGTGGCTCTTCCTAAGCCTTAGGAGTACCCTAATTAAGTTAATAACAATCTACCTACCTCTATAGTTTAAGTTTAAAAAATTTGGCTCTCAAAAGAAATTTCAATCGTTGTACTGTTGATATTTGGCTCTGTTGACTAATGAGTTTGCCAGCCACTCAATTGGCATGCTTAATTATTTGTTAAGAATAAAAAAGACCCATATTGGATATGCCTTTACTAAAATTAAAAGTTTAAACTTTTATTGGGATTCTAAATACCTTAGTCTGACAACCAAGCCTCCACATATCAAAATGTTTGTCCAATCTAAAGGCCTTCTACACGTTAGCCTTTCAAACCAGTCACTGTTATTTAGTAATTACCTCCTTCTGTGAAATTGCTGATGCTATCCCCTCTCCCTAGGATTACTTCACACCGATCTCTTCTCTTTAAAAACTCACCAATTATGAAGTGTCCATCTCAAGTATACCTTCTGTGTAAAGGCCATCTTACTAGCTAATCAACACTAATAAAAGAGAAAAATGGTAATTGGCGTACGAGCTACCCTTTTCATTGGCTAATCAGGGCTATATGCAAATTAACTGCCAACTATGATTGGCAGTTAACTGCCAACTATGATTGGCAGTTAACTGCCAACTAAGATTGGCAGTTAACTGCCAACAAGATGGCGGTTAATTTGCATATGTAGGCACAATGCAGGGAGGCGAAAGGGAAAGCAGGAAGAAGCCCCCCGCCACTGACAGTGATCGGAAACCCAGGGGGGAGCTAAGAGCTGGGGGGCAGGGCAAAGGCGGCCCTGTGTAAAGGCCATCTTACTAGCTAATATTATTCTATAACTCTCTTGGATTTTCATAACATATTTATCTCCTTAACTACTTTTCTACACGTGTTGTTTACAAATTGGTGTCTATACCACATAGGCACTCGAAAGCAGGAATATTACTTAAATTTGTTCTAAAAAAAGATGGGTAATAATTATTATTCACCTTTGTATCTCACTTCTTAATGCCTAACTTAATGAAGAGCCTCAGGAAGTGTTAATTGATTTAAATCTACATAACTAAAAGAAATTCCAAAATAGTAATAGAATGTGTAGAGCCAAAAGTTACAAATGATAACTAATTGCTGGGACTTTTCAGAGTGAATTATCCATCAATCTCTGTTTCTATTGAGCATATCTCATTTCCGTTTTTCCATGTCCTCTTTCCCTGGAGTTTACTTTTAAAATCATATCAAATGCCACAGTCTTGAGATGGGTTTGAATGTTCTCTATTTGAATAATTTTATGGGCACTTTAAAGAGTAGAATGCCATTTTTCCCATTGGAAATGTGATCTTTTGACTAGGCAAATGTCTAATGGCATATCTAAATGACCATTGTTATTTTTTGTCCTTTTTCTTTTCCAGAATTGAGGTAGCTGTCTCATTCAGTTTCAGCTCGTACAGTTTGCAATTTGTAGTTAATTTATTAGTGAGGGATTTAGTGTAAGGAAATCAAATGTTGAATGTTCAATTTGGGGGCAATCTAATAGAGCTGGTCTATTGTGGTTGCTTCTTAATAAAGATATTAGACTTGGTAGAGTTTCCTCCAACTATGTCAGTTAAATATCATCAAACCACAAAGATCTTTCTTTAGTATTTTAAAGCTTTTATATTTATCCTGTGCTTGGAAAGTGAGACATTCTAACACTCATGAAAATTTGAAGCTATGTAACAGTTTTAGGAATAGTACTGACTTGTCTTGCTCCACAGGTTATGTTTCATCCCCTTTCAAATAATCTTAAAATTCTTAAATTATTAAGTTATTTTCCTTGATAAAGTGATTTTTTTTAAAGCATTCAAATAGGAACTGTTATCAGAACTTCTTGATAGCTGAAGACAACAATGACTGTCTAAGTACCTGCTTCTGATTATTTTCTACAAAAAGATAGAGAACAACTAGGGGGAAATATACATGTCACACTACAGATAAAGCTCAGGATACCTTCAAGACAAAAATGTTCAAACACCAAATTAGCTGAGAGTAAAAGTAGAACAAAAGCCATATTTATCACTAATGCTCCCACCCGTGCCAAAGGGAGATTGAGCAAAATGCAGGGGACAGAGAAGAAGGGAATACGCAACAGGAACTATGTTTGATCTAAAACCACCATCAGAAAGACTAATTTACCCTAGTATAAAAATACATTAAAAAGTGTCAGAGAAGATAAGAAAATTAGTAACAGGGGAGATAAAAGCATATGCCACCTGATGAAACTTTGTGGCTTCTGGAGGAGCAAAAATGGAAAAGGAAATTAGAAACTCCTTTTGACATTTGAGTGATTTAGGGAAAAGATAAACAACATATGAAAATTTAAATGCAAAAGAGAACTAAAATTTCCAAGAGACATATGAAAACATGCTCAAAGTCATTAATCATCCGAGAGATGCAAATCAAAACAACAATGCGGTACCATCTCACACCTGTCAGAATGGCTATCATCAACAAATCAAAAAAAGACAAGTGCTGGCGAGGATGTGGAGAAAAAGGAACCCTCGTGCACTGCTGGTGGGAATGCAGACTGGTGCAGCCGCTATGGAAAACAGTATTAAATTCCCTAAAAAAATTAAATATGAAACTGCCATTTGACCCAGTGATCCCACTTCTAGGAATATATCCCAAGAAACTAGAAACACCAATCAGAAAGGATATATGCACCCCTATGTTTATAGAAGCACAATTCACCGTAGCTAAGATTTGGAACAGCCTAAGTGCCCATCAGCAGATGAGTGAATTAAAAAACTGTGGTACATCTATATAATGGAATACCACACTGCAGTAAAAAAAGAGAAGGAATTCTTACCATTGCAACAGCATGGATGGAACTGGAGAGCGTTATGCTAAGCAAAATAATCCAGTCAGAGAAAGATAAATATCACATGATCTCACTCATTTGTGGAATATAATAAACAACATAAACTGATGAACAAAAACAGATCCAGAGACAGAGAAGCATCGATAAGATAGTCAAACCTCAGAGGGAAGGTAGGGGAGGGTGGGGGTAAGGGGGAGAGATCAACCAAAGGACTTGTATTCCTGCATATAAGCATAATCAATGGACACAGACACCAGGTGGGTGAGGGCATGAGTGGGAATGAGGGTTGGGGGCAACGGGGGGGGGGGGGGGTAAGGGCACGTATGTTATACCTTAATCAATAAAGAAAAAAAATTTAAGAGATGAAACCTCTCCATCCACCATAAAAATTAAAAACACAAACAAACAAACAAAATAAAGTACCTTTATTTTTCTGTGTTTAAAGAGAGTCATGGTACAAGAATCTTTAAAGTCCTCCTTTCAAAAGACAAAAATTATCAGGAAATATTTAATACCTTGATCAGAAAACAAAATCCAGTATATATCAACTGAAGAAAATTCCTCCTAGAGAAAAGCACAAACACCATAAACAGAAGAACTTATAGGAAACCTTCCAAAGTAAAATAAATATACTAAAATATGTGAACATGAAAAACCACTTGAAATCAGAAATGAAAATGCTATGAAAAGTGATCAAAAGTTAGAAAAATGAAATTAATGCTGATTAACATAGGAAAGAATGGGAAGAAAATAACAGAATTATCTCATAGATAAAGAATAATTTTAAGGAGTCTGAAAGAGAAAAGACTGAAGTGAAAATTTAATAAGAAACATTGAAGAAAGTTATAAAATAGCCAAGTCAATAAAAATGTAGTAAAGAAGCAAAAAAGTAATAAAAATGTAAATCAAAGAAAACCTTTATTTCATTGGAGACCCTGCAGAAAAAATCAGCAGGAAAAAAGGAATATTTAAAATTTGAACTAAGTAAAAATTTCCAGAATTAACAAAATATTTTTTTAAATGTATATGTATGAAAGGTCTATTAGGTTCTAGGAAAATAAATCTAAGACAAACATCTCAGAGATATATCCTAGTACAATGATTGGATTAAATGTACAATCTATAATATTTCCAGGCCGAAAAATCAAATAACTTTAAATAACAAAAGAAAAGTGACTTAAGACAGCACAGATTAATGACAACCAATATGCACAAGAAGACAACAACCTGGAAGTGTTTATTTTTTTAACTCAGTAAAATAAGATCTGTATTGAAAAACCACTTGAAAAGGAAAAAAATGAAATTAATGCTGATTAACACAGGAAAGAATGGGAAGAAAATAACAGAATTATCTCATAAGTAAAGAATAATTTTCAAGGTGCCTAAAAGAGAATTATCTCATACACCGAGAACATGGTGCCTGTGTGGCTCAGTGGTTGAGCATTGAATCATGGACCATGAGGGAGAAAGGTGAAATTTATTTTTCTGAATAATTTTTGATAATTTTAGCAACAAAATAAATAATGGTTTATAACCCAGAAAATAAACTAAATATCGATTAGTCTACACTGGCATACATAATAGAATAAATACAAAAACGAATAGATGTAATAATATATAAATAATAGGTAGGAACAATTATTCCCTATAGTAGACTTTCAATTTATAAATATAGAAAAATTGGAGGAAATAGAAAACCACCATTAAACAGTAACTCCAATAAAAAGTTTCCAGGCAAAAATGGTGGGTAAATCCTATGATTAGTGAGTTGGGATAGGATGAAAACAGGATATTTGCATTGTCTTTAAAGTATCTCCCCATAAAATATTTATGAAGTACAAAGGAAAACTGTAACTTTATTGTGGACAATCCTAGTAAACACCACCTACACCAAGAGATCAAAATTAACATCAAAGTTAACCTCCCCTATTACAGAACCTGGCATCATCATTTATATCTTGAAAGAATGCACTAAAAGAAACACCATATAGATACCTTCTTTGTTATCCTTTATAAAAATGCTTAACATCGCCGAAACCGGTTTGGCTCAGTGGATAGAGCATCGATCTGTGGACTGAAAGGTCCCAAGTTTGATTCTGGTCAATGGCATGTACCTGGGTTGTGGGCACATCCCCAGTAGGAGTTGTGCAGGAGGCAGCTGATCGATGTTTTTCTCTCATCGATGTTTCTAACTATCTCTCTCCCTTCCTCTCTGTAAAAAATCAATAAAATATATTTTAAAAAATGCTTAACATCAATCTGATCACTAAGTAATGTAATTATGGAATTTTGCTTAGTACCTCCAAAAATGTTAATCAAAATAAATAAAGTTTGCCTGGCTGTGTGGTTCAGTGGTTGAGCATTGAACCATGAACCAGGAGGTCAGGGTTAGATTCCCGGTCAGGGCACAAGTCCGGGTTGCAGGCTCAATACTTGGTAGGGGGAATCCAAGAGGCAGCCAATCAATGATTTTTTCTCATCATTTATGTTTCTACCTCTTCCTCTCCCTTCCTCTCTCTGAAATCAACAAAAACATATTTTTAAAAATGAATATAGTTTTATGCTCTTTCAAGTAATTTTGAGGTGTTTACTTAATTTGGTTATCTATCTGCCACTAATTGAGAAAATAAAATAAACTGTGATTTCTATAAACACATAGGAATATTTACCTGAATACATTATAAATAGAGGAAAATGTTAATTACTGAAACCACAATATGGGATCATAACTATATATAATTTTTTACTCTTAGGCTTAAGTACTCTTAAGTCTGCATAAGTGATGCATTAATGTGTACTTAACATCCAGGTGACATTAATTCTCAATCATAATTCTCAGAGAGCATCCCACACCAAATTTAAGTATAGGCAAATGAATTTCTAGGAAGCTTTATTTTCTCACATTCCCCAAGCTTAAATGACCCTTTATTGAATACCTATCTCTTTTTTCTTGTCTCACATTGTTTGGTATTAGATTGCGCACTTATTATCAATGTCTGCATTTGCAGTCTTATGTATATAGCAAGAAGGATTAACTTATTCCTGGAGTCTAAGAATTAACCCCCAAAAATCAGAAATACTGGAAAAAAACGCTCTACCCATTAGTATAGGAAAGCAAACAAATTAGGACTTTTAATAATAAAAATATTTCTAACCTCTAATAATTCAACTTTTATAGCCTTCAGTTTTTGTCTCATAAACAAGTCAAAATTTGAAAACAGAGTAAAAGACGCCTAAGTGTTTTTGTTTTGTTTTGTTTTTTAGATTTAAATAGTGTATTTTATTCTGCTTTCTTTCTAACACAAGAAAAAAGATACACAGATTTTAGATGCTGTGGAAAACAAAGCATAGAAATACATTACCTTTTCCCCATGCCATGGTTAATCACTAATTTTGTACCAATTGTGAGCAGGAATATTTTTAAAAGTACAACAGAGAGACTGACTTTCAAAATAGCAGTGGGAACACCTGAATGAAGTGTTCTCCCAGAAAAAAATAATCAAAAAACTGGCAAAAAAAGCAAAGTTAACACCTTCAGGTCTCTGGAAATTAACCAATGGAATAAAACAAACTGAAACCCTCTGGAAGACAGTATTTTTCTGTGGCATTTCAACTTGGGTCTATCCCCATCCCCTTTCAAGTTCCCCTCCTACCTCATCTCCGTGGTGCAGCAGCTCTGAAAAACTAGCGGTCTCGTCGCCAGTAAAGAGTACAAACCTCTTTTGGACCTCAGTTATGAGAACCACCTAGTAACAGTGAATATTCCCAGCAAACTCCATTGCCCTGGTAGTATTTGACATGACTCAGAGTTGATGGGGGGGGGGGGGGGTAGGGGGTAGGGTGAAGGGCAGGGAGGACAGCCTATCCCTGGGGCGTTACTGAAACTATAGCAATCACCTTGCAACATCACAGCCATCTAAGGCTGTGATTTCAGTTGGGGTAAACGAGCTGGCCGGATACCAAACACATTGAGAGAAAGCAGTAATGAACCAGATGGGGCCCGGGGGACTTTAAGTAGCTTTGACATATTCCTAGAGCTCTAGAAGGCTACATATATGTGGAAGGCCGCATATATTTCCAGGATAGAGCTGGGGTAGGGAAAGGCCACCGTCGTTGACCTCTAGCTGACCTTGATACCATACTCAGGAGGAAGTAAGAGCTAAACCTTTCTTTATATACTGCCTAAAGTTCAAAGGTGTACCTTCGCATAGAGATATTCTGGGCAAAAGATGAAAGGTAAAGCTTTTAAGAAAATTCTCTGACCAATGAATGGCTGGCTAGCCATTAAATTAACTTAGGTGAGCCCTTGAACACTGAAATATGCATTTATAGCCTTTAAAGCACAGATTAGTCATCCATTTTATATCTTAGGTTTATTTGTACCAAAATTTTCATGTACACAAGCGTGGAAAATTAACACAAAGTTTTGATCCAGGTGTGCACTTAAACCAGGCTGCAAGGTGGCATGTTTTAACAGGAACCTCTCAGTCTGAAATTGGGCCATGCTGTAAAGCAGTCTGAGTGAAATTGTGTCTCGGCAGCATTACCAGTTTAAAATCTGTGGCCATATTTTCCGGTAGTAAAAATGCTATTCAATGAGTTAGTGAAATTTAGGAGGAGAACAATAAGAGAAAATGTAACATGTTTTAGGTAAAATTGAGAAAATGTATGTTCTTTTTTATTTCCACCTGCGACTGACTAGTGTTTCTCATACAAATCAGAGACATTTGTTCAAAAGGGAGTGCTGTTGACTGAGGTAAACATATGCCAACCTGTAGAGATATAATCATACTATGTCCAGGTAGCCTGTGAAATCATGCACAGTTATTATTCAGGAACTATTTGGGCAAAGAAATAATGTCTTTAAAGGAAATAAAGTCATAAAGTTCACTTCTAAATTGTAGAATAAAAATCAAAGCCTGATTCTTGCTTTTGAAATCATCAGAAGTTGTATAAGGCACCTAGAAGTAAGAGAAAATACCACAAACGTCCAGGATCACTGAGCAAATATTTGGAAAACAGTGGCAGCAGCTTGCAAGAGATCGTTTTAAAGAGTTTATAAGAGCTCAAGAAAATGGCATAGGAATGTATGTCTCAGACAATGTTTATGAAAAGTGGAGTTACTCATAGTTTTCTTTATGCAGTCACTATGGTCTGTGTCCAACAGCCTACATGCACTTATGTGGTTTCCTGCCATATGAAATCAGGCTGATTTAATATATAGAAACATGTGTGTATCCTTAATCTAAAAGAACACTTAGGTAGTTACTCAATTAAAGTTCATAAGAATAAAAGTAGGTACTTAGAAGTCAGCTGGGGATTGAAGGTTAAGTGCATAGCTCTAATTTACTTATTAAGCTCCTCTCTTTCTGCTTCCCCTCTAGATACTATCACGAAATTGAATTATGGGAATTAGAATAATGAATGTGTGTGGGGTGTTTTTTTTGTTTTTGTTTTTGTGTATATGTGTGTGTGTGTGTGTGTTTTGGGTTTTTTTTTTTAGTGAAAATGTATTGGAAATTCACCTTAAATGAAATAGAACATAAGAGACAGAGGTACATAGAGGCCGAGAAAACAGTTCAGTAACTTCATGTCTTGAAATTATTCCAGAGAGTATTATTTGAAGGACTTTGTTCCCTGATATTTGTGAGTAAAAAATTTAACCCAGTAACCTCATTGTTAAGGCCTCTGGAATCTTACACCAATTCAATTTTAATACACTTTCTAACATTTATTAAGTGCATAAAAATTTAACATTTATTAAATGTATTTAAATTTTTTGTTCTCATATTTAGCATTAATAACATTATGGTGATAATGTCATACCTGAGACCATAGTTGGGTGGCTTAATAGAGATATGTAAAGTCATTGTAACAGTACCTGACACATACAAAACTGTCCGTAAGTGGTTATTTTGCTGTGATTATTATTAATATAGTCCCCCCAAGTGAAGTGTTAAAGTAAATGAGGTTCGCCTTAGTGCCCTTCTACCTCCCTTTTTATGTATTTTCCTGTAGATTTCCTTGTCCCTCAATTCTTTCCTCTTCATTACTTCATATTAATGTCAAGGTTATCGATCTCACTACCATTGTAGCCAATCAAATATTTTCTCTATCCAAACATCCTAGGATAAACAAATATGGGTAGACAACAAGTGGAAATTATTACTAATACTATTAAAAACTTGATTTCTCTAGTTTATATAAATTTTAGTGACATGCCATTGAAATCTTACCTAAAAGAATTATGATGAACCAGTAACTTTTTTGTGAGTTATGCTCCAGTAACAAATAACCTCATATTTTATGTCATACTAAATAGCAAAGTCTATTTCTCACCCATATAATATATAAGGTTCTATAGATTAGTTGCCAATCTGATTTATAAATTGAGCAGCCTTGATGACGTACATCTGATCTTGTAACATAGGAAAAGTACAAGGAACATGACAGAAACACAGTGGCTCTTAATGCTTCTACTTGGACGCTGTGTATGTCACATGAGCTCATGGATAAGGAAATCACGTGGCTAAGCCTAACATCAATTGGGTAAAATAAGTACCACTTCCTTAAGAGGCACAACAAAAGACATGGCAGTGGGTGGATGTGATTCTTTCTCATGAAGGGGGATTGGTATTCGACCAATAGTAACAATCCACCATGGTTACTTTTTCCCAACTGCATTAATATTCTGAAGGAGGCACAATTTTAGTGGTATCCCATGGATTATTTTACAGGGATAGATTTTTTGGTTTTTCACTTATAAGGTTTCCATTTATAATATTTAATTTGGAATTGTGCTAATGCTGATTTGATATTCAGATATTTGATGAAAAATCGCTGTTCTATATTAAAAATATTTACATTTAAGGATATTAATGACAAACATTTCTTGTAATTAAGGGTACTTTGAATTTTGTACACTTCAAATTCTTTGAATGCAAGAAGTAGTATTTTTTTTAAATTTAAATTCCTTATTGTTTAAAGTATTACATAAATCTCCTTTTTCCCCCATTGATCTCTCCCTGGTCGCCTCCACCCCCCAGCACATGCCCTTGCCCCCCCCCCCCATCTGTGTCCATTGGTTATGCTCATATGCATGCATACAAGGATTTGTAGTATTTGTTTTTGAGGGAGGAGTGGGGATTAGAACTGTTATCTAACTAAAAGGGTCCATTTGCCTGCACACATCAAAGCCCACTAAGACATGAACATGAACTTGCAACAAAGAAAATAAGGGTTTATTTTTGGGAAGTGGACCATGCCTGGAGTCACAGGTTGGCTAATGCTCAAGACCTGGCTCCCCAGTGTCTTTTAGGGGATGGCTCAGATAGACGAAAAGTCGTTAATGGTGACTAAGGGAGTTAGCATCATGGTCAGGGTCGTGGTCTCTACTGATTGGTCAGTGCTAGGGCAGGAGGTAGTTGATCACTGCATCTGGTTCTGATGTCAGCCATGGCTTTTCTGGGACTGGAACTAAAACACAGCTGAGGCCTAGATGTTATCTTTAGTTTGACTGACACCCAGTCTCTGGTCAACAGACCTTAGGCTTTGTTCCTAAGATTACTTGATGCCACCAAAACCTCATTGTCCTGAGGGCTCAATGACTAAGGAGTGGTCCTGCAGGAGAGAAGGAGGCAGGTGAGTCGGTACTGGATGAGGCCAGTTTAAATCAAAGGAAAGAAACAAGAAAAGGTCATAATAAAGAAATGACGTTTTTTATCGGTTACAGAACCAAAGTAAAATTTTACTCAATATTTCTCTCATTTCACATAAAGAATAAAGTCTAAGTAAAAGAAGCTATGTTCCAAAAATATATAATATGAATAAAAAACAAATACATCAAGTTTTCATGGAAATTATTTTAATCAGTTAGTGAATTTATTCGACGTCTGCTTCCCCCCACGGCAAGCTCATAGCACATAACTAGAATTGTAAATATAAACCTTAATGTATAAATTTCTGAACAGAGCATGGGAAGGTAGATGAATGGATTCCATTAATGTCGATGGAAGCCATGGAGTTAAATCCTGTTTCCATTTGCCTCAAAAATAAAGCCCTAAGCAAGTTTTTCAAATGGTGAGTTTTTCAAATGGCAAGAGAAATAACCGTTTATTCAGGAAACTACTGCTCTTAGTGTTAATGCACTAATTAATTACACTAACTCTTCTCCAAATAGGTTCATTTCCTCAATAGTTTCCAAGCCACAATATCCGGCATAATGAAAATCTAGTTTTGGTTGTTCTCTTTATGCCCCCTCCCTTTAACAAAATTCTTAAAACTTATATCCTGTATCAAATATTTTTCAAAATAATTCTTTAAAATGTGTGACAATTTATTAGTTGGTAGTTTGTATTTCATGAGAAAATGAAAATAAGCTGGTGGAATGTGAAGAAAATTGACAACTGAGTATGTTGTAAGTGCTAAGAAAATGTTGATAAAGTTGTCATTTAATAGCTCTAGAACAAACAGACTCTGGCCTGCATTCTCTATTTTAAATAATGCTTCATTCGTTTATCTGTTACCCACAGCTGCTACTTTCATGCTGCAATAGCAGAATTGAAAGAAAGCAAAGGAAAAGAGAAGAAAAGAGAGGGAAGCAAAGGTCCTTTTGTTCTGTAGGATTAAAATACCTGGAGGATAAAGACCTGAATGGCCCAGCAATTCTGTACTTAGGAGCCTTTTTATCCCCTCTTTCCCAGGTTCCTACCATCCCATGAAATTGGAACTTCAGCCTTTTAATGGGAAGGTGCTTCTGCTCGCCTTTCATTGTTCATTGGCTTATTCTAATAAGAGGTATGTGGTTTCAGTTCCCTCCCTCTATTCCATTTCTCTGTTAAAATCACAGATTCCTTGGTTTCTTCGACTTTTGGGGGAACACAGAGTCTGACATAAGATAAGATCTTCCATATGACTGATTTGATTTTATGTCTGCTATGAAGAACCAAATCTTCCCACATGCAAGTTCAAATATTAATTTGGGTGGGAGGGTATCATATTATTAAACTTGGTTTTTGCCTTTAGTCAAACCCAACTTTTTCAATTCAGGTCTATTAGTAATATTCAAAATGACTGATATTTGATTCCTATCGATTGTTATTCAAATTACTCAGTTGATTGAAAATTTGGAGGGAAGAGAGGAGTGGATCATACACACTTCAACTCCAGCACCCCTGGTGCTGACCAGGAATCTCCCTGTGTCCCAAGCTTGGCAAGGAGGAATTTTGCTATCAAATCACCAATGCTATCAATGCTTGGTAAACCCAATGTGTAAGTGAATAAAAAATTTAAATAGAGAAAAATGACACTTCTCTCCTTATAGGCATACACTGTCCAGCTCAGGAAAAAAATTTCTTTTTGTGGAAGCATTGAGAAGATAAATGCAGCTCACTAGTCCATCACTCATGTCCAGGCAGGGGGACTATTTACTTGGTCAGAAAAGAAAAGAGGTCTTTATAAATGCATGGCCTAAGCATTTCTTAGTTCTCTCTTTATGACTTGCTTTTCTACACATAGACAAAGGTTCTCTCTCCTCTTATTCTCATATCCATGAGTTATACAAACTTGGGTCAGGACCCAGACTAGAGTCTTATGGGCTCAAGTGCATACTCTGATTGACAAGTGAGAAGAAGGCCAGGGTTATTTATGTGGCAGCATGATAACCCTATACTCATGACAAATTCAGTCCATAGTTTTATGTGAACGACTAGAGGCCCAGTGCATGAAATTTGTGCACTGGGGGGTGGGGGGAGGAGTGTCCCTCAGTCCAACCTGCACCCTCTCCAATCTGGGACCCCTCGGGGGTGTCCGATTGCTGGTTTAGGCCCGATCCCTGTGGGCCTAATTGATGCCTGCCATCCTGATCTATGCCTAAATGCTCCCCTGTTGGCCTGATCACCCCCAACTGCCCTCCCCTGCTGGCTGGTTCCCCCCCCCCAACTGCCCTCCCCTGATGGCCTGATTGCCCACAACTGTCCTCCCCTGCCGGCCATCTTGTGGCCACATGGGGGTGGCCATCTTGTGAACACATGGGGGTGGCCATCTTGTGTGAGGGTATGATGGTCAATTTGCATATTACCTCTCTATTATATAGGATGGAAAGACAGAGTGAGTATTATGCATGAGCAGCCTATGCAGGGGTAGAGGGTCCCCTGATTAGAAGGTCCCAGTGCTTGGTTTAATGTTCTGCTATTAACATCTTGAATTTCTTAACTTTTTAAAATAAGAAATCTGGCAATTTCATGTTGCACAGGGTCCCACAAATTATCCTTGGGAGAGGTATTCAAATTCACTACTTGTCAAGTTCAACCAGAAATAAAGGTCATTTTAATTTCTGTGTTTTTCCCATGTATATTTTCTGATTGCTCCATTACTCAACTGGAAAAAACAAGGTATTTCCCTCTTAAAGGAAGAGTTAGCTAGAAATCTCAAGTTAAGCGGTTTGCTGAAATAGAACATCAAATGTCTGTCCATGAATATCTTTCCATGGACTCAGACTTGCAAAAATCACATGTCTTTAGAAGGAAACCACAGCTATGCTTTTATAAGGTCATTCAAGGACTATACTTCTTTTATTTTGCTACTTTGCCATTTCATAAGACATTATCCTTGATCCAATGGTTGAAACTGGCACCCTGCCATATACACATTTCTACCCACGGAATAGGAAAAGGGGATGTCTTAAGACAAAAAGCTTTATTTTTAAAGAGGTAACCTGTAAATTGCATGTATGACATTTTCTCAAGATGTCATTTTTCCTAATTAACCAATGAGGCCATAACTAACTATGAGGAGGAATAGCAACCCCGCTTCATGTGTCAACTCAAACTTTCTGGGGAGAGGAGGAGAAGGAGAAGTAGGAACAAGAAGAGCAGGAGAGGAGAAGCTATACTGGGATTACAACTAGTATTGCAATATTTCGAGTGTTATTAGTGTTTATTGTCACTAGCACATATTTCTAATAGGATACAACATACATAAAGGATTTAATATGTAAAACATCATAGTTAATTCTTGGCCAAAATGGAGTCATCATTCATGACTTTTGGTCAAACTTGTTCAGCTGTCATGAGATTATAAAACAACCTGTGTCGGATAAATCTCTTGTTTCTGTTCAGATAATCTCATCTGTAGAACATTTATGGCCAGGTTGATAGTAAGTTATGAAATTGTAATACTTTGGCCAAATAGGATAAGAGATATCCTAAACTCTCTAGAAATGTTCAGAGCAATTCCAGATGTTTTGTAGAAGCATAACAAAGGAGGAATATCTACTACAGTATAGGATTTTGAGAAATGTATGTTTTTTTTCTCTGTTCTATATAATGTTGAGCAGATATAATCCACAGTACTGAATACAGTATAAACTAAGATATCTTGGCCTAGTGATTAATATTTATATCAGATATTTACAATGAACTGATTTAAAAGGTTCAAATTTTATCAGGCTTGTTGGATATAAGAAGAAAACAGTAATTTAAAGATATGAAAGGTATTTTATTAAGACAAAAGGAAGCAACACAAATAATCGAACATAATGGGCTATAAACCAAATACAGCAATTGACATCAATGCTATCAATAGCAATACTATAATGTGAAATAAAAATAAAAATTATAACTTGGAAATATGACAACATTTTATCAGGCATAAATTGAGAATAAACTCTCTTTAAAGAGCAAACCCAGGCTCAGATGTTAGTGACCTAAATTTTAAATTTGACCAACCTCTTTCTAACTTTGGAAATTTATTTCTATCTCTCTGTCTATATGTAATATTCATCTAAACCAGTGGCTCTCAACCTTCCTAATGCTGCGACCCTTTAATACAGTTCCTCATGTTGTGGTGACCCCCAATTTCATTGTTACAAATTGAACATAATTAAAGTATAGTGATTAATCACAAAAACAATATGTAATTATATATGTGTGTTCTGATGGTCTTAGGCGACCCCTGTGAAAGGGTCGTTCGACCCCCCAAAGGAGTTGCGACCCACAGGTTGAGAACCACTGATCTAAACTAAATGATGCCAATTTCTCTAATGTGGTATGTGTTGCTTTTTATTTAATTACTAGAGGGCCGGGGCATGAAATTCGTGCATTGGTAGGGTCCCTAGGCCTGGCTGGTGATCAGTGCCGATAAGATTCCCCAGCCTCCCAGCTTACCAGCCTCCCTGCCTCCTCCTTTCCTTGCTCCCTCAGTGTCCCATAGCCGCCCCCTGGTGGTCAGCACATGTCATAACGAGCAACCGAACTCCCAGTATCCCTGTTGAACTCCCGAAGGGACAATTTGCATATTAGCCTTTTATTATATAGGATTGCCTTCTATTCTATATTGTTATTAATTTTTTAAAAAAATAGTGCATATAGGCACTGGACACTCTGTGTACTTAATACCTTTATCATTAAATGCTCATAACAACTTTCTGCAATTGAAAAGTCATGTCCCTCCTTTAGCAGTTAGAAAACTGAAGTTGAAAGAGATTAATATCTTCTTCAAACTTGTGTTACAGACAAAATTAGAACATAGATATGCCTTATTTTGCCTGTGAGATCTGCACTTTGCATTTCCCATTGAGTAAAGCAACCAATTAATTCAGTCAAACCGCAAATCTAGTTGTCTTCTTTCTAAGTAGCTTTAGTGTTCTGAAAGCAATTTTGATTTGTCATCCATTTCTAGCAAACAGAATTACCTTTCCCTGTTATTTATGCTTATCAAGAATGTAGGATAAAAGGTGTTTGGGGGAGATAAATATTAGCATTAACTGGAGTAGGTGAAATGAAAAGATTCTAGGAAACATCTAAGTGTGTTTTCATTTATAATGCTAGTGAATCAGCACTAGTGGCTTCTGTGCAGATGATTATGGTTGGGGAATAAGAAATGATTTCAGTTCAAACCCTATTTTCCAAGATGGTTCCTATACCCTACGAGATACTTTTCTGCTAAAGTTTCTTTCTTTCATTTTTTCCCTCACTATTCTCTTCTCTCTTCTACTTTATCAGTAACTTTTCTTCCACTGAGTGTGTTTGGTTTGCAAGGAAATCACTGTGTTCAGATCTAAATAGAATCAAGTTGGCACTATTTTGGTTTCAGGAAAAGTTAAACCTGAATAGGTTGCCTATCTGTAATTCATAGTCTGTTGAAAAAGTACATAATGTGGAAATGATAATTAATTTCTTATGCAGCATGCTCAGGTCAAGGTTTTCTTTTTCTTTTTTTAAAATATTATTTAATCCTTACCTGAGGACGAGAGAGAGAAAGAGAGAGAGAGAGAGAGAGAGAGAGAGAGAGAGAGAGAGAGAGAGAGAGAGAGATATCAGTTGCCTCTCCAGCAGCCCTGACCAGGCAGGGATGGAACCCAAAACCTAGGTATGTGCCCTAACCAGAATTGAACCCACAACTTCTTTTGGTGTATGGACGATGCTCCAACCAACTGAGCCACCCGGCCAGTACAGGTCAAGACTTTCTTGATACTATAAAGAAACCAGAAGAGATATATCTGTGTTTGCATTTCCTTTATGTGTTCTAACAGTTCACCCTTACCTCTCATCAACAGTTCATGGTTTTTCATTTAAAAGAAATTCCTTTTATTCAAAATTTCTTTTGTTCAAAATTAAAAAAATATTTTTAAATATCCATTTGAAATGTCACACATAATTAAAAAGAAATCTCTATAATGAATCCTCTTTAATTATACAGACTTCAAGGAGGCCTTCTATAATTTCCCTTTTTATCAGAAATTAATAAAAGGAATAAAGGGAAAATAGTAATGATAGAGAGGATAAAAAAAAAGGGGGTGGGGGCACAGGATAGGGAAATGAAATTAAAGAGAAGGAAAGGAAGACAGGAGAAAGGCAACAGAGATCTAATCACTACTCACCTTTGAATATATGACCAACTATGTGCTAAATCATTTCATGTACATTTTGCTTTGTTTGAGGCATTTGTGCTTTGTGATGTGTTACTGTAAATGTTTTATATTCAATCTTAAGTTATATATTTTGAAGAAAATTTTGGATTGCTCAGCATATAGTTTTCATAGTTTTCATTATCTTTTAGTTAAAATGTATGATATAGTTATGCATATCATATATTAAACTATATCAATAGGCTATTTTATCTACTTTTTACTTCTAAAATATAATTGCCTATTATTTGACATAATTTTATACTATTTTATTTTTAAAGGCCTTCCTTTGGATTTTTTAAGTCATTAATGATTTATCTTTTAAATTATCAAAATTAGTCATGCTTTATATTTATTTTATTGCTTTCTTCAACTTTTGTTTTAATTTTATGTTGCTTTATAAGAAACAAATTAAAAATATTTTTCTGATCATTAAAAGTTTCAAAGATATTACTTTTTAAATTTAAACAGAAATTATCAACATTATCTAGATCAGTGCTTTTCAAACTTTCATATTTCCATGAAATATCTAGGCATCAGGTTAAGTGCAAATATTGATTTACCTGTCTGTGATGAGGTCTAAGTTTGTGCATATCTAACAAGCTTCAATGTGATGGTAATTCTGCTATTCTATGGACTGACTTTGTGTAGCAAAGATTCTATACCATAATGTTCTGTTTTTAAATTACTGTTTAAAAGGAACCTCTTGTTGTATTTTATTGCATTGTATTCTTCCTTTAGTAAACTGAATTTTAGTAGGGAATTTCATAATTTTGAATTAACATTGGTTTTTATTAGCAATTTCCCATCTTAATTTTTTTTTACATTGTCATTCAATGCAGAATTTAATTTTTGTGTAGCAAGTGAGATTTTGTTAAAACCAAGTTACCAGATTGTGCAAATAGAAATAACAGAACCAAGTTACCAGATTGTGCAAATAGAAATATGAACTTCATATAACACATTTTTTTCATATAAGTTGTGTCTCCACTATGCATGTAAAAAAAAATCTTATTGTTGATCTAAAATTTAAACTTAACTGGTGTTCTGTACTTTATCTTGAAAACATACATTAAGATCTAATGAAGATATAGTGTAGTGAATTATGGACAACTGAAAATATAATTGTCTTTATTTTAAAAAATATTAAATCTTTCACTGTAGCCAGTTTGGCTCAGAGGATAGAGCGTCGACCTGCGGACTGAAGGGTCCTGGGTTCGATTTCAGTCAGGGGCATGTGCCTTGGTTGCAGGCACATCCCCAGTGGGGGGGGGGTGTGGGAGGCAGCTGATCGATGTTTCTCTCTCATCGATGTTTCTAACTCTCTATTCCTTTCCCTTCCTCTCTGTGAGAAATCAATAAAATATATATAAAAAATATTAAATCTTTCAATTTCTGATTTTAAAATTATGTTGATATTCTTTATATCCTTCTTAACTTTTTTTCACTTTACCTAATGAACAAAGATAATGAAGAATAATATTTTACAATTGTATATCTATCAAAATGTAATTATAACCTGATTTGCTTCAGGGTTTTCACTTTTTTAATGTTTTTATTCAATATTCTTTCATTTTTGCCATAATATAGTTATATTCTTAATTTTTTAAATACTGCACTTATATTCTTAATTTTTAAGAGTTGTATTTCATATAATATTAAATTTGTGGTTTGTATTTCCTTATGTTTGAGTATAATATTTTCCTAATGATCTATAATAAAACTCTCTATGATTTTTATTTTATTTATTTATTTATTTATTTATTTATTTATTTATTTATTAATTATTGATTTCAGAGAGAAAGGGAGAAGGAGAGAGAGGTAGAAGCATCAATGATGAGAGAGAACCATTGATTAGCTGCCTCCTGCATGCCCCCAACTGGGGATCAAAGCCTGCAACCCACAAATCGAACCATGACCTTCTAGTTCATAGGTCACTGCTCAACCACTGAGCCACACCAACCGGGCAAATTCTGTGATTTTTAAAACTGTGTTGCCCCACATACAGTATATCATCATTTTAAGTGATAGGTCTTTTTGACTTTTAATATTGGAATTTAGACAATTAAATGAAGAGTAGTATTTGCTACACTGGTTACAGTTTTTGTCATCTTGTTTAACATTAATTTTATATAATGTTAAACATACTTTAAATTTATAATAAGGTATTTTATTTTATATTTGTCTAGTTTCACATAATCAGAACTTCAGATTTTACTTTATTCATATATAGGTAAAAAGTTGTAGCCTTTTTGGCTTCAGTTAGTCCCTTCTTTCCCTACATTTTCCCATCCCTATCAATTTAATAGCAAATTTAGGACCTTTATCCTTTATAATCTTTTTCCTATTTAAATTCTGTGTCATATTCATTCAATAATTAGAAACAAAGAACTCTGCCTCTGTTAATTTTTAATATTGTTACAATAGTAGAAACTATTACATCTCAAAGCTATACAGTTAAATGTACTTTCAATTGCTTAATGAAAATCTGTACCTTGTATATACCCAAATGTTTTAGATGTTGCAAATGGCTTTTTAATTTCTGTTTGCCAAAGAAAGTCCCCTTGGTTCAGCAATTTCCCTTCTCAGAGAGCTTTTAAAGTGCTGTTGCATAGCATCTGATCTTGTTACACTGAGAACATGATGCTACTCGGATCTCTACTGTTGTATTGTGCCTGCTTTTATGTACTTACTAGAGGCTCAATGCACAAAATTCATGCAACGGGCTCAGCCCTTGCAGCCCCAGCTGTGCCCAGGCTTCGTCCGGAAGGTCGTCTGGATGATCATTCTGCTGTTCGATTTAATTAGCATATTAGCTCTTTATTATATAGCATAGTTACAGAATCATACTTTAACATATTATGGAAAGACAAAGGATATATAAATAGTGATATTCCACTGATCATTGCAATTGAGAGTTTGATATCTAAATTAAGAATTTCTATACCCTTTGTAAGACTATAAGCAATAAAATAAAGTAAAATAAAATAAAAAGAATTTCTTCTATGAAGTTAAAATTTATTCTATAACGCACTTTTATATGCATTCCATGGATTTTTGTTTTAACTTCCACAGTCTCTCCTATTATTCCCATATTGAAGTTCCTTATTTATTTTTTATAGTGATGTATATAATGTGATAGTCCTTTTATGTCTATTGATTGAATTTTCTCCATTGTCAATTTTGCTTTTCACTGCTTCCAACAAGTAGCCTAGTCATATCTCATTCCATTCATATGTTATTTATTGGCTTAAAATATGCATCTGTGTATTCAAATTTAGGCAATGCTTTTCCTCTAATGCTCATTGCAAACAGAATTAACCCTAGGAATTGTTTTGTTCTATTTTTAGGAGATGCATTCAAGAGATAAGTTTATCTCAAGACATATTTTAAAAATATTTTGAGCTATAAAGCATTTACATTATTTTTACATTTAAAATTTTTCATCAATAATATATCTTTAGTTTTAACTATCTGTTTGTTTTGCAAGAGCTGAAAAATTTCTTTATTTGGATGAGAAAAAGCATTTGAGGAAAATGTTGGTTAACATGCACCAATACTGGATTTTTGTTATTTACTTCCTGTTAAAAAATACTAAAAAAAAAAAAAATAGTTATCAGATAAATAGTTATCAGATAAATTCCACCAACCAGTTCAGACATTTCATCTTTCTAAGGCAGTATGCAGTTACAGGGATCAGATCAGGAAAGAAGGGACGATCTAGATTATGAACTAGGACATTTTTATTCCACGTTTAATCCAGAGGCTTTTTTATTCCAGAGACTCCTAACATTTATGAGAAGGGTGATTAAAAGACCGAGATGTAGCCCTAACCGGTTTGGCTCAGTGGATAGAGCGTCGGCCTGCGTACTGAAAGGTCCCAGGTTCTATTCCAGTCAAGGTCATGTACTTGGGTTGCAGGCACATCCCCAGTAGGAGGTGTGTAGGAGGCAGCTGATCAATGTTCCTCTCTCATCGATGTTTCTAACTATCTATCCCTCTCTCCTCCTCTCTGTAAAAAAATCAATAAAATATATTAAAAAATAAATTAAAAATAAAAAAATCAAAGACCGAGATGTTAAGCAGAATTCTTACCAGTTTTGTGGGACTGAGAGACCAAAATAGAAGTATAGTGCAATTAAAAAAAACACACAAAAAAACCAACACATCAGTATAATCAACATCCCAAACTTCTGATTAAAATACCAAAGAGGGATTCTCTAGATCAGTGGTTCTCAACCTGTGGGTCACGACCCCTTTGGGGGTCGAACGGCCCTTTCATAGGGGTCGCCTAAGACCATCGGAAAACACATATATAATGACATATTGTTTTTGTGATTAATCACTATGTTTTAATTATGTTCAGTTTGTAACAATGAAAATACATCCTGCATATCAGATATTTACATTATGATTCATAACAGTAGCAAAATCACAGTTATGAAGTAGCAACAAAAATAATTTTATGGTTGGGGGTCACCACAACATGAGGAACTGTATTAAAGGGTCGCGGCATTAGGTAGGTTGAGAACCACTGCTCTAGATGTTAGAGGAAACTAAAAATAGACCAGCACTAAGACTGTGGCTCAGCTTGTTGTCATTTAGACTTCTAATTAGATCATTATGACCATAGAGCAGTGATGGGCAACCTTTTTGTGAGTGCGTGCCAAAACCAGCAAAATCTCTGACTCAAAATTTTTCTGCGTGCCAACCCTAATTTTTTGAGAACATGTTACGCCTACTTGATATCTCTTAAGGTGTATGTGTGTGAAGAAACTTGAAGAAATAATAAAATTCATTTGAACGACAAAAACACAGTATATGATGATGAAAAATACGTTTATTTTTTAATGTATACATGTACACTGATAGTCCGACAGAAAACTTTATGACTCCATTTGATATTATCAGTGGGACTTTTGCTGCTGCATCACTGATGACAGAGATTTTACATCAGGTTTATATTTTGTGACCTTCAGAGATATGCACGAGCTACTACTTTCATCCGTCAGGCTACTCCTATTATGAGACTTAACAAAATTCATCACTGAGAAGAAAGATTCACAAGCGTATGTGGATGAAACCAAAACACTGGTCGGATCTAGGAAGGCAGGGAGAGTTAAGGCAGAGGCATAGAAATTGCTCTTTTCCTCTCTTGTCAATCCATGTCTATGGTCTTTAAGATAACTTGTTATGTAAAATTATTTATTTATCTAAGATGCACCTACACTGAATTTATCTGAAAAATAAAAGAGTCGATATTAAGAAAAAAAAATGTAAATGGAAGATTATGAGAGGTTTTCGCGTGCCAGCAAAAGTTACTGGCGTGCCATGTTTGGCACGCGTGCCAGGGGTTGCCCACCCCTGTCCTAGAGTAATAGAAATTCTCTGCTAGTTAAGTGTTAGGAACAAAAGCATACCTCCTTTGGGGAAAATGGCATCACCCAGATACTCAAATTGCCTTTAAGTGTGTTTATGCTCAATATTTGAGATCCAATATTAAAAAAAGAATCTGATGAAAGAATGATAAAAGAATATAGTAATGATAGAGAGAAAAGGAGGAGAATAGAAATACTAGTAGATCTCCAAGATCTTCAGATGATGACATTATCAGACTAGCTATGAAATCAATGTGATTAATATGTGGGAAAACTTAAAAGACAGGATGGAGAATTTTGCCACACAACTTGGAACTATATAAAGAGAAGTAATTTGAAAATCTGAAGTAAAAAAAATATCTGGAATTAAGAACAACATTGATTAGTTTAATGGCAATGTGACAGAGCTGAAATAAGAATTGGAGAGCTGGAAGATAAGTGAGTGTAATGTATCTAAGCCTAGAGACACCAAAGGAAGGAAACAAATGAGCAAAAGAAAAAAAAGACAATTCACTGATAAAGGTAAAAAAAAATAGATATAATTGAAATGCTACAGAGGTGAAAGTGAGTGGAACTAAATATATTAGAACAGGTAGTGGATAATTTCCAAAGTGATGAAACCCACTAGCCATCTATCATTCAAGAAGCGTGCGTGCGCACACACACACACACACACACACAAAAAAAAAAAAACTATCAAGATATATATAACGAATATTGCCTATACTTTGTTCTTTGAAGACATCACAGAAAAATATCTTAAAAGAAAAATTCAAGCCACAATAGCTCAAACACTCATTGAGCACATACCTTAATAAAATAGTTTGTTTCAGAACATTTTTTAAAAATTATATTCTTCTAGCATTCTCATTAGTAATAGTGGTGAGGGGTAATTTACTTTTCTTATATAAATTATTTTCAAAGAGTATATAATTATATCTCTTTCATTTCTTTAAAATTTTATTTTCTTGAACATTTAATTTTTAATATATTAAAAGAGGATTTGTTTATTTTCAGCTAAGAAGAGACATTTAATTTAGAAATAACTGCATCTGAAAACTTATACAATAGTGTGGTTTCCAGCATCCACATCTTTCAAAGAGTTTTACTCTGACCTTGTGAAACCAATTATATGTAGATATCCAACATAGTTTATATAAATTTATATATATGTATATATCTGTGTGTGTGTATATATATATATATATATATATATATATATATATATATATCCATACAGTTTATATATATATATAGCCATACAAGTATATATATATTTAATCTTGTAAACAATCTTTTATGTAGTCTCCCTTTCTGTAACTACATTTAACTGCTTTACAACAGGCTATCTTAATGATTACATATGATACAGTATTTCTTATCCAGATTAGGAATTTCAACTGTCACATAAACTGCTACAAACTTCTAATTGAATCAAATCAGATAAGGTAGGATTTTTTTTGTTTAGTTTGTTAGTTTCTTTTTTTTTTTTAAGAAACACCAATCAACTCAGAGTTCAAAATTCAAAAATTATTGAAAACACTAAAAAGTATTTTGCTCATCAAAGTCCCCTGGAAATTCAGTAACCTCTCCAGATACAACCAATGTAAGTTTTTATTTATATCGTTTCATGTGCGTGTGACTGTAATACAAACACATGTACTGTATATTTATTATATTCCTACTCTTTTGACACAATGATATTCTATAACACACACTCTTCTGTTTCAGAAACTCACTTTTTTCAAGTCTCTCACTAACTTCTAAGCAACTTTTTATAGTAGAATCAAACTCATTAAAATGAGAAGTCTACTGTACATCATTCCAAGGGTCCTTAACAGATAGCCTTATGTTACAGTCACAATTTATAAATTGTTCTGTTCTGTTTTGTTCCTATTCCAAAAGGATCCTTTTGTTCCACCCTTCACTTCTACTTTGAAAATTGGTTTTGGTATACTCAATTAAATCAGAAAATAGGTCAAGATGGTAGAAATTTGCAATTCTGTTGGAAGTTTCCATGTAAAATCAAATTTGAGTATAAAAGTCAAGATCTATGTGAGAGATACCTGCTTGTGTAGATTTTTGCACATTTTTTTTGTTTTACTTGATGACTTGTTATCATCAATTTTAATATGTTTGTTACTCCTTCACATACATGCTCTTTATTTTCTGGAAATGTAAGGGTCCATGAATAAAAAGTGAGGATGGAATTAGTGAATTCATAGTTAAAAATTTAGCTTGATCAACTATGGAGATTTTAGAGGGTTATTTAAAAATATTTCTAAATATATGTAGTCTGATAAGTTTTTAAATAATTAAAACCCCCAAGAGTATCCTGGGCATATTAGCAAATATACAAAGGTCTAGTGGTAAAAGGATGAAGCAGTCTATGGTTGATAGTATCACATATTGCAAAGTATATGCTAAAGAGTTGGACCCGCAACTTAGCTCCAGTAAAAAGGAAGGACAAGGTCTCCAGACACCCTAGACTTTCTAAACAAATCAGAAATTCATATTCTTATTTGAAATATTCTGATTTCTACATGTGACCCCAAAGAATAGCTGATATTTTATGACTATTGTTTAGCAGGGGTGGGGAAGGGCCAGCCCACAGGCCATATAAGGCCCACAAAATCATTTGGTCTGGCCCTGCCAAGGCATTAGAGGGGAGTTAATTAAACGTTTGACCAAATATAGCAGGGTCATTTTTTAAATATATTTTTTATTGTTGATGATATTACAGATATTCCTCCCTCCCTTTCCCTCCTCCTCCTGAAGGGTCATTTTTAAGTTGATGATTTTGAATGGCCTAACAATGTTATAAATATCCAAATGGCTCTTGGTAGATGGGTTCCCCACTCCCTACTCCTGGTTTAAGGCATCTAGACTTTAAATTCTCCTAGTACTTGCTGGATTCTTATAACACTCTCATAAGCTAGGCAAAGAAAGTAACTGAGGATCATGACCCACGTCCTAATAAAAGTGGAGTTATGCAGTAGTTCTTGATGCCTAAATTCTGATAACCGGTCTCTTGTTTAATACTTTAATCCATTGTCATTGAGTAAAAAGTTCTTTCGATTTTCTCTACATTGTCTGAAATATTCGGGAGGGATTTTGTTGTTGTTCATTTGCCTTTGCAACAGGTGTTTTTCCTTCATGCTCAATAGTCACTTCTATTAACCTGTCAGGGTATGTTTCACACTCCTCCAGAAATGACATGTTACAGCAGAGCGTACAAAACCTTTTATAACTAAATTTAGAGAGCTTTCAATTGGATATAGAAATAGTTTTTACTTAAAAGTCTTCTAATCTCTAAACAGATAACACTACATAAATCCCTTTACAGGCTATTATTATAAGAAAAACAAAAGATTTGGTTATAATTATACATAGATTTAAAACTAGGCTCAACAAGGACTGAAAGTAAAGGATGTTAAGTTTTGCTTTGTAAGCTCTTCGAGGAATGAATTGCATTGGCCTCTTGAAATGGCTGCTAGTTATCACTTTCAATGGCATTTAATGGCTGTACAAGATCCAAATCATAACTTACATGTGCATTGATACTTGCTAGCTGTATGAAGGCCTGAGTCAGCACCCGCTATGGCTGAGCAAGAGCAGTTTATGTGGTGGCTTTCACCCAACTGGAAAAGGGTTGCAGCTCTCACTGTGCATTTGATAAACCACTCTGTCTTATACCCTATCGAGAAGGTCTTCTGAAATTAGTATATATTAGTGAGTTCTTGGTTATAGTTCTAAGTGAACTCCTAAGATATTTAAGTTGGAAATTAAATGTGACTTTTAATAATAAAACATTTTGTAACTTTGAGTTTGAATGAAAATCAAGAGATAATATAGCCCAATCCCTCATTTTAAAGCTAAGATGACCAGGAGGATGCAAGATAGTAGTAGAGTAGGTGGAAGCTCCACTCACTTCCTCCCAGGAACAAACTGGAATTACAGCTAAAATATAGAACAATCAACCTGAATAGGCCAATGGAGGCTAGCTGAACAGAAGTCTTATAACCAAGGATTTAGAGAAGAAGCCACAACCAGACTGGTAGGAAGTGCAGAGACAAGAAAAGGGCTGGCCCAATCCCATAGGCAGCTGAGGTTCTGAAGAGATATTTTAGCTGTTAAAGTTTCCCTGAGGAGCATGGGATCTCAACTCCAGTCCAAAGCACCAGAGCCGGAACAAGCTCCCGCATGACCCCTGACTGTGAAAATCAGCTGGGATTCTGCCTGCCGGAGAGACAGATGAGTCTGGAGTCTGCTAGAGACACAGGCATCCTCTTAAAGGCCAACACACAAAGTTTCATTTGCAGCCACTCACCTTGGGCTCCAGCAGAGCAGAATAGAGTTGTATGATGAGTGACTGGGGTTTGTTGCTCTGGGGAGGAGCTGAAGGGACAGCCACCAGGATCCCTGTGCTGAGTCCTTCTTGCACACTGCAAACGCCATCTCTCTTGGGTGGATCACTCCCTTCCTCACAGTATCAGTCTGGTCCCAGCTGTAGCAGGTGCAAGAGGCAACCAATCCATGTGTCTCTCTCTCCTCTCTATCTCTCTCTCCTCCTTCCCTTCCACTCTCTCTAAAAATGAATGGAAAAATATCCTCAGATGAGGGGTAACCAAATATATATATATATATATATATATATATATATATATATATATATATATATATATATATATATATATATATATATATTTTTTTTTTTTTTTCAAGCCTGGCTGGCATGGCTCAGTAGTTGAGTGTGAACTTGTGAACCAGGAGGTCACAGTTGGATTCTGAGTCAGGACATATGCCCAGGTTTGGACTCAAACCCCAGTGTGGGGCATGCAGGAGGCAGCCAATCAATGATTCTCTCTCATCATTGATGTTTCTATCCCTCTCTTCCTCTCCCTTCCTCTTTGAAATCAATAAAAATATATTTTTAAAAATATGTGACAAAAAAGGCAAGATTATACAATGGAGTAAAGACAGTCTATTTGAAAATGGTGCTGGGAAATTTGATGAATATATGTAAAAAAATGAAACTAGACCACCATCTTACACCACACACAATAATAAATTCAAAATGGATATAAGACTTAAATATAATACTAGAAATCATAAAAATCCTATAAGAAAACATAGGCAATAAAATCTCAGGTATCTTTCATTGTAATATTTTTTCTGATATATCTCCTCAGGAAGCAGAAACAAAAGAAAAAAATAAACGGGACTACATCAAACTAAAGTTTTTGCACAGCAATGGAAACCATCAACAACATGAAAAGACAACTCACTGAATGGGAGAACATATTTGCAAATGACACATCTGATAAGTGGTTAATATCTAAAACTTATAAAGGACTTCTAGAACTCAACACACATACAAAAAAAACAATCCAATTGAAAACTGGGCAAAGGATCTGAGTAGACACTTCTCCAAAGAGGACATGCAGATGGCTATTAGACATATGAAAAGTTGCTCAATGTCACTAATCATCAGAGAAATGCAAATTAAAGCCATAATGAGATATTACTCCCAGCCTGTCATTCTGGCTGTCATCAACAAAGCAACAAACAAGTGTTAGTGAGGATGTGAAAAAATGGAACCCTCGTGCACTGTTGGTGGGAATGCCAACTGTACAGCCAATGTGGAAAACATTATGGGGGTTCCTCCCAAAATTAAAGATGGAACTGCCTTATGGCCCAGTGATTCCACTTTGGTGAATATATCTGAAAAAACCCAAAACACTAATTCACAAGAATATACGCTCCACTATGTTCATTGCAGCACTGTTTATAATAGCAACCCAAGCGCCCATCAGTAGTGGAGCAAATAAAAAAGCTGTGGTACACAATGGAATACTACTTGGCCATAAAAAGAAGGAAGTCTTACCTTTTGTGATAGCATGGATCAACCTTATGCTAAGTGAAATAAGCTATTCAGAGAAAGACAAGTACCATATAATTTCACTTATATGTGGAATGTAATGAACAAATAAAGGACACAGAAACAGACTCATAGATATGGAAAACAGACTGACAGCTGCCAGAGAGAAGTGGGATTGGGGGACTGGGTGAAAAAGTGAAGGGATTGAGCAAAAACCACAAAATTCATAGACAGACAACAGTATGGTGATTATAAGAAGGAAAGGGGGGTGGGGTGGGTGGGAGAGGTAGAAAAGGGTAAAGAGTGTTAAATGGTGACAGAAAGAGTCTTGACTTTGAATGATGAATGCACCATACAATATACAGATGACATATTATAGAATTGTACACTTGGAACCTATGTAATTTTATGAAGTAATGTCACTGCAATAAATTCAATGAAAATTCTTTAAAAAACTAGGACAAAAAGGCACATAGCAGATGGCTACACCGGGACATATAATGTGTTAGCAGCTCTGCTGGAATGAGAACACAGGGCTCCAGAATGTGAGGCATGATTTCTCTTCTTTAAAATTCTTAAAGTCTATGTCTCCATGAAATTTACCTGTGTTCATGCTAAATGTGCACTTGAGAGGAATGCATTTGCCTGTTGCTGAGCTCTGTTCTATAAATGTCAGTGAACGACAACCAGAATGATTTCAACTAAAATGACTTCTAAACATATCATGATGAAAGTGACAACACCATAAAGAAAAACATGTTGAAAGCAGCTAGGGAAAAATGATGGAGTGCAGGACACATGGAATCAGTGATTCCAAGGACCCTGCATTTCTCACCAGAAACACTGAATGACAGAAACAGCATATGAAAAGGAAAAAATAAAGACTGAATTCTACATCTAAGGAAAATATCCTTTATATACCAATGCAGAATAGAGACATTTTCATCTGAAGGAAAACTAAGAATTTTAAGAAAGCTGGCTGTTTACCGATGCTAACAGATTATTTAGGGAGAGAAAAAATAATGCTACTGGGCAATTTGCATCTTCAAGGATGAGGGAAAGCCAACAGGAATAGTACATCATTAAATTTTTGTCATTGAATTTTTTAAAATAAGTATATGTCTTTAAAAATATATAATGTTGGCTGGTAGTTTTTTAAATCTATGTACATGTGCACATTGTATATACATGAAAATTATAACATTAACAGTTGGTGGGAGAAAAGATCCTGTTATCTCCAGCTTTCCATATTTTATGTAAAGTGTTACAATATTAACTCAATGTGTGAAAGGTTAAGTCTGAAAGTTTCAGCTCCTTGAGCCACATATTTAAAAAAGATACACAGAAAGCCAAATGAAAAATGGGTAAAATAAAAAGTAAAAATTAGTTAAATTTAAATAAGTTAAAAGGAGCCAGGAAAAGGGAAACAGTGGAACAACAATCACAATAATAACAAAACAAATGGGATAAATAGAACACAAACAATAAAATGGTATACTCCACGCCAGCCACATAAGTTGTTTTATATAAAATGTTAATGACTTAAAACTCCAATTAAAATGCAGAAATTGGCAGAGTTGATTAAAAGAACAAGAACAATCAATATTATAGCAGGCTTTTTTGGGGTAGAAATTTCCAAGCTTTTCCTAAATGAATATAAAAATGTGTAAGCCTAGAGAATACCCAAAGCAGTTTTTAAAATAAAAAATAGATTTACCCTACCTGATTTCAAGACTTACTATAAAGATATGAGAATTAAAGCACTTCTATATTGGTGAAAAGACAGATATATGAATCACTGTAGTAGAATAGAAAATCCACAAATAGGTGACAAGGCAATTCAATGGGAAAAGAAAGTCTTTTAACAAATTGTGCTGAGCTAATTGGGTATACTTGTGGAAATAGTTGAGTATTTCCTCAAACTTCACAATATACACTATACAGAGTTGGGCAAAACTTGGTTTACAATTGTGTGTATGTGAAACAGAGTTTCTTTTTGTATTATTATTTATTCAATATTGCATTATTTTCCACACAAACAACTGTAAGCCTACTTTTACCAACCCCTGTTGTAGAATCTTCTATACTAATAAAAGGGTAATATGTTAATTAGACCGAACATCTTCCGGACATTTTCCAGATATCCTTCAGACAAAGCCAAGGTGGCAGGGGCTGAGCAGAGGTGGTTAGGGGTGATCAGGCCAGCAGGGGAGAGCAGTTAGGAGGCAATCAAGCCAGCAAGGGGGGGGGGCAGTTAGGAGCAATCAGGCTGGCAGGGGAGCAGTTAGGGGGCGATCAGGCCGGCAGGCAGAGGCAGTTAGGGGCAATCAGGTCCACAGGCAGAGGCAGTTAGGGGCGATCAGTCGGGTAGGGGAGCAGTTAGGGGCATCAGGCCAGCAGGCAGATGTGGTTAGGGGTGATCAGGAAGGCAGGCAGGCCAGTGGTTAGGAGCTAGCAGTCCCAGATTGAGAGAGGGTTGTCCAACAGCCCCCGAGGGGTCCCAGATTGGAGAGGGTGCAGGCCAGGCTGAGGGACCTCCCCCCTCCCCATGCCCATGCCCAAATTTCATGCACTGGGCCTCTAGTGTACATATAAAACAGCTTTAGCTAGATCACAATTCATAATGAACTAAAACTAAAAATAAGGCTTAAAGCTACAAAACAAGTTGATTATTTCTGCAACAGATGCATGTTACTGTTTTGCTGTATCAATTATAAGCTACTTGCAACCTTGCTAAATCTATTAGCACAAATATTGTCTGTTAATTTCCCTATATTTTCAGCTACAAATGACAATAATTTTATCTTTTCCCTTTCAAGCTCACACTGTACTTCTCTTCCCAGGCTATTATCTTATGGTTGTCAAAGCATTCCATTATGAAGTTATATGAGAACTTCAATTATAGGCACCTTTGTTTTATTCTTAAATTTATAGGAATGTCTCTCAAATTTAGCATTAACTACAATCATCATTATAGATTTTGTGAAAAAACAGAAATGAAAAACCTGTTAGGGAAATTTTTTATATTGCTTTATTTTCTAATATGTTTGATATATAAATATTTGTTGAACATTAAGGAATGCTTTTTGTATCTATTGAGATGATAATTAATTGTTTACCTTAGTCTTTTAGTCTAATGGATTATACTAATGGATTTTTCTATATTAATATATGTTTTAGATAACCCCATTCCTTATCCAATAATTTTCTGGAATATTTTTTCACCACCATTTTCTGTATAGCTTATTTTCTCTTCTAGTACTGTGTTTATCTGTGTTTGGTGGTAAAATTACACATAAATTATAAATTCTTGTGATTTGAGTTGATACCTTCTCCCCACACTCTGATTTATTTATTTTTAATGGAGCTATTTAAGTATCTAAAGCAAGGGAATGTCATTATCATATTTGCATTTTATAAAGATTATTAAAATATCAAACTGGCCCTTACTGGTTTGCTCAGTGATTAGAGTGTAAGCCCATGGACCAAAGGATCTTGGATTAGATTCCTTTTCAAGTGCACGTACCTGGATTGTAGGTTCAATTCCCTCCAGGGCCCATGAGGGAGGCAACCAATTGATGTGAGTTTCTCACATTGATGTTTTTCTCTCTCTCTCTCCCCTGCCTCCCTTCCACTTTCTCTAAAAATAAATAGAAAAAATATACTGGGGTGAGGATTAACAACAATAAAAAAAGATGTCACACTGGAGCCATAGAAAGCAGTTGTGAGAGTGAGGAATTTGTTTTGTGTTTTGTTTTTCATAGTATGAATTTAAATGATGACGCAGCAGAAATAGAGATAATGATTCAAGAGTGTTCAGTAAGATAAGGTAAGATTCATATAATGTAGGGGCCATTAGGTATGTGTGGCAAGGGCTAATGAAGTTTACAAAATCTGGGAACCTATAAGATAAAGCCATTGTTTAGGTAGGGAGCATAAGACAAAAATTTTGGGCACAAAAATGGTCATGATACTGTTGATATGCCTATGACAGTGGTAGTCATTTAGAATTTACAGGTATAGCCCTAACCGGTTTGGCTCAGTGGATTGAGTATCGGCTGGCGGACTCAAGGGTCCCAGGTTTGATTCCGATCAAGGGCTTATACCTTGGTTGTGGGCACATCCCCAGTAGGGAGTGTGCAGTAGGCAACTGATCGATGTTTCTTTCTCATCAATGTTTCTAACTCTCTATCCCTCTCCCTCCTTCTCTGTAAAAAATAAATAAAATATATTTTTAAAAAATAGAATTTACAGATATAGGGCTCTGAGGGAAATTTAATTCTAGATATTCCTACCTGAGAGAAGCTACAGATCGTGAATATAACCATAGGAATAGATGAAAATATTCAACTTTCGGTTAGCCATTGGGTAGGAAACAAGAGTTCCATGAATTGAAAGTAAATAACAGAAAAGTTGTGAAAACTGTAATTTAACCTTGGATTTTATTTATCTTGCCATAACTAGTTGCATTACTTCTTACCAAGCCTATTTCAGGGTCAACTTACTAGTGGTTCCAAATCTGAGACCTCAGAATTATGGAGTTTAAGAAATCACCCAAATTCCTTGTAGCTGAGTGATAACTGCTGGTAACCGGACTACTGTCTGCCCTCCACACAGACACTTGGATTTCAGGCTACAAAAGAGGTGCCTTAACAGACCAGCACAAATGGGATAGGCCTTTCTTTTGCAGCCCAGAGGTATAATTTAGGGCAGAAGTAGTTCTGGAGGATATAAAGGACTCCAGTATAAAAGGTAAATATAAATGCATGTTCTCGTTTAGGATTCTCTGCTCCTTTGTAGACTAATAGATACCCTCCTAGGATTGTAATGCTGGCAGGGAAATATTGTTGAGCCTGAGCACAGCTCTGGTATATATGCCTTTGTTAAATGGTTTTACACCTTGTTATATAAAAAGAACCTAGTTCCTATCTTTACAAAAAAAAAAAAAATGTACCCAAGCAATCCTTGTTCTTGTGCAAATGAACATTACTGCTTTATTCTTTAGATTTTACCTCCAGAAGGAGTATCATGTAAGTGGCTTTCATGTCTCAAAGTGGCTGCTATGGAAACGAGTCCTGGTGCGTGACAGAGGAGGAAAGCTAGCTGCACTGAGCTTAGACCACGGGGAAATTTCCACTAGATTTCCTATTGTATGCGGAGCCAATAAAGGACTGGGAATTACACTGCACTGCAAGTCTAGGAGGAGGTTACTAATTCAGCCTTGCCAGCTACCCTTTCTCAAGGTCCATAATTAAAAGTGAGCTTCAGGGCACTAAGCAGAGATCAGGTTTGCTCCCAACCTGAGGGGCTTGCAAATTGGCTGCTTTTGCACACTGCTTTCCGTCTTTTAGGTCAAGAGGGGAAGAATTCATACCTCTGTGTAGTAGAATAAATGCTCCTGTAATGGCTTGAAAGATTTGCCTCCACAGACATCTAAGATTACATATTAAGAAAGTTTGGGCTCTGGAAGAAGTTGTGCTTGCTGTGAAAAGTTACAGCTGTACTAGATGACTTCGTCTGCCACCTGCCCTTCACTGTACCTGCATAATTTGGAGCTTACCAAAACACTTAGTTTTCTACTGAAGAGTCTATGCCAATAGATACTGTAGGCAGCAGAAGTTATCTATATGCTCTAAGAAATGGGGGTTTTCTCAAAATTCCAAGTCTTGGAATCAGTTTCTTTAGGATATCACAACCTTGGTTTAAAATCTAGTCATATTAATACCCATAAACCATTCTTCTAAGCTTCCATCCCTTTCTGATATGATGCATCTCTGTGGCAGGCAGTCAGACACGAGTACAGCAAGGACAGTGGGCTACCTACAGGTCACCAGGTTGAAAAGCCCTGGCTGCCTAGCAAATGACAATTGTAAGGTGGGGCCCACCCCCAGGGTGACCTTTCCTCCCCTAGCATATCCCTGGTCATGCAGTTTGGACCCCCTGACCTTTCCTCCCTAGAGATAACTTCCGTGCCTCAGGGTTACTTCAGCTCCAAGCCCAGAAAAGCAGCAAAACTAGACAAGTGACCCCAGGGCTGACCTCAGGACCAGCTGTATTGGATAATGACCCCCCAGCCCTGGCACCGACCAATCAATCAGTGGAGACCTAGACCCTGAAAGGACCTGGAAACCTCTTGAATCTTCTATTGAGATCTTCCCCTGGGACCTCCCCTAACATCTCCACCTTCAAACCCTAGGAGGGAGGACCCAGCTCCCTCTCCTTCCTGAGAGCACACCTGTCCCTCTCCCCCTCCCAGTATTCCCCCTGCACTTCACCTTTACCTCCCTCACTTCTACTAGTAAGCTCAAGGGCCCTCCTTTAACTCTACAACTTGTTTCTTATGGCCATTTCTTACACAAATTGCTTCTTCTATCTCTGTGATTTTTCCAAATAAAGGTTTTCTTACAGTTTGAGCCTTGGCTCTGAATTCTTTTCTAGACAGAACTCAAGTACCAAGGTTGCTGAACCCAGGTTTGGTCTGACCCCAACCATGAGACACCAGATGCGGGTCCCGCCACCTTCAACAGGTTTGGTGCTGCCTGTCTCGGATTGTTTCATCACATTAAGCCAGTTGTCCTCGCCACCTTGGCTTGAAGGACATGACTGTGTTCTCTTTCCTCCTGCATCTTTCCCTCCAGCCATAGGGGGTTCTCTCTCTCTCTCTCTCTCTCTCTCTCTCTCTCTCTCTCTCTGCCCTTTGGCTTGGAAGGAACTTCTTTCTTTTCTTTTCCTTCTTTTGTTTCTGGAGTTAAGTTCAGGCTGAGTTGCTTTGAGCTTTTTGAAATCCTCCAGTGAAGCTAATGGTTAAGGGTTGAGAGACCCCTAGGCCAGTGGTCGGCAAACTGCGGCTTGAGAGCCACTTGCGGCTCTTTGGCCCCTTGACTGTGGCCACGAAGTTTCAATCGCACTATACATGTGCACCCGCACGTGGTATTTTGTGGAAATCCCAGTACACTGTCATAGTTCATTTGTTACAAATGAACACATCATTATCATTTAAAAGTCCATAGTTTAAGTTTCACTCTTGCTGTTGTCATTCTATGGGTTTTGACAGATGTTTAATTACCTGTATCCACCATTTTTAAGAATAGTTCAACCAGTCTAAAAAAATAAATAAATCTCTCTGTTCTGTTAAAACTTCATTGCAATTCCATTAGTAAACTTTTAAAAATGAGTCACACTTTAGGTACATCTCTAGTTTAGCTTATACATTGGCATCAGTGAACTCTAATGTTTTAGTCTTTGTGTTTGAAATGTTAAGCAAGAACTTGACAATTCTAATTAACCCACATTATCTTTTATTATATAATAATAGTGCTATGTAGAAATTAAAATCAGATGAAGTCAATTCATTAGACTTAACACATCAATTGCTCATCATTTCAAGTTTTTAGCTATGTAGACATTTGAATACCACCAAAGAGAACAACTATCATTTTTGATCACATAAAAAATGATTTTTAATTTTCAAAATTTTCTCAAGTGTTCTATAAAAAGTTTCTCTAGTTTTCTAAGAAATTCCAGCCAATGTGTTCCAATTGATAGTTGATAAATTGTAATTTTCTAATTTTGAAGATCACAGAGGCTCTGTACTAACTCCTAACTTATTTTATTGTGCTCTGGTTATCAGCTGGACGATGTCACACTCACTTTAGCTAATATCTATACTAATAAAAGGGTGATATGCTAATTAGACTGGATAGACCAACATCTTCCGGACATCCTTCTGGACAAAGCCATGGTGACAGGCCAAGGCAGAGGCAGTTAGGGGTGATCACGCAGGCAGGCAGAGGTGGTTAGAGGTGATCAGGCAGGCAGGCAGAGGTGGTTAGGGGCGATCAGGAAGGTGGGCAGAGGGGTTAGGGGTGATCAGGCAGGCAGGCAGGCAGGTGATCGGTTAGGAGCCAGTGGTCCCAGATTGCGCGAGGGATCCTGGATTGGAGAGGGTACAGGCTGGGCTGAGGGACGAACCTTCCCCCACCCCTCACATGTACGAATTTCGTGCACCAGGCCTCTAGTTAGTAAATAAACTGTCAGGAAACAAGGATATCTATCTGGAAGTAAAATAAGTCTCTAGTGTTCTTTCACCACTTTCTTTCACTCACTTTCATATTCTGATCTTTTCCCCATTTTACTACTCATTGCCATATTGTAAAGTTTATATTCAATTTAACCTAAGGATACTAAAGATACTTAGGATACTAAAGATTGGCTTATGCTATTTAGAACATTGACAGGTCTGTAATCATAGTAAGATTATTGACTCATAGTCTGGAAATGTGGCCTAAGTATACTCACATGAATAATGAGAATTTTGGGCTCTGATAACCTTTGGAGTAGAAGCACTCTGTTTAGAAAACAGCTGGTTTTAGAATTAGACTGCCTGTGTTCATTTCTTATCTCTATCTCTTGATTGCTTTTTACACTTGGGAAAATTATTTCCACCTCTTATATCAGTACCCTCATCCTTTATAAAGAACATGATCATTACAATACATACCTCATAAGGTTTTCTGCAGATTAACTTAATTAGAAATAGTAAGAATGCACAAAACACTGCCTCTCATATCCACAAGTTTCAATAATTAACTATGTAATTTGGGCTCAATTTATTTGTTTGTTAAATATAAGGTTTTGGATATCTTCTGAAGTGCAGGTTACAATGAAATTGCTAATTATAAAAAGTTACTAAAGGTGTTTGTGTGTTGTGAAGTATTTTCAGTTCTGTTCTGTTTTTTCACTGTCACATGCAGTCCTTCTAAAAAGTTGGAGTCAGCCTTTATTTTAAAGTACTTTAAACATTTTACTGAACTAATTTAATGTATTGGTATTAATGGAATTCTCATGATACAGAAGAATAAATGGGCTGTTAAGAATATTGAAAGAATTAGGGAGCTGTGAATTTAAAGTGCCCTCTTCAACTTTTCTCAGACATTATAAATGTAATCATTAATATGCTATTTCCAACTAAAGTTCAGCGTACTTGAAAGATCTCTTTTTTTTATGATTTAGAAGTGGTAGTTATAATATGTTGGAGAATAAGCCTTGTTTATTTTTATTTTATATAATAAGCATTATTCCCAAATCATAACTGAGCCAATTTTTCCTGTAGCTCTAAATTACCTATTTAATGTAAAACCAAGAAAAAAAATGGCATACAGAGCTGGTGAAGAAGTGTCAGTAAATATTAGAGTGTATTTTGGAAGTCTTTTCAGTATATAATTGATAAATACTAGTATATACTAGGTTGCTTTGGGAAACTATAATACATTAGAATTTTACCTTTGTAGTAATAATAATCGTAACTTATTAAATATACTAGAGGCCTGTTGCACGAAGAGATTCATGCAATAGGCCTTCCCTTCCCTTGGCTGCTGGCACCAGTTTTCCTCTGGCATCCGGGATCCAGGTCTTTGCTCTGGCTGGGCTCTGGCTGGGCTGAGACCCCTCCCCCCCACCCCCCTCCCAGCCATGAGGCCTCGCGGCTCTGCTGATCCCGGGGCCGTGAGGCCTTGCTGCTGGGCAGGCTTCGGGTACATTTGGCTTCGCTCCACCACTTGGAGCCTAGTATGCAAATTAACCACCATCTTTGTTGGTGGTTAATTTGCATATCACTTTGATTAGCCAATGGGAAGTGTAGCAAAGGTACGGTCAATTACCCTTTTTGTCTTTTATTAGATTGGATATTGATTGTGAGACTACAAACATGTTGCTTTTTAATCTTATCTAATACTAGAGATCTGGTGTACAAATTCATGCACCAGTGGGGTCCCTCAGCCTGGCCTGCAGGATCAGGCCAAAACCGGCTCTGACATCCCTCCAGGGATCCTGGATTGTGAGAGGACACAGGCCAGGCTGAGGACCCGACCTGTACATGATCGGGGCCGGGGAGGGACATAGGGGGTTGGCCAGCCAGGGAGGGATCACAGGAGGGCTCCAGGGCATGTCTGGCCCCTCTCTCTCAGTCCCAATCAGCCAGACCTCAGCAGCAAGCTAACCTACAGGTTGGAGCGTCTGCCCCCTGGTGGTCAGTGTACATCATAGCGAGCCTTAGCATATCATTAGCATATTACACTTTGATTGATTGAATGGCTGACCAGTCGACTCGACACTTAGCATATTAGGTTTTTATTATATAGGATAACAATGACCAGTGCTGAGTTGTTGTATAGCATTAACATCAGCACCACCCCTATTTAAACTCTCCTCAGCTTCAAAAATACCAGACACTAAGTTTCCCTGAATTCACTTACACATATGGTTCTGACCTAAAGTCTGAAATGAGAAATCATGTCTGAGATTAAAAAAAAAAGCAGGAAAGAGAGACCATTATTCTCCAGAGCCCATTGCCCCTGTGAAGATACAAGGTTCAATGCAGCTTTCAGGTGAGCGTCTTAAGAGGAACCTGCTTCATAGCTGCAGGCTGATACCATCTAAAGCAGGGGTCCTCAAACTTTTTAAACAGGGGGCCAGTTCACTGTCCCTCAGACTGTTGGAGGGCCGGACTATAGTTTAAAAAAAACTATGAACAAATTCCTATGCACACTGCACATATCTTATTTTGAAGTAAAAAAACAAACGGGAACAAATACAATATTTGTATTTACATGTGGCCCGCGGGCCGTAGTTTGAGGACCCCTGATCTAAAGCAACTTCCCCAGAGATGTTGACATTCACCGTGGTCCTGGGCTGAGCTCCTCCTCATCATGTATGTATGTGCTGTTGACTGACATTGGTGATGGTGGCTTCCCTGATTTTTGTGTCCTCAGAATTTCCAACAATTGTTTAAGCATTTAAACCCTTCCTACTGTTGATACAAAAGGTGGCTTCTGTTTTCTTGACTGAAAGTTGATTGACACACCTGATAAGAATCATCAGATCATTATCCCCTGTTACCATATCAGGGGTGTTAAGCTCAAAGAGGTTAGAAAATACGCTCAAAAATCACAGGACAAATGCATGGCTATACTGAGGTGTGTTCCTATTTTAATCAAAGGTGATTTTGCCCAATGAAGAATACCTCAGCCACACATTCTTGTATTGATTTTAACAATGTGTGTCTCACACTAAATTCATCTGTATTGCATCTGTCATTGAACACACACACACACACACACACACACACACAAAGGCTATATATGGCAGTCACATAGACAAACATACATTTCAGTTGGTATAAATTGATTCTATATAGGCAGCTTTATAAAGACCTTTATTTTACAAGCTTAATATATGCTCAGTTTTCTCATCCAAGTTTCCTTAGACCAGTGGTCGACAAACTGCGGTTTGGGAGCCACATGCGGCTCTTTGGCCCCTTGAGTGTGGCCACGAAGTTTCAATCGCACTGTACGTGCACGCCCGCACGTGGTATTTTGTGGAAAAGCCACACTCAAGGGACCGCAGTTCGCCGACCACTGCCTTAGGCTGAACCAAGCTTAAATACCTGGAACACCCTGAGTCTGCTGGTGCTATTGCAAAAAGACCATTAAAACATACAGCAGCCAGTGCAGGGGACCCTGGGACTAGACACATGAGGATTAAGAATTTTGCAGCAACTTAATTCCTCAAGAGAAGTGACATGGAATGAATGAGTGTATTTAAGGAAATTAAGAGTCAAAGAACACAATTTTATGGAAGAGGGCAATATGGAAGTAGGACTCAACAGACCAACTCAATTTATGTTTTGAGACACCTTAATCATCCAACACATAACTCAGTTCTCGGAAGCTTCTTTGGGTGAAGCCCTCACCTGTCAATCATCTACCCTCTAGCTCTATTATCACTGTATGCATGTTTTTATCACAAAAAAGTCAAACCTTTTTGCCCTTCAGGCAGGGGGAAAGAGACAATATCTTTAGCTTTGGAATGCTGAGAACCTAGAAAGCGCATAGAATACTGTAGATGCTTAATAAACAGTCATAATAATGATCACATTATATAATTTCCCACTCACATTTTTGAAGACTGATACCAGGACCAGTACAGAACACACTGCATCTATGACTGATGTACTTATTCAGAGCTGGAGAAATTGAGCCGTAGAGAAAGGCCACCTTCTGACTTCTGGATGAGCTGTTTCTGGAGAGGTCCTGGGACACATGCACCAGAGGCTCCCAAATGTCCTTTGCTACAGCTGGGGCAAAGGAAGCAGTCTGGGCGTCAGGAGATTACGGGGAGTGTCAACAGCACAAAACAAATAGAAAGGCCAGCGAGAGACACCTCTTTAAAAGTCAGTTGACCACCATATGAAGTCTACTTCTGGACTTTAATTCTGTTCCATTAATCCATATACTTCTCTCAGTGCCAATACTACATGATGTTAATTACTATGGCTTTATAGTTTTTGTTTTATCATTTAATATAACATAGCTATCATCTCATGTCAGTGTTCATGATTTTGAAAGTCTTTCTAATAGTTTTATAATTATACAGAGAATAAATAAATTATACTTTTTAAATTGTCCCCAATGGGTTCATAAAGATAGTCTCCTATGTTTTCTTTTAAAATGTTTATTGTTAGAAATGCTCATTTAGCCTACAACATATTTAGAATTAATCTTGTAATAGCATATATTAGAGGAACAGTAATTTTCATATGAGTGTATAAATGTTTCTGAATCACTACTTGAAAAAACTATGGATTGATTACTCATTGCCATGCAGTGCAACCTTTGTCATAATTTTTTTCCTCTGGATATTTTTTAATTATTTCATTAAATTTTTATAGTTTTATTTTTGAGCTCATGTACACCTGTTGTTAAATTTCTTTGTAGGTACTGATATTTTTCATATACCTGTAATTTATATATTTTTCTTTGTAGTTCTTTTCTGAATATTGCACACATAATCAGAAACTTGCTAAACTTTCCAATTAAATCTAAAATGTATTCTTTAGATTTTGTTGAATTTTCAAACACACACAACTCTATCTATGAAAATTTAGAGGCTTTATCTCTATTCCCAATCTTTGCACTTTTATATTTTCAGTGCTTTACAGCATTTTTCAATATTGAATAAAATGGAAATTTTGAGCATCCTTTCTTGCACCTGATTGCATACGGGAAGATTTCAATATTTCACTTTCAGCATGATGTTTTCAATTTTTTTTCTTTGTTTCTTTGTTGTTGTTTTGAGAAATATTTTTTGTTCAAATAAGAAAGTTCCATTCTATAGTGGCAAGAATTTTAGGAAACATTTAAAAAATCTATTTAGATAATCATAAATAGATTAATAGAAAATCATCAACTTTAGTCCAGTAAATATATTACTTGTTCATTGCCTTTTTTAGGATGAATCTCAGTAGTGATATTGGATCCTATATATAGGTGAATTATGTTAGCTAATATTTTTATTTAGAGTTTTATATCTTGTGTTTCTTAATTTAATTCATCTGTAATTGTCCAATACTTATCAACTTTAATATGAAGGTTATGACTTCCATGTAAAATAAAGAGGTGTATCCTCATTCTAGACCCTGGAATAATTTATGTAGATTTAAAATATGTTATTTTTAAATACTTGGTAGATTTCCCTAGTGAAGACCTCTGATAATGAAGTTTTCACTGCGATAAAAGATATAATTACTAATTTTATATTGGTAGTGTGTATAGGATTATATAAGTTGCTGGTTTGTTTTTAAAAGTACATTTGTTAGAAAAAATTTGCACACAATATCTTATTCTCTTTTTGTCTATTGGGCCTAAAGTGAAGAAATTAAGGTTTTATAATCCTGTTATTAGTAATAAGATATTTTTCTCTCTCTTTATCTTATTAACCTTGTGAGAGTTTTATCAATATTATTGACCTTTGCAAAAAGCTGATATTTAATCATAATTCTCTTTCATATATTTACTTTCAATTTTTATTAACTTCTGCTCTATCCTTGATTATTTATATATTTTGTTTTATATTTGTTTTATTGTACTTTAACTTTTTAGGATGGATATTTAGCCCTTCTGTGCCCTTGAGTATTTTTTTTTTCTTTTCTTTCAATAGCAGAAGTACACTGCTAAATAGCTGTTGAATTCTGGCACCATGATTGTCAATTTGTCTATTTGTTGTAGTTCTATCCATTTTTTTTCCTTTGTATAATTTGAAACCATATATTTGGACATACACACAACACATGCACACACATTTAGATTTGTTGTATTGTCCTGGTAGATTAAACATTTCATTTTTGTGAAATAGCCCTCATTATTTTTTGCAATGCATTTTAATCTTTTTTCATAAAGAAAAAATATATCAAAATTTATCTCAATGGACAAAACTGGGACATGCCATGTCTCTCTTTAGTGAACTTTCCTCTTTTACTTTATATCCACTGTTATTGACAGTGACAACTTCCAATATCCAATTATATTTCTGTTGTTATTGTTTCTTTTCATTGTGACACTGTATGGTAAGCTTTCTATGCTCTCTAACAAAACTATTATGAAATAGCAAGCAGGCATGGCATAAAGACCACAGAATCTCATGATTTTATTCTCGTGATTACAGTTTATATAAGCTAGTAGAGGGCTGAGAAATTAGTATAGTAAGTAATTTGGCTTTTGGAAATGAACAGCCTAAATTCCATTTTGTACTATGCTTTCCTTGTGAATATCAAAAATAATAAAAAATCCAGTGTTCACAGATAAAGGAAATGTTGTTACCTGGAATGGTTTCTGCCTTACCTCATCAGAAATAAAGAACATTGTCTGAAGTTCCTAAGATATGTCTTAGATCTCATGAAGTGTATATCCATAATAATGGGTTGTGTTGATTAAATTATTTAATCAATTCTTTAACCTGATTTTTTTAAAAAAGCTATTTTTAGAATGCTATTAGAATGCATATTTTAAAGATTCCAGCTAGGGAAAGGTTCCCTAAATGGAAAATTCATGTGTATCATTTTCATTGAAAAATAGTAAGTTAGAAAATTTAAAAAATGAGATGATTTCCACAAAACTTGTGAGGTTTCATGTGATACAGTATATCTCTAAATTCTCCCTCAACTAATTATTCTAGGCATTAGAACACCTTTATATTTTGGTTTAACTCTATCAATGTGGGTTTTTTTTTAATTATAAAATGAAATGAGTAGGAGTTATATTGACTTTCTATGACTTGTCATTTAGCAATCATGACTCTGTTTGGCTCACTGATTTTTAGTAATTTTAAATGTATATAAATCAGAATGTAGATCTGACATGAATCTAAAGATTTGTTAGGGAATCTGCAGAGGGCTCCTTTTTGAATTTAAGAATTCATGGAGACTGGGAAGAGTACGGTAGCGTGAAAACAGAAAATATCCTATACAGGTTGAATTAATCATGCCACTGATTTAACCGAATCTGAAATTGAAATAGCAGATCTGGGTGATACACTAGTACACACATATGGGTGCTGTGTATACAACAGGCACACAGTAGTTCCCCCTTTTCTGTTTGCTTTCTGCGGATTCAGTGCCCATGGTCAACCGTAGAGTTCAAAAATAGTAAATGTTAATTTCAAGAAGTAAACAATTCATAAATTTTAAATTGTGTGCCCTCCTGAGAAGCATGATGAAATCTTGCACTGTTTGGCTCCATCCTGCCCTACATAGAAATCATCCCCTTTCCTAGCATATCCAGCCTGTATATGCTTCTCGCCCGCTAGCCACTTAGTAGCCATGGTGTTGTCAGATTGACTGTCCCTGTATTTCAGTGCTTCTAGTCAAGTAACCTTATTTTACTTAATAATGGCCTCAAAGCACAAGTGTAGTGATGCTGGCACTTCGGAAGTGCCAAAGAGAAGCTGTACAGTGCTTCCTTTAAGTGAAACGGTATGTATTTATGGATAGTGAAAAATATCGTAAATGTAGGAGTTGGTACTAGCCACTGTTTCAGGCATCCACTGGGGGTCTTGGAATGTATACCCCAGTGATAAGGGCAAACTATTATATATGGTTAATTTGTTATAGTTGTGACAGTTATAGTTATGGTTATAGCTATAGTCATCATTGTGATGCATGTTTTTTGAAAAACATGGAAAATAAATTTAGAAAAGTATAAAAAAGATCAAAAATCAGAAGTAGGTATTACTGTTCACATGTTAACATAATTTTTTTTAGTCTTGGTCCTATCAATGCATATATATGTATAATTTTACCATATCTAAATTTTTAAATCTTTTGTTATGAAAGGTATTTAAAATTTTTAGGGAGTTTACATTTATAATAATATCAAATGTTGATTTGATTTATTATTTGTGTGTGAATATGCATTCATAACTTGACCAGTATTTCTGACTATGTCCTCTGAATTTTTTCATTTTTTTCTTTAACCAATTGGAAAGTGGTACCATTTTCTTATGTTCTAAAAATTGCAACATGTGAAATGAAATTGCTGGGATAAATCTTAATAAACATTCTTAAGTTTTGTGTTTCAGTCAGTATGATTTTCAAAATGGCTGTAATAAGTTTCACTCCCAGCAGCAATATCCAAAAGTGATAATTTCATTACTCTTTTATAGAATGGAATTTAATTATTATTTGTAATTATTATCTGTAATCATATCATTGCATATAAATTGTATTTTATTTACTTGCAGATTAAATGTTTATTGATTTTTTTTACCAGTGTTTGTGTTAGACACTGGAGAGATAATTAATAGATAGATGTGGTATGGACTTTGTGTTTCTGAAATTTACAGTAGAACAAGGAAGATACAAATGACTCAAACTAACCCACAAATAAATGTAAAATTACAACTGTTAGTCAGTGCTCTGAAGGGGAGTATGAGATCATAATCAGCATGTCAAATCACCTCTGTGATTCTTGTGAAATTGCTCTAAAGCAAGCATGTCAAACTCAAAGGCTAACATGGCTCAAATAAATGAGGCATGTGGCCCATGGGCAGTGAGTTTGACATGCTTGCTCTAAAGACATGTTTAGTGAACTTAGAACTAAAGGAAGAGTAAAGGCTACTAGACAAAGGATCAAAGAAGTGTTCTGGGGAGAAAAAATGTGTATAAAAGATCTGTGAGAGGAGAAAGCATTTTTCTTTGGCAGCAAGAGCAGTGGATTTGAAGCAGAGATCAAGATTTGACAATTTTGGTGCAGATGAAGCTGGAGAGATAGGTAGGTCACTATAAATAAAAAGATACTTCTTTTTTATTTTATTTTTTAATTATTGATGACATACAATATTATATTAGTTTCAGATGTACAGCCCCATGATAAAACATTTATATAACTTACAAAGTGATTGCCACAATAAATCTAGTGTCCATCTGGGACCATACATTTACTACAATATTATTGACTATATTCCCTATCCTGTATCTTACATCCCCACGAGTATTCTGTAACTACCAATTTGTACTTCTAAATCCCTTCATCTTTTACACCATTCCCCTAAACCTTCTCCCATTTGGCAACCGTCAAAATGTTTCCTGTATCTATGAATCTGTTTTGTTTGTTTATTTTGCTTTTTAGAATCCACGTATAAGTAAACTCATCTGCAATTTGTCTTTTTCTGTCTGACTTAATTCACTCAGCACAACACCCTCTAGGTCTATTCGCGTTGTTGAAGATGACAAGATTTCCTTCTTTTTTATGGCTGAATCACATTCCATTGTATATATGCACCATTTCTTTATCCATTCACTATTGATGGTTACTTAGATTGAGTCTGTATCTTGGCCATTGTAAATGATACTGCAGTGAACACATGGATACACGTGTGTTTTCAATTAGTGTTTTGGATTTCTTCAGATAAACACCGGCAGTGGAGTTAAGGGTCCTTTTTTTTATATCTTCATGTAGCCTTTGTTTTAAAGTCTATTTTGTCTAGTATAAGTATTGCTACCTCAGCTTTTTTGTTTTGTTTTGATTTGCATGCAATATCTTTTTCTATCCCTTTTCTTTCCATCTCAGTGTGCCTTTCAATCTGAAGTGAGTCTCTCATAGACAGCACTTGTAAGAATCTTTTGTTATCCTATCAGTCACCATATGTCTTTTGATTGGAGCATGTAATCCATTTGAATTTAAAGTAATTGTTGATAGATATGATTTATTGCCATTTTATTATTCATACTTTTTATTAATTTTTCCTTTTTTTAAAGAAAACCCTTTAACATTTTTTATAATACTGGTTTGTATTCTATGACAATGAATCCCTGGTGCTTACATTTCTTCAAAACTCTGTTGAAAGATTATTGTAATGCAGGGTTGTGATTGGCACAAGAAAATGAGTGACACACTATAGCTAAAAATGCATTTCTTACTACCATGTTATAAATCTAATTGAAAATTACTGTATTAAAAAGTCTTAAAAATAGTTAAGTAGAGTGAGTGCAAAAAATGGTCTGATAGAAAGAGCTCTGGCCTGAGCGTCAGAGGATGAGGGTCTTTCTTACTGTCTATTCTGCTTTGACTCTGCATACTTGGCGTGTGTAGTATATGCAGGTAAAGCTAGGAATTGCATCAGATATTTTTGCTACTATTTAATAAAATTGCAACTGAGTAAAGGTCTTATTAGCTTTATTCAACAATTCACAAATTGGTTAGCACACAATTGAGCAGATAGAAAGGAGCTCCAAGGAGCTATACTAAATGAAAGACATTCATAAGGAAAAGGGAGCAGAACAAGAAAGTTAGACTAGGCAAAATTTGGATTGGTTATTGCAAGGTCACTTTCCTTTTGGGGATGGCAGAGGTCTATCAGGTAAATTACCTAACTAGTGTTCATCAGGCAGTTCTTGATTGACTGGGAGAGCCAAAACTATAATTAAGGCTCCATTTGGTGACATGGGGCTTAACGCAACTCAATTTTGGACCTGTTGTCAATAGAGAAACCACCTTGAGAAGAAAGCTAAAGCTCAAAGGAGGGCAAGGCCAGAAGAATTACAGAAAAATAGTGTTGATAGAGTAGACTGCTATGTAAAACCCAACCTGCTGTTGGACCAATGACTGCCTTTTATTTTTTAAGCCAGTGGTATTTGTCTTCCTATGAACTGTAATTTTCACAACTGAATTATTTCTGATACAATAATCCTCCTGACCTCTTCCAGCTTTAATGTTTTCCATACTTAATATTTAAAATAATTTGTACTACATGATTCCATGACAAGATTTGGTTCCACATTAACCTGAAATTCCATCCAATGCATTAAAAAGTAGGCAATAGGACATATCTCAGAGAGCACTCCAGTGATGGTGAACCTTTTGAGCTCGGCGTGTCAGCATTTTGAAAAACCCTAACTTAACTCTGGTGCCGTGTCACGTATAGAAATTTTTTTATATTTGCAACCAAAGTAAAACAAAGACTTATTTTTTTGATATTTATTTTATATGTTTAAATGCCATTTAACAAAGAAAAATCAACCAAAAAAATGAGTTCGCGTGTCACCTCTGACACACGTGTCATAGGTTCGCCATCACTGCACTAGACCAAAGAGATACTTTTCTAATAGATGTGCGATCTTCAGTTTTTTTAGGTAATGTTTGAGAAAAAGAATAAATAAGTATTTAAATATTTATTAAATATAATGCTAAGTTAAAAGATTTCCAAAATTGCCAGGCTCGGTGTGGCTTTCACACAGTATTTCACATCTCTGATATTGTGTGTATTTGAAGAACATGTGTAGTCACTGTTGACTTCCGATGGGCCCTAATTGCAAGTACTGAGAACCAAACTATCAACCTTACATTTCAGCTGGAATTCGCTTCATTCCTCCTAAGCTAATATACCTCTTAATTTGTCAAAAATGGCTCTATTTTGCCTAGGATATAAATCCAACCCCCAGTGTACCTTAGCATAGTCCTAATCTAATAATGGCCTGACTCAGGGGCAGCAAACAGTAACCTCCTTGCCTACTGATCTAACTCTTTGGGGCAATTTGTACTCCTTAGTCCCCACTGGATCTGGCTGAGGCCAATATTAAGTATTTTCCTTCCCCTTCCCTGTTACCTCATTTGTCCTTCTTTAGAGAGTGAGTATGCAAATTAGAGAGTGAATTTGCATATTACCTCAACTAGTCCTATAAAGAGGTAATATGCAAATTCACTATCACTCCAAACACAAGAAGGCCACCCTCATGTGGTCAAAGATGGCCACCCCCGATGGCCACCACAGATGGCTGGCAGGGGAGGGCAGATGTGGGTGATCAGGCCAGCAGGGGAAGGCAGTTGGGGGTGACCAGGCCTGCAGGAGAAGGCAGTTGGGGGTGACCGGGCCAGCAGGGCAGAGCAGTTGGGTGTGACCAGGCCTTCAGGGGAGGGCAATTAGGGGCTACCAGGCCAGTAGGGGAGGGTAAGTAGGGGCAATCGGGCCAGCAGGGGAGCAGTCAGGTGTTGATCAGGCTGGCAGGGGAGTGGTTAGGGGGTGATCAGGCTGGCAGGCAGAAGCGGTTAGGGGCAATCAGGCAGGCAGGCAGGCGAGTGGTTGAGAGCCAGCAGTCCTGGATTGTGAGAGGGATGTCTGACTGCCCACTGGGGTCGGGCCCTAATGGGCAGTCGGACATTCCTCGCAGGGTCCCAGATTGTAGAGGGTGCAGGCTGGGCTGAGGGACACACACCCACCCCCGTGCACAAATTTCATGCACCGGGCCTCTAGTCATGTGAATAAGAATCTGCATCTCCACTCAGCTTCTACATAACACTTGCTCCCTGCCTTTTCCCAGGATGCAAGAGTATATGCCTGGGGAACATGCCAAGTTCTCTAATATCCTGAAAATGATAACCACTATTTGCATTTGGCAGTGTCTCTGGAATTCAGATCCTAGTAACTTACTACCTCTTTTCATGCTTTCCCATGTGTTTCTCTGATGCTATTTGCTCCTGGATTCTAAGTTATTAGTTGATATTTGCTTTACATCATGAGGTTGGGACTAGGAGAGCCTTAGTCCAGAGGAACAGATTTTTAAAAATCATTTCAAATGCCGCTGTGTTCTCTTGGGAAAGCTCTAAGGCTATGATATTGGAATGATTGTAGAAGTAGAGGTAAAGCAGTTGAAATTTAAACACAGAGATTGTTAAGTGTCTACTTATTTTCCATCTATATGTCACGTCCTGGGAAGGATGCTTTCCTTCTACTTGACTTTACGTGGACTGTTTACTAGAATCACATACTACATACCTGTCTCTTTGCTGACACCTTTTTATTTTTAATTATGAATTATCTTACAGTTGGACTTAGAAGGCCCTGAAGGCAATTACCCCCATGAGGGATTCTTCATTTTTTTCTTCCTCACTGTGAGTTTTGTGTACATGACATTAAGGATACAGATCCACCATATAGCATTACACTGTGTAGCTGCTGTTGTGCTTTCTTCTGTTCTTGCTTTATTTAAATCCAGGGTGCAAAACATTTATAGGAAGTAAATTTGGGTTAACATAAGCAACAGCTTGCCAGTAGAGTTTTTTATAAATTGATGTAATCTGTGTGGTGAAGTAGGCAGGAAAATAAGCCAACATTTGAGTGAAATACAGTAAAGGGGACTAAGCCATTAATGGCAACACTAGAATAGGTGACCTTAATGCCCCTTCCAATTCTGAGATTCTGTTATTCCCTAAGATGATAGAGAATAAAATATTGAAGATTCCAAGTGGGAAAGCAGGGTTATTTTAAGTTTAATAAAATCTGAACATTTTCATCTTTTATGTTCCTACCAAATAGGAGATTCAGTGACACTTAAGTTTGACCCAAATTTCTTAAGCCATTTTATATTTCTCTTGTTGTGTTAAATTTTTTTTAGCTCCCCTCCATTTCAAGAGGAACTCAGAATGTTTCTGATTACTTTTCCCTTAAGAAATGATGTGCTTTTAGAGAGCTAGATGGTGTTTTGAAAGGTCTAATAGAGTTTCTTATTAATTCTGGTGAGTGTTCTTTTTTGAAGTAGGAATTCACATTTCATCAGTTCTTGTGCTGAATTTATTGTTCTTGCTTATATAACCCTTTGCTATCTGTGAGAGATTCTAAAATCCTCCCTTTTTTGTGTTAAGTCACAGTTAACTCAGTGAGTATTTCCCTTTTAAAATAAATAAAACTGAGATACAAATAGGTTAAGTGACTTTCTAGAAAGCCACAGTAAAGTGGTAATGAATTTAAAAAATGCAATTCATTACTTCCAGCTTCTGGGTACATCAAGTTACTTTCATGGATTGAAATGTAAAAGATAAAAATCATGCAGGTTTTAAATTGGGCAAAATACTCATAAAGTATATTTTTATGTATATAAAATGAAAATATTTAGTTATTTTACATTGTGAAATTTTTCAATTTTAATTTCCACTTCTGACTAACATTGGCACAGCATTTTTTTCTATAAATAAACATATACAGCACTTTAAAAAAGCATACAAGATATATCAAATAAAATAAATTTTTATATAAAATATTGTAAGCAAAACATTACTACAACTAATATTATAGTAATGATAAAAATTTTAAAATTTTTTATACTTTAGAAAATTATTTTACTAGTTCAAGAAGATGTCTGTGATAAATGTATTATTTTTCTTCTCTCCTTTTATAGAGTAGAAATAAAAAACTCAGAATAGTTAAGAGCCTGGTATAAAGTCACATGAAATCAGACTCTAATTTATGTTTTGCCATTCATTCATGTATTTATTCATTAAAAATCATACTCATTGAGCACCAATCTTGTGTCAGGCAATGGATTGTTTGAGGTTACAAGAACACTGTATCTCCTATTCTGTTGAAACATACCAAACTGTTCGGATGTTCTAGAACTTGAAAACTAGTGATTTTTTTTCTCTTCACAAGAAGTCTCCAGAAAATTCATAAAGAAAAGATTTTCAAAAATGAAATCATAAGGAAATTCATTTATCCCTCTTCCTCATGGTCAGTGCGACTGCCTGATCCATGATTTCATTACCAACAAATGACCTATTGAATAGACTCCTAATTTGTTTTCTTGCTTCATTTCAATCTCCTATGCAGTTCAATTTTCACTGAAAACTCAGTTATTTTCAGAAATATTAGTACAATCATAGCACTTCTATACCCTTGGTATCACCTATTATATAAAATAGAAGCCTCAAAATTATAAATCCAGGATGTTCTAATTCATCACACAATAATTCCAATCAATCTTTCAATACTTTCCTCAAATAATTGAAGTTGACTTATTGTGATATATATCTTGACTCAAATGGCAGAAACTGATCCATAACATCATCTTCTCTGAATCTCAACTAAGACAAAAGTACATGTCATGTTAGGAAGTTGTGTTAAATAAAAGCTTTCAAATGTTCTCCAAATAACTTATACTTACTCTCTTTACCTTACAAAATAAATAACAAAACCTTGCTGCCAGCAAAGAATACTGGCTTTTAATCTCAATTTTTAAGACAGGTTATAAATTGTGATTTATATTGATCTTATATATTTATATCTTTTAATATTTGAATACACATGTATCAGTAATTATTAGCAGGTAAACATAACATAATTTTCTATTAAAAGGCACATTTAAATGATGATATACAATACAAAACTAATAATAAGTTAAAATAGTTTATTGATTGCCTATATATGTAAAGTAAAACCAGGTTAGTGGCATCAGATCTTTCTTTTTGTAGTAAATAATTAGCTAGAGTGGAACCTGTCTTTCTGCTTTTTGAATTTTGTATTAATTTGTTGGATGAAAAGCAATCTTTCTTACTAACATTGTTACTCCTAATTGGGGGGAAGGGGTGGGTTTTGACAGAAAAAGTAATGAATTTATGCTCATTCTAGCAATATCAGCATATGGAATGGTTGCATTTTCCTGCAACCATGGTTGAATTTTCCTAAGAAGATGCTGAAAGAGACCTAAAAGTATTACCAATAAGGAATGCCATTGCAGCTCAAACAAAGCAATAGGGTTTTTGCAGCCTTGGGAAAGCTTACATGGATTGTGTCCCTCAGACCAGGTCATTGTTTTATGCAAGATGAGTCTGGTACTTTGCCTAAAATGGCTTGCTTACCTTCCCTCCTTTCTCCATCTTATCTTATCCAGTTTTCCCTTGGAGTAATTCCTTAACAAATCACCTGAACCTAGAAAGAGTATCAGTAGAACTCCACTCTTAAGGGAAGAAAGGGAGGCATGAAGGAAAGAGGGAGAATAGGTCTGGAGGTGACACTGTGTGGCTTCTAGGTACTTTTATAATTAGTAGTCCTTTCCAGGTAAACAACTGTATCTACATTTATTTTTCATTGCTATGGGCCTAATGAGAGTTTTGCCCTTGTATCAATTTTTGTTATTTGTTGGGTTGTTTTTTTTTTAGTCCATGTGTTTTATCTCTCCCTTTGTGTATAATGTGCATCCTTAACTACAGTTGTTTAATGAGAATGGAATGTACTCTTTATTCTTTATGTAGGGAGCACTCAGCACATAGCAGATAAAGGATCACAGGGCTTGACCATGCCCCTTATGAACCACATTCCTAAAATTATGTGTTATAAATATAAGGGTGCAATGAGAAGTGTTAGAGGTGATCATTTATAAGCAAGACCACGATGAGGAATGATCAGGATACCCTCTCACCCACCAGTCAATTGTAAAAACCCAATACCCCACCTTCTACCCGGGCCCTGCTGCCCTGAACGTTTCTCGGATGTTAGGAAATACTATACAGAGGACCTGTGGACAAGTCACATGGAAGCTGGGGCTAACAGCTAAGAAGAGCAAAATTTATGACTTTTAATCTTGGTTCAAGTTCCTATTTTTCAGCATCCAAATGTTGCTAAAACCAGACACTCCCCAAAGACATTATATTCTAACTCATTTGGACTGTAATTTCTGGGAAATTACATTTTATGTTGAATGACACAAAAAAGATTTTGAATATAAAAAAGATTTTGTATTTTTAATTAATGAATTCATTAATTGTGTGTATATATGTACATATGAATGTATATGTAAATTTATATATAAATTAATATTGATAAGGGATAAGTGGTAGTAAAAATAAGACAGAAAGAGACTTCATGGATAAAAGCTTGAGTCCCGTGATCATATATCTTGGTATTGCCCTTCCTGTACCTGGGCCAATTTCTTTCTTTTTTTTTTTTAATTAAATCTTTATTGTTCAGATTATTACATTTGTTCCTCTTTTTCCCCCCCATAACTCCCCTCCTCCCAGTTCCCACCCCACCCTCCGCCCTCACTCCCCTCCCACTGTCCTCATCCATAGGTGCACCATTTTTGTCCAGTCTCTTCCCACATCTCCCACACCCCTTTCCCCCGCAAGAATAGTCAGTCCATTCCCTTTCTATGTCCCTGATTCTATTATGATCACCAGATTATTTAATCACTTGATTCTTAGATTCACTTGTTGACAGATGCATGTTTGTTGTTCATAATTTGTATCTTTACCTTTTTCTTCTTCTTCCTCTTCTTAAAGGATACCTTTCAGCATTTCATATAATACTGGTTTGGTGGTGATGAACTCCTTTAGCTTTTCCTTATCTGTGAAGCTCTTTATCTGACCTTCAGTTCTGAATGATAGCTTTGCTGGATAGAGTAATCTTGGTTGTAGGTTCTTGGTATTCATCACTTTGAATATTTCTTGCCATTCCCTTCTGGCCTGAAAAGTTTCTGTTGAGAAATCAGCTGACAGTTGTATGGGTATTCCCTTGTAGGTAACTGAGTTTCTTTCTCTTGCTGCTTTTAAGATTCTCTCTTTGTCTTTTGCTCTTGGCATTTTAATTATGATGTGTCTTGGTGTGGTCCTCTTTTTATTCCTTTTGTTTAGGGTTCTCTGTGCTTCCTGGACCTGTAAGTCTATTTCTTTCACCAGGTGGGGGAAGTTTTCTATCATTATTTCTTCAAATAGGTTTTCAATATCTTGCTCTGTCTCATCTTCTGGCACCCCTATAATTCTGATGTTGGTACGCTTGAGGCTGTCCCAGAGGCTCCTTACACTATCTTCGTATTTTCGGATTCTTTTTTCATTTTGCTTTTCCGGTTGGGTGTTTTTTGCTTCTTCGCATTTTAAATCTTTGACTTGATTCTTACGCTCCTCTGGTCTGCTGTTGGGTGTCTGTATAATATTCGTTATTTCAGTCCGTGTATGCTTAATTTCTAGTTGGTTCTTTATCACAACATCGAGGGTCTCATTAGATTTCTTGAGGATCTCACTACATTTATTGGTGGTCTCACCAGTCTTTTCTAGGGCTTACTAAGTTTATTGGCAGCTTCTAGACAGTTCTTGAGAGACCTTAAAAGTGTGGTTTTGAGCTCTATATCTTCCATTTCTGACATTTGCGTCCTGTTTCTTTGTCTCCGCATTTTTTTATCTTTTCTTGGTGCACCCCCTAGTGGTCTTTGTGCGCAGTCTTGTTGTAGTTAAGCCTTGATTGTTGTCGGCAATACTGGGTGTGATTTGACCTCCAGGCTAACTGGCTATGAGAGTCAGCTGTGTCTGCAGTGGGAGAGCTTCTGTGCTGGATCTCTAGGGTGGTGCTAATCTAGCGTTTGCCTGAGGCTATCTGGCAAATGGCTCTGCGCAGGGCTTGGGTGGGGCGGGTGCCTGGGGATCTACAGGGTGGGTGGAGTGAGCAGTTATGGCTGCTCTCAGTTCCTCCCTAGGGGCTCTGCCTCACAGAGTCCCAGCAACCGCTGCAAACCTCGAAGAGAAAGCTGCCTTCGAGTTCCGACCGAAGCCAGACAGTCCCGCTTCTCCCGTTTGAGTCTGGGTCCCTAGAGACTCACCCGGATCTGGAGTTCAGAGTCTGAAACTCCCTCCCGATTGAAAACAACAACCGCGCCCTCTGCCTCAAGCCCGCTCCGCGTGCACTCCGCACCTTAGTATTTCACTTCAGCACTGCGCCTCCTCTGAGACTGGGTATGATATTCTCTTTCCTCCTAGTTGTAGAATTTCCACTTAGCCAGCCTTCCCGTGGTTCTGGATGATCTCCGTTCCGTCTTTTAGTTGTATTTTTGATTGGTTGTTCGAGGCAGCAATCTCTGGCGTTAACCTATGCCGCCATCTCGGTTTCCCCCTACCTGGGCCAATTTCATTTTCACCTGGGGAACTACTGAGTTTTTGAACCAACAACTATATTTACTTATAGCATCATCATCATCATCAATTATATTAACATTCTTAAAAAGAACCGAGTAAAATTGACTATATATGTATGTAACATATTCAAATCAAAAGATAATTATGCCTTTTCCTTCCCCTGAAAGATTTTACGAAAAAATTTTTAAGCATAGAAATCTCATCATTAATTTTTGTTAATGGGTATGTTCATTTGGTTTAGGTAAAGCTAAAAGTGACTTGACATTTGTAATGCATTGAGCTGGTGGCTGGTTGAAAAAATCTTAAGATGTTTTCCTGCAGGAGAATGCTTTTGGTCAATAGCATGTAACTTTCTAGAAATAATAATATATAAAATGAAGTTGCCTTCTACAGTAAAACTTCTGGGGTTATTTTTTTTGTTTGTTTATCACAAGGAAGACGAAGTTATTTACAATGATCTGGATCACTGTATGATCAAAACTTTGATCAGATTCACTTTAAAAGTATTTTGTATTTAAGAATTCAACCAGATAGTTTATTTTTATTTTTTTAAAATACATTTTATTGATTTTTTACAGATAGGGAGGGAGAGAGATAGAGAGTTAGAAACATTGATGAGAGAGAAACATCGATCAGCTGCCTCCTGCACATCTCCTTCTGGGGATGTGCCTGCAACCCAGGTACATGCCCTTGACCGGAATCGAACCTGGGACCTTTCAGTCTGTAGGCCGACGCTCTATCCACTGAGCCAAACTGGTTTCAGCTGGTTTATTTCTTAAAGACTTCCTTATATGAGTGTGAGGATGGCTTCTAGTTCACCCAACACACAAGAATTCTGTAGCGTCACCACAAGTACACATTCCTCATTTCAACTCCAACTATACATATTTATGGCAGCTGCACATTCCATTCTCATTAATTAAAGTCCAAAGCCAGTAGTAATTGCTTCCTTATTTAATTTGCTTTCTGATTCAATGTCCTAGTGAGATTCTTTTTGAAAGGTCAGTAACTTGTCTTCAATTCATTCCATTAAATATCAGAAAAGAAAGGAACTTTATATTATTTAGTAAAAGACAAGGTACATAATCACAAAGTGAATAATGTTAATATCCACTTTTACTTAAAATAAATTGTAGCATTTTTCATCTTTTATCAGAACTTTAATTGGTATGTTAATAAAGGTATCTCATAAAACAACTGTATGTTAAAGAAGACAATAGCTAGCAAAAATATTCATTGTTGAACCATTTTTGTCATCTGAAATGGAAAAAGGATTAAAATAGATTATTAAATTATAATATTTGAAATAAGTTGTAAAAGGAACTTTTAGTAGTTATAGAAGACCAAGAAGTCACTGAGAACGTGGCCTCTTATTAGCAAACTATACCTAAATTTGAAGGCGAGATCCATAGGGTTTTTTACCTGTGCCAAATTATTCCTTTTCATTCAGAATCTCATTTCTGTTTTCATCTCCAAATAAGTCATCTGCTCCAGCAAGTACTGGTTAGTCAGTATTTAATGGTTAAGGTTTACATCTTGGCTTAAACACTTACTAGTTTCATGATTAGTATAAAGTTACTTATCCACACTAAGCATCAGTTTTCTTATTGGTAAAATGGGATAGTGAAATGCATTCTAGCATCTGTTTCATAAAGTTGCAGTGAGTACTAAATAATTAATGCAAAATGCTTTGCACAGGACTGATTATGTAGTCACTGATCATAAAGGTGACAGCTATTAGCATTATTATAAGTGTATCCTTTTCAGAACATCCCTCTATACTCATGATGAGTAGAAATGGTATCCTTGAATGCTTCTCCACTCATGCAACTGTTTCCAGCTCCTCTAGTGAGTACCTCTCTGATTGGCCTTGTGAGTCTGTATTATCGATATTATATACTGTTCACTTTTAAAATCTTTCCTCTTTATTAGAATAATTTCTCTTTCTCTTTCCATAAACATTTACCTGTTTCTTCACATTATAATTTTTAAAAATTTTATTCCTTTTTTTGGGTCCCAGTTCTTGTTCAGAATCTGAGTAAAGCTATGTTTCCTGAAAAGTGAGATATATATCATTATAGTATATTTATACATACTTGTGTGTGTGTGTGTGTATGTATATGTGTATATATATATATATATATATATATATATATATATATATATATATATATATATATATATAGTTTTTGCATCCAATTTCATGGGACTTCATAGCCTACATCACATTTCTCATCCATTTAGAAGTCATCTTGGGGGTCCATGAGCCCAGCCTTAAATATCTCTAGATTTCTAGAAAACTCAAACTGAAAAACACCTGATTCTGTATTGGAAGACTCCAGTTTTCCTTTGCTTAAGAGCATAGAAAAAATAGATAATGATTAAACACTTGGAAACTCAATGTGAAGCCAAATTGAGTAAAAAGTAGAACCATTAGTAGCTTCAAAAGAGGGAAGCTGAAGTCTTGTAAGGGGGTGTAGGGATATATCATTAAGAACAGTAAGTGCAGATAACATTGTGGAAAAGTTGGAGGTAAGTGAAAACAAAAAAAGATCTGTCAGTCTCTTGTTTGAGATAAAAGTACAAAGAAAGAGGGGTCCACAATGGATGCCCAACAGTGGAGGTGGACAGGGTTTGAGGATGCTTGTGTGAATAAGGGAAGAGAAACCTAGGGCAGCCAAAGGTGAGCATATGTAACTGACTCTCTGTTTCTGTATATTGGGCCAAGTTAGCAGATTCCAACTTTGTGTTCAACATTTGGTGGGCTAACATACAAGGTGAAACATCAGTAGAGGCTTTTAAAGACTTTTAACTCCTTGCCATATCAAAACAGGTCTACTGTTGGAGATGTTTGCTACAAGAGAGGAATGAAGCACATTTCATCTTTCATTGTTTCTTTTCATCTGGCATAGCAACCAACACATAATAAATGGTCAGTAACTATTTGTTAGCAGTTTTACTAACCAGACATGTGTCTGTGCAAGAACCTGGACAATTCCATTGTACACTGGCAAAAGTTCAGCTTATCTCAGCTTTTAAAGGACTTTTCCCATCAAAGAGAGGCACAGGTCTTTTGGAAATCAGTGTGGGAAATGGGAAATACAGTGAGGAGGCAAAGGGAGTGATGGAGTAAGTGTCCCGATGTCCAATGCACTCATGCGGAAAATTAACTGTTCCCCATCTAGGTCATTAGGATGACTTGGGAAGACTCAGGTAGGCTTAGTGATTAGGCTGCTCTGGTAGGAATTCAGAACCCTCAATTTTGTTATTAGTTTTCTGGCTTTTGACCTTTTAAAAAAGTAATTTCAGATCTCATTTTCTCTGGCTCTTAAATAGAATCATACTTGTCCATAAGGCAATTTTAAGATACTTCGATGAATGATGTTACACATCTTTAAATGCAATTCTCTACTGATTAACTGGAAGACACATATTTCTTTATTTGGAAAGTGTCATATATTTCATTAGCCCTTACTATATAAAATGTCTGAAATAGGCTACAAGTAAAATTCCCACTTTGCCAATATGGAAACCAAATAATCGAAATACAAATAAAGGGATCAGAAATCAGAATTTCAGTGATTTATTCCAAACATGACATCGAATAAAGAACTTTAATAGGAGAGACCAAGATGGCAGCATAGGTAAACACCTGAAATTGCTGCCTCGCACAACCACTTCAAAAATACAACTAAAAGACAAAACAGACATCATCCAGAACTACAGGAAGGCTGGCTGAGTGGAAATTCTACAACTAGAAGGAAAGAGAAAAGCACACTGAGACTCAGAGGAAGTGCAGAAGTAAAGTGCAGAGGTACGGAGGCGCATGCGGAAAGGGCTGGTAACTGAGGATGTGGTTGTCTTTTTCAATCGGGAGGGAGACACACACTCCTGACTGCTCTGAACTCCAGTTCCGGGATAGTCTCTGGGGACCCAGACTCATACGGGGAGAAACTGGAGTCTCTGGCATCAGGTGGAACTCGAGGGCGGCTTTCTCTCAGTGGTGCTTGCAGCAATTACAACTCCTTAGATCCATAAGGGACACACTTAGGGCGCAGACTCAGTGAGCACCAAAGCGCCACTGAAGCAAGTCTTGCCCCAGAAGGGTGTCTTCAGCACAGAAGTTCTTCCACCGTAGACACAGCTGATTCTCACAGCCAATTGGCCTGGAGGTCAATTCCTCCCAGTGATACCTACAACAATCAAGGCTTAACTACAACAAGAATGTGAACAAAGCTCACAAGGGGGTGCACCAAGACTGTCTACATCAGGTAATTGGGAAGGCTGAGCAACTGGGCCCTTTAGGACACCTAGCACAGAAAGCCACTCTGTCAACACAGGGAAGCAGCCAAAATGCGGAGACAAAGAAACAGGTCACAAATGACAGAAATGGAGGAAAGCAAACTACTGGATATAGAGTTCAAAACCACAGTTATAAGGTTTTTCAAGAATTTCCTAGAAACCACCGATAAATTTAGTGAGACCCTCAAAAAATCTAGCGAGACCCTTGAGGTTATGAAAAAGGGCCAACTAGAAATTAAGCATACACTGACTGAAATAAAAAATATTATACAGAGATCCAACAGCAGACTAGAAGATCACAAGAATCAAGTCAAAGATTTGAAATACGAAGAAGCAAAAAACACCCAACCGGAAAAACAAAAAGAATAAAGAATCCAAAAATATGAAGATAATGTAAGGAGCCTCTGGGACAACTTCAAGTGTACCAACATCCAAATTATGGGGGTGCAAGAAGAAGAGAGAGAGCAAGTTATTGAAAACCTATTTGAAGAAATAATGACAGAAAACTTCCCCCACCTGGTGAAAGAAATAGACTTACAAGTCCAGGAAGCAAAGAGAACCCCAAACAAAGGAATCCAAAGAGGATCACACCAAGACACATCATAATTAAAATGCCAAGAGCAAAAGACAAAGAGAGAATCTTAAAAGCAGCAAGAGAAAAACAGTTACCTACAAGAGATTGTCAGCTGATTTCTCAATAGGAATTATGCAGGCCAGAAGGGTGTGGCAAGAAATATTCAAAGTGATGAATAGCAAGAACCTACAACCAAGATTACTTTACCCAGCAAAGCTATCATTTGGAATTGAAGGTCGGATAAAGAGCTTCATAGACAAGAAAAAGCTAAAGGAGTTTATCACCACCAAACCAGTATTATATGAAATGCTGAAAGGTATCCTTTAAGAAGAGGAAGAAGAAGGAAAAGGTAAAGATAAAAAATTATGAACAACAAATACATATCTATCAACAAGTGAATCTAAAAATCAAGTGAATAAATAATCTGATGAACAGAATAAACTGGTGGATATAATAGAATCAGAGGCATAGAAAGGGAATTGAGTGACAATTCTCTGGGGGAAAGGGGTGTGGGGATTGCAGGAAGAGACTGGACAAAAATCGTACACCTATGGATGAGGATAGTGGGGGAGGGGTAAGGGCAGAGGGTGGGGTGGGAATCGAGTGGAGGGGAGCTATGGGGGGGGGAAGGAACAACTGTAATAATCTGAACAATAAACATTTAATTTTTTTAAAAAGAACTTTAATAAATCATAATATTGAGCCATAAAACATAGTAATGTCTACTATCTACACTAATAAAAGAGAAAAATGGTAATTGGCGTATGATGATACCCTTTTCATTGGCTAATCAGGGCTATATGCAAATTAACTGCCAACTAAGATTGGCAGTTAACTGCCAACAAGATGGCAGCTAATTTGCATATGTAGGCACAATGCAGGGAGGCGAAAGGAAAAGCAGGAAGAAGCCCCCTGCCACTGACAGTGATCGGAAACCCAGGGGTGAGCTAAGTGCTGGGGGGCAGGGCAAAGGCGGCCCTGGGGCCACCTTTGTCCTGCCCCCCAGCCATGATCGGAGAATCAGGTGCCTTTTCCGCCCTGGCCAGTGATAGCAGGAAGTAGGGGTGGAGCCAGCAATGGGAGCTGAGCACTGTCAAAGCTGGCAGTCCCAGGAGCTAGGGGTCCCTTGCCTGGGCCTAAAGCGGAGCCCACGATTGCGGGGCCGCTGCAGCTGTGGGTCCCCGCTGCCCGGGCCGGACGCCTCAGCCAGAGGCATCCTGCAGGGGCAGGGGCGGAGCCCGCGCGATCGCTGCCACTGCAGGTCCCTGCTGCCCGGGCCAGACGCCTAGGCCAGAGGCGTCAGGCCTGGGCAAGGGGCCGATCCTGCGATTGGAGGGTGATGGGGGTCAACGCCTGAGGGCTCCCAGTATGTGAGAGGGGGCAGGCTGGGCTGAGGGACACTCCCCCCCCACACACACACACACCCAGTGCAAGAATTTCATGCACCGGGCCCCTAGTATCTAATAATAGTGGTTAACACAAAACAATGATCATGTGCAGGCACTAAGAATTTTACATATAAATTCAGATATCTTGACAATAGCCCTGTAAGGTAGATACTATTGCTCTCTTCACTGTGAACTTGAAGATTCTGAGAAATAAAATAACTATCTACTACTCTTGGGATCAATGAGTAGCCGAACCAAGATTCAAACCTGGGAAAATGGATTCAGAATTTGGGCTCATACTACTTTGGTATACTACATATCAAGTTGGATAGTTTTTCAAGTCCAAAAAGTTATCTCTACTTAAACATTACCTATCAACTTCGTTCGACTATTTAAAAATTGATTACAAGTCATTTCTCTTGTTTTTTTAAGGCATTAAATAAATGCATTAAATAACATATATTTAATTTGTACCATGTGCAAGGGACTAAGTTTTACACTGGTTGGATGAAAAGTTGAAGAAGACAGTGTTGGTTTCTTGGCATTTTCTATATTCAAATCAGACACAGGACACCCTCAATATCAGTATGAAAGGGAAAAATAGTACAGAAAGATATTTACTATTTAAATGGCCAAAGTTAACCCATTGCTCAAGACTGTATGACAATACAGACCAAGACCTAAACACTATGAAACAAATTAGCAGTTCCATAAAGATTTTGTATTGGTTTGTTTTTAAGACTCAATGTTTCAACTATTTCCTAAGCTCCACTTAACACTCGCATGCACCTCGACAAAATTACCAGGAGTGAAACTTTGCATTTTAGAAATAATCAACATAAACCTAAATATTTTATGGCTGATATGTTAATGGGTAATTCAAAACACAGTGGACCCTAAGCACTTGTAACAAGTCAGGGTAAGGTCAATGTATATTCAGATCCAACGTCCTTAACCTATAGCTGACTGCAGCCACAGGACATTCTTTCTAGTCAAAGCTTGCTCTTATCCTCTGCTAAAACTTGCTGATAGATTTAAAGAAATATTATTATGTAGATACATGTCAACAAACTCTTGTAAATTCATTTGTTAAATGAGCCCAGAATATCCTTTATTAAAATGCTTGTGGATTTTTAAAAAATACTCTAATCATAATGGATGGCTCAGATGCTTTATAAACCATATTTTCTAAATCATGTTAGTAGATGAAAGGTCATGTTTCATGTAAAACAATGCATTGTTTTCCATCTAGTTACTTTTGTATAGAATAAAAAGGGTTTAAAAATATCCTCATCCAAGGATAAGGTTTTTTTTGTTGCTTTTTAGAGAGAGAGGAAAGGAAAGAGAGAGAGAAACATCAGTTGGCTGCCTCCCAAGTGCACCCTGACAGGGGATACGATTTAGTTATGCACCCTGACTGGGAATCAGACCTGCAACCTTTTGGTGTACAGGGTGATGCTCTAGCCAGCAGAGCCGCCTGGCCAGGGTTAGTACAAAAAAGAAAGATTTTGTTTGAGGAAATAATTTCACCAATTTTTTAAACCATATATACTACATACATTATATTCCAAACTATGACAAAATGTAATGGCTGGCTTTCCATTTTGAAATCTTTTAGATGGAGAAAAATTTTCCTCTTTTATGTTTATTTGTTTTCCCCTACAGACTGTGTATAGCCATTTACTTGTGTTCAACTTTCTAGAAATGAGTTATGATCAATATAACTAATCAGAATTATGAGCATATTTGTCAGTCAATGGCTACAATTTGTGCTTAGGATGCTACTTAAATAGTTTGGATGTATTTATGAATGTGGCTTCTAGAGAAAATGAGAGACTGAGAATCACAATTTCTAAACAACTTAAACTGCATGTGAGACAAACATTGGTCTTTTTAGGGTAATATGCCGTATGATAGATGGCCAGTTAGTCTTTTGCTTAAGTTATAGATTAATCCATACAGTATAGTGCAATGGAAATGGAATACTTTGATTCAAAATGGTAATTCATTTATGATGTGAGAGCACATGTTGTAAGTGTTGAGCTTAGTAATAGGCAAAATTCAGCAGGAAACATATACTATCTGTTTTTCTTTAGTAATTTATATTGAGAGAAACACAATGTGTAATATAGTAAATACTCAGTGTCTATAACTAGACTCATCAAATAAAGACACTTAGGAGTAATAGACATAGAAATGTAACTAAAATAGGAAAAGACATTCAGGTGGCAATTATGGAGGATAAGCTTAGCTGTATAAAGAACGGATGGGATAAAACTTCTGTTACAGTACAAAGCCATAGAGTCTAAACTAGCCTTAGAGTCTAAATTCCCTAGAGTGGCTTGCATAGTTGAAGTAAATGATTATTCCCACTCTGTGAATAAGGACATATCAGAATTTTCTAAGCTACATCTGGGGAAAGTGACACTTTCACTTCCATTAGATGTTATGACTTCATGCCAGTGGAATAGAGAGATGTGCCTTTTGTCAGTTTCGTCTGATAGTATGAGCAAATATAAGAATACTAATAAAGAAGTTCAAGCCAATGATTTATGTTCTTTAGCTCTTTCCACCATTGCAACTTAATAAATCTTGGTTTCCAGATTGGATAGTACTAGCTCCTCAAAGATAATACATCATCATTCTCAATCTGCTCTTTGAAGGGGGATATTGAGCAATATCCCATCAACTACCTTTAGTTATGAAGGAAAAAAAAAAAAAAACCACACACACCTACCAATTCATGCAGTATGGTTATGTTGACCAATGTCACCCCAATCAATTTAATAAATGAAAAATAAAATCAGTAAATAAACCCTTTCCTCTTAAAAAAAGAAAGAATAAGGAATTCCATCAAGTTCAAAGACCTTTCGAGTTGCAGGCTGGGGAAAAATCAATCACATAACTCCAGGACAACAAAAATAATATCACAACCAGGAGCCAGAGCCATCAGGCACCAGTTTTTTAGGTTTTAATTTAAGGAACATGTTCAAAATCACCACTTCCATCTTTTTGCAATGCAGTAACTGGGTTATATTAATAGGGTTTATACGTACCATCAGTGTTATAAGCAAGGGTCATCGCAGCTAATAGTTCCAGTTCTAAATCACACATAAGATGGAAATAGTAGCTCCAAGAATTTGCTTTAGGAAGCCAGCCCTTCAGGTTATGTAGGTTTAATTGTGATGTTAGTGGTAAGCACCCTACTGGCTTGCATAGTTAAGTAAATGTGTGTTTCCAGTCTGTGAATAAGGGCATGGCAGAATTTTCTATAGAATTCTCTTATAGTGTTTAGAATCAAGAAAATATAGTTGATTTCATATTAGTATTTTACATTAGAAAATCTTAAGCATGGGAGTTTAGATTTTTAAGTTGAAATCTTTCTAAATTTAAAAACAATACTGCAGTGTTTAAGATGACTCAGAACCACCTTGTTAAAGGTTCAATGTGTTACAATTTTAAGAATCACCTGTGTCTATAAAGGTTTGTCAACCTAATAATGGAGGAACTTAAAAAATAAAATCAAGTATTTCAAAGTTTCTAATTAGTGGAGAGACTCTATGCAGAACCTAGCATAGTTTAAGTACCCCATATTGCCATTTAAATTGTGTTGGACACTATAAACCAAATTTAGAAAATTTAGTTTTTAATAAGCATCCATTTGGAGGGGGGTAAGGGGAAGACAATAATTAAGTGTAGTCCAAAAGATATCAGTGTGCATGCTCTTAAGGAGGCACACATTAATGTTCCTGACAACTTCAACCTTATTTTTCAGGTGTGATCACATAATGAAGCTTAAGTATTTAAATGTAATCATAAATTAGATAGAATACTAGCCTCTTGTGAGCAATAGGGATTTGGGAGCAAATATAATCTCCAGGTAAAACATTATCTTTATATTTTATTAATAGCAATAGATAATTTTCAAGGATTTTTCAACAATAAATGCAACCCAGAGTGAAAAGTTTAAAACTCAGACCTTGAGTTCTTATCTGATGGAAAATTTAAAAATGAAATCAATATTTTGTGAACAAAAAGTCTGGTGAGCTGTGTGCACCTGGAGAGAATATTTTCATGGCTCAGTGATGCTACTTAGTAAGTGAAAATCATTGAGGCATAACTCTAGAAGGAAGTTTGGAAATTAAACATTCAGCTTTTTTATAAGTTACTGGGCAGTGCAAATTATTTTGTCTAAACTCTGGTTTTTAAAGCTCGCTGATTCCTACATAATGGCCCATCAGAGTAATATAACTTGTAGTTGTGTGTGCTTTTTATCCCCTTGAGTTTATTGATATTTAATTCCACATTTTGAGTCACTTTGCATCAGTACTACATAAAGATTTTAGAAAAAGAAGTTATTTAAGGTGGAGAAAATAATGGCATTTTTTTAAAGAGAGGAAATAAGCTGAAAGTACTAGCTCTGTGTGGGTTCCTATAAGCATCCCAGACCACTGGGGCAGGAGTACTGACATTTAAACATCCCCATACCTTCACCAGGAGATTTCTGTTATTCACCATAACCAGAACCTCCACACCTGCCATGGAGCTCTGCAGCAATGAGGCACTTTGGTTCTGCCCAATATTGTTGGATGGCAACTTGCCTGATTCTAGAAAACACAGCAGAAAAGTTACAAGAAAGACATATTTTTTTTTCCTTGAAAGAGTGAAAGAAGTGATGCTTAAAAATGAAAGAATGACTATGATTATAAACATAAGGAGAAGTTTGGTCAGACAACATGCCACTTAGGAAAAACATCAAATAATTAAATAATGCATTGCCTTTGCTAAGCAGATAAATGGCTGTGTCAACCTGATACAAGTGAAATGCAGCCCTGATTCTTCTACTTTTTTGTCTAAGGCTTTCTCTTTTTCTGTTATCCTCAGTATTCTTCATCTGGGAATTCAGGGATCTAGGCTTCCTCAGTGGGCAAGAAGCGCCACATGCGATGGAACTCTTCAAGGAAAGAATCTGTTTCAAATCCCCCAGCTAATTGTATGTCTTTTGCTGTCTCATTAAATCTCAGCACACTTTCCTCTTCAGATACAGCTGGTTAACCTAAGTGTGATAGACACGGGTAAGTGCCTGCAGATCTCCCTCCAGAAAGCACTGCTCTGCTGCAGGGCTGTGGTCAGTCAGCTCTTTTGAGATCAGCCTCAGCTGCAGAGAGCAGTGTCACCAGAGGCCGGGACTTTCCCTGGGGAGTGCAGACTGAAAGGGTGCAAAGGCTGGGGGAGAAAGGCTGTCACAGCTCCAAACACGCCAACTCTGATAGATAACGCTTGCTCCAGACCTCTCCCGCAGGTTGACCAAGTCTTTGTAGGACCTACACCCGAGTTCAGTTTCTTCCTCTGCCCCATCCTGTCTCCTCACTTTTTCTTCCACAGGTGCTGATCTCTAATTAGCACCTTACACCCCAAACTCCATCCTAGTGTAAGCTCCCTGACACTCCAACTTCTGAGGCCAACTAATTCCTATTAGATGGTTGTTAGCAAGTAACAGCTTAATGTGCTGCACTTCCCATGTGTGTTATAGTTGAAGGAGAGATGTCTGAAAACACAAAGACTTTACCCCAAAATACTTCTTCTAACGCTCTAGGATTCTCATAACTTGGTAGGCTAAAAGTTTTTGCAGATGTTTGGTGGGCAGGTAAGACTCCCTTTTCAGTGGACCTTATTAGGAGGCTACTCATTCCTTATCAACCATTTTACCAATATAGATAGAGAAAACATCAAACTAATTATCTGTGAAAGGGCAAATGATTTCACTTGATTATATATGTAATTATTTTAAAACCAATGTGTCGGATACTGTTTTAAATTATGTACATTCATTGTCACTTATCCATTTGTGGAACAATCCATATCTAACCTTATGGTTAAATGAACTGAGGCTCAGAAAGATAAAAGAATGCATCAATTATTAAATATAATAGTGAAGCAAAGCAAAGGAATAAGCCCAAATATGTCTGACTTCCAAAGTCTACAATTCTGGCTTTCGGGAGGGAAAAAAAAGGATTAAACTTGGGGAGAAAAAATAATGCTGATGCCACTACCAGCAGTTGGGAGCAAAGACACAATAGAACAGTAATTTTCAACTGGTCTGATGCGAGAATTTTTAAAACCTGCACTACCTGACTATTTAGTTAGGGGCACTACCTCTTTTCCCTTAGATCAGTGGTTCTCACCCTTCCTAATGCCACGATCCTTTAATACAGTTCCTCATGTTGTGGTGACCTCCAACCATAAAATTATTTTCATTGCTACTTCATAACTGTAATTTTGCTACTGTTATGAATTGTAATGTAAATATCTGATATGCAGGATGTATTTTCATTGTTACAAATTGAACATAATTAAAGCATAGTGATTAATCACAAAAACAATATGTAATTTATATGTGTTTTCTGGTGGTCTTAGGCGACCCCTGTGAAAGGGTCCTTTGACCCCCAAAGGGGTCGCTTCCCACAGGGAGCCAGCGGTCCCAGATTGCAAGAGGGAAGTCCGACTGCTGGCCCTGGGATTGGGCCTTAACCAGAAGTTGGACATCCCCTGAGGGGTCTCAGATTGGAGAGGGTGCAGGCTGGGCTGAGGGACAACTGCCCCTCCCCCTGTGCATGAATTTTGTGCACCAGGCCACTAGTCAAATATAAACATGACAACAGCCAATACAACAATAGCTGTTTGGTGTGAATGAATAAAAATTATACACATTTTTTTTTGAGATCAGCAAAAAATATAATATATTTTTTGGCATGCCACAGAATTTTAGTAATTGGTCAGATGAGAAAAGTTGAGAATTGCTAAAATAGAAAGATAATAAAAGCTTAGAGGCCTGAGAGAATTTCATGACTAATTCTTTTACTTTGAGATTACCCTAAATAATGTCATATGCTCCATAAAATTATTTTTGCATATAGTTTGACATAAAATAATAAAATAGAATACTTTCACTTGGGTTCTCTATTTATAAACTAAAAATTCTAAGAAGGTAGTAAAGATCAATATATTCCTATCAAGATCTTCAATAATAACAGACTAAAATGTAATAGAAGCTCACCATTCTAACGTACTTACTGAGTGTCTAGAAAATACCATGTGAAACACAAAGACTCATTACCTTGATAGCTTTTATTATCTACATGCAGTCAAGGTTTTCAGGTATCTAATGATAAACTCCGGAAGGAAACACACATCAGGATGGTTGCCATGGCAACTGAGACCAACCAACCACAAACATTTTAGTAGGGCAGCAGCACTGTCAGTGATAAACAGTCCCAGTTTGACACAGGAATAAAATTGGCATTCTGAACCTGAATAGAGCAGGAACACACATAATATAGGCACACATGAGTGCTGCGGTAGGACGTGTTCTAAAATTCTATTTGAAACCAAAATCATTACTGCTCAACACACTCCACTAGTTGCCAGGGGATGTTTAATAGCCCATTGTGCACAGAGTTCTCATCAAGTTGAAGCTGTGGTTGGCCTGCCATCACCTTTAACATAATTTTGCATGGTTGCACTCCATTGAGTCTAGGCACATAGATGATATTTTGAATGGGGCTTTCAGGGCACTAGAAAACTTAAAAAGTTTTCAATGAGCGCCTTCAAAATAAATGGACGCAGAGGTAGCACTCTAAGGTCGAAGCTTAATTCATGGCCCCATCTATGAAGCAGGTGTGGAGAACCAAGTGAGAAGACTGTGGTCTTCCTCCTGTCCCTTCAGTCATATCACACGGGCATTTCCAACTTCCTTGATATGTGAGGCTGAGTTCAAGTTGACGGCCTTCTGGGAAAGCTAATTGGATTGTCATTTTTTTATAGTCAAGACTAATACCCTGCATATTGGCTTTGGCACATGGGGTAAGATAATTCAGTGTGTAGATACTATACTGAACAGTGAAAGAATCCTACAGTGTTTTCAGTACATAACAGGCATCTGGATTGCAAACACCACATTTTAGTTAGTATATTCACCCCAAAGTGTTCATTTGTTTGTCCTGAATAAATACAAGCATAATATGCTCAGAAAATTGTACCGTGTATTTCTTGCATCGAATCACTGGGCCCTGTTCGAGATAGAAATACTTCCAGTGTGGCCTCCTCTGGCCTGACTTCCAAGGCTGGGCTGGGTACCCTTTTTCTGTCTGCGTCAGGAATCCTATATTAATTATCACATTATTTTGTAATTTTTGTATACTGGCTTATCTCTGCTTTTAAATGAAATATCTTTGAGGGTAGTAACCCTATGTGTATAGATGTCGTATATCCCCAGGATCTTTCCAGTAGCTAGCTCAGAGTAAGTGTAGAGTGAATGTTTTTTGACTGATTCAGTGGAGAACACATGTAACTCATTCATTTTGCTCGTGGAACTCCTGTTAACTTCTGGCCTCCCCTCCGATGCAGCTGCCTCACACTGGCACTTGGTAGCGTGGGCCTTCCTGATCTACGAGGCGATGAACTGGAAATGAGAGGGCAGTGACTATGTTTTTAACCTTTTTAATTAGACTCAGACTCATTCTGAATTATCAGTTACCTAATGTTTCCAACCAGTCTTACCTATTAGACTTCTCCCTGCCCAGCTCCCTCAGATATACACATTATATCTAAGATCTAGCATATTTTTATTTATCACATAGACAGGTGCCTTCCTGAACTTGTTTTGACTCCCTGCTTCACAGGGAAGCAGCTCACAGAGCTCTACTCAGATTGTCCACTCTTAGCCTCTGACCTGGGTCTGCCTCCAAATCTGCTTGTCATAAATAATTCGCATGATGAGCACAGATTTTATCTTTTGAATTTTTGCACTGTCTTTATGTGAAGACATGTCCAAAAATCTCATACATTGGCATCATGAAAAGCCAATGACATGTAAGTGAGATGATACAGTTTTTGTCCTTCTGTGACTAATTATACTTATCATATTGTCCTCCAGGTTCATCCATGTTATTACCAATGAATAAAGCTATAATCAACATGAGTATACAGGTCTCTTTGATATAGTGATTTTTTTTTGGATATATACCCTGTTATGGTCTCAATGTTCGTGTACCCATCCATTTTATTTTTTTGTTTGTTAATCATCACCCAAGGATATTTTCCCATTGATTTTTAGAGAGAGTGGAAGGGAGAGGGAGAGACAGAGAGGAACATTGATGTAAGAGACACACATCAGTTGGTTGCCTCCTGCATGCACCCTGGCCAGGGCCAAGAAACCTGCAGCTAAGGTACGTGCCCTTGACCGGAATCGGACCCAGAACCCTGCAGTCTGAGGGCAGACACTCTATCCACTGAGCCAAACCAGCTAGGGCCCCATCAATTTTCTAAAATTTGTTTTGAAATTTATTTTAATTAAATTTATTGGGGTAACATTGGTTAATAAAATTATATGGGTTTCAATTGATATATCATGTGTATATTGCATAAAAATTATATGTTGAAATACCCCCAAAGTTGATAATATTCTTAGGTGAGGACTTTGGGAGGTAATTAGATCATGAGACTAGAGCCCTCATGAATGGATTGAGTGTCTTAAAAAAGAGGCATCATAGCCCCAGCACGTGGCTCAGTTGTTTGGAGAGTACACCAAAAAGGTGGCAGGTTCATTCTCTTCAGGGCACATACCTACGTTTCGGGTTTGATCCCAGGTAGGGCCGCCTGCGGGAGGCAACAGATCATTCATATTCTCTCTCTCTCTCTCTCTCTCTCTCTCTCTCTCTCTCTCCCCTTCCTTCTCCCTCCCTCCTCCCTTCCTCTCTCTCTCCCTTTCCCTCCTGCCCCACTTCCTCTCTCTCAAATCAATAAACAAATCCTCAGGTGAGGATTAAAAATAATAATAAAAGAGGCATCACAGAGATCCTTAACCCTTTCTATCTTATGTGAAGACAAGATGAAAAGCCTGCAACCTGGTGAAGGCTCTCCATGCTGGCACCCTGATCTTGGACTTCCAGCTTCTAGAATCATGAGAAATAAGTGTTTGTTGTTTCTAAGCCATCCAGTCTGTGATATTTTATTACAGCAGCCCACACAGACTAAGACATACCCAGAAGTGGAATCGCTGGGTCATATGCTAGTTCTATTTTTAAGTTTTTGAGGAACCTCCAGGCTATTTTCACAAGGTCTTTACCAATTTACATTCCCACCAACAGCGCACAGGGTTCCCTTTACTCAGTACCTTACCAATATTTGTTACCTTTTGTCTTTTTGATAATAGCCCTCCTAACAGGTATGAGGTGATATTTCAATGTGGTTTTGATTTGCATTTTCTGATGATTAGTGATGTTGAGCATGTTTTCATATACCAGTTTTTCATCTGTATATTTCTTTGAGAAGCATCTATTTAGCCCACACATAGAAACAGAGAATAGAATTGTGGTTGCCAGGGATTGGAAAGTGGGCAGAACAGAAAAATGTTGGTCAAATGGTACAAAGTTTCAGATATGCAGAATGAATAAGTTTTGGAGACCGAATGCATAGCATAGTGACTATACTTAATGATACCGTATTATTGTACACTTGACAGTTTCAAAGTAAGATAATAAATTTTAATTGTCCTCACCAAAATAAAAATAAAAAGTTAACCATATGAAGTGATGGACATGTTAAATAGCTTGATTATGGTGATCACTACACATTTTATACATATATCAAAACATCACATTGTATACCTTAAATGTATGAATTTTTTAGTTATCAATTAAAACTCAATAAAACAGGGGGAAAACCTACCAATAATTGGATCATCTGTTTGAAAACAAAATGTATAGACACAATCCATCTTGACCTTTCCTTTTCCTTCTTGTCAGAGAACAATATTTACTTGGAAGGTATCATTTTATGTTGGTATTAAAAGCCCTGTTGCACTGAAGATAAATAGTATATCCCTGTTTAAGTGAGTAAGCTGAGACTCCAGATGTTGTGTGTGAACTCGCACTACCTGAGGTCGGCACAAAAATGCTGCTTTACGTTCTTCTTAAGACGCCGCAAGGACTACAACTAACATCCCACCGCAGGAAAACAACAACACTTTCATTAATTCCACTTGGATCACAGTAAATGATATATTTTTCATATTGTTCTTTAATAAAAGGGTATTTTGAAGTTTTGAGAGGATTGATACATAGTAGCAACATGGTAGGCTAATGATAAGAAAGAAACCTTTCGAGTCCTGGCTGGTTGGCTCAGTTGGTTGGGTGTTTCCCATGTGCCTGAAGGTTGTCAGTTTGATTCCTTGTCAGGGCACATGCCCGATTGGGTTGCAGAGGCACCCAGTGGGATTGATGTTCTGCTCTCACATTGATGTTTCTCTCCCCCTTTCTCCCTCCCTCTCTCTCCCCTCTAACTCCCTTCTTCTCTCTTTCTAAAAGTAATAACTTTTTTTAAAAAAAGAAGGTTTTTGATTATAATTTTTCAAGCCATTGTGTTCTCAAAGGTGAAAATGTCTTTTTTGATATATTTACTGGGAGAACCAAGATGGCGGCGATATAGGCAGACGCGTCCCAGGTCTTGTCCCGGAGCAAATGGAATGAACAGCTGAAACTAGTAACACCCACACCGAATTGGCGAAATTGCTCAGCTGGTGAGAGGGTTTGCAGCCGGGAAGAGCAGAACTTCCCTGGAAAGGTAAAAAAAAACAGGGATTTGGGCAGGAAAGTTTGCCAGACCTCTGAGCCCAGAGAGTCGGAGGGAGACCGCGTGGCAGACAGCCGCGTCCCCTGGGACAGGCACAGCCCCTGACGGGGGAAAGGAGAACCGCGGGATTCCTGGCGCCGCCAGGGAAATTGAGAGCTGGGTTCTGTGACCGCGGAGGACTGAGCCTAAAGGGGGCAGCCTGAAGAGCTGACCTGACCATACAGTCCCGGTAAGAGAAGAAGCTTACAGAAACCAAGCCTTCCCTGTTTCCGCGGCCGGCGTTTGTTTGTCTGTTTTCACTGAATCCTGTTCATGGGACATTTCGGATACAGACACTCACCTGTGCTGAAGAGAGGGAGAGTGTGCGGAGGAGTGGAATCTGGGGAGAGACTGGGGAGAGAGGGGGAGCCGGGAGAGGTGGCAGCGAATTGAGTGCTGAGACACCCCTGAGCCCAAGACTGGGGCAGCCATTCTCTCCAGAGAGTGAGGCTCCTCCCCCCGGCCCCCAGGCAAGGAGCACAGCCACACCCAGATTCCACCCTGTACGAGATCAAGGATTAAAATAACCTTATCAGTCCCTGGGAGTTAACAGGGTCTGGCCTATAGAGGGATTTTCAATCCCAGCAACAACATAGCGCCGGTAACTAGCTATTACGCAGTCAGCTCTGGGCAGTGAACTTCCACTGGAAAGAGAGGCCCTATAGCCCCAGAGGCCAACCCCAGAACACTGCCACCCAGAGGCTGACCCACAAACTGACTCTTTGCTAAACACAAAATAAGGCAGTCTGGGAAATAAATGCGACCTGCTTTAAAATAAGGACTGTGGTTCACAACACAGAGGAACAGTATATCGCAGGGAAACTCAACACTCTCCTGAATACCTGGAAGGTCTAAGGCGAGCCACACTGAAGAATAGAAGAACCGAAGGACCTTCACTACTGCATTTTTTTTTTCTTTTTTCACTTTTTAACTAAGAAATCAATTTTTTTTTCTGTTCTTTTTTTTTTCTTTTTCCATCACCTGATTTTACCCTTTTAATTACTACCTTCTTATTTTTTAACCAGTATTATTACTGCTACCATTTTACCATTTTTTAAAGTGCCATTTTATTTTCTCTTTATTTTATTTTGGGATTAGTGTTCTCCATTCTATTTTCATTGTTATATTATTGGTTGTTTCTAGTTTGCATTCATATCCAGGGAGCTATTGCTGGAATTTGTTGGGATTAATGGCTGTTCTATAGGAGTATTCTCCTCATATAAAAAGTCTCTTCCCCTCTTCCACTTCGTTCTCTCTTTTCGCTCTTTTTTTTTCTTTTCTTTTCTTTTCTCGCTTTTATTTCCCCCCCTCCTTTTTCCCGATTTCATTTTTGCACTCCTTTTTTTGGTCCCTACTTTTCTTTTCTTTTTTTTCTTTTATCTTTTTCTCTTCCTTCTTCCTTATCCCCTAATTCTCTTAATTCAGGTGGTCACCTTTATTTGGAGTTATTAATATCGTGAATATATTTGTGTATAGTGCCTGGTATGTGGTGCCTTGTTGTGTTGTATTTTGTGCCTTTAAATCAATGCAGCAGATCCAAGCAACAGCAACCTCCTGAGCACCACATCCTCTGCTGAGGAACAGCAGCTGTACATGAAACCTCGCCCCACCAGCCAGAAGAGCCACCACAGCTGTGAACAGCACCCACCAGAGGAGCTGCTGCCAACTGAAGAGCAGCAGCTACCGCAACCGCCTGAAGAGCAACCACAGACCAAGGAGTCACTGCCACCCAGGGAGCAACCACTGAACGACTCAACATCTAGATATGTCAGTGAGATCAAACATGGGTAGACAAAGAAACCCCCAAAGGAAAGAGAAGGAGGACTCTCCAGAAAAGCAGCTAAGTAATACAGAGGCATGCAACATGACAGATAAAGAATTCAGAATAAGGGTCCTAGAGTGCATAAACCGGATGGAGGAAAAAATCGACAACCTCTTCAAGAAGCAAGAAGAAACAGATGAAAAAATCGATAACATATGGAAGAAGCTAGAAGAAACAGATGAAAAAATCAACAACTTAAGTAAGACCCAAGAAGAAATGAAGAGTGATATAGCTGCAATGAAAAACTCCATTGAAAGTATCAACAGTAGACTAGGAGAAGCAGAGGACCGAATTAGTGAATTAGAAGACAAGGAAGCAAAACACACCCAAAATGTACTGCAATTGGAGAAAAAAATTAAAAGACAGGAGGAGAGCCTAAGGGAGCTTTGGGACAACATGAAACGAAACAACATACGAATAATAGGAGTACCAGAACAACAGAAGGATGAACAAGGATTAGAAAACCTACTTGAAGAAATAATATCAGAAAACTTTCCTGAGGTGGGGAAGAAAAAAGTCACACAAGCCCAGAGAGTCCCAAACAAGGTGAACCCGAAAAGACCCACACCAAGACACATCATAATCACCATGGCAAATGTTCAGGACAAAGAGAGAATCTTACAGGCTGCAAGAGAGAGACGGAAAGTTACATACAAGGGATCTCCCATTAGACTGTCAAATGATTTCTCAACAGAAACACATCAGGCCAGAAAAGAATGGACTGAAATTTACAAAGTGATGCAAAGCAAAGGACTGAATCCAAGAATACCCTATCCAGCAAGGCTATCATTCAAACTTGAAGGGGAAATAAGAAGCTTCACAGATATATTTACTGGAAAAAAAAAATCTGACATAATCTATTTTGTTATTGTTGTATAGTGGCATAGTTGTGTAATATTTTCCTACTTGAAAATAACTCATAGTTCTCCTTCAGTCACTCTTGTATTAGAAGCTTATCTTTATAAATTTATTCATTGCATTGTTTCTCCTAGTAATCCATGCAGTTCTTTTGCAGGAAAATATCTTAAAATTTGATGAGTTAGGAAGCGGTGTCATAATAGGCCTCTTGATACACAGGCAATAAACATTTACTTAAGCGCCTATCATAAAGACAAAACAAAGATCATACTTTAAAAAAATTACAAGATGGCCTTTTGAAACAAGGCTAACAATCTTGTGCCAAGATGCGTAAGTGATATAGATAGCATCACTTCTCATTTGTCATGATCTACACCACACAAATGACATTTGTATCTGAAAATGTCAGGATGGATGATGTGATTTCTTACTAATATAAACACACACTACAATTTAAACTAGATATGTTGCAATTACATTATTGAAAATTTTTTCATGGCCATGAGAAATGATTGGTGATACCTGCATCTGAAATTTTTGCATTTAAAAATGACCATGGACTTGTGTAATTGTCTATTTTTGAGAATGGTGAACACGTGAGCCCTCAGAGCCTTTCTTCCAGATCATAATTTGGGTCTGTATGCGATTATCTCTGGGCCCACCTCTGCAGAACCCCCCATGGCCCATGCTTGAGTTGTGTATCATAACTTTGAAAATACCAGGACAAACTCATATTTTGGTTAGTTGATTGTTAAAAATACTGTGGGGCCTTGACTTACAAGTGTCCCGACTAACCAGTTTTTTGAGGTACCAGCTGTCTGTCGCCGATTTTTTTCATTGAGTCGGTAGAGTAATTTGAGTTAACGAGCTCCTTAACGAGCTCGGTCTCGGAACGAATTAAACTCCTAAGTCAAGGCCCCACCGTATAGGAACCTGTTGTGGGCAAACTTTCTTCTGTAAGCACCGATTAGTACCTTCTGTATGATTTGTGTCTTACTCATCTCTACAGTCATAGCATGAAAGTAGCTAAAAAAATACACACAACTATACACCCCTTTGTTCACTGCAGCATTATTCATGGTGGCCAAGACATGGAGACAATTGAAGGGTCCTTCAATAGATGATTTTATAAAGAAGATGTGATAATGTATCCAATGGATCACCACTCAGCCAGAAGGAAAGATGAAATACTGCCATTTATAATGACATAGAGACCTTGAGATTATCATGCTAAGCAAAATAAGTCAGACAGAAAAAAGAACCATTTGATTTCATTCATATGTGAGATATAAATCTGAAAACAATAAATGAACAAACAAGAAAACAAACAAAAATTATAGCCACAGACAATAATATGGTGGTTACCATGAACAGATGTGTGTGTCAATGTCCCCAAATATATTTACAAATATGATGGCTGAACGGGCTGTAGTTTGACTCCTTGTGGAATGTAAGAGTTTTGATAAAAATTACTCTGAAATTTTAATGTACAAATTACCAAATAAGTTTTTGTGAGCAATGTTAATCACAGGGCCATTATTGCAAGAAAGTCAGCCCCTCATTTCATCAGCCTCCTATTTATCCAGGCCTTTTCTGAAGAAAATAGTATTTGACGGAGGATGTAGTGTACTAGAGGGAACAAGTGTTTGGAATTCAGACAGTTCTGGGTATAAATCATGCCTCTAACACTTACTAGCTAGTTACTTACTTTGCATAGTTTACTTAACCCTCAAGCCTCTGTGTGCCATCTGTGTAACAAAGATATAATAAATAAAATGCTGTATATATTTGAGCAAGGTTTTCTAACCCAGTTTACCCTTTGGATTCAGAAAAACCTGAGAACTTATGTGTCTTAGTCAGTCTGGACTCCTATCCCAAAATAGCATAGACTGAAACAGGTGTTTATTTCTCACAGTTCTGGCAGCTGGGGAGTCCATTATCGAGGTGCTGATTCCATTCTTGCCCAAGAGCCTCTTCCTGGATTGCACATGGTCCCCTCCTCCTGAATCTTTACAGGGTGGGAAACGAAGCTCTGGTATTTCTTCCTCTTATAAGGGTGCCATCCCCCACTTCCCAGTCCCCGGCAATCACCATTCTACTCTCTGATTCTGGAAATTTGCTTTTAATTGTTTTAATTCTTTAAAAAGCTGGCTTATCAACATAACATATAGCAACCATCAGTACTATCTTGTTTAATAACTGTGGCAGTAGTTCTTTCAAAAGGTAGAAATAAGAGTGGCTGATGTGATATAATCTTTTGAAAAATAAAAGTGGAAATTGTTGTAAGAGTCTCTGGGGGAAACTTCATGTGGGAGGAGGCTTTCACTGCCCTGTCCTTTTACTTATTCCTACCTGGAATGCAGATGAGATGGTGGTAGTAAAGCAGCTATTATGTAACTATGAGGTAACAAGAAGGAGGATGTAAGCCATATTCCCAAGATGATAGCGCAGAAATTTTGACGCTGCCTTGTCTCTGATCACATTCTGAAACCAATGTATCTGCCCCAGATCTAATGCTTTTCAGTTCTCATTACATGAGAAAAATTAAAACTGATTTCGATAAGCTCATTGGATTTTCTGTTACATTCAGAAAGGTTTATTGCTCATTAATATAGAAAGAATGTTTCCCTAACCGGTTTGGCTCAGTGGATAGAGCATCGGCCTGCGGACTCAAGGGTCTCGGGTTTGATTCCGGTCAAGGGCATGTACCTTGGTTGCAGGCACATCCCCAGTGGGGAGTGTGCAGGAGGCAGCTGATCGATGTTTCTCTCTCATTGATGTTTCTAACTCTCTATCCCTCTCCCTTCCTCTCTGTAAAAAAAATCAATCAAAAAATATATGTAGAAAGAATGTTGTTTTATTTTAGTGTATTTAGCAAGCACAATTACCACCAGTTATCCCCTCTACCTTCTCACCCAGGTTGTCCCTTAGAATACGTTAGTTCATTTTAAGCCAAGCATCAAGTTTCTCTGATAAATCAGAAAAGGATTTCCCAGAATTTGTTCCCTGCATGCTTAAGGCAAACCTAGACTAATTTCAGTAGTATCCTTCTGAGAAAAGATTCATAAAATCATATAACCATTTCTACAGCTTATAACAAAACGATTTCTCCATCTCTTTTTAGGAGTTTGAAATAATGTCTATTGTTCACATCTGTTCTGTTAAAATATAGTCCTGGCTATAATTCAGTTAAACCCATATAGCATTGCTATTTTTAGTTGCAGATAAATTGGCTTTAATGTCATTTTTTCCCTATAATAATCACATGTCCAAAAAGAGTAATTCTGGGAGAAATTTCATAAAGATTTTTATCTTAGCTTAAGGAATAGATGGCAGCCATCCAGAGAAGCAGAGAAACTAAAATACTGCACATTTCCCAACAAAAGACATCATAATAAAAATTAGTTATGAGCAGACACTTTGTCTCTTTAATTATCCATGTTCAAATCCAGTTAGAAATATATTGTCCACTGCACTCTTTATTCCTTATTTTCATCCAGAGAATAATTAATGTCCTAATCTGCCACAAAGACTGCTGTCCTATATTTTTTATGTAGGAATGAAAGCCGAAAACAAGGTATAAAAATGATTTGTTTACTTTGGTCCGAAGTAAAATTGTTTTAATTTTTCCAGCTGCATTGCCGCAGTAACTTAAAGTCTGAGCATGCCTCCCAGCATCATTAAAACAAAACTGGAATTAAGACACAGTCTACTCAACCCATATCATAAAGCAGTCAAGGAAATGCTGATGGTGGTTGAAGGACTGGTCGTTGGTTGGATTTTATGAACTAATGGTGTGTATATCATCATCAGTTATGGGATAAGGATTTGATGATACCGTGCTTAAACAATGAAAAGGGCTTGCCTAAAAGATCTGCCATTTGACAAATCTTTTCTTATACTTCCCACTTAAAACACAAATATAGGTGAGAAAAAAAATGCCCGTTAGGGGAGGTATTGTCACATAAGTAACCTAAAATGCTAAATGTGTCAGCCAGATAGAACACTTGGGTTCTAAAAGCATGGTTAAAATATACAATTTTTTTTGGTGGCTCATGTTAATGTGGAAGTGCTTGACACTTCATCCATACTGTTTTGAATATTGTAAATAGCCTAGTATTGTCTTGTACCTCTCCTTTAAGGTGTGTGTGTGTGTGTGTGTGTGTGTGTGTGTGTGTGTGTGTGTGTGAATAAGTGGTTACTGGGGGCTGGCCAGGCTAGCATGGCTCTCTGCAACATCAACAGAGTTGACATTAAAAACAAGGGAATCAATTGAGTTTAAAGTCAAAGGAAAAGCTGAGGTCCCTGAAATGAACGTGCAGCTTATCTACAACCAAAAAATTCCAATCCTAGGGAGAAAATGGGGGACACTCTGGCCTGGGTGTGTAGGAGACATGTGCAAGAGTAGTCATGGCAGCATCATTTGTAATATCAAAAAAAGGAGACAACTTACATGTTATCAATATTAGACTGAATAAATTATTTATCACATATTTATTTGCTGGATTGGATGCACAGTGAATATTAATCAACAATCCATATGTGTCGACAGGTGAATCCTGAAAATATTAAGAAAAGGAGACAAGTTAGGTTTGAATCATTATGATATGTTCACAAATACATAAAGTTCAAAAGCAGACAGTCCCAAACAATATAACTCAAAGGATGAATAACTTGAATTTAAGAGGAGCAGTTGCTCCTGGGAGCACTTGTAAGGGTGTGGTGAAACGGAGGTAGAAAATGTTTCCCAAAGTACAAGTAAATATTCATTTCTTAACTTGGTTGGTGGAAACAGGGATGTTAGATACAAATTTTAAATTATGTACAAAGTGTAAAACACAGTTATTGGCTCTTATTTCTTGAGCATTGTGTCATGGAACTTTCCCAAAGTATTACATTTTACTGTTGTCTCATGTTATATAGAGGCAATCTTGCACATATTTAACTGGCCAGAGTTGCACAGAGTAAATTATTCACGATAACACAGAAAGCAAAGTTCAGAACTGGGATCCAAACCTTGGTAATTTGACTGCAGAGCAAATGTCCTTAAGCCACACAATTATAGACCCTCTGCTCCCGTTGCCTTATGTAAGCATGGTTTTAATGTAGCTGCAGTCATGCCATATCCTGCATTTTATAGTAACATTGCTTCCAGGGAAATAGCCTCAGTCATTATTATCATTTGAAAATTTACAGATTAATGGTTACATAATATTTAATCCTGTCACGTCATACTTTATTTAAACATCTTAAATGTTTATTTCCAATGTCTTAATCTATCCTATCTAATAAAAGAGAAACATGGTAATTAGCTGTACCTCTGCTACCCTTCCCACTGGCTAATCAGGGCGATATGCAAATTTACTGCCAGTAAGATGGCGGCCGGCAGCCAGGCAGCTTGAAGTGAACATGAGGCTTGCTTGCTTCAGTGACGGAGGAAGCTAACATTCCCCGCCTGCCGCTGCTGGCCTCTAAGCTTGCAGTTTGAAACATTGTTACAAATATAGGAGCTAAACAAAACCCCAGAAACCTCCTTTCAGCCAGCCGGTATCTCAGAGCTAGAGTTGAAACAGTGTTTTGATTATAGAACCCAAACAAACCAGATACCTGCTTTCAACAACAGAGGCCTAAGAGCTGGAGCCAAGCCTCAGAGCTAAAACTGGCCCAGAAAAAAAAAAGAAAAAGAAAAAAAGGAGCAGTTGGGAGCTTCAGTCACCACCAGCCTGAAAACAGCCCTCAGCCCCTCACCCAGACTGGCCAGGCACACCAGTGGGGACCCCCACCCTGAAGGGGGTGTGACCAGCTGCACACAGCCATCATCCCCTCACCCAGGCTGGCCAGGCACCCCAGTGGGGACCCCTACCCTGATCCAGGACACCCTTCAGGGCAAACCAGCTGGCCTCCACCCGAGCACCAGGCCTCTATCCTATATAGTAAAAGGGTAATATGCCTCTTAGCACCGGGATCAGCAGAGCCGCGAGGCCTCCCAGCACCGGGATCAGCGTGACAGGGGGCAGCGCCCAAACCCCCTGATCGCCCTGCGGCTCTGTGTGTGACAGGGGGCGGGGCCACAACCTCCCTATCTGCCCTGCTCTGTTCGTGACAGTGGAAGGCGCCCCAACCCTCTGATCAGCCCTGCTCTGTGCCAGATAGGGGGGAGCTCCCCAACCCCCTGATCACCCTGCGGCTCTGGTGTGACAGGGTGCGGTGCCCCAACCCTCCCCCCCCCCACGGGCCCTGCTCTGTGTGTGATGGGGTAGAGCCATAACCTCCCCACCGGCCCTGCCCTGAGTATGACAGGGTGCGGTGCCCCAACCCCCTGATCCGCCCTGCTCTGTGTGTGACAGGGGGCGGTGCCCCAACTCCCCTATCGGCCCTACTCTGTGAGTGACAGGGGGGAGCTCCCCAGCCCCTTGATCCACCCTGCTCTGTGCGTGCCAGGGGGGAGCTCCCCAACCCCCTGATTGACCCTGCTCTGTGCGTGACAGGGTACGGAGCCCCAACCCCCCTGATGGGTCCTGCTTTGTGAGTGACAGAGGGCAGCGCCCCAACCCCTTGATTGTCCCTGCTCTGCATGACAGGGGGTGGTGCTGCAACCTCCCCATTGACCCTGCCTTGAGTGTGACAGGGGGCGGTGCCCCAACCCCCCAATGGGCCCTATCCTGAGCGTGACTGAGGGTGGCATCGCAACCTCCCGGTCCGCCCTGCTCTGGGCATGACAGGGGGTGGTGTCCCAACTCCCCAATCAGCCCTGCTCTGAGCCCGACCAGGGGCTGCACCTAGGGATTGGGCCTGCCCTCTGCCACCCGGGAGCAGGCCTAAGCCAGCAGGTCGTTATCTCCCGAGGGGTCCCAGACTGCGAGAGGGCACAGGCCGGACTGTGGCACACCCCTCCCCCCTGAGTGCACAAATTTTTGTGCACTGGGCCTCTAGTATATATATAAAAGGCTAATATGCAAAATGTCCCCTTGGGAGTTCGACCAGGACAACGGGAGTTCGATTGCTTGCTATGATGTGTGCTGAACACCAGGGGGGCAGCACAGAGTGAAGGAAGGCCCCAGCCAGCAGCCAGTAGGCAGGGAAGGAAGGCCCCAGCTGGCAGCCGGAAGGCCCTGATCTGCCCTGGTTGCCGGCCAGGCCTAGGGACCCTACCTGTGAACAAATTCCATGCACTGGCCTCTAGTATAATAATGTTTCATATCTCATTTTGGTTTTGATTTGCATTACCATGGTGACTAATAAAATCGAACCTCTTTTCAAGTACCTGCTGAGTGTCAGTATGTCTTCTTTGGGAAAATGTCTATTCAAAACTTCTGCTCAATTTTACTTGGATTGTTTTATCTATCTATCTATCTATCTATCTATCTATCTATCTATCTATCTATCTATTTATTTATTTTATTGCTATTGAGCTGTATAAGTTCATTATATACTTTGGATATTAATCCCTTATCAGATATAGGCTTTGCAAATACTTTTCCCATTTAGTAGGTTGCCTTTTTATTTTGTTGATGGTTTCCTTTGCTGTGTAGAAGTTTTTTATTATGATGTGGTCCTACTTATTTATTTTTATTTATTTTCACTTTTGTTGTTTTGGCTTTTGGTGTCAGATTTAAAAAATCATCATCTATTTCTATGTCAATGATCGTATTGCTTATATTTTCTTCTAGGAGTTTCATGGTTTCAGGTCTTACATTCAAGTCTTTAATTTTGAGTTAATTTTTGTGAGTGGTGTAAACGAGTAGCTGTTTCATTGTTTTGCATGTGGCACCATTTATTGAAGAATCCATCCTTTCATGGTGCTGGTAGTTTTAAGAGAGTTTCTCCACAGTTCCTAAATGTTTACAGAAGGTCAAGAAATCACTTCTCATGTCCTTTGTGGGTGATGAAAGTAACTGAAAAAGTGTAGTACCTACAGTGGCCATGTAGTTAATGTTAAAAAAAGTTACAGCTGTGACCTTAGGCCTCATAAATTGTGAGAACTCATGGGAAGTTGGATGCCAGCTTGTGCCAGCATAAACAATGATGATAAATATCCTCTTTGTAAGCCACTCCCACCAGTAAATTTAATTTGATTTCTAGAAAGGAGGATGTCATGAGAGTGAGTTCTTGGGTATGCTAAAAAACAAACAATCAGAAAACTTGATTAATTTAGATTAAGTTATGTTTTTTTATCTGGTGGAATAAAGGTTTGAATTACAAATTAGTTTTAGTTACCCAAAGAAAAAAGCACAATGTTTATTAAAAGCTGAATTTTATGCTTGAGAAATTTTATGCCTAATCTAAAAATACTTGATGCATAGAAAATTTGTTTGTTGTACTTTTTATCTATAAACAAAGCCTGATAATAATTTCCTCTTCCAATGTCCTTAGGTTATTTTGAACACTAATTAAAACAAAATTATCAATGCTTGGACTACCTAATGATTTCTGTTTATTCTACCCAGTGTCATTCATGGATAACACATGACTATTGAATAGGTTTTTAAAAATATATATTTTTATTGATTTCAGAATGGAAGGGAGAGAGATAGAAATATCAATGATGAGAGGGAATCAGATTGGCTTCCTCCTGTCGGTCCCCTACTTGGGATGAAGCCAGCAACCTAGAATTGAACCATGACCTCCTGGTTCATAGGTCGACACTCAACCACTGAGCCACACCAACCAGGCTGGATATTTTTTGTTACAATTTTTGGTACAAGAAAATTGAAAATTAGGAGTGGGAAATAGCTCATTTTCCCAAGATTCTTGTGATTAGCCATATTTCTGAACTTCACATGCCCGTGATTATCGAATGGTCTTGCAACCACTCCCAAAGCTCCTAGAGGATACATCCTTGTGATCACTTTTTGACCAAGCAGCTAACATGACACTCCCTTCATGTTCAAAACCCTCAGTTTTTATATGTCTACTAGAGGCCTGGTGCAGGAAAATTCATGCACTCAGGGGGTGGGGGTGGGGTCCCTCAGCTCGGTCTGCACCCTCTCAGTCTGGGAGCCCTCAGGGGATGTCTGACTCATGGCCTAAGCCGCAGTCGGGCCTCCCTCTGCAGGAGGCAACGGGGTGGGCCAATCGGGATGTTGCTGGCCCTCGTGAGTGGCTGGCCCCACCCCAAATCACCCCACAGCTATCACTAGTGGCCTCCCTCTGTGGGAGACGACCCCAACAGGCCAATGCACCAGCCCAGCGAATAGCCGGCCTCACCCCCTCCCCCCCGCCCCCCGCCATCAACCAGCCACTGCTGCCACCAGTGGCCTCCCTCTGTAGGAGGTGACTGGGTGGGCCAATCAGGGGACAGAGCAGGCTGGCGAGCAGCCAGCCCCATTATCACCCCCCCCCCATTGCCACTCCGCCACTGCTGGTCGCCACTGCCCCCTCCATCGCCATCCTTTCCCTCTGCCCGCTGGCATGCTCCTTGGCTGGCCTGGCACCGCCTGATTGCCAGCCCTGCCCCCCACCAACCTGTGGTTCTGCTGTTCAGTCAATTTGCATATTATGCTTTTATTATATAGGATTTTTAAATATATTTGAAAAATACAAACTCACTTTATTTTTTTGTATGTGTGTGCTTTTAGAAACTGAAAGCAACAGTATTATTTTTAATTGATGCCGACATAAATTTTAAAATGTAGAAGTTTTGTAAAGTATTTTCTGATTGTAATTACCAAGGGGGCTATCAGTGACTGGTTTGTTCTCCTTCAAATTACCACTGAAATGGGCATAGAAACACTTGAAATGCTATCACATTTCCACATCATTTGGTATGTACAGGAGTATACTTTGTCACTAGAATATCAAGAAGGCAGGAGTGAGTAGAGCAGAATGAGAGAAATGGAGAATTATGTCAAAATGTGGGGCCAGGGTTGGGTGGTCAGATCCTGTGGAGATGTTTATGAAATGCATGGATACTCCGTATATTTTAAACTAGATGAAAGCTGTTAGCAGTGCTGAAGTAGATAAGTCAATGAGGGTATCATTACTACAGTCCAAGAACTTGATGATACTAAATTTGTAGGGGTGAAGTATAATCAATAAATCTAAAATCTACTGAAAAAATATTTATAACATAGAATCGCCTTACCTATACATTAAAAAACAATGTGGTATTAGTTCAAAATTGAGAAGTCAACGATTTTTAAAAATCAATGAGGAAGAATTGATAGAGAAAAAAAATGTAAAAGAATGACAGCCCAGAAATTGGCTATTGTATACAATATACATATGCATGTTTTAAAATACCCAAATTGATTAAAACGATTAAATATTAAAAATCTATGGAACTTTATAAAGAATTTTAATAAAAATGATGTTTTAATCTTATATCTGACAATATGATATACTTTAGGTATAATAAGAACTTGTAATCTTAAAAATATAAAGGAAAGTAAAAGGAGTCTATATGTTTCATTTTATTGTAGAAACTATTTCCTAATATATTAAAAAAAATTAAAGCCACATAGTCTTATGAAAAATCTGAAAAAATAGGTCAAAAATGAAATTAAAATATGTCTATAGAATGATAATACATTTAGAAAAATATGACAAAGAATCCATGTCTTATAGAAAATTATTTACCAAACACTAAGACAAATCCTTTATCCTCTGGTAATCACCATACTGCTATCATATAGGGGTGGGGGGGTGGGGCTGGGTGAAAAGGTGAAGGGATTAAGCTAAAACAACAACAACAAAACCCTCATGGACTCAAATGCTCTTTTGAAACCGCCTTCCCTCTAACATCAAATAAATTTCTTAATTTTGCACTTATCATGCTTCTGCTTTCCCAAATAGCTTTACTGCAAATGGATGTGTTTGTAAATATGATATTGTTCTACCTTGCATGTTTGGATTATTTTATTAATAATATTATACTAAAGGTATTATTGCCATTTGCTTTTTTATTTTTATTTTTATTTTTATTTATTTTTTTATTGCTTAAAGTATTACAAAGGGTATTACATATGTATCCATTTTATCCCCCCGCCCTAGACAGTCCCCTAGCCTCCCCTATCCCCCAGTGTCTTAGTCCATTGGTTATGCTTATATGCATGCATACAAGTCCTTTAGTTGATCTCTTACCCCCCTACCTCCTGCCCCCCAACCCTCCCCGGCCTTCCCACTGCAGTTTGACAATCTGTTTGAGGCAGCTCTGCCTCTGTATCTATTATTGTTCAAAAGTTTATAATGGTCTCTATAGAGACCATTTGCTTTTTTATTCAACATCATTTGGGGGCATATATCCATGTTATTTCTCACAGATAACACTGTGTGTGTGTTTTTTCAATGCCGTAAGTATTCTACTGGATGCATATTCCACAAGTTTTATGTTTATTCCAACATGAAACTCTTTTGAGATGTGTTGTTTGTCTTAATACCAAATTAAATTTCATTATTTTATTCCTAGACAAGGATATAGTTGGGCATGTTTGCATTTGACTGAAAAAAATTCTAACATAACCGATCTCTGCTCTCAGAGCAGCCACTGTGTTTTCTGCCTTCATGAATGGGACTGGGGGGGATATCAGTCCTGCCTCCATGAGTATTCCAACCTGTTTAGAAGAATTGTTTTTCTCTTTGTAACCAACATATAGAACTTGTGCTTTATATGTCAGTCTCTTGTGAATCTTATGATTTTGGGCCAATATAAGCTTGCTCCAAAGAAATAAAATCTATTTTCTGGAGTGGCCCACCTGAGGATCAAAACCCTGAGTCTGAAGCAATTCTGTTTCCCTGGAAGATCTTTCATCTCTCTTGTTACTGTGCCACACAATTGGTTAGGGAATTCCTTCCCTGAAAACCATAGGAACAGTGATGCCAGTCCTATGCAGTCCTAAGCTGCATATTCTCAGGAAAGATGTATAATCAATGAAGTGGTATATATGACCCATTATTTTATTTTATTTTTATTGGCTTTCTTTGTTAATAATTGAGAAAAGTTAATATGGTTTAAGCTGGAGGTATGAAAAAAAAGTAGAAAATAATCTATTTTAAATATTAAAATGTATTGTGCTAATTCATCAGATAAAGAATGACAGAAATCTGTTGAAACCTAATAAATAATGTCATTCAAAAAATTGGTGGAAGACAAGATAATTTCTAATTAACAATTCACAATTAAATAGAGGCAGCTACAGTTAAAAGTATAAACTAAAAAATAAGATTTTATTTAAAAGAAGCATATTTTGACTTCCAAAGCCTAAATTCTGTCAGATTTTTTTTATCTTTGAGTAAACCAACAATTGGATTTCCTTGTGAATTTAATGAAAATAATTACATAAATATGATGCTAGTTCTTGATGAAATTACTTTTCAAAGGCTTTGCTTTACACTAATTATCTTATGTTTGCCTAAGGATTATATTTGGTTATTATCACAGTAGTCTTGCTTATTCTGATATTCTTACACTGCCTACTCCTTCATGTATATTAATGCTATGAATCAGATAAGCTGTGTCATTGCCATGGGCAAAATTGTGTGAGCAGCAGAAATCTCAAAGGAAGTTTTCTCAGATTACTTTAATATTATTCTGTGTCTGCCTCATCCTCTATATGTCTGTCGGTAAATATTTAAAATGTAACTTTGAAGGTGATTTCTCTCCTCGCAGAATTGTTCTTCAACAATCCTGAAATCATATTTAATGAAATTCATATTTGCCAATTTCTCCTTTTTTGCTAATTTTTCTATATTTGAGTATTTTTCTTGGTGCAATATCCTTGTGCATAAAACATGTGATTATAATATAGAATGCCCAGATTAAATTTTGGTGATTATTTAAGTCATTTTATATTAATTAAGTACGAGTTATATTTATATAGTCATGTGAAATCAGTATTGTTTGTTAGTAGTGACCAATTCTGCCATTTTGTATTTTGTTGTGTTTATTATTGTTTGTTCCCTTAAACGTAAGGTTAATGAACCATATGCAATTGATGTTGAAATTAGGGAGACTTATCATGAGATCTAAGCATGTGGTCAACAATGCTGTTAACTGAGATGAAGTAGGCATTCTGACTATAAACTCAAGTATTTAAATACGTATTCATTTTCCAGTACTAACATTGTCAGATTCACTATTGGTATTAAATGCATGAGTCAGACTCATATAATCTACATATGTATACGTATATAGGTGTATACTCTAAATAGATATAGATGGATAGACTCATTATTAACTGATCTCATATTCATAAGTTTTCTTAACTCCTTTGTGATGCCAAAATCATTTCTGGAAGTAATTTCGCTGCCACCCATGGACATGTGCAAGAGTTTTAGAAATTTTTCACCCAAGGTACATGTTCCTCGCTGAGGTCAATCAGGATGATGCTCTGCCTTAGTTTAACAGCTCTCAGATTTTAAACAAGTGCCCTTTTTTTTTGCGTTCTACTTAGTGGTACACTTTGCACATTTTTGTGCTTTTTGTTGGTTGTTGATATTACTGTTTAAAATGGCCCTCAAGCGTAGTGCTGAAGTGCTCTCTAGTGTTTTGAGCACAAGAGGTTGGATGAGACTTATGGAGGAAATGTGTGGTAGGGAAGCTTAGTTCAGGCATGAGGTATAGAGCTAGTTGGTTTTGATTTTAATGTTATCGATTTATATTATACCACGTGTCTTTAAACCAAAAGACACATAAAGCAAGGCTACTTATAGATCAGTTGCTGAAAATGTATCCAGAGGCTCATAGGACTCTGACCTTGTGTTTCTCTTAGGGGCAATGGTCAGTGTTCACTAATTCAGAGTCTGCAGAGACTATAGATTGTAGCTACCATTAATAATAAAAAATGTAAATAGATGATAGATAGACAGACATGTCTCTATATATGTATACATAAAATATTAAAAATATGTGTTTTAATATTTGTGTACCTTCTAACTTTTCTACAATGAGCTTTAATATATTTCTCACAGACACTCAACATTTTGCCTAAGTAACAAAAGAGAAATACTTTTGATTGTGTATGTTGTGCAAGCACACGGATATGTTTGCACATATTTTTAATTGTTTCATTTACCAAAAAATATTTTGTAAGTTTATTTATGGTCCTAATTTCCTCTTTTAGCACAGATAAGTGATCAATTCTGTCTTAGCATAGGTCTGTGGTTTCCAAAATGTGTTCCCTGAAACGGCAGCATTAGGATCATCTGGGAAATTGCTGGAAAATTTCCAAGCCTCACCTGAGGTTAGTAATTCAGTTTCTGGACGTGGACCACAGAAATCTGTGTTTTAACAAGATGCAGGGGTTTCTGACACACACCAAAGTTTGGGAAGCACTAGTATACAAAACAGAAGTGATGATGCAGAGATTTGACAGAATATATTACTAGAGTTCAAAAAGAGAATCTTCATGTGAATGAAATGGTTTATTTTTATCAGGATCATATGTGACTTCTCTTCTTGACTACAGAATAAATATCAATATGCTGACACCTTCAGAAAAATACTGTTAATATTATCACAAATATATGATTCTAAAATCAATTTTTTTCATTGCAGCTAAAGTTCTCAGGAGAGTATCTGTTGTAAATAATCACAGACAGTTAGTCAAGCATACATAATGACACACCACAGGTGTAATAATGCAGCATATCACATGCACACACATTAAGTCCTTATTCAGGCTATTTGATGGCAGATACTGTCTATGACTAGTAATTTCAAAAATATGTATCTGTGCTTACATTACATTAAAATGTAAAATATATTTTGCAAACTACTTATTTCAAGAAAAACACATTAATATCGCATTTTTCATTTTATGGGCATCTTTATATATGATATAAATTATAGTTCATTTATATTCTACAAACATTATTAATATGGGGTTTAGAACAAGTCAATTAGAAAAATTACCCCAAAAAAGAAATTCAGACGTTCAAGGATAATATCTACACAATGTGTCCAGGTATAGAAAACAAACCTGCATCTGAGAGAGTTTAGTAAGAATATAATTTTAATGTCTTGGCTTTTTCCTAAGAGAACACTGATTTCTGAATGAAACACAACAAAATCTGCTTAAGTACACCTATTTTAGTTATCATCCACAACTGCCAGGAACTTACTTTTTAAATGCCTTATTCGTTTTTTACAACCTCCATCAGGCCAATGGCAAGTAATATGATGATACCAAACCTTAGCAACTTCTTGGACTAAAATCAGTAAGTGAGGGATCTCTTTGTGACTTCATCCAGGTTTTAAAAATGTCTTGTGAAAGATCATCAGCCTCAAGTCTAGACTTCTCTAAGTGCCTTCTCCAAATGTCTTCACACGGACCTAAATGGAGACTAAGATCTTTAGTAAATGAATGATGCTGGGGTCTAAGGTTGCAGCAAGCATGATGTTAGCCTTGTCCATTTTTGTGTGATAATCTGCCTTTTTCTCATGACTAGTTGCAGGTGATAAATATTTTTCAAAGGATTTAAAGGCAAAAATTAAGACTTGGAGAAGCAGGATACAGGTTGTGCTTATATAAGAAGAGGTTGTGATTTTGACAAAGCTTTAATATTTCCAGTTTGAAAAAGAATAATTGGAAATTTGCTGTTCACAAATGTAATGAAAATTCCACTATGTTGTTTAAACTTCTCAGCTTTTTTTTTTATTCCTAAGTGGACCACGTATAGCTAGTTTAAGGAACAATCTTCTGTGATTTTGCTGGCTTTGATTCTTTATCATCAGCATTTGTCCAGAGCTCAAAATCTACCTAAAACATTTCTGGGCCTGTGTCCCAACCAATCATAATTCATACATATTTATAATTCATGAAACCTCCCAAGAACCATTATACCAACTAAACCTATTCTGAAGCTTGTTATGTATATGAAGGAGGGACTCATGTTATGAGTAGAAAACAAAATTACTATCTTCGGATGATGAGCACAAACACATTTTAATTTATTTGAAGGAAACTCTCTGTTAGAGCAGAACTAATAAGCAAATGGTACAAGCAAAATCACCTACTTGCTTGGGTATAGTGCAGTAACTGTTTCAGGCCACCAGGGGAACTCTTCCACTGTTCTGAAAAACTCCAATGGCCAGAGAATACAGCTGTGCTAAGTAGAATGGTCCAATAAATATAATTGGCCTGAAAGCTGGGAGTCTATCAGGAGTTATCAGCCATTTAATAGAACATGAAGTAATACTGCTTCCTAAGATATTACTAATACAATCAGATGTTTCACATATTTCAGGATAATGTGAGAGCAGGTAAGAACTGAGAAGGGGGGACTTGGTACAGTAATATTTTCTAAATTGAAAATATCTTATTTAATTTTTTCTAAAGCTCTTAAGACATTAAAACTATCTTGATAAGATGGCTAATGATACTAAAGTTATATAAATGGCAGATAAGAAGGACTGCTTTACTTACTCTAGTTTTTTGATGCTATAAAATGTTTGGATATGTGGTTATTTTATTCTCTGAGAACATGAATTTCCCCCCGCCCCCATTGCCTGTGGGTTTTTGGGTGTGTGTGTGTCGGGGGGTGGGGGGGGTGTAGTAAAATACACATAAAATTTACTATAAGCTATATTTAGTACATCCTATATAATAAAAGGCTAATATGCAAATCAACCAAACAGCAGAACGACTGGTCGCTATGACACACACTGACCACTAGGGGGCAGATGCTTGATGCAGGAGTTGCCCCCTGGTGGTCAGTGCGCTTCCATAGGGGAAGCACTGCTCAGCCAGAAGCCAGGCTCACAGCTGGAGAGCGCAGCGGCTGTGGCAGGAGCCTCTCCCGCCTCCATGGCAGCACTAAGAATGTCTGACTGACGGCTTAGACCCTAGTCAGACATCCCCTGAGGGCTCCCAGACTATAAGAGGGTGCAGGCCAGGCTGAGGGCCCCCCCCACTCGAGTGCCTGAATTTTGTGCACCCGGCCTCTAGTATACAATATTATGCAACAATTCCCACTATTGAGTTTGAAAACATTTTAATTACCTCAAAAGGAAATCACATTCCCCTTTTGCAGTAACTCTCCATTCTTCTCTCCCACTAGCTCCTAGAAACCACCACTTTACTTTCTATCTCTATAGATTACTCCAGCGGTTCTCAACCTGTGGGTTGTGACCCCTTTGGGGGTCAAACGACCGTTAACAGGAGTCGCCTAAGACCATCGGAAAACACATATATAATTACATATTGTTTTTGTGATTAATCACTATGCTTTAATTATGTTCAATTTGTAACAATGAAATTGGGGGTCACCACAACATGAGGAACTGTATTAAAGGGTCGCGGCATTAGGAAGGTTGAGAACCACTGATCTAGTCTGTACATTTCATGTAAATAAAATTATATATTCTTTCACTCAGCATATTTTCAAGGTTCATCCATGTAATAACATGTAGTTCATTTCTTTGTATTGCCAAGTAATATGCCATTGTATTTATATTTTCATCAGTTGATAAATATTTGGGTTGTTTTTTCATTATTGGGAATAGTGCTGTTGTGGACATTTTTATATACATTTTTGTCTGAAGTACCTGTATGGTAATTCTATGTTTAACTTTTGAGGAACTGTTAAACCCTTTCCCACTGTGGTTATTACTACTTTATATTCCCATCAGCAAAGTATAAGTGTTCTAATTCTTCCAAGATTTTGCTCAACACTTTTTCTTTTTTTTTTTTTAAATATATTTTATTGACTTTTTACAGAGAGGAAGAAAGGAGAGAGACAGAGAGTTAGAAACATCGATGAGAGAGAAACATCGATCAGCTGCCTCTTGCACATCTCCTACTGGGGATATGCCCGCAACCCAGGTACATGCCCTTGACCGGAATCGAACCTGGGACCCTTCAGTCCACAGGCTGACGCTCTATCCACTGAGCCAAACCGGTTTCGGCAACACTTTTTCTTAATTTTATTATAGGTATTTTAAGGATGTGATTTGTTATGCCACTGGGGTTTGACTTAATTTTTCCTAATGACAAATGATATTGAGCATCTTTTCTAGTGCTTGTTTTTGACTTGTAAATCTTCTATGGGGAAATGTTTATTCATATCTTGTGTTTATTTTTAATTAATCTTATTAAGGCGACATTGGATAATAAGATTATGTAGTATATTTTCTATGATACATGATCTGTATATTGCATGTATATCTGCTACCTAAGACCTTTGTCTGCTTTTAATTAAGTTGCTTTTATTCTTGTTGTTGAGTTGTAATAATTCTTTTTCTAGTCTGAATACTAATTCCTTATCAGATACATGATTTGAAAATACATTCTCCCATTTTGTAGGTTCTTTTCACTTTGTTTATAGGGTCCTTTTATGCACAAAAATATTAATTTTAATAAAAGCCCAATATATATTTTTTTTCTTGCTTATACTTTTATGTCATGTACAATTAACCACTACCAATTCTAAGGTTTTGAATATTTACCCCTATGTTTTTGTTTTAAAAGATTTATGATTTTGGCCATTACCAGTATATTTAGGCCTTTGATCCATTTTGAGTTAATTTTATATAAGATTTGAAGTAAGGATCCAATTTCATTCTCTTGCATGTGAATATCCATTTGTCCCAGCACCATTTGCTGCAAAGACAATTTTTCCCCATTGAATGGTCTTGGCACCCTTGCCAAGAAATCTTGATCATAAATGTATGGGTTTATTTCTGAGAACTCAGTTCTCTTTCATTAATCTATAAGTATATTCTTATATAGATATAAATCTGTTATGATTATTGTAGAACTTTTGAAATTGGAAGTGTAAAAGCATAGACAGCTTTATGTGGCACCATCATTTTTTTTCCAAAATTATATCTTCCAATTCATAAGCACACATATTTTTCCACTGATTTATTTTCATTTCTTCAATAATATTTTGTATTTTTAAGTGTACAGATCTTAAATCGTAGATGAATTTATTCTAAGTATTTTTTTCTGCTGGGTCTATTATAAATGGAATTTTTTAAAATACTAAAATTTGCATGTTGTACTCAGCAACTCTGTTGAATTCTTCTAATAGCTCTAATAGATTTTTGTGGATTCTTTTTCTGTAGATAAGGTCATGTCTTCTACAGATAAGAACATTTTACTTCTTTCTTTCAAACTTGGATGCTGTTTATTTCTTTTTCTTGCCTAATTTCTCTTGCTAGAACTTTCAGTAGAACATTGAAAAATATTTGTGAAAGTGGGATGCTTGTATGGTTCCTGATTTTAGGAGTACGACTTTCAGTCTTTCACATTTAGTATTATGCTAACTGTGGGTTACAATAAATTCTCTTTATCATGTTAAGGAAATTCCTGTGCATTCCTACTTTGCTCTGTTTTTGTCACATAAGGTTATTGGAGTTTGTCAAATGATTTTTCTATGAAAATTGAGATGATTATATGTCTTTTCTCTTTGTTCTTTTAATGTGGTGTATTATATGTTGATTGATTTTCATATGTTGAACCACCCTTGCATTATTGAGATAAATCCCATTTGGTCATGGTGAATACTCCATACAATATTTTGTGGTTTTTGTTTTTCTACCATTTTGTTAAGGATTTTTTTTTTTTTAATCTATCTTCACATATGGTCTGTTGTTTTCTTATGGTATCTTTGTGTGGCTTGGTATGAGGGTAATATTGATCTTATAGAATGAAATAAAAACTGTTTCATCCTTCTCTAATTGTGGGAATAATTTGAGAAGCATTTGATGCTGTCTTTTTGAAATTTCTGGTAGAATTTACCAATGAAGGAATCTGGTCATGGTTTTTATATTTGGATGTTTTGGATAAATGAATCAACCTATTTCTAAATCTGTTAGGATTTTCTATTTAGTTTCAGTAATTTGTATATCTCTAGGAATTTATCCGTTTCATCTAGGTTTTCTAATTTTTTAACATTCAATTGTTTATGGTATTCTCTTAAAAATGTATTTATTATTGTTTTATTCTTATTTACCTATAGGGCCAGTAGTAATCTCCATTTTTTTTTTTTGGTTATTTCTGTCTTACCTCTAAATTTTATAGTCAATCTCCCTAAATGGTTGACAATAATGTTGCTCTTTCAAAGAACCAACTTTGACTTCATTAATTCTATTGTGTTTCTATTCTCTATTTCATTTATCTCCATTCTAATCTTTACTATAGCCTTCTTTCTGCTAGCTTTGGTGTTAGTTTGTATTTCTTTAAAGTAGACAGCTAAGCTATTGATTGGACATCTTTTTTTCTTTTTTAATGTAGGCATTTATAGCTATAAATTTTCCTCTGAACACTCTTCAGAGGTGTTAAAGAGTGAAACAGGGACAGTGCTCTATAGTTTCATGATTAAATCTCAGTCGTTAGTGGACCTCTTTCCAAGGTCTGTGACCTTTACAAGTTTTTCTTACCCACCATTTCCCCCTCGCCTCCCCACCTTAGATGAAGAGAAGTGTAAGAGCTGGGTAATTTTGACACCTCTCCTCTCTCTGAGTCTGACTCATGCTGCTGTGTCCACTGATTCTCACGACTTGCTTATGGCTCTCATGAAACAACTTCTGAATTACTCCTTATTTCAGCCAGAGTGCCTTGAATCTAAGCTGATGCATGTTGGGCAGGCAGAAAAACATCCACAGAAGGGTCTAATTTGGGTAAAGAGAATTTTGGAAAATAGGATATATCAGCATTGCCCAATATAATGCAAATATAAAGAAAATCATGTTCAAGAGGCTCAGTCCCCCTCTCTCTCTCTCTCTCTCTCTCTCTCTCTCTCTCTCTCTCTCTCTTCCTCTCTCTCTCTCTCTCTCTCTCTCTCTCTCTCTCTCTCACACACACACACACACACACACACACACACACACACACACAAATACAAAATGTTTTGAAAGAGCATATTGCTGGATATACAGATGGTGTTATTGCTACTTAGTTTGATATTATTAGGTACTAGAGGCCTGTTGCACGAAGAGATTCATGCAATAGGCCTTCCCTTCCCTTGGCTGCTGGCACCAGTTTGCCTCTGCCACCCGGGACCCAGGCCTTCACTCTGGCCGGGCTCCAGCCGGAACTGGCCCCGGAGCCATCAGGCTTTGCTGCTCTGGCCCCAGGGCCGTCTGGCTTCGCTCCACCTCTTGGAGCCTATGTATGCAAGTTAACCGCCATCTTGGTTAGGCTAATTTGCATACTCTCCTGATTGGCTGGTTAGTGTGGCGAAGGTACTCAATTTATATGTTTATCTATTATTAGGTAAGATGTTTGTGTTTTTACACATGAAGTTCATTTCCTCCCTTTTTGAATGGTTGTATATTCATAATATTCGCTAATTTACTTCTCATTTCTTCAAAACTAAAAAGGATTAAAATAAAAATAATGTATCAACAACACAAAGTAAGTAAGGAATAGGCAAATATACTATCAAAAAGACTACTATTGTTTTCATTTAAAACATGTTACATAAAAAATCTTGCGAATGGTGATATCTTTACATTGAGAAGTGATTTTGTCCATTTCCTCTCCCTTCCCCAAAAGAAGCTAGAATGTAGTTTTTGGAAATGTTAATCAAATACCAACATCTAAAAAGCATTAAATGATAATTCCCATTAGAGTTGACACATTTCTAAATCTTCACATGTGCCCATAAATATAACCTCACCATGTACTTTTCACTGTCACAAAAGTAAAAGTTAGTGGGAAAAGAAATTTTAGAAAACACCATTATCTATGATGTCTTAATTTGTACAGCCCTCATTTAACCTTATGTTCATATAATGACTGGGTTCAAACTCAAATAACAATGAAATCACTCTTTCTAGGATATAAAAAGAAGGAAAGTTCTGTAGCTATTCTCCTAAAGATGCCAGGTTGACAGGTAAGATCGATTATAATTGACAGTAATTGGTGCTCCTGATCACTGTGGCACATCTTCTTTATTATAATGTGTGCAGGATAGCTCTGTACTTTTTAAAGTATTAAAATCATGTCTTGTATAAAAATATACCAATGATATCTGTAACTGAATAACAAACATTTTAGCAAAACATTTAGAGGTAATATAATAATGCTATAGATTACATATAACTTGTTCTTTTTTAAGTGAATTTTTATTATATTTGTTATATGACAAGCATAATTATTAAAAACTATTCTCTCTAAAGTATAAATATTCAGTCATAACTACTCTCCATGTTGTGTGTAGTTCCTTCTAGAGTTCTCTTTATAGTAATATTTAAGCAACCGAAATGTTTGATATGATTATATATATTTTTTATTGATTTCAGAGAGAGGAAGGGGGCGGGGGAGAGAGATAGAAACATCAACAATGAGAGAGAATCATTGATCTGCAGCTTCCTGAATGTCCCCTACTGGAAATTGAGTCCACAACCCGGGCATGTGCCCTTACTGGGAAGTGAATTGTGACCTCCTGGTTTATAGATTGATGCTCAACCCCTGAGCAATACTCGCTGGGCTAGATATGATTTTAGTCCTATTTTTTGACCTAATAGATTCAACTAATAAGCATTTTCCCAGTTTATTCCAATAACATTATCTAATATTAATAAACATTTTTAGTGGCTGCATACAATTTTATTAAATGGATTCATCATCATACACCTAGCCTTTACCCTATGCTTGGAAAGTAGACTATTTCCAAATTCAGCTGTTATTAAAAACACCACATTTTAAATATTTGTGCATATCAATATTCCCAATTAATAGCTATTTCTAAAATAAACAGCTGAAAAATATCTGGATAGATCAAGAAACATATTTTTAAGTGTCTTGCTACATGGGTACATGTCACCACACTGCTTTATGAAAGGGTAAATCCACTTAAGATCTTACACATAGCAGCATCAATATTTTTTTTTTCTGATTTTGTTTTAAACTATATTTTTTCTTATTACTAGGGAGGCAGGCGATTTTTATACATTTACTTGCTACCAATGTGCCTAAGAAATTATTCGTTCACTATCTTTGCTCACTTTTTAATTAAAGTTGGAATGTTTGCATTTTATTGCTGTGTGCATGTTCCTTGTGTAATAAAATAGAAATGTATGTCACATGGCAATAAACGTATTCCCCATTTTTGATCTGTGGATTTTGGTTAGTATTTACACATGCAATTTTTGTAGTTTTTTTTAATTAAATTTATTTGGGTGACATTGATTAATAAAATGATTTAAGTTTCAAGTGTATAATACTATGACCCATTTTAAATATAAAGTTAAAATCTATCTGTCTTTTGTTTTATAATGTCTTCTAGTATTTGAATAAAAATTAATCTACCCCAAATAATCATATTTTCATTTATTTAGAATATCTTGGTATGTGTCATAAAGCAAGGCTCGGTGTCATTTTTACAAGTTAACCAATTGCCTCGATACAAATATAGATTTCCTACATCCTTGATTTGTGCTTTCTCTTTTTATTATATAATAAGTTGATATGTAAGAGGTTCTATTTCCTGGCTGATAGTTCTGTTTTATTGCTCTTTCCCTCTGATTTTATCTCAGTTTCATACTATTAAAATTAGGTCTGGGATGGCTAGTGCCCTCTTATTACCCCGATATCTTAGAGTTGTTTTTGCTAGTCTCATTTGCTTAGTTTTCTAGATAAACTTCAGAATCATTTGGTCAAAGTTCCAAAATAAAGTCTACTGGGGGTTTTTTTGTTTGTTTGTTTGTTAGAGTGAGCTGGTTCCCCCATTTGTTTCAGTTGTAGTTGATCTTGTGTATTGAAATATCACTGTCACTACATTTTCTGATTGTTTATCAAGATATTGATAGAATTTTAAATATTTTTCTTGGACAAAGATTTTATCTTAACATTAAATTATCCGGGGACATGCTCAAAGTCACGAGAGTTGCAAATCAAAACGACAATGAGGTACCATCTCACATCTGTCAGAATGGCTATCATCAACAAATCAACAAACGACAAGTGCTGGTGAGGATGTGGAGAAAAAGGAACCTTCGTGCACTGTTGGTGGGAATGCAGACTGGTGCAGCCACTGTGGAGAACAGTATGGAGTTTCCTCAACAAACTAAAACTGGAACTCCCATTTGACCCTGTGATCCCACTTCTAGGAATATACACCAAGAAACTAGAAACACCAATTAGAAAGGATATATGTACCCTTATGTTCATAGCAGCACAATTCACCATAGCTAAGATTTGGAAACAGCCTAAGTGCCCATCAGTTGATGAGTGGATTAGGAAACTGTGGTACATCTACACAATGGAGTACTACACTGCTGTAAAAAGGAAGTTCTTACTATTTGCAACAGCATGGATGGAACTGGAGAGCATTATGCTAAGTGAAATAAGCCAGTCAGAGAAGGGTAAATACCACATGATCTCACTCATTTGTGGAATATAATGAACAACATAAACTGATGAACAAGGACAGATCCAGAGACAGAAAGGCATCGATCGGACCATCGGGCCTCAGAGGGAAGGTAGGGGAGGGCAGGGGTAAGGGAGAGAGATCAACCAAAGGACTTATATGCAAGCATATAGGCCTAACCAATGGACATGGACAACAGGGGGGTGAGGGCATGAGTGGGAGGGGAGGATAGGGGGTAATGTGGGGATAAGGACACATATGTAATAACTTAATCAATAAAAATATTTTAAAAAATAAAAATAAACAAATTACCCGGGGGCATTTAGTTTACCTATTATTTGTTTATTTTTTTGGAAAATGTTACCTGAACTAGTCCTGACCTACCCCCAAATCTATAACCACTCTTCAGAATATTCTTTCTTATTATCCAGGTCGTGGCTTAAAAGTCACTTCCTGAGACAGAAATTCATGGATTCTTTTGTCCAATATATCTGACCTCAGACTCTATCTCATCACTGGCTTCTGTATTTGTCATAGCACTTATTTTAGTACTTATCCTCCCAGTAAAATGCAAAACCCATGAAAGCAAAAACTTTTAGAATCTAAAACATACTCTAACACTGTAGTGAATCAAAGAGCATATATACCTGGTAGGATCAATGAATTAGAGAAAGGTGAATAAAAACAAGAATAAAACTGTGAATGCAAAAATGTACTGATTTCTGAATTATAATATTTAATGGTAGTTGCTAATGACTGTATTTTAGCATAATCAGATGTTTACCTGTTTTCTCTAAGCATTATAAAATATGAGTATTGAATTTGATCAAAATTTTAAGAATGAGAATAGTGCATTACTTATTTTATCTGATCTTTATATTTTACTACTATACATCCCAGTGTTCTATGCAAATCAGGATAAACCCTACTTATTGGGTCATCGGTATATACACTCAGTTTCTATATACTACTAGAGGCCTGATGCATGAAATTCGTGCAAGGGGTTCGGCTCTTGCAGCCCTGGCTGCCTTGGCCGGCCTTCACAGTCCTGGCTGGCCCTTGCAGCCCCAGCCAGCCCTCGCAGCCTCGGCAGGCCCTAGCAGCCCCTCACAGCCCTGGCTTCATCTGGAAGGTTGTCTGGAAGGTGATTCGGCTGTTTGGTCTAATTAGCATATTAGCTCTTTATTATATAGGATATTTCATCAAGGATGTTCACATCTAGTCTCGATTTTTAGTTTTTATTAGACATAAACAGATTCATCTTTAGTGGTATCTTTTAAAAATATTAAAATATTCTTTCTTGACCACTTTTCTTCTTTTAATTTGGTTAAGCGTGAGCTATAAAATGGTCCATAAAAAATGACTCTTGCTATATTTAAGCAGTCAAAATTTTATTCCTTACATTAGCCAATTTGATTGTCATCATAGCTAATATTAGATAACATAAAATAAATATTTTCATAAATTTCTGTTTTAAATATTTGAACTTATAAAGAGCAATTTTAATTAAAATGAATGTTCATTTTTAACCATATATGGTGTTTATGTTGCTTGTAGAGGTTATGTATGTGTGTGTATCTCTGTGTATGTGTCTATTATGTTACCTATCGTGTCTGAGTAAAGTTTGGAATATCTATAAATAAATGAAAATAAAAATAATAGAGATTGAGGCACAACGGGCACAATTATATAATCTCTATAAGATTATAGGTAGAATTGTCAGCATCAGATGCATTTGTTTTTGTCCTACATGCAGTGTTATTTCTTCATATATTTGTAATAACACTAACAGGGCCTGAAAGACAAATGACCTTTGAGCTATCAACTAGAGGAAACCAGTCATTCTGCTTTTGTACTGGAGGATGACATGGCCCTCGGGTTTTAGTATAAATAATTTATTTTGGTACATTCCACAGAGTCTGTTTTATTTTTCCTCCATGTCAAGCGCTTGCACTGTGTTAATGCTAATAAATTGCACCAAATATTATGACAAAAACTCTAATATACTCAACCGGAGTAATAAACTATTTCTTGCCTTTTATCTGCCTAAGGTAATGTTCAGTGGAAAAAAAAATATTTTCACTGTGATTCAATGGAGAATCAGTGATTTCTAAAATCCCAAGTCATAGCACCATGTATATATACTTATATATCTTTTTGTTTTTTACCTTGTGTTTGCTGATGGACTATAAAGGGAAAGAAAATTAAAACCTTTTTTTTTAACCTTACAATTTGGAAATAGTTTTTATTACACGCTGATGATGTAACAGTTAAAAGTACAATTGAGGAAGTTTTAAATGCTAGTCATTCCTCTTACCATGGACTGAACCTTATAGCACACATGTGGAAACACGGGAAATTAAAATGATGCAGGAAATGCTGGAAGTTCCCCGCCTGCTGGCTACTTCCCTCTGCAGCACTGGAAAAGCAAGTTAACCTCTGTGCTTACACTTCATCTTCCACTTCTGATGGGACAGAGGAGGTTAGCTGCTACTTGTAAAGCGCTTTGAGGCTGAAAACTAGTGTGTAACCAGAGAATGTGTTTCATTTAGATTTCAAAGGATTCAAACACAGCCAAGAATAAAACATCTCCCCCAACACCTGCTCTGTCTTTTGAAATGAATGTGGTTTTCTATAGTCCATGAGTTCATTTGAGTTCATTTCTCAAACATATGTTTCATATACCTATTTTTAGAGTTCTGTTCTATTGAGGAAATTCACTCAAGTCTTCTATATCTATGGTTTGAAATGACTGAACTTTCCGCTCGTAATTTGTCTCCCCACTCAAGAATACATAAGTGAAAGTATAGACTAAATTAAAGAAACAACAACACAAAACTGACAAAGCTAAGAAAGAGAAAAAAAATGCACTTATTGGTTAACCCTGAGTTGCCTCTGACATAAAGAGACCTAATAAATAACAGTATGTTATATAGTAAAATCTTTGAACTCTAAAATAGCTCACTAAATGTGAATAGAAATATATTGTAACATTAAGTAATTAAAATTTCCAAGTCGTTATTTCACTTTCTTCCTCATGAAGTACATTAGCTCCTTGGCGTTGTTAAGTTTTCAGTTTTGAAGTTTAAAAAGTAAATTCAAGTTTGTGGTATTAGTCAATTTATCTGGCACACTGTGAGACTTGTGAGCAAATAGGGAAAGATTTCTTCTACTAGTGTTTTGTTGGATTCTTCATTTAATGAAAAAAAGTTTGCTCTATTCACATCTATTTAATAGTACTTCAATTAATGCCAATACTTGTATCTATTATACTAGCAAAACTCCTAGTTTGTTCCATAATATTTGCTAAAAATACTACTTTTTTCTTTTAAGAAACATTTATACCTGAACCATTATGTCAGAATCTCCTTAACAACGAAGTTTCTGGAATTTTGTCCCCATTAGTGGATTCTTCATCTATGTCTGAGTTTCCTGAGAAGATTCTTGCTTTCTAGCCTTGACAAATTGACCCAGCAAAACAGAATTTTTGAGACATTGTCACCTTGCTGCTCAGAGATGTCCCTCATTAATGATTACTGCTATCCTCACAGTAGGTCAGTCTTGCTAACAATTTGTTAATTTATTGATCTTTTCAAAGATCTAATTTTTTTCATTGATTTTTTTCTAATGTTTTTTTCACTCTAATTAATTTCCACTCTAATACTTATTATGTCCTTCCTCCTACTTGCTTTATACTGACTCTATTTTCTCTAATGTATTAAGCTAGCTAGAAGGTTAGTTGATTGATTTGGGATCTTTTTAATATAAGCATTTATACTTACAAATTCTCATCTAAGCACTGCATTAGCTGCATATGTTTATTATGTTTATCTTCGTTTTTTATTCATCTCAAAATATTTTCTATTGTGTTTCATGATTCCCTTCTTAACTCATTTGTTTTTTGGAAATATGTTGTTTGCTTTCAATGTATTTGTAAAATTTCTAAAACTCTTTCTGTTACTGATCTCTATTATTATTCCATGGTGGTCAGAGAATATACATTATATAATTTTAATCCTTTAAATGTAATTATTTCTTTTTTACTTTTTAACCTGGCGTACAGTCTATCCTGGAGAATATTCCATGTACACTTGAGAATAATTTATATTATGCTGTTGCTTTGTTGAGTGTTGCATAAATGTCTGTTAGGTCTACTACAGTGATGTTCAAATATTCTATTTCCCTTCTATGTAGTTGTTTCATCCATTATTGAATGTCTCTATTAAGCCTGGCCGGTGTGCTCAGTGGTTGAGCATCAACCTATGAACCAAGATGTCACTGGTCTGATTTACGGTCAGGGCACATGCCTGTTTTGCTGGCTGGATCCTCTATAGGGGGTGTGAGGGAGGCAGCATATTAATGTTTCTCTTTCATCGATGTTTCCATCTCTCCATCCTTCTCCCTCTCTTTCAAAAAAAATCCGTAAAAACATATAAAAAAAGTGGTGTATTAAAATCTTAAGCAACTACTACTGAATTATATAGGTCTCTCCTAGATTATGTCAGTTTTTGCTTCATGCATTTTTGAACACTGTTGGTAGGTGCTTGTTTATCATTGTTTATTATTTATAATTGTTCATTGTTTACAAGGTTTATAAGTATAATTTATTATTTAATGTTTATATTCATTAAATATCCCTGGTGCAATAACCTATTGTTATTATCATGCGTCCTTTTTACATCTAGTAACATTTATTTTTTTTCCAATTTTCTTCTGCCTGATATTAGCATAGCCACTGCACCTTATGGTTGTGTTTGTATGCTGTATCTTTATTCATCCTTTTATTTTTAACTTACTTGCATCTTTCAATAGCAAACATGTCCTTATGAACAAAATACATTTGGACCTTGTGCTTGTTCTTTTAATCCTATCTATCTCTGTTTTTTTTTTTCATGGAATTGTTGTGTTGTTGTTTTGTGGTGTCATTTTTTTTTATTTATTTCTTTATTGACTAAGGTATTACATATGTGTCCTTATCCCCCCCATTGCTGTTCACATTTAATACTATTTCTGATATAGCTAAACTTGCATCTGCCACTTTTTGTCATTATATCTTACTTTCTGTTCTTTGTTCTTCATTTCTACTTGGAGTTCTACTCCTCTCAAATGAATGGTACACAGGAAGTGTAGCTACGAAGGAGTAGTGCAGCGTTAACACTCCCGGACACAAACCTGAAAGAGCTTATATAATCCTGGCATGTTACATTAAGATGACATGTTACTAACATACATTAGAAACTCCAGAAAAACAAAACAAACCATGATACTGTCAAATAGTGGGTGGTAGGGCCATTAAATGCCAGTGAAATCCATGTACTTTGCTAACTGTTTTAAACACATTTCTTGTGCAATGAGGAAACAGTAGGATGCTGATTGCCTCTCTTATCCTTGCTGGCCTTGTATCACACTTTCAAAAGAACACTGTCTTTTTTTACTGTAATTTATAATGCATTATGTAATTTACTGCTACAGTGAACATGCAGAAAGTATTTGTTTAATTTGGAATATGGAGACTGCTGAGCTTAAAACAATTATGTGGCAAAGCAGAAATCTTTTAGTTTTTTTGAAACTATATTTCACACTCAATACTTGAGCAAGCTTTTTTGATATGTCATTTTAACCATTTTTCATTTCCTTTGTAAGTTGAATTCTATTAATCATAGTTAAGATTCCCATTTATGAAAACAAACTCTTATAATGACTCACATATATCTCAGCTTGTTTCCAGGTATCCCATAATAGTAAGCCATTTCCTTTTTTTTCTTTTGCAGAAGATGAGTGAATTAATGGCATTGATCAATGATTTCTGTCTTTCAACATTCTTAGCTAGTAAACAATGATGAGGATACTATGTGTCTGTGTGTATCTGAAAACATTTGTGTTAATATTAGCATGTAATTTGCAAATAATCATTAGTCCTATTTGGAGCTGACCTACTCTTTAATATATGTTGCCAAAAACGTAAGGGATGTTTCTTAGGATTTATCTTAATAATTTCTCCAGATTAATCTTTGAAGCCACAGAATTTAAGTCATCAGTAATTGGCAGAAGAGTAAAAATCATTATTTGGGCCCTAGCTGGTTTGGCTCAGTGGATAGAGTGTTGGCCTGTGGACCAAAGGGTCCCAGGTTCAATTCCGGTCAAGGGCACGTACCTCGGTTGCAGGCTCTTCCACAGCCCGGGCCCTGATCAGGGCTCATGCAGGAGACAACCAATTGATTTGTTTCTCTCGCATCGATGTTTCTCTTCATCTTTCCCTCTCTCTTCCTCTCTCTCTCTCTCTCTCTCTCTCTCTCTCTCTCTCTCTCTCTCTCTCTCAAAAAAAAAAAAAAATTAGTGGAAAAATATCCTCGGGTGAGGATTAAAAAGAAAATCATTATTTGGGTATTTAGTAATAACTTAAATCACAAGCATTAATACTAGTATATATCCAAACAATAGTGGATACTACAAGATCCCAAATAATTAGCAGCAAATCAATATTGACAAGAGGGGCTACTGTTTCCCAGTTATTCTTCAGGAAGTCAGGACCCTTGCATATATTTTCAAAAGTTATATGTTACCCAACATTAGGGACTTCTAGTCACATCATAATTTGTGAACACCAAACACTTTCGGTTGAACTCTATTTGTGACTCTTTGCCACTGGACCAGCTTCGGGCAGGGTTCATTTCATTTCTGAGAGGGAATCTGTTGTCCATAAAATAGAGAGATTCAGTCCCCTTCCCTGTCCTGCTCCCATTTTTCTCCTGATGCTTCACTGCTCTGGCTCCATATCTATTATTTCCCAGTCACCAGATGCCACACCCGAGTTAGGCCTTAATTTCGTTATTCTTTATCACCATCGCATACTTGGTATAGATATCAGGAGATTTCTTATTCATGAAGCAAAAGTTTCTTAGTCTGCTTTCAGCATTCTTCTTTGAAATATTTGGCTAATTTAACATTGGGCCCTGTTCCCAGCTGGTCAGTGAAGATAAGCCTCTCCTATTCCTGGTAAATTTCATACTTTTTAACCAGTGTTATCTGCCTTGCTTTCATGTCTCTGAATAATTTTCCATTTTTTACTCAGATTGAGGAAAATAGAGATGACATAATTCAAAGAAATCTTCCAACAAGACTGGGAGATAGATATTATTATACCAATTTTATAAACAATAGTAACCAAGTTTATTAATTCACCCAATGTCAGGCTACTGATAAATGTTGGAATTATAGCTTATTCTAGTATCTAAACTCTTTCTACTTTTTAACAGTTCCTCGGGATTTGCATTCATGTCAATTGTCCCTTTTCCATCTCCTTGACTCTTGCACTTTTGATCTTGTTTGGCAAGCTTGAATAAAAATATCTGGATTTAATATTTCTTTTTTTAAGGGATATGTATTCTCATTATTGTTTTCCCTGAATTTTATATAAATACTCTCTATGCTATAATTTCCCTTTATTGCTCCTTACCCTTTTATTAAACTCTGATTAAAATGGCATCCTGGTATTGGCTCTGCTCTCAGAAAAGAGGAATAGTTATATGCGCACACTTGAGGTGAAATAATATAAAGAAAAGAGCAGTGCCCCTTGGCCAAAGCCCACAGAGGACATATTAGGGATGATCAAGGACGGAAGACAGCCCCACCAAGGAATTCCAAGAAGGCAAATGTTATCTATAGCAGCGACAGCAACAAGGCTGCATCAAGTTCCTGATCTCGCAAGAAGCAGTAACCTAGGAAATAATGTCGGCGAATGCTTGTGCCTCTGTGACTGGATGTACAATAACATTGTACAGGGCCTGGGCCATATTTAAATCTCTCAGGCTCCCTAGTGTATCTGGTTTCATTGAAATCATATCTTGTAGAGCATATAGGATAAAACATAACATCATAGCATAACATAAGACATTCTGTATGAACTTTACTTCATAGGTAGACACAATATTGACATAAGCTTATTACTGAAATACAGTGTGTGTCTTTTCTGATTGAGACAGTTTTCCTCAGTTCATTAGTGGAATCCAATATCCAACAAAATTTTAAAATCACTGCCTTACTACCTTTTGTTCTCACTGTTATTCCCATTACACTTTAACCTCAGTCACATCACTTGAAATTCTCTGAAAATATTTTGTTCTTTCACATTTTTATGCCTTCATTTTTGGTTTTCTTTGACCCTGGACTCTTCTATCTTTTTTGTGTTCCCTCAGAAAGTATGCACTAATGTTCAGGACAAGCCTACTTCTTCAATGAAACATTTCCTGATAATTCTTAGCTCCTGACAATTCTGTGATACTATTCTGTGAACTCTGTGATTATATGGACCAAATCTTACATTCATCTCCAAGGAAAAATAACAGTAAATATCTTTAAATGATTAAAAGGATTATATAATATCACTCTTATATTTTAGATGCAGAGCTCCTTACTGGCTCTCAATACTGTGAAATTTTGATTTTAAAGAAACTTGGCAAAACCACAAATTAATCCATATGTTCTTCTTGGGATTTATCAACATATTGAATCCTGGTGGAATTCAAAGCAACCCAGTATTACATAGGTTCTTAAAATAAATGTGTAGCATAATCCTAATAATAATCTTTTCTGGCATATGTTTTGGTTAAATAAAAGAAACCATAGAAAATATGCTGCGAAAATTCTTTGGTTCAAAATGTCACTTTAGATTATCTTTTTCCAGGCAAAGATAAGCATGACTCTAACAGTGTTTGGCCATTAATTGTATTTTTATTGATGTAAGTTGAATTTTTCCTTTATATACTAAAAATTAATAATTTGAGGGATTGAAGAGACATGTAAATGATATAATATCTATGAAGAGACAGATATATTATCTAAAAGGTAGAGTTTTCATAATATGTTTTCTTCATGGTATGCAGTCATAAGAATTATTTTTAATGTTCATAGTATGACAAACTATTGTTTTCCTCTTTGATATTAAACAAAAAATAGCATAAAATTTGATTATTCTTTGGAGTGTTATTTCTGATATAGACAATCAAGTAGATATCTAGTTAGGGGCACTGACCTCTTTTCCTTTAGATTGTCAAATAAAATGATAACAGCCAACACAATAATAGCCATCTGGTGTGAATCAATCAAATTATACCTACTTTTATCAGATTGACAAAAATATAATACATTTTTTGGTGTGTGACAGAATTTAAGTAATTAGTTTATGTGTGCCATGAGATGGAAAGTGTTGAAAATCACTGTCCTGAGAGATAGTCATATATTTTATCCAGTTTTAGAGAATCAGTAGTCCAGATTGAAGCAGGAGGATGGTAAGATCTATAAGACCAGAGACATAGAAGCATCAAACAGACTGTCCAACCTATGGGGGAAGTCAGGGGGTGAGGGTGTAAAAGATTAACCAAGGGACTTGTATACATGCATATAAGCATAACCAATGGACACAGACAGTAGAGTGGGGGGAGTGAGGGCATGTGCTGGGGGGTGGGAAAGGCCAGGGAGAGGTCAGTGGGGGAAAAAGAAGACATATGTAATATTTTATTTATTTATTTATTTTAAAATATATTTTTATTGATTTTTACAGAGAGGAAGGGAGAGGAATAGAGAGTTAGAAACATCGATGAGAGAGAAACATCGATCAGCTGCCTCCTGCACACCCCCTACTGGGGATGTGCCCACAACCCAGGTACATGCCCTTGACTGGAATCGAACCTGGGACCCTTCAGTCCGCAGACAGACGCTCTATCCACTAAGCCAAACCAGTCAGGGCGATATATAGTACTTTAAACAATAAAGAATTTAAATTTTTAAAAAAAACACACACACACAAAAAAAAACCTGTTTCCATGTAAATGTACCCCTGATAAATCTTATGAAATGTTTGACCATATAAGATGCTTAAGAGTCCTTTCTGTTTTTAGGTCATTTGTAAAAAAACAGATTGATAAGTAAGCATCTAATGAAGCAATTATTAAACGGGGGTGGAGGGTGAGGAGTTGTATAAGAAAGGAATGCAATCATAGGATGATATGTATCTCAGTTATAAATAATACTATGAGTTATTATATATTTTATAAAAATGAAAAAATAATGCTAATTTATCCACAATTTTGATATAAATAGATTGGGAGAATAACTAATATATGCCTTTAATATGGAAGGAATTGGTAAGAGTGCTAAACCCTCATTTTACTTATTAGGAAATCAATAGGTAACATGTATAATTGAAAAATAAATATAAACTGATAAACAAAATAGAACCAGAGACATAGAAGCATGGAAAAGACTGTTGAATCTCAGAGGGAAAGTGGGGGAAGGTGGGTGGATTGGAAGAGATCAAGCAAAGAACTTGTATACATATATGCATAACCCATGGACACAGACAATAGGGGGTGAAGGCCTGAGGTGGCTGGATGGGGGTGGGCTAGAAGGGGTCACTGGGAGAAAAAGGGGGACAATAAAGATGTAAAAAAAAAGATTTGAAAAGAAAGAAAATAAATATAGTAGTCCCTCTTTATTTACAGGAAATATGTTCCAAGACCCATTGTGAATATCTGAAACCATGGATTGTACCAAACACTATATATACTATACCATTTCTTTTTCCTATACACATGCCTATGATAAAGTTTAATTTATAAAGTAGGCACAGTAAGATATCAATAACTAATAATAAAATAGAAAAATTATAACAACATACTGTAATAAAAGTTGTGTGAATGTGGTCTCTTTCGAAATGTCTTGTACTGTGCTCATCTTTTCACTTAATCACTTTACAGCTCCCCTTTGGCATATCCCAATCGGCAGCATCAGCACACATGCACTTTGGGGCTTCTGCTAAGTAAAACAAGGAGTACTTGAACACAAGCATTGTGATACCTTGTCAGTCGGTCTGATAACCTTCACGACTACTAAGTGAGTAATGGGCAGGTAGCTTATACACAGAGTGGTTTGCTGGATGAGGGAATGATTCATGTCTTGAGTGGGACAGAGCGGGACAGTGTGACATTTTATTATGCTAAGAATAGTGTGCAATTTAAAACTTATTTTGTTTATTATTGTAGTTTTCCATGTAATATTTTCGTACGGGAGTAGACTGTGGATAAGTGAAACCATGGAAAGCAAAACCACAGATAATGGGGAAGTAGTATACACTGCACTACACATATGTAACATAAATACCTCCTAAAATAGTTATATATGTGTTTCTCTCTGTGATTGAGAATAAGGGGTTGGAGGGCTGTGGGTAGGGACTGCTGACTTCTATTATGTTTTATAGTGCAATGAGTCTAAACAATAAAAATATTTCCAAATCAAGGGAAAAGAAGATAAATAATTTTTAAATGTTGTCTACTATTTTATCATAAACAGAATAATGCTTGGACACTGTGTGTGATTAAATAATTTAAATAGATTATGTCAAAGGTAAAATATCTGTGTCTTAAATAAGACAGTGGGAAGAAAGAAAAGGAATGTGAAAGAATAAAGACTAGGTTGCATCTGTGCATGTGCATGCGATATCTCTAGCACTTACTTTTGACAGCACATGTGTAGCTAAAAATATATGCAGACATCTAACAATGCTAAGCATTTCTACTGCCATATGCATATGGTACATATTCACATCAAAGTTAATTGATGTGTTAGCATTCTAAAAATAAGTACCAGATTTTATGAAATTCATCTACCTTATGTGTTTCCCCCTTCTAGTCTTCAAGGACTCATTGTGCCATTTATCCCTTTAAGCAATTCCTACTAAGAGCAATATGCTCTGTGGATTGGCAATTAACAGCTTAAATAGCTTACATAGCACTTACTCAGAACTTCTCAGCCTTGTACACAAACCTCAGAGAACAATGTTTCTTAGAATTTTTCTTCAGATAAATAATACCACAAGGTGCTCCTTAAAAAGTGTAGTTCTATGATAACTAATTTGAAAAAACACACACACACTTATTACGCTCACATCTTGAATATTGACCAAGGTGGCCTTAATGTTACCCTAATTTTGACTCACTTTAGACAGGTTTCTTCCTGATTATAGGCTCCTCCTCTCCCTTTTCTTAGGGCATTTACTTTTAAAAATGTGCAATTATCACTTCTTTCTTTGCCCCTTGGAGATATAAATCTTCTCTCCCTCTCTTGCCAGTTTTGCTACTGAGAAATGTCTTTCTCAAAGGCCTGGGAGCCATTCCTATGAAAGGTAATCATCTAGAAAGGTAGTTCTCAGTCTCTGTGGAGAGTAAAAGCCTAATTTAGACAAGTACCACTAGAATACAGAAAAGACCTCGTTACATTTACCAGCCTCCCCGCTAAAGTCATCTAGTACTTTCCCACTAGCTCACCCCAGTGTTTAAAAACTTCTACTTAGACTCCAATTTTGTCTCTCCCGTAACACTCTTGAATAAAGTCTCCCTTGCCTGTTTAACCTCATGTGGTGCAATATTTCTTTGGCACTATTTACAGTGCATTTCATATTAAACTAGAGGCCCATTGCATGAATATTCGTGCAATAGGACTTCCTTCCCCTGGCTGCAGGCACCTGTTTTCCTCTGGCACCCAGGACCCAGGCCTTCACTCTGGCTGCCGCCATCTTCACTGTGGCCAGAGCCTTCAGTCTTCTCTGTGGCTGGAGCCTTTAGTCTGCGTTCCAGCCTGAGCGCTGCTCCTGTAGCTCCCTCCACACCCCCCGCCCTCCCCCTCATAACAGGTGTCCTGCCCCACCTGGTAGCTCTGTGCCTGCATGTGTGCTTCCCAGAAGCCCGGAGTGGCTGGGGAGCGGGGCTGCCACCATCTTTGTTGGTTAATTTGCATACTCACTCCTGATTGGCTGGTGGGTGTTGTGGAGGTATGGTCAATTTGCATCTTTCTCTTTTATTAGTGTAGATGTTTTAAGGAACACTGTAGAAGAAAAACCTACTTGTTTATTAACCCATTATCCATTCCTCACCCACATTTTTAACATATGTCTTTAGACTTAATATTTTCAACATTGAGGCTGAAAGAGCTAGAAATGTGGGAGTGGGAAACTATAATGCTTAAGTACTAAGGCGTACTTAATGGTCACAGTCTTAAAAATATAAAGTCCACCTTTTATAATGACACTAGGGGCCCGGTGCACAAAATTCGTGCACCGGGTGGGGGTCCCTCAGCCCGACCTGAACCTTCTCCAATCTGGGAGCCCTCATGGGATGTCCTACTGACGGTTTAGGCCTGCTCCCTGTGGTCATCTGCTCTCTGTGGACCTGCCTGCTTGACGCCACCATAGGCCCTGGTGTCTGCTCTCTGTCGAGGCCTGCTTGCCCTTCGCTGCCGGGGCCAGGGGCAAGCACGGCCCTGGAGTCTGCTCTCTGTAGGGGTCCTGTGGGGGACTGCTTGCCCCTCACTTCCACAGCCAGTGGCAAGCAGGGCCCTCTGTCTGCTCGCTCACTGCAGAGGACTGCTGTCTGCTTGCGTACTGCAGGGGACGTCCCCGCCCCGCCCCCAGCCGCTTGTGCACACCGGCTCAAAGCACCTGGATCCTGGGGATGTTCTCACCCCGCCCCTGGCTGCTCGATGCCTGCGCACGTAGGCTCAGAGCGGCGGGGGGTCATTCTGGGACCCTGGCCACTCCAGACCTATGTGTGGGCCTACAGACTCAGAGCGGCCTGGGTCCCAAGGATGCCCATTCCCAGGACCCAGGCCACTTGGTGCCGGCGCATGACGCAAGCGGCCACCCTGCTCCCAGCTGCTCGGTGCCTGCGTATGGGTTAATTTGCATACTCCTGATTGGCTGGTGGGCGTTGCGGAGAAATGGTCAATTTGCATCTTTCTCTTTTATTAGTGTAGATGTTTAAAACTTTTACATATGCATAATTGTAATAAGCCCTAGGAATTCCCCTAGGTATTCATAATCAATCTTGGACTTATTTATTTCCGTTTATGTGCATTAATTAATGTTGGTTTTCTTTGTTTTGTTTTTGTATTATTCCAGGATGTATGGGCTGGAATCCACAGACTTTCCAATTAGTTTTGTTAGAACATTTTCTTTGTCACCTGTCACCACAATATAGATGACAAACCACATCCAGTATAATTATTGCTGAATAAAATTTGAAATGTGTATCCCATTGAAAAGACCTATCAGCTGGAAAAGGCTACTCATTCTCATTTTTCTAGAAAAATAAATGAGAGGATAATAAATGTCAAGTGCTCATGTTTTTGTTTGTGTTTTCTGGATTCTTCTAGAAAATACTTAGTGAACCAGTGAACCATTGTCAGAGATCCCTTAGGGCAAACTTTGCTAGGAGACAGGGACTTGTGTACATGAGAGCCCTTAGAAATCTTGCAGGACATGGACTCTGTTTGGAGAAGTATGTTTGAAGTTAGAAGCTGTAAGCCCTATTTACAATCATTAATCTAGCTTATATTTTGGTAAATATATCTTCTCTGCTTTTCTATCTCCCCTTGTAACTTGAAGGTGCTCTGTGCACCAATTTAAAAATTATAGGGGAACCCCACTTAGGTTAATGAATCGATGTAGCCAAATATGTGGATGCCACAAAGACACTGATTGGCAGTGACTGCTGGCGAACACTCTTCTGTCTTCTCTAAGTCCTGTATCATACCATTTGCTGTTCTATTAGTCACATAGCTGTGTGGAGGCAAACCTTCTCAGTTTCTATTTGCACTTGTTGTTTACTGTAAATTACTCTTATGAAAATATTCCCACAGATTTGCCTGTGCAACTGTGCATGTAATTGCGTTTTGGCAAGAGTGCAAAAAAAACACATCCATTTTGCAAATCAAGTCTAAGAGGTGCTTTCACAAAAAGATGACATTTTCAGCTTGACTCTTGGTTGAAATTTCTTTTGTACTCATAAAACTGACAAGTTGACAGTCTTGTCATCTGAGCTTCTCCAGCCACAAGATAGGTACAAAACAGATGCTTCTAGGTTTTTTGTTTTTGTTTTTTTCTGACAGGGAACCTTTTTCAGACATGTCACATGTAAGGATAAAGTGAAATCTCTTGTAAACCTCTCACACCCTGCAGGGGGCATGCTCCTGTACCTCTCCAATCCCATCAACTGAGTCATATGCAAATATATCCCAAAGGCACTGTTGCTGTTGTAACAAGGAGGTGAATTGGAGGTTCTTTCCGGAATAATGTCAGAAAGCTGGCTGAAGGATTACTGTCTGCATCTACTTATCAATAACTTATCAAAAGGTGGCCACAGAGGCAATCAATTAGCTCACTCTTCAGCAGATAAAAAGCTGTCTGGAGTTTCAAGTCATAATTACTAAAAAAGAAAATTCCTGAATTTTACATAAAGGTTGATAAATGTATAGCCACTACAAGACTACAGAAACATTATTTTTTAAAACTTATATCATAAATATGCCATACAAGTTATTTCTCAGAATAAGAAGTGCTTTTTATGTGGCTCCTAGGGTTTTGTGTGATCATTATATTCTTCTTTTTGGGTTTTTTTCCTCACAAGATTAGGAATTTTGCAAGTGAAGGCAAAGTGATTTGGCAATAATGAATGGAAATAGTAATAAAGTGAGAAAAATAGGAAAATTCACGGTGTTTCTATTTTCTGGCTTGTTCTGAATCCTGCTTTTGACACTATTGATCTACCCTATCATCCAATCCCAAATTACCTGGCCCAATATTCCTGCTACAATGTTCTCTCCTAGTCAAATATACTGTAAATATAGCCTTTTTCTAAATGTGTCCCTTTCTATCCTCTGTGCCTTTAGTGAATTCTAATCTTATTGCAGGCCTACTCATTGCGTGAAAGTATATCTTAATTGTCCTGCGAGAACTGCTCAGTGACTCTTCCTGTATTCTTAGATTCCATTTGTACTTAATGGAATGAATATCTTTTACTCTTAAATCTTCATAAGTAAACTGCGCAGGCCTTTCAAGTGGTGGTTCCCTGACTTAAGCTTCTTTACAGTCTCTGTTATGCTTTGCACGAAGAGTAGGCATCCAGGTTCCTTACAGAGTGTTTTATAAGAGCTTTACTGGCAGTGAGATCTAATAGCTATTAGGAGGGATTCTTCTATCTGATTAAAACTGATGACCACCAATTATCACTATCAAAGAGGGATTAAGCCAAAGAGATAAACATGCTTTTAAACATGATGTTTAAAAAACAAGACGGTGAGAGGAAAACATAGACACCTGGTTTAGCATATATAATACAGCATCAAGGGGGAGTTTAAGGGGTTCTGGAAAATAGGATAGTATTTAACAAGTAAAAGGATCAGTTTTAGAATCAAAATACGTATTATTTTAATGCACAGTTATTTTCCTCCTAGAAAGTATATAAATATTGGGACGAAGAACTCCAAAAGTGGGAGGAGTAGGCATCTGTATTCTGACAAATGTCCTCAGATGATTTAGCAATATTTTCCCCCACAGGTTGAAAACAATAACATAAGGATAGAGAACCATAAAAAGAAAAAAAATATAAAACTCATTTACTCCCCACTCCAAGATTATAAATGTGATAATGACAGTACCATTTCCAGAAAAACCAAACAAAACCCTTCAGAGATAATTGGCTGATGTATATGATATGGGTATAGGCCTAGATTGGGGGAAACTGTGGTTGAATGTGTTTAACCAATTTCATACTAAACTAATAACATAAATAATAATAATAAAAAGAATTGCAGCCTGTATACATTTTTACCCATTATCTAATTTCATTTTGGGCTAATAAATTGTATATAATATTTTTTAATGTTGATTTTTTTTCTCTCAGCTACCCTGGAATTTTTTCTTTTTTAGAAAAACAATCTATCTAGTTACTTGAGATTTATATATTTAAGTCAGTAATTGCAAAAGAAATGTATGCACCAGAATGGTTACTGATATATGTGAGTAAAATATAGTCATATGAATCATGCCATTTAAATAATAATTCAAACATATAGAAGAGAAAATACACAAGAAGGGCAGGTTATGTGTTTTAAATTGGGGCCACTGTAGAATGCTGATTACAAGGAGATCATGAAGGAGGTGAAATTTAAATGGCTGCAATAAATGGAGCCAAACGGGCCAACCTGAGAGCCAGATGCCCATCTCCTTTGAGCCTAAGCACAATAGCAACTGTTCCGGGAGTTTTGCTTAAGGTTGAAATATGTTGTCTGTGTGACAGAGGCAGATGTAGAGAAGAAATAAAGATTTTAGAAAGTAATTAGTTAAGATGGAATATTTGATTTTTATATTCTACAGAACTTTTTCCCCACCTGGTTTACAGTCTTTTCAAATGTTGATGGATTCCTTGAAAAGATAAGTAAGACAATATTTGTCTCTACCTGTTAAATTAGGCACCACAGAAACCCATCCTTTGCGAAATTCAGATCGGAAATAAAACACTACCAAAATCTAGTTTTCTCTGGGCTCCCACTCATGTCTGTTTGGTGCCTCCATTATCCTGGAAGTCTACCTCAGTGATTGCATTCACCATATTATGATCATATTTTTCTTTCACATCAGACTTAGCAGCTCTTTAAGGGAAATATCAAACACTTGTACATAATAAGCACTTAACAAATATTACCTTGTCAGAACTTTTATTTTTCTTCTAAGTTTGTACAATATTGTGCATCCAAACAATCACTTCATCCAGCTTCTTCCACCCATCTTCTAAGAGGCAAGCAGATCTCTTTGCCATTTAGAAGTTCTCAGCGCAGTTATCTGAGGCTTTCTCGGGCCATTTTCTTTCAACCAGTAGATCTTGTGTCAACTTTTAAATTATTTCAAATTTTGACCTATCATTAGGATAAACACATATAAAACTCCCTTTATATGAAAGATAAATAGTAGATAAAAATGAACACTAGCTAAATGGTAATTCCGTACGAGGAATTAACGCGTACCGTAAATTTATTACTTAGAACTTCATCAGATTATTTCTACTAAATATTCATTGTCATAGACAATTTCATGGGAAATTTGAAGAAAACTGGCCATATAATACCAAGAGAAATTCTTACCTTTTATACTCACACACCATCTTATTCCTAGAATTCTTTGTTGCTTTCTTAAACTATGTCAAAAATAACTTTCCAGGGGTCAAAAGTAACCTTGGAAGGTAAATAAAATAAGCTTTAAATTCGTTTAGTGGTATGATAAGCAAGGACATACGCTAGGGACAATAGTTTAATTACAAGCAGGTGATGTAGCTGTAATAGTTTGGTTACACCTGGTGATCTGCTTCTCCTGCTTCGGATTACCAACTGCAGAGAGGAGCTTGCCATATGCCAGTTATTGAGAGTCAGCCCTTTAGACAGGAAAGACACTTGTTTCTGCCTTTAGTGTTTGTTGTGAGCCATGCATATAATTTTGAACTGACATGTTCCTCTTGGTATTTGAAACATTAAAAGGTTACATGAGAATGCTCTGGCTGGAATATTTTAAATGATGCAAATATCTCAGTGCACTCATTTGTCATTTTTAAAATCATCATCATCACAATCAACAACAACAAAATGGCATTTTTCTCGTTGGTTTTGGGCCCCCAACATAGGCCCTTTCTTTGCATTTAGTCATAAAAGGAAGAGATGATGGAGACCTGTGACGTGGACATTCTACCTCCTTAAGCTTTAAAGAGATAATGGTAGAAACAGTTTTCTGGTGCGTTAAATTTTGTTTTATAAAGAAAGTGCAAATGCTTTAATAAAAGCAGTTTGAACAGCAAGACTTACTACAAATGTCAGAAGCAGTCTCACAAGCAACAAATACCGTTTGCTCTTTCAGAAAATGTGTGGTTTAGGTATTTGAGGACATTTCTATTATTTCTGGTCTCTTTCTAGTCTTTATCAGAAAGAAAGTGGAATTTACTAAATCGCTGTTTTCCAAAGTAGACGATACCTACATAAACACAAGAAAGAAATACATTAAGTATTTAGTTACGGGTTTTATGAGACTCCAATCTCTTTCTCAATGATACCTCTTCCCATAAATAACCTTTATATAATTACTTTAAAATGGGTAGTTTACATTCCGGGCACTTTCAAAATCTTTCCTGCTTATGCTTATGTTTTTCCCTTTCAGTGATTTTTCAATTAATGGAACATGAATACAAAAAAATAAAAACGAAACCATTATCTGAATTATTTTGTTTTGCAGTAAATATCATACAAGGTTGCTATCTTTTTCTGAGTGACAGAATACTGGGGAAACAATCAGTAAATATTTCTTTTAATTTATAAATCTGTTTTATATTAGCATGGTGCTTAATTGACATTATCATCATAGTAGCTAATATTAATTGTTTTCCATTTAACTGTTTTAGTAAAGTAAAACCATTTTATGTTTCTGTAGTGCATGGATTTTTATTGCTTGACAAGTTGTCATGAAGGTGCAATTTGAATTTTATTAAACTCTAAGGAGAGCAGACCGTATTTATGGAAGTAGGAGTGCAGCATAAATGCAGCAAATGCTCATTTTAGTGGGACTTGTGCAGGATTCAGTATAACAGAATCATACTTCTTGACCACTCAGCATTCACAATCCAATTAGCATAAATTAATATTTGTACGCATAATTTAATAACAGAGTAGTGTGTCATAAATGCTCGATAAAAGTGTATGTTCATACTGCAGAAGTTTGGAGTGGTGGAGACACTTCCTAGTGAAAGGCTTCCTGGGAACTGTAGTTTGAACACCCTTGAACTGTAGATAAGACCTTTATAAGCAGACATGAAAGTAGAATGGAATTCTTGGTAGAGTGAACCAACATACATAAGCATAGTACTACATTAGGTTAATGACATTTTAAAAATAAAATTGAATTATCTATTTTATTACTTCCCAGCTATGTGTTTAAGATTGCTTAACATCTATGAGCTCCTCTTGTTTCCTCCTAGTATTTTGATAGTAGAAGAGTTATTTCATATGAACTAGTTAGCATGGTGACTGGCACATAATTAACACTTGTATTTACCAAGGTTATTATTTTGTTAAATTCAAGAATATAAAAACTTAAAAACTGTTGCCAAAGTAAATTCTACAAGAATTTTAATATTCGTCAAGGCCAACTGTCAACTAACCGTTTTTGAAGGGACCAGAATTCTGCAATCTGAAAGCTGATTTTGGGGATATTGATTTTAAGCTGTTTATGAAGAAACAAAAGACTGAGAAAAAACCTTTGGCCTTTCCCCCCTTTGCTGTCCAAGAGATTTAGACAGAAAAACCTGCTTTAGGAAGGAGCTCTTAGGATGCCACCTTAGCTTAATTTGAACCAAGTATGGTAAAAAAAAAAAAGAGGTTGCAAGCAGGTGCCTATTAGCCAGATACCCCGTGTCCCATTGTTTCTGAGTCACCTAGCAAGGACTTTCTCGCCACCTGTGTTCCCCAGCCAGAAGAACTTAGAAGGTGGGAGGAAAAGTATTAATATATTTTAGCCCCCACAGTTTACTAATATTATGTACATTGTTGATATATTTTTTTTCTTTACACAATTGATTGACTGGTGGTAGGTGACATATTTCCCCTATTGAAACCTTCCTTTCTTAGTACTGAATAACCAACATTTGTACATAATTTTAGTTTTTATGCCCATTTGCCAATGATGTGTGTTGAGTCACTGGGCTGGGTAAGGAAATTAATAAAAGCCAAAAATATGGTCTTGGGAAAGTACTCATCATCATGTTATTAGCATAGAGCATGTGTTTTGTGTGTGTGTGTGTGTGTGTGTGTGTGTGTGTGTGTGTGTGTGTGTGTTTTAATCAATTCATAGCTGGTAAATATGTATTTAAACATTTTTATATTGCATTAGGGGGAACTTCAGTGTCTGAAAAACAAACGGGATGAACATGCATAAGAATATTACATGTAGTAATTGAAGTTACCTAGGCTACATTGGTTAGTTCTGATACCGGACTGAAGCGGTGCATTTGCCTGTGTACATCAAAGCCCAATAAGACAGGAGGAGGAGTTCACAGCCAAGAAGTAAGGATTTATCAAAGAGGTGATGCCATTCCTGAGTCACAGGTAGATTATGCTCAAAGACATAGCTCTGTGATGGCTTCCAGAGGATGGGTTATATAGGAGAAAAATCATTAATCATGGTAACTAAGGGAGGAGGGTCATAGTTGGGGTGTGGTCTCTACTGATTGGTCAGCAGTAAGGTAGCGGGTAGTTGATTATTGCATCTGGTCCTGATTGAAGTCAACCGAGGCATCACTTTGTCTGGTTTCCCACGATGTGGTTGGTGAGGTCATTCTGGTGATGAAATACAAATGAGGCCTAGATTTTATCTCCAGTTTGACTAAAACTCTGTCTCTGTGGTCAACAGACCTGAAACTTCTGTTTCTAAGACTACACTGATACTGACCAGACTTTAGCATCTTGAAGGCTTAATGATTAAGCAAATGAGAGAGAGGTGGGTGGGTCAGGGTGCTAGGTTAGCCAGTTTGAGCTAAAGAGAAAACAATCAAAATAAAAGGGCAGATTAAAAAATAATAAATTTCCTGTGCAGTTACATTTCTACTCTAGCAAAGTGAGGAATATAGTCTTCAAATTTCCTTGTGCACTCAGCCATTCCTGACTGGAAGGAAAATAATACATTTTCGATGTGCTTGTTGAAAGAACTGCTAAGTTGTTTCTACTAAGTTCTCTCTCTAGAGAAGAGACAGTATTTATCACATCATTATCATCTTCAGCCAAGTGGGATACGTTATCATTCAGAGTAGTTTGTAAATTTACTCCTGAACTAGTGTTATCTTTGTTCTCTGTCTCTGCAGTTGAAAACTCCCATTGCATTAAAAGCCTCTGGAAACTGACATTGAGTAAAAACTAAAAAAATCAATTTAACTCTTAGAGGTTTATTTGCACATTCTCTGAAGTGATAGCAGGTATGGTGTACCATTCATTTGGCAACTGAGGTAGCATTACATTTACTGTGCTTTTGCTCTGTATAGTTAATTAAGATTTCTTGGATGAAATTTCTTATCCCCAATCCAGAATAAATACACTAAACAACAAGAACAAGAACAACAATAGTCAAAACATCACTTGAGGGCAAAGGGTATCCAATCTTTCCTACAGCATAGAGATGCCTCCTTTGTGTCTTCATACATAGATGCCAATTAAATGAAATCAGAGAGCCATTCTAGTGTTTATCAAAGCTCGGATTTTTACCCTCTACATTCATCTCTTTTTATTCCAAAGCAGCTTGACATAATTTACGAGATATGATTTGGTTTCTATGACAACCATGTAATTCTTATTTGATAATCATCACAAGTATAGACTATATTTTTATTCCCAAAGAGAAACTGTGTCTAGGGATATTACAGAGAACCTCACAAGAACATCTGAAATGTTTTTCTTAGCTAACTCCAAGGCTCAAGATTGGGTTGTTTGCATGTAACTGCCAGTCTCTCTAATGAGTGTTTAAAGCTGTTGATTCTTTCTTTTTTAGTATATGGGTAATTGATATAATAAACTATAAGAGCTCCAATTTTATAGATACATGTTTAGGGACATTTTTGAATGCATATATTTTTTTTACATAATACACCACTAAGAGCTCCTTCAAAGCTATTAGAACCTGTTGTTTCACAATCTTGGTGAGAGAGCTTCTTAATATAAATTTTCAACTCTTTTAGCATTCATATTAGTAACAAAAATGTGGCATAAACTTTTTTGTTGTTGTTACAGTAGTAATTTACAATGAAACTATGTCCTACTTGCATATCACTAATTTGTGGTTTCTTTTTTTACAGTCCTTAACAGTGTACATATACAAAGATGGAAATGCCAGCAAATAAACCTAGATTCCTGCTCATAATTCTAATGTAAGTATCAGAAACATTTTATATGCTATCATTGAGCAATCTGATTTATATGTAGTTTAATTAAAGGCATATGGCTTTTGATTTCAGCTAAATTAATGTACAATTATTTTTATACTAGAGGCCTCATGCACAAAATTTGCGCAAGGGCCTAGGCCCTCACAGCCCTGGCTTTGTCTGGAACGTTTTCCAGAAGGACGTCCAGTCTAATTAGCATATTATGCTTTTATTATTAGAGACTAGAGACCTGGTGCATAAAATTCATGCATGGGTGGGACGAGGTCCATCATCCCAGCCTGCACCCTCTTCATTCCAGGTCCCCTCGGGGGATGTCTGATGACTGGTTTAGGCCTGATCCCTGCCGGCCCCAAACCACTCTTCCCTGCTGGCCTGGTAGCCCCTAACTGCCTCTGCCTTGGCCCCCACCACCGTAGCTTTTTATGGAAGGATGTCTGGAAGATGCCCAGTCTAATTAGCTATATTACCCTTTTATTAGTATAGATATTTGAATAGTATCTGGCAGTAATATTGTTAAAGATAATTATGTAATTTACATTGTTTATGTAAAATACAAGTCATGATATAAAAAGCATGCATGAAACAAAGGTTGTATTTGGATGATATGCTATGAACTTACCTGCATAGCAGTCAAATTCCAGGTCAATTTAAGAAGTTCTCCTTGAGATTATAAAAACAATCCCGTTTACCATTGCACCAAAAAAATTAAGCTACCTAGGAATAAACTTAACTAAAGAGGTAAAAGACCTCTACTCAGAAAACTACAGGACGTTGAAAAAAGACATAGAGGAAGACATAAACAGATGGAAGAACATACCGTGTTCATGGATTGGTAGAATCAACATCATTAAAATGTCCATACTACCCAAAGCAATCTATAAATTCAACGCACTTCCCATTAAAATACCAACGGCATACTTCAGAGATCTAGAACGAACTTTCCAAAAATTCATCTGGAATAAAAAAAGACCCCGAATAGCTGCAGCAATCCTGAAAAAGAACAAAGTAGGTGGGATCTCAATACCAGATATCAAGTTGTATTACAAAGCCACTGTTCTCAAAACTGCCTGGTACTGGCACAAGAATAGGCATATAGATCAATGGAATAGAATAGAGACCCCAGAAATCGGCCCGAACCAATATGCTCAATTAATATTTGACAAAGGAGGCAAGAACATACAATGGAGCCAAGATAGTCTCTTCAATAAATGGTGTTGGGAAAATTGGACAGATATATGCAAGAAAATGAAACTAGACCACCAACTTACACCATACACAAAAATAAACTCAAAATGGATAAAGGACTTAAATGTACGACAGGATACCATAAAAATTCTAGAAGAATCCAAAGGCAAGAAAATCTCAGACATATGCCGAAGCAATTTCTTCACTGATACAGCTCCTAGGGCACTTGAAACTAAAGAAAAAATGAACAAATGGGACTACATCAAAATAAAAAGCTTCTGCACAGCAAAAGAAACCATCAACAAAACAACGAGAAAACCCACTGTGTGGGAAAACATATTTGCCAATGACATATCTGATAAGGGCCTAATCTCCAAAATTTATAGGGAACTCATACAACTTAACAAAAGGAAGATAAACAATCCAATCAAAAAATGGGCAAAGGACCTAAATAGACACCTTTCAAAAGAGGACATCCAGAAAGCCAAGAGACATATGAAAACATGCTCAAAGTCACTAATCATCCGAGAGATGCAAATCAAAACAGCAATGAGGTACCATCTCACACCTGTCAGACTGGCTATCATCAACAAATCAACAAACGACAAGTGCTGGAGAGGATGTGGAGAAAAAGGAACACTTGTGCACTGCTGGTGGGAATGCAGACTGGTGCAGCCACTATGGAAGACAGTATGGAGTTTCCTTAAAAAACTGAAAATGGAACTCCCATTTGACCCTGTGATCCCACTTCTAGGAATATATCCCAAGAAACCAGAAACACCAATCAGAAAGGATATATGCACCCCTATGTTCATAGCAGCACAATTCACCATAGCTAAGATCTGGAAACAGCCTAAGTGCCCATCAGTAGATGAATGGATTAGAAAACTGTGGTACATCTACACGATGGAATACTATGCTGCTGTAAAAAGGAAGGAACTCTTACCATTTGCAACGTCATGGATGGAACTGGAGAGCATTATGCTAAGTGAAATAAGCCAGTCAATAAAGGAAAAATACCACATGATCTCACTCATTCATAGACAATAGAGACCATTAAAAACTTTTGAACAATAATAGATACAGAGGCAGAGCTGCCTCAAACAGATTGTCAAACTGCAGCGGGAAGGCCGGGGAGGGTTGGGGGTCAGGAGGTAGGGGGGTAAGAGATCAACTAAAGGACTTGTATGCATGCATATAAGCATAACCAATGGACATAAGACACTGGGTGATAGGGGAGGCTAGGGGACTGTCTAGGGCGGGGGGATAAAATGGATACATATGTAATACCCTTTGTAATACTTTAAGCAATAAAAAAAAATAAATAAAATAAAATAAAATCTAAAAAAAAAAAAGAAGTTCTCCTTGAAATACCCTCATCTAGTGATTGAATAGCTTTGTCACTTTAGTTCAACTCAACAGAGGTCTTAGATTTGAATCCATATTACAAATGGATCATAATCTTAACCATTCCTAATTGTTTGGTTAATTTTCAGAGATTCACATTGGCTGAAACATAGACTGTTCATCAGTTGCCTTGGCATTTCATGTGTTAACATGACAGTGTGATGCTCTCTTCCTGGCACAGAAAGGATTTGCACTTACATTCTAAGGGTTTTTAAATCGTTTTCTTAATTCCTCAGTGATAATCCTCGCCCTCACTCCCACCATCACTAGCATGCCTACCCATCTAGAAAGCAAAATAATTTTGCTTTATAATTTCTGTAGCACATGCAATTTATTTAAGAGTAGTTCTATTTGGTCTGAAAGTCAAAATTGGTCTCAATGATATTTAAAGTGAGATTTTTATTTACTCAACTGCAACCTTCAGGCTTTCCCATGATTATAATTCCAAAGAAGGGTTTTGAACATGGATAAAACTTAAATTTTAATCCTAGTTCTGCCAGAGAGAAGTTAAGTTTCCTACACATAACAATACTTAAATTTAATGGTTGAATTTGTAAAATGAAGATAATAATACCTATTAACTTGTGATGTGAGAATTCACTGAAATCCCATATATAAAATACCTAGCTCTATATCTCCATGTCTGGGGAAACAGCCTTCAATTCCCTTTATATTTAATTTAAATTTGGATATTTGGAAATATCATTTTAAACAATGCTGCCAAATTTCTCTCCACAAATATTGTGTTTGTTCACTTGTTTGTTTATTATGGGATGCCGAACCATATTACTTGTACTAACTCTCCTTTCCTCCCAAGAGACACTAAGACAGTTTTCCTTCCATTGAAAACAAATAGGTGATAATTGGATTTTGTTCCAAGATAGGACCCTCTTGTTTAAAAAAACAAAACAAAAAAACACGCTCATTTAAAGGTTAATTTGTGCTATATGGGAGTTAAGCTCCATAGTTTCAAAAAAATCACAACATGATAATCACTCATCCTACCACTGTTCTTTTGTTTTGTTGCTTAAAATCAAAATAAGAACAACTCTTATATATACAGCCCTGGACTGTTTTGTCTGGGAGAAAACCCCAGAGAACTGGAAGGGACATAACTTAGGTCACATGTGGCATAAGCTGATTGGAATTAGGTGATGCCACCTTTGATGCCTTTTATTCACCATACAATTTGACTTCACTGAAAACGTTTTCTACTTAATGAATAAATCACCTCAAGCCCGTGAACGCACATCCTCTACCTCTCTGCCCCTTCAAAGTAAACAACCTCATCATGATTAAATGTAGGAGCACAAACAAATACAAAACAAAATACAGACTTCATCAAACTAAAAAGACTTTGCACAGCAAAGGAAACCATCAATAAAATGAAAAGAAAACCCACTGAATGGGAGAACATACCTGCCAATGATACATCTGATAAAAAGTTAATGTCCAAAATTTATAAGTGACTTTTAAATCACAACAAAAAGCAAACAATATAGTTAAAAAATGGGCAAAAGATCTGAATATACATATCTCCAAAGAGGACATACACATGGCCAGTAGACATGAAAATATCTTCAAAGTCACTGATTATCTGAGAAATGCAAGTTAAAACCACAATGAGATATCACCTTACACCTGTCAGAATGACTATCATCAATATATCAAGAAACAACAAGTGTTGCGAGGATGTGGAGAAAAAGGAACCTTGTGCACTCTTGGTGGGAATGCAGACTGGTACAGCCATTGTGGAAAACAGCATGAAGTTACCCCAAAAATTTACAAATGGAAGCGCTTTATGACCCAGCAGTTCCACTTCTGGGAGTTTATCTGAAGAAACCTGATACACTAATTCAAAAGAAGATATGCACCCCTGTGTTCATTGTAGCATTATTTACAATAGTCAAGATTTGGAAGCAGCCCAAGTGTCCATCAGTAGACCAGTGGATACAAAAGTTGTGATGCATTTACACAATGGAATACTTATGAGGCATAAAATAGAAAATCATCTTACCCTTGGTGACATCATGGATAGACCTGGAGATCATTATACTAAGTGAAATAAGCCAGTCGGAGAAAGTCAAATACCATATGATTTCACTCTTATGTGGAATCTAATGAACAACTTAAACTGTCAAGCAAAAGGGAGACAGACTCATAGAGAGGAGGCTGGCAACTGTCAGGGGGTGAGGAGGTCAAGGGGCTAGGTGGATGGGGTGAAGGGATGGAGCAAGAAAGAGAAAAAACTCATGGACATGGACAGCGGTATGATAATTGTGGAGTGGGGAGTAGGTGGAGGAGAGTCGGAATAAATGGTGATGGAAGGAGACTTGAGTTGGGGTGGTGAACACACAATACAATGCACAGATGATGTGTTATAAAATTGTGCAACTGAAACCTGTATAATTTTGATAACCAGTGTCACCCCAATAAATTCAATAAGTTTATTTTTTAAATAAAATAGTTAAAAATAGAAATAGAGCTATGATGATTGATTCAGGTTATTCTTTTCAAGTTTCCATGTGACTAGTTAGTAATATGAAGAGTAAATTATCCAATCCAAATAGTCTTTGTAGCAGTTAACATTTCGAGAGCTAAGCATTCCAATTAGGTTATATGGGAGTTGATTATGACACAAAAGTCCAAGTTGCTTCAAAGATTGTGAGGAAGATTTAAACTCCCAAATCATGTGAATTTTTATGGCATCATACTATAACTTTGAGATGACCTGTACTCCAGGTTCAATGCTGACTTACCTTATTTCAGTGAAAGGGAAAAATGGAATTTTTAAAGAAAATATATTAACCAAATATCCATCTCCCAGAATGTAATTATCTTCATCAATGGCATTGACTCCTCTGTTGCTTCAGTGTATATTTTTTATGATCTGAGAAGTCAATTCCAATATTTATTCCTATAAAATAATTTATATTAGTGAGCAAAAACATTATGTAGGAATAGAAAACTTGGAAAGAGATTTCTAATTCTACCTTGTACTTTCTCTGTAAGAAATGTCTTGAGTAATTCATGCCCCTTGCCTGGAGGCAAGCATATCTGAGTCCTAGCACGTGGAGCTCTGAGTGAATTAGCCCAATTCCATTATATTAAGCCTAGGAAATGTTGCCTTTAACCATTGAAAGATTTATAATTTATTAAAGCCTCATGATGTTACAATTCAGCCCCTTGAAATGGAGCTCCTGATTAATTAAATGGGGAAAACATGTCTTTCTTGCAGTTAAACAGAGAAACACATTCATTAGAATACTTAAATAGCTAGTATATGAGTGTTTGTGGATGGAAAGAGATAAATTATTGAATATTGCAGTGACAGTTAAAGTAATTTCTCAAAACAATTTAATGTAGTAAACTGTACATAGAGAAAATATTAATTGTGAAAGTATTACCTGAAAATATAATATGCATATATGCAAAGATATGAGACTTTGAGAAGAATTATAATCCTATTTAATAAAAGGCTAATATGCAAATAGACCGAACAGGGGAACAACCAAACAACTGAACAACCAGTCGCAATGACATGTGATGACCACCAGGGGGTGAACACAGAACATGGCTGGCATTGGCCATGGCGGGATGGTGGAGCAGGTGAGCAGGGCCGCCAGACCAAGGCAGAGCACCAATCGCTGTCATCGGGGCAAGACTGGTGGTTACTGAAAATTCTTTGCTCCTGCGTGCTGCAGTCCCACTCAGCACTCACACCTGCTGCTGGCGCTGTCCATCCTCGCACCCACTGCCAGCTCCCGGCACCAGCCCTGATTGCTCAGTGCCATCAGCAGGTGTGAGCAGCGGCGGCTGCCAGCAGACAGGAACCAGGGGAGGGACCGGGCAGGGTCATGGAAGATGGGCTGAGACCAGCTCCTGTGCCCACTGCAGCCTTGCAGACCACAGTTCCTTTCAAGGTGCACGAATTCATGCACTGGGCCCCCTGTGCATAAAATAACAGGCCCCTATGAATTGTCAACTGGAAATCCTGATGAATGCTGTTCTCCTTATGGTTCAGATAGCTCTGGTTTTATGTTAGTCCAATTCTCCATGTCTAAGAATAAGATGGAAACCAAAGAAAGAGGAACACTGGAATCTTCTCAATATTTACAAGGGTTAAGAGGGTCTGGGTCCTCTTACCCTTGTTATGTGGAATTTTGCTGGACTCAGGGCTTGTTAGTTCAGGACCACCACTGGACAAAGTTCAAACCTCAAAGCTTCAGAAAATTACATCTTAAGTCACAATTACCTACTTGCTCTTGAAGTGCATAGGAACTTGTGAAATGGCCCCAGAGTTGAAGTAGTTATATGTCCAAAGGAATTAAACTCAGAGGATCTAATGCAGTTCTATCTCCATTACATTTCTAGTGTGACATGTTGCTGAAAGAGAGGAAAACAAAAAGCTGAACTATACCAAACACTAATCATATTTTAAAAGTCAAACTCTGATCTTCTTATCTATCCATCAGCTAATTATCTATGCTACCTTCACCTAATATTTCCACTTAATAATACTCACTTCCTTCCCACCCATATACACACAAAACACTCATGTGCAGAAAACCACAAGGGCGTGGCTCTATGGGCTACACAAAATCCTTTCAGTAACAAGCATTCGGCAGAAGAGAAAAAGTCATAAATAAATGAAGACCTAAGAAAGAATAGTGTGATCTCCTCATTCTCTTGCTATGACCTTAAGCAAGTCACTCAATTTCTGTTTTTCTTCTCTAAGATATAGACTACAGATTTATACAAATTTGATCCAAAAGTGCCTCCATATTTTTCCATACACCATTCCCCTATGATGTGTTTTTCCTGAAAAAGACTGATATATATCCTTGCAAGGGAATGTAAGCATGCTTTTATAAATTCTAGCCATTGAATTTGAGCTTGCATTTTGTCTCGGCATGAAAATGTGTCCACCTCATTTTCCTCAATTTGCAAAAGCTCAAATAGCCTTCCTTGTCAACATGGTAAAGCACATTAAGGATACAGCCAAATTGGAGGTTGCCCTTCTTTGTTCCGGAATGAGTGCCTTCAGATCCTGTCCCTAGAAGACCCAATTTGTTTGCCAAAAGTATATTGTCATAAGTTGTACGCTCATTTACTCTAAACTCATGTGATGGCTTTAAAATAATGAAATAAATGAAGCATTTAATTTAAATGATACTTCATCTGTTAATGGTATTTGTGCCAATTTTCAATAGCTTTTGGTAGTTTTAATGTAATTTGATTTCTGAGCAATTAAGCAGTGCATTTATACTGGCAAAATGATTAATTAGGAACTTTGGGCAATGTGTCAAAAAAGTTAACTTTCCTTTCTTATGTAATTCCTTTTTAAAGCATTACAGAATTATAGGTTTATAAAGTTTCAGGCATGGAGTAGATCTTAGAGGTTATACTAGTGTAGTCCAACTGCCAATCTTATGGTGCATAATCCAGGTCTATATTTTGCAAATATCCTGTTTATCATCCTATTTTGCTTACTAATTTTAACATATAGTTATGATTCTTAAATTTGAAACAATAAATACTGTGCCATTTTTCAAAACAAACTCTTCTATTTCTGACATTCTGTATTTATTAAATTAAAATTCCATTGTAAAAAAGAGTTTTCTCCTCTCAGATTATGGGTAATAGTTTCATGGTTAGCTATTTTATTCTATTTATATAAGGATAAAGTCATGAGTATGTTGTTGTTTACACTGTCTCAGATTGGCTATTGGGAGCCCCTTCATAGTGCCTGTTTACATACCTCCATCATTTCTGAGCATTTTTTACTTCCTTTACCACAAGATGCTCACTGTCATACATTTTACACCAATCAAATATTCTGCTCTTCTCCATGTTCAGCATGATTTTAACACATTTTTGATTACTTGTCTCCATAGTTGCAGATTCTGCTTCCTTTTCTGTGATTTTTAAAACATTTTTAAAATTTTAAATATTTTTTATTGATTTTAGAAAGAGGAAGGGAGAGGTAGAGAGAAAAACATGGATCAACCTCTGACATATGTTGAACTGGCAACCTCTCAGTGAATGGGACAACATTCAACCAACTGAGCACACTGGTCTGGGCCTCTTCTCTGATTTTTAAATGAATAGGTTATTTCTGTCCCAATTGGAGGATCTCCATAATAAATTGCTGAATTGAAACAACTGGCTGCCTTAATGTTTGCCACTAGAAAACAAATCATCTGTGACATGTAATCCATCAAATTTCACTCTTCTTCAGATATTCATTTTTTTATCTAAAATACTAGAGGCCTGGTGCACGAAATTTGTGCACTTGGGGGGAGGGGCAGCCAGGCCTGTGCCCTCTCACAGTGCAGGAGCCCCGCAATTGATCGCCCCAAAGAGGTAGGCCCCGTCCATCCATCCATCCGGGTCTCCTCGATGGATTGCCCGAAAGAGGTAGACTGGAGCTGGGAGTTCTGCCTCTGCAGCATGTGTGGGGGTGCGGGAACGCCGGAGGAAGCCGAGAGTAGCAGCCGCTGAGACCCGCCTCCACTGCATGCGCAGCACTCAGGTCTAACCTTTGCCTTCTACTTTGTTCTCCAGATTCTGTCCCACAGAGTCTCCTGTAGTGAGACATAAAACAATGAGCTTTGAATCTTTCAAAAGTATACAACATTCAAGTAAATTCTGATCACCTTCTCTTCCACAAATGCTTGATTTTTATTTCTTTTTTCATCTCCTTATGTCTTTATTTAGAATATGCTTAAATTTCTCAGGCTATCCACTCATAATAACTTTATTACTTTAAAACATGTTTAATAATTATAAAAATATTACACATTGATTTCCCAGATTTTTTTTTTCATTCAAATGTGTGCAAATGTTGAGCCATCTTGTAGCTCATTTAATCATCAAGGAGCTGTTTCTCAGTTGCTTTTATAACTGATTTCTGATTAATAACTTAAAGAGGACCCTTCTCTATAGTATTTGGGGTCTCGGATTATCTGAAGGCATTAATCAGTTTGCCATCAGAGATCCTCTTTTTGTTTTACTTTTGTTTGTTTTTAACTCTAGTGACCCTCCTAACCAATATCAGCTCAATTACCTCCTATTCTTCCTAGTCCTATAAAGTAGGCTTGCTTTTACCTTTCTATAAATAGATGATAGATTGACTGGTTTATCATTTGATCTATAATAGGTAGATATACAGATAGAGAGACAGATAACCTGGTCTCTGAGATCTCAATCATTTTTGAGATAAAATCACTTTCTTCCATCAGGCAAACCATGTATCTGGACTTTTCTTTCCTTTTTTGATTTTTTTGTTTGGATGGCAGGAGGGCTGCAACTTAAAACATTCATCCTTCACTGAACAAACTTGTCACCTAGAAGGTCTGGGGTTAAATTTTTTCCAAGATTTTATTTTTGTAGAATTACATTGAATTTTTCCTCTACATTAAGAAAATGATATGTTTCCATATAAGAAGGATGCCCATTCATTTTATCTGCTTATCAATGAAATTTACTATTTAGCATAATTAACCTGTAGTCTAGATCTCTAAATTAAACAACTACAAGCTTATGAAATAAACAGAATAAAAATTAGACTGTGTAACATGTGATTGAAAATAATTATCTGCATCCTAATGAGAGCATAATAAAAGGGGAGAATAAAAAACATACAAGCAATTCTCTCCAGCCAACTATGCTTAATAAGCCCAAGCCTATACAGTAATGTTCTGCTTGCTTTGAGGTAAGCCTTACCTGGAAATTAACCAAAAAAATTTCCTAACAATATCATATCCAGAATGTCTGTGTTCACAGTATAAAAGCTACTAATTGTTCAGTTTATTTCTTGTTTGGCCTAGGGCTGCTAAATCCAGTTACAGCTGCTGCACTTGAAACCTGATTCTCTACACAATAAATTAATTAAACCCAAATCAATGTTGGTGCCCATTCATAGGATTTCCTGCCAATCCCTCAATATTATGCAGTGACGGGGGGAGTCTGCCTGATACTCATTTCTCCTTGCTTTGGATTATAACTAATAAAGAATAGACCTAATAAACTATACCTGGAATGTATATAAATTGGGTATCAATGTGTTACTTGTACCAACTGGTCGTGCAAAAAAAACCAATAGCTCTGAAAGAACAAGGCCATCTGATCAAGTTCAATTGGAGAATGGAGCCTGACTCAATAATCAAAGCAGAAGGCTTCTTACTGTCTCCCAACATTTAGAATCTGGTGACCACTGGTGACAATAACTGGGTCTGCTGAGATATTGTAGTTGATGGCATTGAAGATTACAGACCTACTTCATCATATCATCGCTGGCAGGAAATGGGGCATGAAGGAGGGAGAGATGAGCTTGCACTGTCATCTTAATGCTTTGGTACACGAGAGTGAATGGCAAAGATTTTTAAAATTCTAATGCTCAAGTCACACTTCTGCCCATCTACATCAGGATGTGTGGGAGTGGAAATAGGATCACTGATTTTAGAATCACTAAAGTGATTCTAATAAGCAGCTAAGATTTAGAACCACTGACATCAAGCGCACTTCCCAAACATGTTCTATGGGACACTAGTCCTAAAATATGCTACTTGAAAAATATAGACATTCACATGATTGGAGGGAAATTTATCCTCTGTACTCTCTGATTCAAGATGTAGCATTGAATATTAAAGAGCCTGAGCAACCCCATAGGTTTTGTATGTGTGTGTGTGTGTGTGTGTGCGTGTGTGTGTGTGTGTTTATATTTTATTGATTTTTTACAGAAAGGAAGGCAGAGGGATAGCGAGTTAGAAACATCGATGAGAGAGAAACATCAATCAGCTGCCTCCTGCACACCCCCTACTGGGGATGTGCCCACAACCAAGGCACATGCCCTTGACCCGGAATCGAACCTGGGACCCTTCAGTCCGCAGGCCGACGCTCTATTCACTGAGCCAAACAGGTTAGGGCTGTGTGTGTGTGTTGAAGTGCCCATTCCACATTGTTAATATAGTATTTCCCCAAAATTATACCCTACAGAGCTTGAGTTCAGTAAATCAAATCTCACTTTGAAATGTTGTGGTCTAGGGAGAATGGTTAAAGATAAGATTATGCATGGACATTTGCAGGTAACATTAATTCTTTCTCTAAAGTAGGAGGCAGGGAAAACAAGATACATCAGGTTCTAAACTACTCTGTGGCGAATGAGATTATGGACATGAAGCCCAGGGGGAAGGTCTCAAAGTCATGCTCTTAACCTTGCAGCAAGGGTAGCATAGCTTTTTAGGAAACAAGACTTCCTGGTGAAGGCATACCCTCATATGTAAAGTGAATTTGTAAGTAGATAAGTAACTTGCCAATGTCACACAATTAATTGACATTAAATTAAGAATCAGAAACAAACCAGGATATAAACAAATGCACGTTTCCTTAAAAATTTCAGGATTAAGACTCAGTTACTTAAATACACATTTCAGATGTCAAAATTACAATAACACAAAATTGTGAGGTATGATTATTATTCAATTGTTATGTAATAAATATGGGAATAGTGTTTTCTGTTTTTGTTGTGTGTGTTTTTTAATGTTGGCCATTAGAGAAGTTTAGGGGAATGGAGTCAATGATTTGTGAAAGGATACAGAATTCTGCTGTGCTTATTTTATGTTGTGTGAAATGACACAGAAACATTCAAAACAAGTTTCCCTCGTTTCACTGATGGTGCTTTCATGCTACTCTGTATTTATATCCTGTTCCAGCACTGAGGTCCAGGGAAGCCATTCAATGATTATATTTCTTGAAGTTTCAACACTAAAAACAAAATTGAACTGAGCATATGCTCTGTGATTTATTCACTGGGCTCCTGCCAGTAAGATATGGAGGCTATATATTTGGTCATGAAATTTTATACTCCCTGCTCTGTAGCCCCCTAGACAAATTTACCAAGCTGAGAAATATACTAAATACCTCAATAGTATAATTTTCATGGATTCTACATCTAAGGATGGTCCATTAACAACAATTCTTAAAGCTTTTGTCAAAAGGTATTTTCAATAATGCAATCAGCACTCTCTTAACTGTTTTGTGGGAGAGGGGGCGGCAGGGACAGGGAAGTTAGAGTTTTCTGCTTATTCAAATATTGGATTTTCATCATGTCTTGAGTGCCCAGTTCTAAAAACTTCAGGGAAAATAAAATACATTGACATCACCCTAAACGCTGTTTGCTCTCTGGTATGTTGATAACTAATCCACTTGTGTCAGTTGCTTCAGGGTTTCTCGAAGGCATGGGTTGTTATCACTCTGTAGAGGCCAGTAAGAATGCGTGTGCATGACAGATGCTAGATAAACTTTTTTTCTCAACAGAAATAAGGGCAAGGGTCTCATTTAGCTTCTGTTACTGTAAAGTATAAATTATAGTATGAATCACTTCATTGGATGATATTATAATAATTTTAAAAAGTATATATAAAAGTGATTTATAATATATTATGTACTATTCAAATGTAAGGCATTTTTGAAAGCATTTTATGGATATATTTTTAAATATTTTCTCGGATGCTCTGAATCTTAATCTTTGAGAAAGATGAGACAAATTTGACAAAGTTGTGTCATGGAGTTAATGTATCACTGTTCTCAAGTGTCCTGGAACACCCAATGGTATTATATGTAAAATATACTTTTGTGAAACACACCAAGAAAATGGTTGATAGTAGCAGGCTCCTCTGACCCATGATTGGGGCTAGGACCCCACTCCAAGGGTGTTTGGTATCTTTTCATTCTCCTCTGGGGTACACTGCAGTTTGATGTTACCAAATCTCATAAAGGGGAACAAACTATTTATCTATGAATAATTCTTTAGAAGTCCCCTTGGGAACTTTTTATGTTTAAATCACAATTTGTGGAAATTCCAACATAGGAGTAAATAAACACAAGGTCCCTTCTGCAATTTTTCATAGCAAACTTCATGTTTCCAACTAATAGCAACTTTATATTATTTATGACAGGCAAGATCAGAACAATTTCTTCCTTTAGACTATTGTTAACAAAACTGTTAAAATTTTGCAGCTGAATATATTCTTTATGTGTAGCAGTTCTTTTACTCTCTTAATAAGTGTCATTTTATTAAAGTATGTGACTTCACAAAATTTGCTATTAGCCGCAACATTGCTACCACAGAGCATTCTGCCTAAGGGAAGATTGACACAGGTTGAAAATTATTAAATATGTTTAAGTTTTTCTAGGCATTAATTTTGAGAGCTAATGTTAGAATGATGATAAATATACACAAATGAGAGGTATGTGGCATTTATTGCCCATAGCTTCTTAGAGGATAGGGAACCCTCCCTTTGGCCTCACAAAATACAGTGGTGGCCTCAAAAAGAGGCCAAGCAATTGCTACACGGAAACTCATCTTGTTCTTCAGGATCTGCAGTCTGTTCAGAACGGCACCTCTGGCCATGGGTTCTCAGTCCAAGCCAAGGGAAAACTCCTACCCAAGAGAGGGAAGACTCTCATACAAGAGGCCTGATGGGTTTTTGCTAGTGTTTTGTTTATTGCTAAGGACCTGCATGAGTAGGGAGATAGGGAAGAGCAATGCTAAAGTGTGACCAATGAGGAGAGGCAAGAGAACCTATTTGTGATTCCAGGAGCCAGCCCTGAGCTATTCTGTAGTCAGGTGACTGACTGGGGCGCTGGGGGTAGGCTCTAGTCATTTCAGTGGAAGACAGATGCATGGTGATTCAAACAGACATTTCCTCCCTGACCCCACAAATGGTAGCTCCAGAAAATGGCATAAATTTGAATGTTTATGTGTTGCATTTACTTTATTTTTTTTTAATTTTTATTAATTTTTTGAGAGAGACCGGAAGGGAGAGAGAAAAATTAATTTGTTTTTTCAGTTATTTATGCATTCATTGGTTGATTCTTGTATGTGCCCTGACTGGGGATCTAATCCGCAAACTTGGTGCATTGGGAGGATGCTCTAACCAACATACCCAACCAGGGCATGTTGCATTTACTTTCTGTAAAATAATACAAAACAAAAACCTTTCTGGGGTTTCTAGTATCAGTTGAAGTGGCCCCACCTGTGGTCATCACAAAATACGCTCTTCCTCACACCAGTACAGAATAGGCCCCTTGACTTGTAAGATGTAGGAGTTCCTCCTCCTCTGTGTTTTGGAATCCCTCCCCTGCCTTACTGTTTTATGGCCCTGAAATGTCTCTCCATCATGTCCAGGTGTGTCTTTCACTGTGTCTGATTTCTGAATCATGTTCCAGTTGCTTGGCCCTGCCACTTGGACTCAGTATGCATCTTGGGCATAACTACTAAATTTGTTTTTCCTGATCAGTATAAAAAGGAGGAATGTGCAATGAAAAAAAAAGGCATTATTATTGCTTCTATGGTTTGGCAAGGATGAACAAAGGTGTGATGAGTACTTAAGTGTAGGTTTTTGTGTAGATGAGTTTTCTATTCTGATGAATAAATGCCTAAGAGTAAAAAGGCTTAGTCGTGTGGTAAGACTGCTTATTTTGTAAGTAATTGCCAAAATGGCTTTCGAAGTGTCAATACTGGTTTAATTCCCACTAGTAATTAATGAGCATTCTGGTTGCTCTGCATCCTAGTCAGCAATTGGGTATTGCCAAGGTTTTGCATTTTAAGTTTCTATTAGGTTTGTAGTTGTATTAATTGTTGCTTAAATTTGAATATCCATAGGAAGAACTGTTGCGTATCTTTTCATATGATCATTTCCCATCTATGTATCTTAAGGGTTAGGTATCTATCATAGCTTTTGCTCATGTATTTGTTGAGGTTGTTTGTTTTCTTATAATGTTAAGATTTATTTTTATATTATGGATACATATATTCAAATACTATGTGTTTTGCAAATACTTTCTCTCAGTTCACAGCTTGTAGTGTCATTCTCTTAATTTCTTTTAACGCAAGCATTCTTTCTGTATATGAAATACTAAAGGCCTGATGCACGAAATTCATGCAAAGTAGGCCTTCCTTTCCCTGGCTGCTGGCACTGGCTTCCCTTTGGCACCTGGGACCTGGGCTTCCCTCGCAGCCCCAGCTTCACCCAGAAGGTCGCCTGGAAGGACATATGGCCTAATTAGCCTATTATGCTTTTATTATTATAGATAAGTTTAAAATTTAAATTTAAGCTTATCATTTTTTCCAATGGATTTTTCTTTAGGTTTTGTACCATTAACTCATTTTCAAACCCAAATATATAAATATTTTCTCCTATGTTTTCTTCTAAGAGCTTAATAGTTTTGCATTTTACATTTGGGTCTCTGATGCATCTTGTATAAAGTTTGGTGTGAGATATGAGGTCTCTGTTTAGCTTTATTGTTTTGCATATGGAAAATTCCAATTTTTGAAAAGATTCTATTTCTATTGAATTATAGTTGTACCATTATGAATAATGTTGACTTTACTTCTGAGTCTGATTTGAGCTATCTATTTTGATCAACTTTTTTTTTTGCCAATAAAATGTTTTCTTCATAACAGTGTCTTTAAGCCAAATTTTCAAATTAAGTTTTAAGGATGAGAGAGATGACTTCCAAGTTCTTTACATGTTGAACTGAACTCAGAAGCTTTATTACATTAATTTTTGCACATATCCATCTTGACATTATTATTATTTTAGCATGTTTTTATTGATCTTATAGAGAGATGAAGGGAGAGGGAGAAAGAGAGAAACATAAATGAGAGATCAGCTGCCTCCTGTACGGAGGATCAAGCCTGCAACCCTGGCAAGTGCCCTGACCTAGAATTGAACCAGCGACCTCTTGGTGCATGGGACATTGTTCAACCAACCGAGTTACACTGGCCAGGGTAATCATTTAACACATGATTACCTAGTTCTATTCTACATTTTACAGTCATTTTCTATTTTTCAGGATTCCTAACTTCTAAAAATGATGTTTCATATGATCTTTAATCATTTTTATTTCTGTGAGTGTAAGTTAGAACTAAGTAATATATTCTTGTTTTTCTATTGAGCAAATGAAGACACAGAAAAAGCAGCTGATTTATCTGGGTTTATACAGCCAGAAGGTTGTAGAAATAAGTGATTCCTATAGAAGACTAAAATCGCGTTCTTTCAGATGTGGGAGAAAAATAGTTCATTATTAAAATCTTCTAAACTCATGTCGCCATGCAAACTGAAGTAAAAATTCTGAAATCTTACAAAGAACTAGTACCATTACTTTATAGTCACAACCCACACATAATCATTTGTCTTTCTACTATGTTTACTTTGTGGCTACAGCACCAAGTGAAACATAATTGATAGGTTAAATATTTAGGAAGCCAAGGGAGATCATCACAGTTGGTTTATATGGGCAAAACTCCATTCGTTACTTAAACTGTTGACTCTCCTGATTCTGAATTGTTGTGGATTATTCTCTGGTGTTTAGATGTAGGTTGCTGGCTGAAATATTGAGGTTTAAATTCAGATCTTGGCAATATTTTTAGAGAAATTGGATTCATTTCACATTAGTAATTTTGAGCTCCCAAGTGCCTAGATATTATAGCTTTTGTATGAAATCGGGGAATAAGGAACCTTGATATGACCTTAATTCATCATGACATTGCTTTGGCTGAAATGTAGGAGTTCCTTCCAATTAGAACTTTACCCAGAATAGTAATAGCCCTTTTACACCTTGAAATAAATGGCAGCATTTGACCATGTCTTTTGTTCTAGTTTACTATATACATCAGTGTATCAGTGAACTTCCAAGCTTATAAAGAGGCCATGTATGACATTTCAGAAATATATGTCAGAGTATAAAGTTCAAGGTGAAAGCTCTAGGTCTGGTTATCTTTGAATCCCACTGCTCTGTTCTAGCACATAGTTTATGCTTAATATATATTATTTTGCATAGTAGATATCATCTAAAATCCTATTGTCTCCCAATTCTAGCAAGAGGTGATGAATAGTTTTTTTAAAACCAGTAAAAGTAGAGTCTGTATTTATGGAAGACTATGTACAGTCTGGTCCTAGTCTTCCAGATACTTATTCTCAGGTTGGAACATGAAAATTAGAATTGGAGAAAAATAAAAAACATATATTAAAAACAATACACTGAACCAGAGAGGCAAAAAATTTGGAGAATATAGTACTATAATATAAAAAATCTTGTTGAAATGGTAGATGTAGGGTGAAGTTTAGAATAAGGTAAGTTTACCTGGATGTTTATTAATAGTAAATGAAACATTTTAACTATATTAGATAAGCCATTTTTAAACTTTTTTCTCTGCTACCGTTTCCTAATGCATTTCTCCCTTGAGCATCAAAGGATCATTTTTTCATAGAAGGAAGACAAAGAGAAAGAATCAATATTTAGCATTACACTTTAAAACTAAAGTTCCGACGGCCCATTTTAGAGACTAAAATTGTAACCAAGTTTACTTTGAGTAAATTTTGTCATTGTTGTTCTTGTGTTTTTGTTTTGTTGTTCTATGTACCAAAATACTAAACTCCAAAGAGAAAATCTTTATTAGTAAACATGAATTGATTGAGTAGATGCACAGAGATGAGGAACAACTCTCAGGAGAGCATTAGGAAAGTATTAATCAAAGCTAAGTTCACCTCCTCTGTCATTCCCCAACTCAAAAATGGAGGTGAAATAAACTAAAGGAATAAATGAAATATACAAATAGTCTAATCAAAATTCCTTTGGGAAAGAGAAAGAGAGCAAGAATCAAACAAAGTCTTCCCTCCTTAGCACAGTTGGCCTCCCAGCAATGCAACCAATCTCTTCCTTTGGGTCTTCTTCATGGTTGCACTAATCCCTGGGCCAATCCGACTGGGCTGCCATGCATTAACTGTGAAGACAGATGAAACAAATGAATTTTGTGGTCATCCCTTGCAATGAAGTATCAGCTACTCTCCCAGAGAACAACCCATCACCAAATAAAGGACATAACCTTTTAAGTAGAATTCATCTAAGAAGTGCAATCTCCCTGATGGCAAACCATAAACAGGTGGCACTCATTTTCCATTACTCTTGAGAAGTCACCAAAAACATTGTAATATTTCAATTGAGTCGCAGTTGAGAAGAAATGTCCATTTTACTATCTCTTTAAGCCAGTGGTTCTCAACCTTGGCTGCACATTAGAATCACCTGGGAATCTTTTTAAAATTCTAATTTCTGGGCCTCATCCTCTGGAAATTCTGTTTCTTTGTTAGGGGATTGGGCCACATTAGTAACAAAGAAACAGAAATTTCCGGAGGATGAGGCCCAGAAATCAGGATTTTAAAAAGATTCCCAGGTGATTCTAATGTGCAGCCAAGGTTGAGAGCCACTGTTTTAAGCATTAGTGGTTGAGAAAACAGAGAAGAATTTGTCTGATATTTTCTTTTTATAGCCTTTGATAGAAATAGAACCCCAACCAACTGATGGACAATGGCACAAAGGGGTATTAAAGTTATATTAGGAATATTTGCATCCCATTATTCAGGCTTCATCTTGAAAGATGTCTCAGCATCTTCAAACAGCATTACAGAGCAGGATGTCAGTGCAGCAGCCCAGGTAAAGGAAGATATGAGAGAAGTTAGTAATAGAAAAGTGAGTGAGAAACGTTAGCCAACCCAAGTGTTAGTCCTAATTATCTAATGTGCTGTTAAGGTCATATCTTCATCATTGGGATTATTCTAGAAAGTCACTGATAATTTACATAATTTATGAGAAACTTGAATTATGTAGCAATCTAGCCTACTGTAACAGGTGACTTTGCCAGAGTTTAGCAAATGCAGTGATGGGCCAAAGGAGGTGGTAGTTGCATTGAGGGTAAATTAAAGAAAATCCAGCAATCATTTTTTTTTTTTATCACTGTATCCCAATAACCACTTTATGTTCATTACAGGAAAAAAAAATCTTGGCATCTGGCCAGCTCTCTCACTCTGAGGAATTAAGCTCAGTTCTGAGTCTTTAACATAATCAGATTGTGTGATTAAATGTGGAAAAAAACTGGGGCCAAGCTTAAAATATTTGGAGTTCACCTTGGAGGAAAGTCTTTTCAAAATTATAATTCTCTATGGCTACTGAGGCTTACTGCCTCTGTGGGCTCTATTTAGCTTTTATTGGTTAAGATCATTGCTTGGGTTCAGTTTTAGTTGTTCTTATACATATTGACAATTTAAAATAGTAAATACTTCTATCATGACTTATTAAATTATCTTATTTATATAAAACTGCTTGGCTCAGTGACATGCACATAAAGGGCTATTGTTATTATTATTACTCCTTATTGTAAAGATTCTCTGCTTCTACAAAACATGACATTTGAACAGCCAGGGACATCATGAACATGGGTTATATTTTCAATTTTTTTGTGTATCACCTTCAATTTCTTTCATCAATGCCTTGTAGCTTTAGTGTGCAGATTTTTCAGCTCCAAAGTATTTAAAAAATTAATTCCTATGTATTTTTTTTGATGCTGTTGTAAATGAGATTATTTTTAAATTTCTTAATTTATTTTTCAGATAGTTAGTTGTGAGTGTATAGGAATCCAACCGATTTTTTGTATGTTTATTATCTATTCTTTACTGAATTCACGGGTTAGATATAACAGTTTTTGTGGAGTCTTTAGTGTTTTCTACTTATATAAGATCATGTCATCTGCAAACAGATAATTTTACTTTTTCCAAATAGGACATACTTATTTATTTAGTGGATTTCTCTAGCTAAAACTTCCAATACTATACTGAAGAGAAGAGGGGAAAGTAGACATTCCTGTCTTATCTCTGACCTTAAAAAAATTCAATGTTTCACCATTAAGTATGATGTTAAACATGGGCTTGTTATACCAGTATATGGCCTTTATTATGTTGAAATACATTTCTTCTAAACCTAGCATTTTGAAGGTTTCTATCTCAAGAAGCTATTTAATTTCATCAAATGCTTTGTCTGGATAAATTGAAATAATCAATGTAATTTTTAGTCTTCACTCTGTTAATGTGGTGTATTGCATTAATTGGTTTGTATACATTGAACCATCTTTGCATCTCAGGGATAAATTTGACTTGATCATGTTTTGCCTTCTTGATTTCATTTAATTGTCTGTGTTCTCTTGTACCTCACTAATCTTAAAACAATTATTTTGAATTCTTTGCCCGGCAATTCATAAATCTCCATTTTTTAGTATCATTTATTTTGTTCCTTTGACTGTCATATATCCCAGTTTTGTGTGTCCCGGCATACTGTGTGTTGGTGCCTGTGCATTGAAGAATCAGTCGCCTCTCTGAGTCTTTATAGACTGGCTTCAACAAAGGAAGAACTTCCCTAGTTCTCCCTGCTAGAGATTCTGGTAGTTCCTTGAAACTTTTTAATGGACGTGTATATTTCATTTCTCTCCTTACCTCCTGCAGGAGAAGTCTTAGGGTCGCATGCCTTTTCCCAATTTCATAGAGTTGGTGTTGGCCACAATAAGCCACCCTCCCCTTTTCTGTAGGGCACTGCACTGAAATTCCGAGACAGTGGGCTGAATTCCACTTCTCACTCTCCTTCCTGAAGGAGAATTCTCAAAATTATGAATCTTCTCCCAATTTTGCACAGCCAGGTCAGCTGCTGAAAGCCGTGTGCTCCTTTGTTTTGTTCTCAGCTGTTTTGAGTGTTAAAACTATGCCAGTTCTCTCAGCATTCTGGGTGAGACAGGACAATGGCAAGTCTCTCTGACAGCGCTGTAAGATTGGATGCACACATCACTCTCCCTTTGCCCCCAGGAGGACAGTGCACACTGAGGGGATTTCTCTTGGTGCTGAGCTATGCTGGCTAAGGGGAGAGGCTGACACAGGTAAATGAAACTGTACTTTTTAACCCTTTTAATGTGGCTAGTCTTAGTTTTGTGCTCATCTAGGGTATTGCAATTTCTTAACTCAATTCTGGAGTTTTCAGTAATAGTGCTTCTAGCGGGTATGAGTATAGGACCTTCTTATTTACTGATGTTCTACATCTAATCTAACTCAATTTCTGCTATTTCAGCCAGAGCAGAGTCAGGGAAATGTCTGTAGCGAGCTATTTATCATAGAAATAAGATAAAATAATGTTTTATTTATTTTATGTCATCAAAGGTAGTTTTGATAGGTATTAATTTGAATCTGTTGATAGACTTATTCTGAACTTTTGATGAACCCTAATTGCAAGTTGCCCCACTCATTATTAGGAAAACCACTATTCTTTACACCAAAGCTCAATTTTGAGGTGAATAACATCTTTGAAAATGTAATCTCCACTTACTCCTTTGTTCTCTAAGCCATTTTAATTGCATATTACTTATATATTTGTGAAGTGAATTTAGACATTTTTTATACCCCTCTGAACATACCAGAACTTCAAGCCTGGAAAATCATATTGTTACTATACATACTAGGTCCACACAGATTATTTTAAGTACCAGTGAAGGATGGTGTAAGTGCTCTTGTACAATGACAATGATGGCTCAATTAAAATAAGGACTGAACCCACATATCTTTGAAAATATGTAGGTGTAAATCTATGTATGGTAAACATCAATATGGAAGAAAAACTCATGAAGTCATATGATTCTGTATTTTCTTACACTTTCTGGTCTTTAAGATAAAAGGTATAATCATTGAGTTTCTGTATAAGATGACTCACAGCTCATACAAATGAAGCACTGATAGACACTGTTAGGAAATACTGAGATGCTTCAGGCTACCACATGGTGGAGGAACTGGATTTAAGCTGAAAAATGGACTATGCTGGAACCTACAGACAAATAAATTCTATCTTTTTGTACAGAATTTAGCTAAATCTATTATTGAACAGGATACTCAATGATTCCACTTAAGATGGCATAAAAAAATAGAACAAGAGATTTCAAGGAAAAGCTGTGTTTTTAGAAGTAGATTCCACTCTTTGTTGTTAATTTGAATTTCTTCTCACCAAATTTCATGACCTCAATTTCCATATAAAAAATCCACTTTGTACAGATACAATAATTAGAAAATTAAAGTTCATCTATAACCAGATTTAATAATGCATTTGGTTCAGGTCTTAAATATTTCAATTATTCAATATATTTTTTAAAATATGTGCAATAAAATGTCTTACAAGATAATAAATTCAAGAACTCTCTTGTGTTCCACCCGCTTAACTATGTACTTTCCCACTCCACACCAACTTGCTATCCACCCCTGCCCCACACTCATTTTCCTCCACTCTTTCAAGTTTGTGAGTCAGTCTCTCTTTTGAGTTGATAATTATCAGGATTATAGCTTATATCATAAAGAGCTGTTAGCTCCTGCTGGGTAACCTCAGGCAGAGGCTAAATTAGCACCTCCTTAGATCCAAGAGCCAGTGTACCCAGTGGTCAGAGTGGGACCATCCAGATTACAACTCCACAGATCCATAAGGGACACACTCAGGGGGCAGGCTCAGTGAGCACCAAAGCCCCACTGAAGCAAGTCTTGCCCCAGAAGGGTGTCTTCAGCACAGAAGTTCTCCCACTGCAGACACAGGTGATTCTCACTGCCAATTGGCCTGGAGGTCAATTCCTCCCAGTGATCCTACAACAATCAAGGCATAACTACAACAAGACTGTGCACAAAGCCCACAAGGGGGTGCACCAAGAGTGTCCACCTCAGGTAACTGGGGAGGCTGAGCCACTGGGCCCTACAGGACACCTATCACACAAAACCACTCTACCAACACAGGGAAGCATAAAAAATGCAGAGACAAAGAAACAGGTCACAAATGACAGAAATGGAGGAAAGCAAATGACTGGATATAGAATTCAAAACCACGTTTATAAGGTTTTTCAAGAATTTTATGGAAACCGCCGATAAATTTAGTGAGACCCTGGAGGATATGAAAAAAGACCAACTAGAAATTAAGCATACACTGACTGAAATAAAGAATAATATACAGAGATTCAACAGCAGACAAGAGGATCCCAAGAATCAAGTCAAAGATTTGAAATACGAAGAAACAAAAAATACCCAACCGAAAAAGAAAAAAGATTCCAAATATATGAAGATAGTGTAAGGAGCCTCTGGGACAACTTCAAGCGTACCAACATCAGAATTATAGGGGTACCAGAAGAAGAGAGAGGGCAAGATATTGAAAACCTATTTGAAGAAATAATGACAGAAAACTTCCCCTACCTGGTCAAAGAAATAGACTTACAAGTCCAGGAAGCACAGAGAACCCCAAACAAAAGGAATCCAAAGAGGACCACACCAAGACACATCATAATTAAAATGCCAAGAGTAAAAGACAAAGAGAGAATCTTAAAAGCAGCAAGAGAAAGACAGTCAGTTACCTACAAGGGAGTACCCATATGACTGTCAGCAGATTTCTCAACAGAAACCATGCAGGCCAGAAGAGAATGGCAAGAAATATTCAAAGTGATGATGAATAGCAAGAACCTACAACCAAATTACTTTATCCAGCAAAGCTATCATTCATTATTGAAGGTCAGATAAAGAGCTTCACAGATAAGAAAAAGCTAAAGGAGTTCATCACCACCAAACCAGCATTATATGAAATGCTGAAAGGTATTCTTTAAGAAGAGGAAGAAGAAAAAGGAACTCTTACCATTTGCCACAGCATGGATGGAACTGGAGAGCAGATGGATACCACAGGATCTCACTCATTTGTGGAATATAATGAACAGCATAAACTGATGAACAAGGACTGATCCAGAGACAGAGAGGCATTGATTGGACTGTCGGGCCTTGGAGGGAAGGTAGGGGAGGGTGGGGGTAAGGGGGAAAGATGAACCAAAGGACTTATATGCAAGCATATAGGCCTAACCAATGGACACGGACAACGGAGGGGTGAGGGCATGAGCGGGGGGGTGGGGGGTGGGTAGGGGGCAACGTGGGGATAAGGACATATATGTAATATCTTAATCAATAAAAAATATATTTTAAAAAAAGAGCAGTTAGCTCTTATAGACACTAAAAATAACTATGCATATTTATTTTTCTACAAGGTAAGCATTTAAGCATTCTAGGAAAGTGTCTAAAGGATGTTCCTAACACTTTTGTATCCTAAGATATCTTTTTGGAAGTTTGTGCAAATCAAGTTGCACAATTGTATTTGAGAAGTAAAAACACCCTAAAAACCAAACTGAGAACACTAAATGCCAATTCCCATCCTGGCTGAGTTCCCTATCTGTAACCTCTGTGGTTTAACATAGTTCCTTTGAGAATAGCTGAGTCATGATGGTGCTCTTGGCTTTTGTCATCACCTTATTTACTGGCGCTTTGGTGCTCTGTATTAAGTCACTTTCTTAATCTCTTCTCCATTACTTAATGTAGTGAAGATGCTTAGGATTGGTCAATATACTTTTGAGAAATAAGTTCACCACTCCAGTATAATATTGGAGTAGTAGCCAGAAGTAAAGTACTAGTCTCATTGGAAAGATAGACATATAAACACATATATTCAACCTATGAGAAGCAAGTTTGGGATGCTATGGGTCAGAAAAGGAGTACTTTGTTGGCTAATGCAGTTTAGCCTGAGGGTGAGCTAAAGGGCATTCATGTTTCCCTCAACTTGACTGAACTTTAGACAGTCTTTTTCTGACTATAATTCCTAGGGATCCTTTTTCTTACTGCATTTACTTGAGGAATTCTTTGTCCCTACAAGGTGTAAATATTCTCACAGCCATTTAACAACCCATATAGGCCTTTGTCAATGACCTAGGGAGCCATCCCTTTGAATCGTAATCACCAAGCAAGATAGAATCTCTATCTCCCATTCTCTGTAGGGAGTATGAGCCTAACTTAGATCATCACCAATTATCCAACACAGATGACATAATCATATTGATAACATCCCCAGATAACATCTTCCAGTATTTTTCCAGGAGCATTTAAAATCTCTCCCACTTTTTATTTCAGAGGAGTTAGTTTAATCTTTCTCTGTTATTGCAATCTTCTTGAATACAGTCTTCCTTGCCTGTTTAACTTGCCCAGTACAATTTTTGTTTGACAAGAGTCACCAAATATAGGACACCAGAACGAACATTAGAAACTATTTAAAGCAAGATAAATAAGCACGGTCATGGTTGTGGGGATTTGGCAGTTTCTAGGGGCTGGGTCATTGCTTCCTGCTTTTCTGGGAAGGGCACAAATCACTGCTTATGACTTCTAGAATCAAGTTATCCTTCCCAAAGAAATCTCCAGTCTGTCAAGGAGAGAGCATGCTTCACCCCTCACCTGGATTTTCTTTTAATGTTCTTCTCTGCAAACAAGTATCTATTCCCTTTTATAATCCCAATAGAGGCCCAGTGCATGAAATTTGTACACTGCGGGGAGGGGTCCCTCAGCCCAGCCTGCATTCTCTTGCAGTCCAGAAGCCATCGGGGGATATCCAACTGATGGTTAGCACTGCTGCAGAGGCGGGAGAGGCTCCCACCACCGCCGCTGTGCTCGCAAGCTGTGAGTCCGGCTTCTGGCTGAGTGGTGCTTCCCCTGTGGGAGTGCACTGACCACCAGGGGGCAGCTCCTGCATTGAGCATCTGCCCCTTGGTGGTCAGTGCACGTCATAGCAACCAGCTGTTCTGCCACTTGGTTGATTTGCATATTAGCCTTTTATTATATAGGATTGTAGAAAACTCTTTTACTAAGAGTGTTTTTGGTCTCTTGGCCTTTCCCTTCTGTACATTCCTTCTATTGTTTTTTGCTTTTTTTCTTGTTGTTTTGGTTTTGTTTGTTGTTGAGCAATACATTTAGATATGTTTTGTTTTACTATACAGGCTTTATTTTTTAAAATGCATTCCTTCAGCCCCTACACCGCAATTCATAGTGCATCCCTTTACCCTGGTCCTTTTAAAACAAAATGTAGTGTAAATAATTCCAAGGCTTGTTCATAGTGGTCTTTTGTGGGAGCCAAATTCTAGGACATGATTGCTGAAAGCTGTCTTTGACAATTTGCTCCTTAGATTTATACTCTCTCTGCTTCAGGGAGTCTCCATTTTGACTCCTTCCTTCAATACCATACAAGCCCTAGAGAAAACTGTTCCTATCTCTTTTTCCCCAAATGGGCAAAAAACTAAATGCTCCTTCGTTTTCCCTCATCAAATAATATACATTGTATGTTCCATGGGAAACAAAAAGATAAATTAATAATAACAATAAAAAGTTAAACCGGATATAGCCATTTAGTTTATAATTTTCACATTTGAATTTCATCAAAATGTATAAAACACATAGAAATGGATTGTTCTCATTATGGCCAAATAATCTAGAGATCCTCCTTCTCTTTGTTCTCCCTTTTGTCTCCTGATACAGCAACTGAGAATGTTTCATTAAACTTTAGGTCTTTGAGAAACTCAAACTGAACACTATTGATGGTTGGAGTAACAGTGGTTATCAAGTGTCAGGGTGCATAAAGTCATTGGGAATCTCTGGGGGAAAAGTTTTAAAATTAAAATTGAGTAGATGAAAGGGAAAGTAGATAGCTGCAAAAATCACTAATTAGTTAAATTAGATTCTTAAAGTGGTTAGCAAATTCATTCTTAGTTCTGCTAAATAGGGCTTATTTCTCATTTGAGTTCCAGGGATCTTACAGTGCTATCTTTTCAACATCAAAATAATTACTTAGGAAATATAATTAAGACACCTAACAAAGAACAAGCATCTTTTATTCTTCTTCCTTCCTGTTTTTCTGTGCTTTAAAAAGGATGCTATTGATGGTTGGTTTGTCATCTGTTCCAGCAGGGCAAAACTGTAAAAGTTTGTGATATTTTTCAGTGGAAGTAGGTGATTATATATAACATTATTTTTCAGGAAATGCGTTTGTTAATGTCTCATTAAAACATTAACCACCCGGCTGGTGTGGTTCAGTGGTTGAGCATTGACCTATGAACCAGGAGGTCATGGTTCAATTCCCATTCAGGGCATATGCACCAGTTGCAGGCTCGATCTCTAGTGGGGGACATGCATGAGACCACTGATCAATGATTCTCTCTCATCATTAATGTTTGTATCTCTCTCAATCTCTCCCTTCCACTCTGAAATCAATAAAAATATATTTAAAAAACAACAACACGTTAACCAACAAAACAATTGATCTGAGAAGAAACCTAATGATTAGAGCTGACACAGTTAGCCTCCTGGCATTAACAGTTGTTTTTGTTTGTTTGTTTGTTTTCATGTTGAAGCTATTTCAACTTTAAAACATATGATTGGGGTAGTGGGGTGGAGCACATCTCTAACTTACCAATCCTACATTGCTGTCTACATAGGCCAAGGTGTAACTGAATGTTATTATTATGCTAAATATTATTATAATGGCAAGTTGTTGTGGGATAATTCTTTGGTTGCTAACTGAGAAAATGGAAAATGCTTTGCAATTCCTTCCAACATCTTCAGTTTATTTTGAGCCTCCTGGAAAATTTGCTTAGTGAATCCATAGTAGTGCACTTACTACATCTCAGTTTTCCCATCTATAAAGTGGGAATAACCATATGCACCATACCATTCTTGGCACATACACTGAGTGGCCAGACTTTTATGACCACCCCATCAGTACAATGAAGTGAATTAGTTATGCAAATAATAATAATAATAATAATAATAATAATAAAACCTTGAGAGTATTTGCTTAGGAAGTTTTCAATATTCAGTATTTTTGGAAGTGTCAATGAAATACTGATGGGGTGGTCATAATAATCTGGCCACTCAGTGTAGTACCTTCATTCTTCTATCAAGGGAGAGCCCAGGTAATCAGCCTTATTGATCCTTCCAGTAAACTATGAGAAAGGCACCTCTTAGCTGCTGTTCAAGTATATGGTGCCAGGAGGTTCACAGTCAAAGTCATGTGGTGGGACTCTGGTCAGCTGGCAAACTATGTCCACGTGAAACTTACTTAAATGCATCACAATGAAACAGACACTGAGAAGACTCTCACAGATACTAGTACTCAGTCCACCTCACCCATTTCTTCCCATAGTGAACTATTCTCCATTTTCAGTTATTTAAGACTAGAGGCCCAGTACACAGATTTGTGCACAGTGGGGTCCCTCAGCCTGGCCTGCACAGACTGGGTTGAGAAAAGCAGTCCAACATCCACCGAGGGGTCCCAGATTGTGAGAGGGTGCGGGCCAGACTGAGGGACCCCAATGGTGCAGGAATCCGTGAACCAGGCCTCTAGTATGCATATATGATCTTTGATTAATCTCTTCCCGCCCTCCCCCCTTCCCCCTTCACTCTGAGATTCATCAGTCTGTTCCATGTTTCCATGCCTGTGTGTTGAGAATCTGCCCCCTGGTGGTCAGTGCACATCATAGCTACCGGTCGAATGGTCACTTAGATAGATAGATAAATATATATATATCTACACTAATAAGAGAGAAAAATGGTAATTGGCATACAACGCTACCCTTTTCCTTCCTTGGCTAATCAGGGCTATATGCAAATTAACTGCCAACTAAGATTGGCAGTTAACTGCCAACTAAGATTGGCAGTTAACTGCCAACTAAGATTGGCAGTTAACTGCCAACAAGATGGCAGTTAATTTGCATATGTAGGCACAATGCAGGGAGGCGAAAGGGAAAGCAGGAAGAAGCCCCCTGCCACTGACAGTGATCGGAAACCCAGGGGGGAGCTAAGAGCTGGGGGGCAGGGCAAAGGCTGCCCTGGGGCCGCCTTTGCCCTGCCCCCCAGCCATGATCGGAGAATCAGGCGCCTTTGCCGCCCTGGCCAGTGATAGCAGGAAGTAGGGGTGGAGCCAGTGATGGGAGCTGGGCACGGTCGAAGCTGGCAGTCCCAGGAGCTAGGGGTCCCTTGCCTGGGCCTAAAGCGAAGCCCATTATCGCGGGGCCGCTGCAGCTGCGGGTCCCCGCTGCCCGGGCTGGACGCCTAGGCCAGAGGCGTTAGGCCTGGGCAGGGGCGGAGCCTGCAACCGTGGGGAGCTGGGGGTCCCCTGCCCAGGCCTGACACCTCTGCCGGAGGCCTCAGGCCTGGTCAAGGGGTCGATCCGGTGATTGGTGATCGGAGGGTGATGAGGGTCAACTCCTCTGGCCAAGGCATCAGGCCTGGGTGGGGGGCTGAGCCGGGGATTGGGGGGATATGATGGTCCCCTTGCCCAGGCCTGAAACCTGGGTCAGAGGCGTCAGGCTTGGGCGGGGGATGGAGCAAGCGATCAGAGGGAGATGGGGGTCCCCTGCCCAGGCATGATTCCTGGGCCAGAGGCCTCAGGCCTGGGCGGGGGCCAGAGCCAGTGATCAGGGGGAGATGGGGGTCCCCTGTCCAAGCCTGACACCTCTGGTGGAGGCATCAGGCCTGGGCAAGGGGCCGATCCTGTGATTGGAGGGTGATGGGGGTCAACGCCTGAGGGCTCCCAGTGTGTGAGAGGGGGCAGGCTGGGCTGAGGGACACTCCCCCCCCCCCCGCACCCAGTGCATGAATTTTGTGCACCGGGCCCCTAGTATATAGATAGATATATAGATATATAGATATATAGATATATAGAGGTATAGATATATAGATATATAGATATATATATTAGAATCGAGTTGTTATTGTGATAGTACTTTAAGAAAAAAATCTATTCTTTTTACCAAACCATCCTAGACTGATGCAGTCATTCAGTTTTTCATTTCCTTGTGCAACTTCACCAGTAACAACTTTCTTTCTTACTCAGATAAACTTTAAAACCATGGTCTATAACCAGAATTTTTCATATTGGGGTGAAAGTGTGTTTCCTCTTGTTCTGTTATCAGTGCTGACAGTTGAGAATTTTCATGGCGAGTCTCCAAGCAAGATTTCAAAGTGTATCCCTTGCCCTTAGTTAATTATAAAATAAGTACTTTTCTTCCTTTAAGTGCCCTTCTGGTCAGCAGGATCGTGCTGGAAGAAACTGCATTCCCAACAGCCAATGCTCTCTCTTTGCGAAGTCTCCACTTGTATGAAGAACATTATTACTTTGCCCTCCAAGTTGCTTCTTTCCAGAATGAATAAACTCAATACTGTTTAACTTTCCTCTTCAGCAATTTTCCCCATGCCTTTCTCATTTTCTCTTTGTACAAAATGTCCAGAAATAACAATCTATGACTGAACAAAGCTAAAGTTTATAAATGTACAATTAATATATCCATTCCATTTCTCAATGTTATATGAAAAAAAGTTTTAAAACGTTTTTTTTCTTTCCTCTGAGAATATTCAAACTCAGAAAATATTGTATGTATTTTTGTTTATACCTTATTGTTACTATATTTCTCTAACCAGACATAGCCTTTGTTATGTAGTTAATCTCTTGCAATAGATACTGTTCAAGGCAGAGCAAGATTGTATAACCTCTGTCCCTGTTGACCTTTGTGTGTAATCTAATGGTTTACTTACTGAAAAAATAGGAATCAGAGACAGTTAGTCTTCATTAAAGCCTGTTAGCTTAACAAAAGTGTAATAACAATTAAAAAGAAATCTAATAACAATGGAAGTGAGGAAAAGAAATCAAAATGTATTGCTCCACTAATGTGCTATCACTCCCTAATGAAGACAAAGTAAGCTCCTCCTGGCCAACCATAGGTCAATATTAGCTTGAATCTGTGTATTTATGTATGTCCCTGGTAACTATAAAGACCTTCAGAGACTTGAAGGGAGGACTTATATGTTTCTTTGTAGAATAAAGTCTAATAACATGCTAAATCTTACTTCCAACCCTATGTAACCAAGACAAGAAGTGAGGATAGACGTAGTGTTGTTTTTTCTATTTACTCTCTACCAACACAGACTGGCTACCTTTATACTGCTATAACTCTATTGCACCTAATGTTTTAACCTATCTTCAAATGCTTTAAATAATGACTTAAAATTGTATAGAAACACATTTAAAAATATATGAAAAAGTGCTAAAAGGCATACACAAACATTTCACAATGTCCTCCTCTAAAAAGAAAAGGAGGGTGTAGAGTATGTGAGTGGGAGGAGGAGATTAATGGTAGTGTCTGATTAAAGGGAAACTTTTAATTTTTAGTTTAGATACAAATATTTTATAATAAAACTATTATATAATAAAACGATCAATGCATTATTTTGTATAATTTTAAAATAATGTAAAGCCATATATTTTGGAAAACTTTAATATTCTCTGATAGCTCAGAACAATCTGTATGCATTGGTAAAAATTTTTACTGGAAATGTACTTTTCATTCATCCTAGATATTTATATTTATTCTTCTTTTCTAGTACATTTTTATGTAAACTGAAAACTAACAGAAAAAAAAGCATTTTAGATATGCCTGCATTTCCCAAACTGTTCAACTTTTAGAATTACATTCATGGAAGTAGAGGAAAGATTATCATGTATCCCAGATCAAGTCAATCACCAGGAATCTATAATAATAAAAGGGTAATATGCTAATTAAACCCTACGTCTTCCAGACATCCTTCCTGGTGAAGTCAGGGCCAGAGGAAAACCAGTTTGGTTCCAGGTGCCTGCCGGCGGCCAAAGGAGAGAAGCCCGGGTCCTGGGTGCCAGAGGGAGGCCAGTGCTGGCAGCCGAGGGAAGGAAGGCCTACACTTACAAGAATTTTTGTGCATCGGGCCTCTAGTAAAATAATAAAAGCTCTGGCCACATTCTTTGATTATTTGATCTATTTGCATTAGCAACTGGCTTAATCTCAAGACTGAGTCTATTAAATTCACATTTTCTGTCTCAGGGTATATAGCTTTCTTTTTATTAAAAAAAGTTATTACTAGATATCTTAAAATACTGCCTCATAAAAATGAATGTTGTTACTGTTTCCACACCATTTAGCTGAGAGGTATGCCAACGTGCCATCAAAGCAATAAACAAATTACTTCCTTTAACTCTAGTGTTCCCTGCCTCAGAACTCACTCAGCAGGTTCCACAGAACAATGATGACATCCAATGGCCAAATAAATGATTGTTAGGGTTTTAGCTGTTTAGAGTAGCAGGGCCTTCTCTGAGGTGGCTATCACTCTTGGTGGTATCTTCTCCTTTAAGAAAAAAATTAAGTATAATTTCCTTATAATAGGAAAGACATGGAGAGAATAGAAAGAAACAAAATGGAGGCAGCAATCCTCTTTGAGTTATCTTGCAAAGCCAATCTCTGAAGGAGATCATTTTTTTAGTGAAGCTTCATGGGTGATCTCATTTCAGTAGATGATTCTATACTTCAGCTATGGTTGATTTGAATACTTCTTGAGAAGATAAGCATTTTTTTTAAGTCAGAGGATCTCATACCACAGGTCAAAAATATTTGAGAAAACTCCAAAAAAAGTATTGTAATATTCCCAAAGACACTACTGTAAAAAAACCTCATTTCTTATGGTGGTTGAGTTCTGTTCCTCGGTTTTATTATGGTCACATCACCTCCATTGACTCTTAATAGGCAATTGCTACTTCCAGAATGACTGCTACTATTTCCATTTTTCTTGGTTTATTGCCATTAACTCAAAGTTTTCTTGTGACAAAAATAAAAAATGAATCAAGGGTGAATCAAGAATGAAAAAGGGGGAATGCTTTGTGTAGCTTTTTTGCACTGTTTCTTGCTGGGGTCCAACCCCAGCAGGTCCAGGGGTCCCCAAAGGTGTGGATGGAGTCCACGAAGAAGGAATGACACGGAGACAGTGTTCAGTTGATCAGCAGCCTAGCCAGGATCTCTAGCCAGGATCTCCAGCCAAGTTCTGGTCTGGATCTCCAGCGAAGTTCTGCTTTTTTTGTTTTGTTTTGTTTTGTTTTTTTGTTAACCTATAAGCTTTTATTTTTTTTTATTTTTATTTTTATTTTTTAATTGCTTAAAGTATTACAAAGGGTATTACATATGTGTCTTTTTTTTTTCCCCTCCCTTGACTATCCCCTGGCCTCCCCCACCCCCCAGCGTCCCATGTCCATTTGTTATGCATATATGCATGCATACAAGTCCTTCGGTTGATCTCTTATCCCCCTCCCTCCTGCCCCCCAACTTTCCCCGGCCTTCCCGCTGCATTTTGACAATCTGTTTGAGGCAGCTCTGCCTCTGTATCTATTACTGTTCAAAGGTTTATAATGGTCTCTATTATCCATGAATGAGTGAGATCATGTGGTATTTTTCCTTCATTGACTGGCTTATTTCACTTAGCATAATGCTCTCCAGTTCTATCCATACCGTTGCAAATGGTAGGAGTTCCTTCTTTTTTACAGCAGCATAGTATTCCATCCTGTAGATGTACCACAGTTTTCTAATCCATTCATCTACTGATGGGCACTTAGGCTGTTTCCAGATCTTAGCTATGGTGAATTGTGCTGCTATGAACATATGGGTGCATATATCCTTTCTGATTGGTGTTTCTGGTTTCCTGGGATTCCGAAGTTCTGGTTTTTATTGTCTTGTTACATCCGTATTTATACCAGTTGATTTTAATCCTGTCAATTTCTATTGCAAAGGTTAGGGCGTTTCTTATCTACATTCCAGGGAGTAAAGATTATGTAGCTTAAGCGTGATTGTTTGTAGTTAAAGTGATTAACTACCCGCCTGGCACTTAGTTAAGGAGTTTTATCCCCTCCCTGATTTCAGGGAAAAATCCCTACCTGGGGAAACAACCTTTCTCGGAGAGGTGACCTTGGTTAAAACACACAGCGCTAAGGGGAGCAAACATATTAAGAACAGTATGCTATATACGCCAGGTCCCTTGAAACATATGCTGTGCAGATGTTTCTTTCCTGCAGCGACTGTGTCAAGCAGCAAGGATGGACTGGCTTCCGGCAGTTTCTGTGAATATGCTGTATGCTTCAGCCCTCTCTGCCTTTGCTTAAACTGATCCTTATGACAGAACTCATATTCTTTCTACTTTTGCCAGTCCAAATTCCACTCATGCCATAAGCCATAATTCAATATTTTAATGTAGCCTCCTTGAATCAATCCGTTTCCTAGGTTGAGGAACAGCTTTGTTTGTTTCTCACTTTCAACTAGTCTCTGTCATATTTTGCCCTATGCATTTTTTTTAAGATGTCCATTTCTTGCACTCAATTTTGAGAATTTTTTAGAGCAGGAATGAGATGTATTTCCTGGCTAAGTCTTCTATAAAAATAATAGGGGGCCTACTATTCAGCAGGTGCTCAATTTGTGTATAATTAATGCCTTCACTTTATTATGTGGTCCTGTCTATTCTCCATAATCATATTTTATCCTATCAATAAAAATAACACATTTGATTATTTCTTCCTATTTGGAATACTTCTTTTAGGACACCACGCTTTTCGTTTTCTGTTTCTCTCACTGGCCATCATTTTCATTGTTACCTGGTTTTGGCTCATCCAAAGATGAGTGACTGAAGGTTCAATGTTCTCAGCTACATTCACTTCTTTGGGACTCTTATTTTATTTCATGGCATTAAATTCTACCTATATTCTGATGAATAGTAAAATTATATTTCTATCCCAAACCTTACTTCAGAATGCAGATAGTTTTAATTTGAACTCCAGATTTTGATCCTGAATTGTTCTTCTCATATTCTCTTTTTGAAAGCAGTAACTGGTCTTATCTTCCAGTTGGTCAGGCCAGAAAACTTGAGATGATTCTTGCCTTATATGAAGTTTATTCATGATCTACAAGTGATCATCATCAAATCCTGTCAGCACTCTTCTCACCTGGCCCAAACAGCATAATATCTAATATGGATTATGGAAATAATTCTCCAACTTGTCTTTCTGCTTCTACCCTTGTCTTTATTCAGTCTATTCTCAGCAGAGTAGTCAGAGATATCCTTTTAAATATAAGCCAGGTGTCACTCCTTGGCTCAAAATCTTTTAGTGAATTCTTTCTTAATGGGGAGGAGGGGTGTGCGAGAGAGAGGGAGTCAGAGTCCTAGACCTCATCTCCTCCCACTCTTATCATTCACTCTCCCTCAACTTCACTGGCTTCCATTCTAAGTAAGCTTCCATCTCTCGGCCTTTTCATTGCTTCTTTATTTTTCTAGAATACTCTACTCCAAAATAGGCATAACTCTCTCTCTCCCTTTCCTTCTTGTCTCCCTTCTCAGACGCCAGCATTTAAAATATTTGTTATCATCTGTCTCTCCCTGTTAGCCACATGAAGACAGAACTTTTTGTTGGTGTTGTTTTACTTAATTCATATAAGTAATAACATTTATTATCCCCAAGACCTAAAATAGCACACAACAAATAGTAGGCACTCCATAAACATTTCTGGAATAAAAGAATAAATGATTGAAGCAACGTATTTGCTCAGCTTTTCTTTGTATTCCTAACACCAGGCAGAAAGGAAACCCAAGATTGAATTCTCCTCAAAATATGCTCAAACAACTACTTTCAAACACTGAAGATAAATTCACCTGGCTCTTTGCAATTTAAAATTAATCATTCCTTTCCAAAATCTTGGGGCAAGTAAACCTATAGATGATAACCTAAACATAAAATGAATTATATAGTTATATACATCGATGCTGTAAATTTATATTGTCATATATAAAATATTGTCCATTATATTTTGTTAAAATAGAAAAACGGTGATTATAAAAGATCATATGGAGCCATTTTTCTTTGATGAATGGAATAGAAATGAGAATGGAAATTAATAAGATATCTGAGGAATATAGACCAACATATTATCAGAAGTTCTTCCAAATAGTAGAATATTTTTATATTTTTCCATTTTTTTTCATTTTTTTACAAGTTTGAAACTGATTTGTGTTAAAAAGAGAGAGAAATTACTCCATACTGAAAGAGATCATAATTCTTTGTGTTTAGAATATCATTTTCCTTAGTTAAACAGTACTGAAGGAAATAGCTAGTTGAGCAGGGCTTTATTCTTTTTAAAAGATGTTTTTATTGCCCAGCTGGTGTGGCTCAGTGGTTGAGCATTGACCCATGAACCAGGATTTCACAGTTCGATTCTGGGTCAGGGCACATCCTGGGGTTGCCAGCTCAATCCCCAGTTGGGGGCATGCAGAAGGCAGCCAATCAATGATTCTCTTTCATCGTTGTTTCTATATCTCTCTCCCTTTCTGTCTCTCTGAAATCAATAAAAATATATTTTAAATAAGTTACTGATTGATTTTGAGAGAGGGAAACACTGAGTTTTTTTTTTTGCTCCATTTATTCATGCATTCATTGGTTGCTCCTTGTATGTGTCCTGCCCAGGGATCAAACCAGAAACCTTGCCTTATTGGGACAACACTCTAACCAACTGAGCTACCTGGCCACGGCTACCAGGGGTATAGGATTTTATTCTTAAAATAAACTGAAAACAGTTCCTTTTGATTTTTTTTTTCTTTTAGAATATTGGAATCTCATCAAACCTACTTATACATTTTTTTTTTCTATTTTGTGCTTTGGTAAGAAAGGTAAGAAGTTGACACATAGCTATTTCACTCCCTGTTTCTACCTAGTTAATTGTTATAGGGTCGGTTGTACGTCTTGTCAGTTCCATAGCTGACCCTCTCAAATAAATAAATAAATAAATAAATAAATAAAAAGGAGGGGACTTAAACACTACTGAAACCACTAATAGCTTTCTGACAAAGACTTTTTTAAACCTCAATATTGCAGAGCCTGATTGTGAACAATAATTCATCTCTAAATAACTACTGAGAACCCAATTAGGAAACAACCATTGTCTGTTTCTTTAAAACAAATAGATTTGCTTATAACTCATTTTTCCTTTTAAAACAATGTGAAAGTCTTTTTAAGTTTCCACTCATTAACATGAATCTCCTATTAAATAATGAGTCTTTTCTGTGTGGCATATTTCTTTCCTTTTCATCATTTCTCTGTAAAATGCATTTTCTGTTCTTCTTTATGCAGTAAAATCTCTATATAACAGACTAATTCAGGCGAGGGTGCACCTGTTAAAGCCGAAGGTCTGTTATATAATAAAGCAGGTTTTCCAAATGTGTAAGTTAAAAAATTGAGCCAGTTCACCTGCTTTTAGGCATGTAGACACGTTTGTGTAATTAAAATTAAGTATGTATGAAAAGTTTAATTTCGCAGAAAAGTTTTTTATATGTATTACAGTAATTTTAACTTTATACTGAAAGGGTCTAGACTAGAGACACGCATGCCTTCACCAATTACCCCAGTAAACAAACGCGTGCGGCTGAGCGCACGTGGGAGCATTTGCAGGCAGGTGTTACAACTGCTGTGGAAAACCAGGCTTTCTCTATAAAATGCAGAGCCAGGCCGCACAGGACCGGTTACCCAGAGAGACTCGGTGTGATCGCGAGCTAGTCATTCTCGGAACATTGTGTACGAGCAAGCAGGGACTCTTGGATTTAAGTGTATGGACTCTAGTTGTAGATACGTAATTTTTATTTATGTTGGTGACATTACTACAGTGTTTCTCTAACATATGGCCTATGCCAATATTTGTTATAAATAGCAGTGAACTGCCAGCAGCCACCAGACACTGGGAAAAGCGAAGAAAGGATTCTACCCTGGAGCCTCCACACGGGAGCGTGGCCCTGCTGACCCCTGGCCTCGGCCCAGTGAGACTGACTTCAGACTTCTGGCTTCCTGAACTGTAAGTGAATACATTTTCGTTGTTTTAAACCACACACACACACGCGCACACACACACACACAGTGAATTAGTAACAAAAAGTAACTTGTTCACTCAATGACACGCAAATCTTGGTTAAAAGCATTTTAAAATTAACAGGGGGTTGATTTTCGCATAGGGCATATGGACTGGAAATTTTGTCTGTTAAATTGAAGTCCGCAAAATCAAGGGTTTACGGTATTTTACTTTTTTGCCTTTTCTCTCACAGGTTTAACAGCTTTATTTTCATGTCAATAAGGATTACTTTTTAAAGAGGTTTTATTGTGGTTTTCTTTGCTTGACTACGCTTTTGTCTTTCTTGAGGAGTGAAGCACTTTCCTGTTTATCACTTGAATCTGTGTCTGTGACAAGGCAATGAACAGCTAGGAAAAGTCCAGGGCAAATGGAATAGGGAAACTGAGACAGGAAAATTAAAGCAGGCCGAACAGTGTGGTCATTTTGCAGCTGGCTTGTAAATAACAAGCCATTATCTTCCCCAAACTAAGGACTTGAGCGCAAAAGGTTAAAAGGCTCCCTAAATAGAGAATACACGAAAGGAGGGGGCAAGAGTAAAGGAAAATGGGGCAGTTTTACCCCCTAAGCCAGCGGTTCTCAACCTGTGGGTCTCCAACCTGTGGGTTGCGACCCCTTTGGGGGTCGAACGACCCTTTCACAGGGGTCGCCTAAGACCATCAGAAAACACATATATAATTACATATTGCTTTTGTGATTAATCACTATGCTTTAATTATGTTCAATATGTAACAATGAAAATACATCCTGCAATCAGATATTTACATGACGATTCATAACAGTAGCAAAATTACAGTTATGAAGTAGCAACGAAAATAATTTTATGGTTGGGGTCGCCACAACATGAGGAACTGTATTAAAGGGTCGCGGCATTAGGAAGGTTGAGAACCACTGCAAGCAGAAAAGCCTGCCGTCTCAAGGATTGGCGAGATAAAGTTGCCAGGTGCTTCTCATGAATTCTGGGAAGGCCAAGACAAAGTAAAAAGGACCCTTGATAACTAATCTGTACCAAGAGGAATTCTGAAACGTATAAACAGGAGAGTCTATAATGCCTCGAACCCCCACCCAACTCACGCTTCAGATTAGCTGAGAGCCCACCTGCACCTCCATAAGTCAGATGCATGGGTTTGCTTGCTTTGCTTCTTTAATAAAGGTGCATGCTTTCCTGACATTCGCTTCATCACAACACAGTCATCTGGAGTTTTGTCATTTAAAGTCATTTACTGGGCAGCCCCACTGACTCAGGGCTGTGCCATAACCCTCTGGTGTCTGTGTCAGGTGCCGCTAACATTTAGATGGTTAGGTAATCAACTCTTTCTCTCTATATGCATCGCTCTATAGAGAGAGCTACAGGTTGTCTTCACTCAGTATCCAGGCTGGTTCTTAAAGTTTCTGCCTAGAAGTGACACATCATTGGGGCTCAGATTCTATTACTAAAGTAAGTCACATGGCCACTTTCAAGGTTAACAAGATGAAGATATATATAATACGTGCTCATGAAGAAACAATTAAATTTGTTTTATAACCTGTCCCCATCACTTTACCCAGAGTTGGTCAAATATATATTTATTTTTTCAAAGAGAAATTTTATGTAGATAGCAATGACTATCCACAAATAAATGAAAGTTGGGGTTTATAAAAAAGTGAATCAGAGAAGGAGTCCTAGAGATGGTCCAGCTTGGAGATTTTTTTTTAAGGGGAATCAAGAGGTCACAATGTAAAAGTTCTTGTGTAAAAGCAGGGGTGAAAATTTATGGGAAGGAGGTCAACAATAGAGAGGTTTTCAGGCATATGACTCTCTGGTTATTAAAATTTAGTGTTTGAGATGGTTGGTGAAGAAATGGTACTGGTAAGAACTGAAAAATGAGCCATAGACTTTACATAGAAAATGGAACCACAATAATATTTGCATATCGAGTTGATTTTTGTTAACATTTTGCTGACTAGCTATTTCATGCCAGAACTCACCCATGTGTCTGGCTACTTTTCGTTTTGGAATTTTGGCAATCCATGGTTCTCCCTTATTGTTTCACAGACTAGTGTTTTGTTCTGCAATGATAGTGCAGCTGTAGACATGCTGTTGTAGTAATTATCTTGGTAAATATGATGCCAAGAACCAAGAAAATGCTGTAAGATGGATAGTATAGTTTGTTGTAACTTTTTGCCTTCATACATATATATATCTCAAAGATGTAAATATAGCCACTCTCACTTTCATGAAACATCCTTACTAAAATCCCATATTTTATTAATTTTGCTGGATTATACACCTTGAATCTGATGCATTCTCTCCATGGAATCATTGCTGTTTTGGTATATATAAAGATTTAAATTCCAGATAAGGGGATCCAAAAGAGGTCTGAATTTGTACAGATGGTCTGTGTTACATGTTGTTTGTGAATGATTGTTTAGATGAAAGAATCTTAGTATTTTCTTGAACTTCTTTGCAGTCATAGTTTGTGGAAATATGGGTGATTGAAGTAAAGGATCTGCTGTCCAGTAATTTTTCCATTCTGGCTTCTTTGTTAGTCCCATTCATATAACTAAACCAAGAAAGCTATTTATATCCATATAAGTAATGTCAGTCCATGGTGAAGTTTTATCAGAGGTTTTGTGGTATTTTTCCATTTGGAGATGGTATAAATTGGTTTGAGAAGTTATGAGATAAAAAAAATCCTTACCAAGACGTAAATTATTTCACTTTTACTTTGTATGTCTTCAAATTGAACAGTTATGCCTGAAATATTTGTATAATCCTCCAAGGCTGGTAAGATGTCTTTTTCTTCCCATTCTTCAGAATCATTTCACTGTCAGACACTATCACATTTCTCTTTGGCCTTGGTTTAATGTCAGACATTCCTATCTTCCAGCTGACTACCAAAGTCACTCAGCCAATCAGACAAAGTGTCTGCACATAATTCACTCAAACATTCTTCTCTGCCGTGACATCTTTTTAAAACCTTTTTCACAATAAAAGATGGATGAAAAGAATTAGATGTATTGCTCATCATATCTCTGGAAATAACTGATCCATGAGTTGAGAAAAGAGACACCAGTTAACTCATGACCAGTCAACAATGTTCAGACATGGAAACATGAGTATACTTGTGACTGGTCAGCAAGGTGTTAAATAATCCTATGATTTAGGCATCTAATGTTGAGTGGGTTGGGGCAGTAAAATCAAGGTGCTTATTTAGCAGTCTGGTGACTTCCAGCAGGCTGTGTAAATGTGTGCATATCTGTGCTTCTGAGTATGTAGTGTGTATTTTGGGGAGATATATGATACATAAGTATCACTGAATGAATGACTGCTTCTAGGTTAGAAATTTTAAGAAATAGAAGCTGACTCAGGACAAATTAAAGACACTGCCTGTGCCTAACTTCAGGAGAGTCTAGATGAACAAGTGTTTGGAAAATTCTCTCTTTTTAGAGGGAAATACTTTTTCCCATGTAATTTCAAACTCCAAAAGTGTGGGATCCCCAAATATTGAAAGTTGTTTTGATGGATGCTGGTTAGTCAAAATGAATTTTTGAAAATTCTCATACAAATAGGAAGAAAATCAGTAAATGGTATGAACAGAAAAAAAGTCAGTTGAGAAAATGAGTGGCATTGAGAGAGGGCAAAATAATTGAAATTTGGTTTGGAAGTTTTTGTGCTAAGGGCTGGGAAGATGCACACAGTTGAGTGGTGAAGAAAACATGACCCATGGAACCAAAGAGAAGAGAATTTAAATCCTTGTTTTGATATGTTCTAATTCTGTGGTCTTAGTCAAGTTAATCTAAGAACTGCAGTAAATTGAAGGGGGACAATATAAGCATGATGATCAAATGAGATATCATTATAAAGGCACCATGATGCTATTTACCACAAATCAGGTGCTCAACAAACATTACCTAGCCACCTTATCTCCACAAAGCCTGGGGTTAAAAGCAATTAGGAAAGTCAGTACAAACATTTCCACCTTGTTCTATGTCCTGAATTCCTTAGGGGATGATGATTTATAAAGAAACAGCAATAGCATAAACAAAATTTAAATGTAAGCTATGCTCTTGATAAGGGATAGACTCTTTTCTGGAAACTGGCTGGATCACATTTTATCCTATGACTGTTTCTGGTTTCTCTCAATAGAGATGCTGAAGGCAGATTGCTCCTTGAACAATCTTAGTGAGCAAGTCCTTTGGTTTACTCCCTAGACTTTCCTCTGCTTGACTGCCATTTATTTCCAAGTGGATTTGGATTTCCATCCAGCCTCATCTTCATCCTTCCTTTGAGTCTTGGATAGAAGAAAAACTAGGAAGTAGCTACTCTAATGGTAAATTCAAGTTAAAAAGCATTAGGCCCACCAGGTATGGCTCAGTGGTTGAGTGTCAGCCTATGAACCAGGAGGTCACTGTTTGATTCCCCTTCAGGGATCAGGGCACATGCCCAGGTTGCAGGCTCAATCCCCAGTGGGAGGTGTGCAGGAGGCAGCCGATCAATGATTCTCTCTCATCATTGATATTTATATCTCTCCCTCTCCCTTCTGCTCTGAAATCAATAAAAATATATTATTAAAAAAGCATCAGGATTCCCTTTTTTCCACATCCTCAGCATTGTCTTTTGTTGATTTGTCCATGATAGCCATTCTGACAGGTGTGAAGTGGTACCTCATTATTTGACTAAAGGCCTGGTGCACAAATTCATGCACGGGTGGGGTCCCTTGGCCTGGCCGGCAATCGAGGCCTATCGGAGGCCGGCCAGCCAGGGGGAGGGGGCTGGCTGGCCAGGGGGGAAGGGGATCGTGGGAGGTTGGCTGTGGGAGTGCACTGACCACTAGGGGGCAGCTTCTGCACTGAGTGTCTGCTCCTTGGTGGTCAGTGCACGTCATAGCAACTGGTCAACCGGTCGTTCCAGTGATTTGGTCGTTATGGTCACTTAGGTTTTTATATATAGAGATTTTGCATCTCTCTGATGATTAGTGACTGAGCATTTTTGCATATGTTCTTGGCCATCTGTATGTCCACTTTGGAGAAATTTCTTTCTAGGTCCTTTGCCCATTTTTTAATTGGATTGTTTGCCTTTCTTTTGTTAAGTTGTATGAGTTCCTTATGTATTTTGGATATGCTAAATAAGCCAGTCAGAGAAAGACAGGTATTTCATTATATTATGCATATGTGGAATCTAATGAACAAAATAGATCGACAGACAGAGAAGCATGGAACAGACTGGAATCTCAAAGGGAAGGTGGGGTGGGTGGGAAGAGATTAACCAAAGAATTTTGTCTGCAGATATGCCTAACCCTTGGACACAGGCAATAGTATGGTAAAGGCCTGGGTTGGGGGGGCGGGGACAGGCTAGAAGGGGCCAATGGGATAAAAAGGGGACATATGTAATACTTTCAACAACAAAGATTAAAAAAAAATGAAAAGTATTAGGAGTCTCTAAAGGCCTATAAAAGGGCCCAAATTCAAATGTATGAATAAGGGTTAAAAGGTTAGCATCATCCATTGGTATAACTATAGAAGGTAGTTGGTAGCTAGGGATGAGAATTATTTTGCCTTCGTAAAGGCATTCCAGTTGAAATTGTTTTTAAACCCAGGCATAGTAAAATATAAATGAAGACAGATCGCTGCCAGGTTGCAGAGCATGGCCTATATCTGGGGTTTCTCATTTCCTGTGCATTCTCTTGCCTCTGGGGGAACAGAGAGGATGAAAGACCCAAGAGGAAGGTCTTCTGGTTTGTACTCAAGCAGCTTTACACTTCATCTATCATTTATGTTGAGGTTACACTATATAGTATTTGAAAACAAGTTTCTGTGTCTAAAAAGAAGTCTAGGTGGTGATGCTCTCTTATGCAGACTTTCAAAGCTATTTCATCAGATTTTTTATGTGATGACTACTTTTTACTATTTCCCAAAGCACTTCCACATATACTCTGTCCTATGGCTCTCTCAAGATCCTAGTGTGCAAGGAAGGAATGTCACTTTGGTATTTGTGATCAAGAATATGGCTGCTTATGATTTTGATTCTTAGAATAAAGCTTTATATAATCTTTTATTTATTTTTTTTATATAATCTTTTAAAAAAAACTGAAAAGGGAGACTCATTTTTTTTTTCTTCACAATCAGTTGTTTTTACAAAATCTGTAATAGGACCGTTCTTCCTAGAAAAGAATGGGTTTGGGGTTGGGAAAATAAAATGAAAAGCTAAGTGGTTTGGGGACAAGCGCCCTCACTGAGGCGTTGGCAATCACCATATCCTGAGTAGTACAAACAGTTGGAATTCTGGTGTCACTAATGTTATAATCCAAAACTTGTGTGTTCAAATAAACAGAGGTGTTTCCATGGCTCTTTTTTTTTTCCCAAACTTATCAGATCTCCCAGAATATTTGAGAATTAGGGGGTCTGATATTAAAAGATCTAATGGTATTTGAATTGTGTTTTCTCTTTATGTCTTAATGTAATGAGAAAAAAAAAGTCTCTTGAACTGGCTATTTCATTCTCAATTGCATCAATTATTTAAAAGTTTCATTTATATACAGACCCTGCAGCTACATCAGTGCAGCTGGAACTTAATATAATCCATTTACTCATTTGTTCAATTAATGTTCAGTAAACACTTAAAAATGTTCAGTAAACACTTAAAACACTGCAGGTGTTCAAAAGTAGTGGGGAAACTGGAATTGTCCAACCAAACCCAGCAAGTATGGACAACATACCACTGAACCTATGAGTAATTAGCAGTTCAAACATGTTTCTGCCATCTACAGTAATTAAATACCCAACACTGTAGATATTCACAAAGTAAAAAGAATACAGATTACTTTTAAGAAATAAAACTATTGGGAAAAATAGATACATTTCTATTTATAGTTTGTATAAGATGACTTGCTTTAGGGGATTACTGCCTGGGGTGGAGTAAACTATTTAGTAATGGTCAGTATATGTTGTTGATAATGAGGATGATGAGGATAATGCTACCTGCTATTGTATTTCTTTTATGTAAATGTGAAAAGAAGACAGCAGTGGGAAAACTGAGAAGTGAGATATCAATTATTCAATAACAACAAAACAATTTTGTTTAACAGTTTCTCATCAAAGGTTACCGATAAGTCCATTTTAGAGTATTTTTGCGTATGTGTTTTTTGTTTTGTTTTTGTTAATCCTCACTTGAGGATATTTTTTGCATTGATTTTTAGAGAAACTGAAAAGGAGGGAGGGAAGTGGGGAGAGAGACATCCATGTGGGAGAGATGCATTGATTGGTTGCCTCATTCATGTGCCTTGACTGGGAATCAAACCTGAGACACTTCAGTGCATGGGCCGGCATTCTAACCACTACTCAGTGGCCAGGGCTAGAAATGTTTTAATTACATAGGTAGACTATGTACAAAGGCATGTTGACCAAAATAAAGTTAGAAGCCCTGCTGAAGGCCATAGAACTGCTACACTATCCACTCAAAAAGAGATCTTAATAAAGTAGAAAAGATTGAAAAAAGTTTGTCAAACACACCCATATATTTTATGATATACTAGAGGCTGGTGCACAAAACTTGTTCACAGTTAGGGCCGATTGGGACCTTTTGGATGCTGGCTGGGGCTTTCCTTCATTCCGTACCACCCCCTGGTGGTCAGCACACGTCATAGCGAGCAATCGAACTGGTCTCCCGTCGAACTCCCAAGCAGACACTGCATATTAGCCTTTTATATATATAGATATTTAACAGTATTTGCTTTTAATTGTGCACTTACTATGGATGAGGTCCTGCACTAAATAATAAGTATCATTAATTTTATGTGTATAATTAATCATTACAATGACACTATGAGACAGTTATTATCTCCATTTACAGATGTGGAAAATGAGACTCAGAGACATTAAATAAACTTGCTGTCTTCACTTAGTAATTTGAAGAGGTACCCAAACATCCTGTTTCAGAGACAAGCTCTTAATCATAGATGTTATTTAGTGTCTTTAAAAGGGCTTAGTATGTTTTATCTGTGCTTAAAACTTGACTTTTCTGCTGCTTACCATCTGTCTTGAGCAATTTATTTGACTCTTGACCCTCAGTTTTCCCAATTGTAAATTAAAGATGATGATAATATCCACTTTAAAGAGTGAGGAGTCAATTCATAAAAACATTTAACATAGTGGTTTGTATGTAGCATATGGACAATAAATATCCCTAAATTAAGATAGGTTAATTAAATAACTTCTCCTCATTGATGCAGGTAATAAGAATATGTTACAAAAAGTGAAACAAAACAAAAGGATGTGCAGGTACAAAGTAGAGCTGCTTATTGAGTCCATAGTTCTATGATTGAGTCATAATAATGACAAAAGTTAGATATATAGGGCTTTCTAGATGTAGAGCATTTTAAGTGATTTTAAATACAGGCATTTTATTGTACTTCCCTTTATTGCATTAGATACTGCATTTTTCACAAGCTGAAGGTTTTTGGTAACCTTCCATGGGGCATGTCCATTTGCTCAATTTTTCCAATAGCATTTGTGTCTCTGTGTAACGTTTTGGTAAATCATGCAATATTCCAAGCATTTTTATCATTATATTTGTTATGGTGATCTATGACCAGTGATCACTGATGTTAACTATTGTAATTGTTTTGGAACACCACGAGCAGTGCCCATATAAGATAGCAAACTTAATCTATAAATGTGTGTGTTCTGAGTGCTCCCCAAATGACCATTCCTCCATCTCTCTCCCTCTCCTCAGCACTCCCTATTCCTCTAAGTGTTCAAGTGAAAGGAAGACTTTCATGTTTCTCACTTTAAATCAAAATTATGCTCGGTGAGGAAGGCATGTCGAAAGCCAAGATAGGCCAAAAGCGAGGCCTCTTGTGCCAAACTGTTAGCCAAGTTGTGAATGCAAAGGAAAAGTGCTTGAGGGAAATTCAAAGTGCTTCTCCAGTGAACCCATGAATCATAAGAAAGTGAAACAGTCTTATTGCTGATATTGAGAAAGTTTTAGTGGTCTGGATAGAAGATCAGACCAGTCATAACATTCCCTTAAGCCAAAGCCTAGTACAGAAGAAGGCCCTAGCACCCTTCAATATTTTGAAGGCTGAGAGAGGTAAAGAAACTTCAAAGTAAAGTATTTTTGTGTGTGTGTGTGTGTGTGTGTGTGTGTGTGTGTGTGTGTGTTGTGTTTTTTTTGAAATATATTTTATTGATTTTTTTACACAGAGGAAGGGAGAGGGAGAGAGAGCCAGAAACATCGATGAGAGAGAAGCATCGATCAGCCGCCTCCTGCACAACCCCCACTGGGGATGCGCCCGCAACCAAGATACATGCCCCTGCCCGGAATCTAACCCAGGACCCTTCAGTCTGCAGGCCGACACTCTATCCACCGAGCCAAACTGGTCAGGGCAGTGTGTGTGTGTGTGTGTGTGTTTTAATTCGATCTTTATATTTGAAAGTATTACATATGCCCCCATCCCGCCCCCACCTCCCATTGGCCCCTTCTAACCCATCCCTGTCCCCTGTGTCCATGGGTTATGCATATATGTATACAAGTTCTTTGGTTGATCTCTTCCCACTGACCCACCTTCCCTCTGAGATTCCATAGTCTGTTCTGTGCTTTTCTGTCTGTGGATCTATTTTATTCATTAGATTCAACATATGAGTGAGAGCATATGATACTTGTCTTTCTCTTATTTCACTTAGCACAATACACTCCAGATCGCCCCATGCTGTCTCAAAGAGTAGGATATCTTTCTTTTTTACTGTTGCATAGTGTTCCATGGTGTAAATGTACCACAGCTTTTTTATCCACTCATCTGCTGATGGGCACTTGGCCTGTTTCCAGATCTTAGCTATTGTAAATTGCACTGTTCTGATTGGTTTTTCAAGTCTCTTAGGATATATTCCTAGAAGTGGGATCACTGGGTCAAATGGAGGTTCTGTATTTTTGAGGAAACTCCATAGTTTTCCAGTCTGTATTCCCACCAGCAGTGTACTAGGGTTCCCTTTTCTCCACATCCTCGCCAGCATTTGTCAATTGTTGATTTGTTGATGGTAGCCATTCTGACAGGTGTGAAGTGATACCCTCTTTCATTTTAATTTGCATCTCTCTGATGATCAGTGACTTTGAGCATTTTTTCATATGTCTCTTGGCAATCTATATGTCTGCTATGGAGAAATGACTATTCAGGTCCTTTGCCCGCTTTTTAATTGGATTGGTTATCTTCCTTTTAAATTGTGCAAGTTCTTTATATATTTTGTATATTAACCCTATATCAAATGTATCATTGGCAAATATGTTCTCCCATTCAGTGGGCTCCCTTTTCATTTTGTTGATGGTCTCCTTTGCTGTGCAGAAGCTTTCTTATTTTGATGTAGTACCATTTATTTTCTCCTTAGTTTCCTTTGCCTAGGAGATGTAGCTGTATACATATTTTTATGAGAAATGTCTGAGATTTTGCTGCCTATACCTTCTAGGATTTTTAAGGTTTCATGATTTACATTTAAGTCTTTTATGCATTTTGAGTTGATGGATTCGTTTCTTTTTCTTTCTTTTTTCTTTATTTGCATATGTTTGTCCAATTTTCCCAACACCACTTATTGAAAAGACTATCTTGTCTCCACTATATGTTCTTGCCTCCTTTGTCAAATATAATTGAGCATAATGGCTTGGGTCAATTTCTGGGGCCTCTGTTTTGTTCCATTGATCTATAGGCCTGTCCTTGTACCAGTACCAAGCTGTTTTGATTACAATGGCTTTGTAGTATAACTTGATATGTGGTCTTGTGATCCCTCCATCTTTGTTCTTCTTTCTCAAGATTGCTGCGGCTATTCAGGGTCTTTTTTTGGTTGCATATAAATTTTTGGAGTATCTGCTCTAGATCTGTGAAATAAGCCATTGAGAGTTTAATAGGGATTGCATTGAATCTGTAGATTGCTTTGGCTAGTATGGACATTGTAATGATTTTAATTCCAACAATCCATGAACATGGTATTATCTTTCACTTGTCTATATCTTCCTCTATCTCTTTTTTCAATGTCCTATAGTTTCCTGAGTACAAGTCTTTTACCTCCTTGGTTAAATTTATTCCTAAGTATCTTAATTTTTTGTTGCAATGGTAAATGGGATTTTTTGTTTAGTTCTCTTTCTGAGAATTCATTGTTGATGTATAAAAATACTATTGGTTTTGGGGTGTTAATTTTGTATTCTGCTACATTGCCAAATTCCTTTATTAAACCTACTAGTTTTTCTGTGGAATCTTTAGGGTTTTCTATATACAATACCATGTCATCTGCAAATAATGAGATGATATTGTGTTTTACCTCCTCCTTTCCAATTAGGATACCTTTTATTTCTTCTTCTTATTTGATCACTGTGGCTAGTACTTCCAGTACTATGTTGAGTAAGAGTGATGAAAGTTGACATCTCAGTCTTGTTCCTGTTCTTAGGAGAAATGGTTTTAGTTTTTAACCATTGAGTATGATGTTGACTGTAGGTTTGTCTATATGACCTTTATTATGTTGAGATATGATCTCTCTATTCCCACTTTGCTAAGAGTTTTTATAAAAAATGAGTGTTGGATTTTGTGGAATGCTTTTTCTGAGTCTATTGATATGCTCATGTGGTTTTTGTCTTTCAATTTGTTTATATGATGTATCATGTTTATCAACATTTGTACTAGCCTTGCATCCCTGGAATGAATCCCACTTGGTCATGGTGTATGATCTTTTTAATATGTTGCTGGATCCTATTTGCTAATTTTTATTTTTTTTTTTTAGGTTTTTAGCATCTATGTTCATCAGGGATATTGGCCTATAATTCCCTTTCTTTGTAGTGTCTTTATCTGGTTTTGGTATTAAGATAATGCTGGCCTCATAAAAAGTGTTTTGTAAGTGTTCCTTCCTCTTGGAATTTTTGGAATAGTTTGAGGAGGATAAGTGTTAGTTGTTCTTTGAATGTTTGGTAAAACTTCCCTGTGAAGCCTTCCAGACCAGGGCTTTTGTTTGCTGGGAGTTTTTTGATTACTGACTTTTTTTTTTTTTTTTTTTCATCAGTTGTTATCAGCCTATTCAGGTTTTCTGATTCAGTTTTGGATTTGTATTTTTCTAGGAATTTTTTCCATTTCCTCCACATTGTCCAGCTTGTTGGCATATAGTTGTTCGTAGTACTTTCTTACAATCATTTGTATTTCTGTGGGGTCAGTTGTTACTTCACCTCTTTGTTTCTGGTTTTATATATTTGTGTCTTCTCTCTTTGTTTCTTGATGAGTCAGGCTAAGGGTTCATAAATCTTGTTTATCTTTTCAAAGAACCAGCTCTTGCTTTCATTGATTTCTGTGTGTGTGTGTGTTGTGTTTTTTTAGCCTCTATGTCATTTATTTTTGCTTTAATCTTTATTATTTCCTTCCTTCTACTTACTCTGAGTTTTTCTTATTCTCTTTCTAAGTCTTTAAGTTGTAGGTTTAAATAGTTTATTATTAATTTTTCTTGTTTTTTTCTTGAGGTAGGCCCTCAGGACTGCTTTTCACTCTGTCCCATAGATTTTCAGTAGTTGTGTGTTCATTTTCATTTGTTTCCAGGAAGCTTTTTCTTTCTTTCTTGATCACATTGTAACCCATTCATTGGTTAATGCTATTTAGCCTCCATGTGTTTGAATGTTTTTGAGTGTTTTTACTGTAGTTGATTTCTAATTTCATTCCATTGTGATCTGAAAAGATGCTTTGATATAATTTCAATCTTTTTGAACATATAGAGACATTTTTTGTGTGTCCTGTGTCCTAACATGTGGTCTGTCTATATGAGCCAGTGTGTCATTTAGAGTCACTGTTTCCTTGTTAAGTTTTTGTCTGGAAGATCGATCCAGTGAAGTCAGTGGAGTGTTAGAAGACCAGGGCTTTTGTTTCAGTCTCCTACTATGTCTGTATTGTTGTCCACCTCTCCCTGAAAGTTCTCTAGAAGGTGTGTGTGTGTGTATGGTTGCTTCTATATTGGGTGCATATGTGTTTACCAGGGTTATATCCTCTTGTTGCATTGATCCCTTTTTTATTATGTAGTGACCTTTAATATCCCTTGTGATGGCCTTCATTTTGAAGTCTATTTTTTCAGATATAAATATTGCTACCTCAGCTTTTCTCATTTGTTTCCATTTGAATGGAATTTTTTTAAAAAAACGTATTTTTATTGATTTCAGAGAGGAAGGGAGTGGGAGAGAAAGATAGAAATATCAATGATGAGAGAAAATCATTGATCGGCTGCCTCTTGCACGCCCCCTTCTGGGGATCAAGCCTGCAACCTGGATATGTGCCCTTGACAGGAATCAAACCAGGGACCCTTCAGTCCACAGGCCGACACTCTCTCCACTGAGCCAAACCAACTAGAGCTGGAATTTTTTTTTTTTTCCCATCGTTTTACTCTCATCCTGTGTGAGTCTTTTGTTTTGAGGTAGGTCTGTTGTAGACAGCATATAATTGGGTCATGTTTTTGTATTCATTCAGCTAACCTATTTCTTTTGATTGGAGCATTTAATCCATTTACATTAAAGGTTACTATTGATAGGCTATTACTTATTAGTGTCATTTTAATTCTGTATGTCTTTGTTTCTCTCTATATATATTCCTTCTTCTCATTACAGCAGTCCTTTTAGCATTTCTTGCAGTGCTGGCTTGGTGATGATAAATTCCTTTAGCCTTTTATTTTTTTGTTCTGGGAAACTCTTTTTTTCATCATATACTTTGAATGATAGCTTTGCTGGATGTAGTAATCTTGGTTTCAGATCCTTTCATGAGGGAGGAGCAACATGGGGTAGAAGAAGGACTCTGAGCAATGGTGGGGCTTCCTTGTGGAGGCACAGAGAGGCAGGCTGCCTCTTACCTTGCTTGCCTTTGGGGAATTCCAAGAGCATGATTTGTCTTGTTCTTTTATTTTGTTTCCCACCTTGGCCAATTGGTGCCTGGCCACTCTTCTGACTTCCCCTTCCTCCAGCTGACCTACACTCTCTCATCTGCTTGAGCAGTGTGTGTGCTGGGCTCCCCCTCCCAAAGGAGCTTGGCACTCTGCTTCCAACTCTCTTTCCATCCCACTTCACCAGGTAAACTCCTACTCATTCTTCTGATCTCAGCTTAAGCCTCGCTGCCTCAGAGAAGCCTTCCTGGATTTCTCTAACTAGGCCAGTGATGGCGAACCTTTTGAGCTCGGCATGTCAGCATTTTGAAAAACCCTAACTTAACTCTGGTACATGTCACATATAGAAATTTTTTGATATTTGCAACCATAGTAAAACAAGGACATATTTTTGATATTTATTTTATATATTTAAATGCCATTTAACAAATAAAAAATCAACCAAAGAAATGAATTTACGTGTCACCTCTGACACACGTGTCATAGGTTCGCCATCACTGAACTAGCCCAAAGCGTCTAATTTTAGGCTCATGGCATCTGTATACTTCTCCTTTGTGGGAGTTATCAGGCATACAAATTGGTACTTTTAGTCACATTATTTAATTAACTCCTACTTCTTCTGCTAGTCTCTAAGTCACTTAAGAGGAAAGATTGTTTTTACCTGGAAGAATATCCAACCCACAGGTCTTCAATATCTGTTGACTGCATTAATATATAAATTGGCTACCCCTTGTCATTCCCTGACATACTCATGCTCTCCTGCTCCAGGTATTTCTCGCTCCTTGTTCCCCCTCTAAGGGGACTTTCAGAAGTCCATTTCCTGTGTTTCATTCTTGAAACTCATAAATTTGTACATATAATAGCAATGGTTAAATTTCATAGTGTTTACCTTGTGCCAGACATCATTTAAAGTACTTGACATAGATTTAACTCATTCAGTTCTCCATGTGGTGGGTTATATCATAATTCATTGAATCTGAGAGGCACTGATTGTAAAACACATCATTATTTTGTTAATTGAGCTCTAGAATATCACCTCTATTTTTATAAATGAGGATTGTGAGATAATGAGAGGTTTAGCAACTTGCCTAAGAAGGCTGGTGCTAATAATGGTTGAGCCAGCATGCAAACCGGCAGGGTGATGCCAGAGCTTATACTCAAGATGGCCATGGTGCCATCTTGCCACCCAGTGAGAATTCCATATCTGTGCTGCTTTTGCATTGCTGAAATAAGTCATCCAAGTAAGTCTCAGAGGGTATATGAAGACACAGGATAAACATTGTGCCACTTGACCATAACTACTTGACAGGAACATATGAAATTGCCTTTATAGTAAAACTAGAGGCCTGGTGCACGAAATTCAAGCATGGGGGATGGTGTCTCTTGGCCCAGTCTGTGCCCTCTTGCAATCCGGGAACCCTTGGGTAGGGTCCCTAGGCCTGGCTGGTGATCAGGGCCTATCGGGGCTTTCCTTCCCCTGGCAGCTGGCCCCACCCCTGCTGCTGCCATTGCTTGCCATCTGTGCAGCACTGCCTCCTCCCCACCACCATTTGCCTCCCTCTGTGGGCGACAGGCCTGGGGTATGATCACTCAGCTGGCCTTGCCTCTCTCTGCAGGGCGATCAAGCACCGGGCCTCCAGATTGACTGTCCCGCAGAGGGAGGCCCCGCCCACCTGTGGCAGTGACACCAGCCAGGTGGCTGCCAGCGGGACCTCCCTCTTTGGGGAAATTGATCGTGGGGCTCCATGATCGATTGCCCAGCAGAGGGAGGCCCCACCCACCCGGCCGGGGCTCAGCAATCGATTGTGCGCAGAGGTTGGCCTGGGCCTCTCACTTTGAGGCGATGGTGGAGTGCCCCCCTCCTTTGATCGCCCAGCAGAGGGTGGCCTGGGCCTCTCACTTTGAGGCGATCGTGGAGTGCCCCCCTCCTTTGATCGCCGAGCCTGGGCCTCCCTCTGCAGGGCTATCATGGGGCGATGGCGGCGTCCAGCCAACGAATTGCACTGCATATGCCTTGGCTGGCCTGGCACCAGTGGTGCTATAGCATGGTCGTCCGGAACGTCGTCCAGACAGTCATTCTGCTGTTCCGTCGTTCAGTTGATTTGCATATTATACTTTTATTATTATAAAGTACTAGAGGCCGGTGCACAAAAATTTGTGCACTTGGGAGGGTCCCTCAGCCCAGGCTGTGCCCTCTTGCAGTCTGGGACCCCTTGGGGAATGACCACCTCCTGGCTTAGGCCCGCTCCCTAGGAGATTGGGCCTAAGCTGGCAGTCAGACATCCCTCTGGCAGCCCGGGAGCCCTCGGGGGATGTCCACTTGCCAGTGGGGAGCAGGCCTAGCTGCATTCGGATATCCTTAGTGCTGCTGAGGAGGTGTGAGAGGCTCCCACCACCACCGCTGTACTGGCAGCCGGCAGCCTGGCTTGTGGCTGAGCAGAGCTCCCCCTGTGGGAGCACAGTGACCACCAGGGGGTAGCTCCTGCATTGAGCATCTGGCCCCTGGTGGTCAGTGTGTGTCATAGTGACCAGTGATTCCCAGTAGCTCTGCTGATAGGGTCAATTTGCATATCACCCTTTTATTATATAGGATAGAGGCCTGGTGCATGGGTGGGGGCCAGGTGGTTTGCCCTGAAGGGTGTCCTGGATCAGGGTGGGGGTACTTCTGGGGTTCCTGGCCAGCCTGGATGAGGGGCTGAGGGCCGTTTTCAGACTGGCCACACCCCCTTCAGAGTGGGGGTCCTTCTGGGGTGCCTGGCCAGCCTGGGTGAGGGGCTGACGGCCGTTTTCAGGCTGGCCAGGCACCCCAGCGGGGACCCCCAACCTGAAGGGGCTGTGGCCAGCCTGCAAACAGTCATCAGCCCCTCACTGAAGATGGCCACACCATCATGGGGTGAGGGTCCCCACTGGGAGCCTTGGCAAGCCTGCAAACGGCCTGGCCAGCCTGGGTGAGGAGCTGATGGCTATTTGCAGGCTGGCCAAGCCCCCCAGCAGGGACCCTCACCCTAGAGGGTGTGGCCTTCCTGGGTGAGGGGCTGATGGCTGTTTGCAGGTTGGCCACAGCCCCCAGCCACCCAAGCTCCCAGTGGAGGCTGTCTGGAAGCAGGTATCTGGGATTTATTTAGCTTCTATAATTGAAACTTTGTTGCCTTTTGTGGAGGCCACAGCCAGCCAGGGCAAGCAGGAAGCTTGGCTTCCTCCATCCCCGGGGCAACCAAGCCTCCTGCTTGCTCCAGCTCCGTGGCTGCCGGCCGCCATCTTGGTTGGGTTAATTTGCATATAGCCGTTCTGATTGGCTGGTGGGCATGGCTTGGGTGTAGCAAAGGTATGGTCAATTAGCATCTTTGTCTTTTATTAGTGTAGATACTATATTAAAATTATTATGAATATACTAAATTGCAGCATGCAAAATGTATGCAAAGTTGTAGAACCTAAGACTTATGACTGCTGTTCAGTGATCATGTCTCATATTCTCTGAATGCCTTACTTTGTAGTCAGGAGTATATCAAAGGGAAATTTGGAGAAACACTGAGAGCTATAGTGTCTCTTGTTTTTATGAAAGGGTAGGGTGAATACTATGCTAGTCTTTCTCACTCTAGATATTTGAAAATTGAGCTAAGTGACTTAGGGGTAGACGGAGCTCTACTTTCTCTACCTCTTGTAAGAGAATATCACTAGGACCAAAGTTGATCAGAATACTAAAAGAGGTTAATGTTTATACTAACAGACATAGGCCTGATCATATCACAAAGGAAACAGAAAATGTTCAGGTATTTGGTGAAAAGGTTTCCATATGAATAGATGGTGAAAAATAAAAAATAATTCCATTAAAGAGAGTAGAGACTAATTTCAGACTTCCTGGGCTCAAATTGCAGATCTGCCACTCACTGGTATGGTGACCATGGTTAAGTTACTTAAAATAGTCTTATCTGTAAAGTGGAAGTAAGATAGACTATCTACTGTACAACAGTGAGTAGACAATGCAATAATGCAACTAGCATGTTTAGCACAAAGCTAAGCACTTAGTAAATGCTCAATAAATATTATTTGTATTTAAATATTCATCATTCATAAGGGAATATATGATTATTTTTTTAAATAGTTGGTTATTCTTAATGTGATGGAGTGTAGTGGGCACTTAATCTTTCCTATACAATCAGTTGCTTAGGGTTAACAATCATTACTGTCTGTTTGATGCTTGCTAGTTTATTTTGAAAATGTGTTTTTAATCCTTAACCCAATAATTTCACAGAAGCAATTGTTTATGTCATACAAGATAATTACAACTGGTTTTTGCTAATGGCTTACCTCACTCTGAATATCCTATGCGTCCTGCATTTCACTAATTAGTCATCTGATAACTCCGCTTGTATTAGAGAACTTGCTTCCTAGGAGACATCAATATTGTCCGGATTTACAAAGTAAAGCCGTAGACCTTATCCTGACATTGAGATCTTCTATGATCTAACAGTTCCATCCTTGTCTTTCTGAGCTGCTGTCCTACCATGGCCATTCAGCACACTGCACTCCAGCCAGTCACCTCCTTCCTATGACCTACTCATTCCTAACTTTGTGCCTTCAATCATGTCTTTCCCTCCAGAATGTCATCTTTCTCCAGTCTGCTAAGCCATACTCTCCTGAGAACCTCGACACAAGCACCCCTGAAACTTGCACTGTTTCCTTGCCCCCAGGGTGAGATTGTCTTGAGCTGCATTTCAATTTCTCTTCCTCTGCTATTCACTTTAATTAACTTCATAAGCTCAACTCTTGGTTACAAAACATTCACACTTCTTTATATCACCCATTGCAACTTTGCATAAAACTGTCCCTCAAGAACTATTTTTGACTTTTGCATAAACAAATGAGTGAAAACACCTGTTTGCATTTCCTCATCAGTGACTTTCATTGATGTAATCCACTGATGACAGTTAGCAAAACGTGGCAGGAAAAGTAAGGAGTTTTCAAGTTCTATTCCTGACATTCGTTACTGTCTCTATACACTTTAGAATTACCATGCTCTCAGAATTTCCAGTTAGATAATTTGGAGAGGGCCAGAATCACATTCATTTATTCATTCATTCATTCATTCATTCATTCTGCATTCATTCATTCTGCATTCATTCATTCATTTGGAAAAAAAACAAACAACTGATGAATTTGCTCATTCTTTCCAAAAATATCAGTTGAGCTACTTCTCTGCCAGTCACTGTGCTAGGGATAGAGATACAAAAGTGAATATTATATGATCATTGCTCAAAAGATTATAGAGTATAATGGAGCTAAGGAGCTCAAACATTTCTCTGGCATTGGCGCCTGGTACAACACTCAGGCCTTCCTAATTGAGCCTTCAGAGCAGTAAGCCTCAGAGTGACTGCCACACAATGAACCAGGCCAGTGCCTGGGGAATGTTCTGAGCATTTACTGGAATGGCGGAGACCTCCCAGAACCCAGTGGAACCCCAGCCCTGTCACTGAGGCTTCCTCTGAAGTAAAATGAAGAGGAACACCACCTCTCTGTTAGTCCTCTGCCCACATCATCAAGGAGGGGGACAGCTCATGTCTGTCCGTTGGCTTTGACCTTAGTGGTGCTCCATTAACTGTTAGCAAACTGTTTTCTTCACTGTTATAAACGTGGAGGGTGGACTTCATCTGCACACCTAACACTCTGTCACCACCAAGAGCTAGAGGACGTGGTAAGAGGCAGGAAAGTGGCAGGAGTGGAGATTCCTTCCACCTCCCTGTGGAGCTCAGAGTAACACACCCATGTCCTCAGGGACAAAGGGCCGTTCTGGATAAACCTGGGTATGAGCCGTTCTACCCACACCCTGCCCTTGCCTTCCCCCTGGGGTTTGACACTCCCCATTGCTTTCCAGAGAACTCCATTCTCTGGGTCCATACCTCAAGGGAGCTACCCCTTCTCTTTGAAAACAAGAGATTCAGACAGGGTAGAAAGCCAGAGTTACTTGTCAACCACGGAGAGCAGCTTTTCCCTCGCAAGGTATTTGACGCTAGGTGGCTGGATGCACACCCCTGCGGTACAGCTCCTGGATGGGATGTTTAATGGTGTTGCCCGGGAACTGTCAGGGCGTCAGCTCAGGCTCCAGGCAGGCACAGACTGCCTGCCAAGAGTGCTTTCCGTTCCACTTCCGCCCCCAGACCAGCGCTATGAACAGATCAGGGCGGAGAGAATGCCAGAGCAAATCCAGGCTCCTGGAGCCTGGGAGAGACTGACACAGAAAGGCAACCCCACGCTGGCTTTTTTATGAACAAAGACACGCACGGCTGGCGTCTGGCAGAACAGAACGAGAGGAAGCATGGTGTTTCATAGGAATTAGACGATAAAGACTATACTTTCAGACTGCATTTTGAGAAAATACAGAAACATACTGAGCTGCAGCAATAAGTGTTCTGAAGCAATAGGAGTCTGGAAGGGAGAAAATGATGCCTCAGAACAGACAGCAGCAGTGTGCAAACCTCGGAAGAGGATCCAGAGATTGTGCCCTCGGGCTTCACACTGAGAAAGCATGGTCGCCTATGTACAGGTGAGGAAGCCACGGATGAGTGTTCAGAACTTCACAATAGTCAATAGTCAGTTGCAGGAACATTGGTAGAGCCAATGATATGCTATGCTCACTATGGAGTGTATGTTCAGATAGCCTCGGATATCTCATTATTTTCAATGACTATTCATAAAGGCCTATGCTAAATAATAATTCTTCAAATACATAGACATGACTATTAAAGTCAGAGTTAATGCCCATATTGGACCCTCAAAATGTTCATTTAAACTAATTTAATTCTGTCCAATGTGGTTCATGCTACTTGGACATGCAGTTGTTTCAAAAAGTACCCGCTGTGAGTTGTAATATCTGTCACTGAAGGAGTGTGGGACTGGGGATGAAGTCATACTGAGAAGCACATGGTTAGACTACTGAGCAATTCATTAATCTCCTTTTTTTTTTTTGCCCCATCTAAGACACATACCATCAAAGATAATTACCACATGACCACATGCATAACCAATCCTTTTATTTTTATTGCTTTAACATACATGGTTTATCAGTTGAGTAAAGTATTAATAAACTACAGAGTGACATGACTTGGAATAAAATATTGTTTCAAATAATGAACTTCAGAACAAAACCAGTGTTACATATGTGAAATAAATCAATTGTGATTACAATGAAAAAATTCTTATTAATTCGGTTAAACACAAAAGGCATGCAGAATCTCAAGGAGTATTTGGGCTTCTAAGTCAGTCATGAAGGTACTAAAAAACTTTTTCTATTCCTGGATAAATAGTTCATTTTTCTTTTTAAAAATATATTTTATTGATTTTTACAGAGAGGAAGGGAGAGGGATAGAGAATTAGAAACATGAATGAGAGAGAAATATTGATTAGCTGCCTTCTGTACGCCCCCTACTGGGGATAGAGCCCACAACCCAGGTACATGCCCTTGACCAGAATCAAACCCAGGACCCTTCAGTCTGCTGGCCAATGCTCTATCCACTGAGCTAAACCAGTTAGGACAATTAATTGGTGAAATTAACTTTAAGGATAAATATGGACCAGAAAGATCCACAAGTGCTTTTGCCAACATTTATCCATAGCCAAGCCATGAAACTGCTTTGAATTGGCTGTTACAGTACTGGGCCCCACTAGTGCCTTCACTCAGTCCCGCTCTGCCTTCTGCACAGCAGATGCCCCATACAAAGCATGGTAGTCTGGAAGGTTTCAAATGCCACTCAACTTAAGCTCTCGGGATATTGCTGCAATAAGCATGACTCTTATCAGTTGCTTACTTTTAATCTCAGTCTTAAGTTTAAGTCTGTCTTCATCCTGAATTATAACATACTTATTGGCTGCAGAAATGTCACAAAGTCTGTCACAATTGTGGCTTATAAAAGTACATCAAATAAAATGATTTTTAATTTTTATTTTTGCCAAGTCACTATGGATCTAAAACATAATCAAAATAGAAAGCAGGGGCACATGGAAATCTTCCATTGGGATTGTTTAAAAATATATTTTATTGATTTTTTGTACAGAGAGAGAGAGGGATGGAAAGTTAGAAACATCAATGGGAGAGAAACATGATCAGCTGCCTCCTGCACACCCCCTACTGGGTGTACATGCCCTTGACCGGAATCAAACCTGGGACCCTTCAGTCCGCAGGCCGACACTCTGTCCACTGAGCTAAACCAGTCAGGGCCCATTGGAATTTTTAATTCCTCAAATACCTAACTTGCCCAAGAAAATTCTGTTTGAAGTCCCAACTACTGGTATTAGGTACTAAATTGTGCATAACACATGTCTACTTCTGTTTTTAGGGACTTATACGAATAAGTTCCGAATACGGAGGGGAACATTAAGCTGTCATTTAAGCCCAACGACATTTTCTTTGGAGGGACTGTACTACTCAAGGAAAAACTTCAAAACCAGTTGGAAGCACAGCTTAACCCTGCAAGCCAGTTGCTGAAATTCCCATATTTATGTCCCTATGGGCATATTGTATACCAGCACAAAGAATACAGAGCTATAATGGCATAATTTGGCAAGCAATGGCACACTATGTCTACAGCAGTTTTAAAGTTAATTTTATGTTTAAAGCCGCAGGAAGGAGGAAAGTTCTGCTTAGCAGAGAGCAGGAACTAATACATCAGACTTGCCCATTTGCTTTATTAATCACCAGTCCAGCACAAACTTAGTGTTTGACGCCCAGGTCAAGAAAACCAGTCTAAGTGAGACTCATAGTGAATGCCACAGAGAGGTTCAGGTCATTCCCAGAAATGGCATGTCTGTGGTTGAACTGGGATTGTGTAGTGCATAGCTGTTGGAATAGCCAAAAAAAGTTACCTGCAGGCTTTTGAACTATTTTTTTTATATTTTATTGATTTTTTTACAGAGAGGAAGGGAGAGGGATAGAGAGTTAGAAACATCAATGAGAGAGAAACATCGATCAGCTGCCTCCTGCACACCCCCTACTGGGGATGTGCCCGCAACCAAGGTACATGCCCTTGACCGGAATCAAACCTGGGACTCTTTAGTCTACAGGCCAACGCTCTAGCCACTGAGCCAAACCGGTCAGGGCAGGCTTTTGAACTATTGATTTCATTATTGAGACAGGGCTTTAACATTTTTAAAGAGATGCTACATGCCTTCAAGATACCCAGAACCAAAAAGTAAGCATTTTTCTTGAAAATGTGAAGAAAACTTTAGAATTTTAGAAAATATCTCCTTGGAAATGAAAACACAGAGACCACTGTGTAAATACCATTTATGTGGCTTTTGTATATTCTACATTTAAGAGATTTTTAGGAAGTGGAGCCTTTTTTGAAGAGAATTACCTTTCTTACAGTTGGGAAATCCTTTTCTTACAGTTGGGAACGGGCACCATCATGACAGCTAGGACATGAAAGCGCCAACCCCAGTTTGAGGAACCTCAGTTTAAGGAAGACAACTATCAGAAAGAACAGGAAGTGATTGGGATAGAGAAGCATAGCCAGCAATGTGGACAAGAAGAGTCTGGCTTCAGTTGGCTCTGGGAATAAGGATTATGTAAACGTGAAGGACTGTATGTACCTGTAGTAAGGTACACACTGCATACATTTGTCATTTCCATAAAGAAGGAAACAGTTATTTGCTATAGTTTGAGTCAGTTTAGAATGCAAGGAAACGAGTGTATTTTGAAAATTCTTGGCCAACACTCCTTTGAGATCTATAACTGTAAACACACAAACACACAGTAGTAGTAAAAAAAGAAAGAAATGATATCCACAAAATTTTTTCATCAATCCGTAATAAAGATGGATTAAAACGGGCATTTTCATTGCATGTTTCTCCTCTGGAATAAAAGTAATTTGGCAAAGAGTTTTCATCTTACTGCAAATCACATAGATGAAATATTCACTCAGATGTCTGATATCTGACATTCAGTTATTAGAGGTAAAAATATGCAGCAAATTTTATCTGCTTTGAGTAGTGTAGGTATGGATTAATAATAATGTTTTTAAGTTTTGATATTTGTGCTATTACATGGGAAGCCAGCCAGCCAGCATTTGAAATTTGTATCTTATTTTCAACTGAAAAAAATCCAATCTCGTTTTTCTAGGAAGGCTAAATGATGTGCTGACCAAAAGCTCAGACTCTACAGTGCAACAAACTCAGTTTTAGAGCCAGTGAGTTTTTGAGCGAAATTCTCATTCCGTGTAAGCGTCAGGTTCCTTGTATATGGAATGGAGCTAATAATGTTTATCCCATAGGGTTATTGAGAGAATTTATTAAGGTACAAGCATTTAACACACAGCTAGCAGAGGAGGGCTAGGATCACTGTGTTGTTATTGGTGTATCCTAAGAACCAAAGTAGTGCCTGGACATCCTAGTTGTTCAACAAATATTTGTTAAATATATAAATGTGTGATTATCCTGCTTAGCTCTTGACAATGGTGAAAATTTCACCCATTATCAGCTTAGAAAACTGGCTGAATTTCCACTTCTCATCTTTCACACAATATTAATCATCATCAGCCATTGTATAGTCCATCCTCCTGCCTCCTACATGACTTCACACAAACCACCAAAGACAAGTACCCTATCATATCCCTCTTCCTCAGGAGGAGGCTGCCTGGTCTTCATGGAACCAAAACTCTTCCTTCCTAGGCTCTGCCTGGCAACTACCTTTCCTTCACCCTCCCTCACCTCTGTCACTTTCTTACCCGTATTTCTTTAGAAATGCTCAGTCTTTACTGCTTTTTCTACAATGTGTTAAATGAATTTTGAAAGTCAATCCTTGTTTGTTCACATAAACCAAAGGGGACTATTGGATGGCATAAGGCAGACCGCAGCCATGAAACATCCCAGGATCTACATACGGCCAGCCCTACCAACCACCTACTGCCTGTAGACAGGTTGCTGGTAAGGTTGGGTTCCATTTGGAAATGGTGTTCTCAATTAGTATTTATTATCTTCTTTTGAAATGTTAAATGATAGTCCCTATCCTGCTAGTTAGGAGAAATCATTAATGCTGTAAACTATTATTTCTTTTGCTATAATAGAAAGTATTTTGTGTTCATGTGAATTGGTTAAAAATGACAAAAATAAGTTAAAAATTTAATTCTTCTTGCTCTCACTTAGATGTCTAGGATAGTATTACAGCCTTAATAAGGACATCTTTAGTTGCATACACTTGATTTTAATAACATCCATATTTCCTTTCCTAACAGACAAACAAGCCAGGCCTATTGGATTTGGTAGTAACGTGTAAAATACTAATACTAAAGATATTATAATGGTATGGACAGGGAATTATGATAAAAGAAATGGTATAGGGTTCTTATTAAATAAGTATTGACTTTTGGTATGTGTATATAAATATAAATTTCTAAAGTCATATTTTCCTCATTTACTTAAAATTATTATTAATATAATAATGCAGTCTATAGTCTTTAAACTACGTGCTCCTTAATTTTCTGATCAAGTCAAACAGAAATACTTCTGTCTTTCCCAAACCAAAAAAATGGCTATTCGATTCCTAAATATACAATAGGAAGGTTGGTTGGGAGAAAACAAGCTGACAAAATAAATAGGTTTCATTTAACTTCATTTAACTTGATATTCTGATGCCTGGTTTGCTGACCTGAAGAATTACTTAAAAATGATATTAAAACGAGCTGGCAATTCTGCAATGAGTTCACCAGCGAATGATAAATATCACAAGGAAAAGTCTCAGATCTCATTCCACCCATTCTGCAACTATTGTACAGACATCTGTATCCATGGGAACCACAATCCCTAGCATGGAAGTGTACCTTTCACACCAAAAGGAATAAGAATATATTCTGGAATAGAAAAAAAAAGGAATAATGCTGCTGGGAATTAAAATTCATAATTTTAACTAGAGCATTAGAAATTATTTATCAATTTGTAGGTAGCATAGACGCCTAAGGAGATGAGAGATACTTTCGGTGCATGGGCCAAGAGGGAAGGACATAAATTGGAGGTAATTGCCTGGGATGAGCAGTCCTGTATCATTCTGGTGGAAAGTATCATCAGTTAATAGGACACCTAGCACAGGGATGGGTGAGATGAAAGGACCGCCTTGAAAGTGAAGGCCACTGAAAATTTGCCTCTGTTCTTAGGCAGGTTTTTCAGCCACTCTTCACTGAATTAGAGTAGCATTCATTATTGGGTGTGAGGACTAAACTGGGAACTTAACTGTGTAGTCACTATCTTGCTGTGGTATGACTTAAAAACTGACTTCCTTTGAAGCCATTAAGTGTGCAAGAAAGAGCCTTTCTGTATAGCTATGGTGGACCTTCCCCCTTAAACAGAAGTAATTTTTATGGCAGACATTTATTTATATTGATACTAATAAATTAAGCAATGTGCAAAAGTCAGAAGGCACATTTAAGAATATTGTATTTTCTTATGCATTTATAGTTTTCACTCATGCCATAAGACAAACAGGAAGGGAATATATAACAAATTACTATAAAAAAACGTATCTTTTTTTTTTCTGACCCGTTTGAGTTATAACCCAGAAACTGTATTAGAAAGAAACAAATATTTTAATCCAATAATGTTCACTTGTGATGATTAAAAGGGGGAAATTCATATGACTCGCCTTTCCTGTTTAATGAAAACCTTCCAGTTTTTATAATAAAAATCTTCAGTGGATTATGATTTCTTGGATATTTTCTAACTTATCATTCTGATTCCAGTCTAATGTTTGACAATTATGCTGGTGGCTAACCAGGAGGAAACTGTCCTTGTAGGTAGTCTAAACCCTGTTCTCCTCCATAAATTGATTTCACTAAAAGAAAAAAGTGAGCTTTGATTAACAGGATGAAGCACTGATCTTTGTGATGTGATTTGAAAAGGTGTATAGATGGGCCACCAAGGTATCACTCTCATTGAAGTTTTCCCCTAGAGAAGAAGTGCTTAAATATAAATACATTCTATCTAATGCATTCATTCATACTGGTTAGATTCATTTAACTATGCTTTGTAATGCAAAGGTTTGTTAATATTTTTGCTGTGTATTAGCACTTATATCATTAGCAGATTTGAATTGGACTAACTCTTGAAATGTTGCCCAACTGCAAAAACTCACTCAGGCAGACAGATGCTTTTCTCAGCTCTATGCATCCTGTTCTTATTACACCTTTGATTACTACAGCTGGCTTTACTCCTGGGCTATTTTCCAAGTTTATTTTTTTCCAAAATAAGTTTTAATTATAAGTTGTTTACTTTGAGCTAAGTCGGAAATCTACCTACTTTGAAGAGGAGGCCTTGTTCACATCTCATTTTGTGTGGAGTTGGTTTATTTTAAAGATACAGAGGATATTTGGTAATTGAGTAATTTCAAGTTACTTCTGTTCTTTTGGAATCCAATGCCTCATTCTAACTTCCAACCTGTGGAAAGCTGAGGCAGGATCAAAGGGACATTAGATTTTCTAAAGGGGACTGTTGTGATTCTTGAGCATGTGGCTTTAAGAACTAAGATATGCACCTAGCAGTATGGTGATATCTTAAAAATTTATTTTCTTAACTAAATTATAAATTTGCACTTCTGTCTGAGAAAAGGATGTGTTATAGATGTCACTCTTGTAATGTTTACTCTTAGAGTAGAAAGTGATGGTAACGTTTCAACAAAAGAAACTATTTTGCTTCATTTATCAAGGTAGTTCTAGAACATAGAATTATTTTTAACTTCTTAATTCCTTCCTGCACTGCCTTCTCTTTTAGAGAGTGGGTTCTGTCCAGAATAATTACTGTAGGCCAGTGCATAGTTCAAAACAGGGGAGAGCTTATTGGTGTTACTTCCTAGGAAGTTTATGTGCTGAGCCCAGGCAACTCAAGTTTAGAAAAATAAAATAATTCATTAGAATAAAAGTTATTTCTTCATAGTTAATATAACCTATTAAATAAATGCTTTTACCCATTTTTTTTCTTTGAGTTACTCAGACTAGTCGTCCTAATATCAATTGGTGCTGCATTTTTGAATTTTACTTTATCAAACTATGATGAGGTGGCTGTTGAAATAATATGTTATTGGCAATGTTTTACAAAATGTAGTTACAATTGTAGTATCACATTAATAAAGTAGATAGGGAACCCATGTTTAAAATTCTGTGAATGGTGGCTCTATGCATGAGAAAAAGTGTAACTGAAATTCAACTCCATCAGAGAACAAAGGCGAAAGCATGAGAGAGACAAGCAATGCACTGGACTCAGACTATTATGAAGTTCATTACAATCTCAACTAGGGATGAGCACAATGATTGAGACTGTGCACTGGGAGCACAGTTAGAAAAAATGACCTCAATGACTTTTATTTAAAAGAGTGTTATTAAAAATCACTCCAGCTACATTGCCATGAACTCTATCTACTTCATAGTTCAATGATACATTTTCCACAGTTATATCTTACTCAATGTCAAAGGTTTTTCAAACTGGCTGTTTCCTTTTAATTACAATTGCAAGCTGATACAAATGAAATTTTAGAGTCATGCAGAACTACTTAACACTTCTGTTGGCATAATTCACTCAGGGATATCCTAGTAGTTAGATGTCCCATTTCGCCAAGTGGGTAATAACTCTCCCTCCACGTATAAATTCTGATGGACTCACTTAAACCCAGTTCTCAACATGCAGAACTGCTAAACACAATGGGGTCCTAGAAGGCACATTTGTGGCATCAAAACTCATTGTAACTTTTATAATGTTAATAAATTGCTTCATTAATAATCAATGCTGATCTTAAAAATCTAGGATGCAGCTTGACTGCTCAAGGTTGGTTAGTTTCTGATAGATATCACCCTAATCATTTGGCAGTAGACAGAGACATGTAGAGATTGATTCCCCACCCCATAGCAAGGATCACACATCCGTGTCAGATCAGGCCAAGTATGGAAAGTTTTAATAGGAAAATATTTTATGAGGTCTTTAGTTTTTAATTGAAAACCAAGTCAAGAGCTCAGGTCAATTTTTAAATTTAAAAGTAAAAGGGTGAATGTAATCAAGCTATTACCAATGAATAAGACTCATTGGAATCTCCTATGTTCATTTGGTAGTGAATGTAAGATATTCTCTGTGATGGGAAAAGCTGAATGGTACCTGCAGTTTTCATTCATTCAACAAACATATATTGATTACTTATTAGGCATATAGAGATACCATGGCCCCAAATATAGGGTGCTCATATTGGTTCCACCTTTAATGTTTTATATTATTTGTGGCTTAAACTCTAAAAGATAATGAATTTACAGTATGAACCAAGTGTAAAATTAAAGCAGTGTGTTTAGCCAGGACTTTTTAACATAGACATAGAGTAAAATAGTGGTTTCAGTAGACCTGTCTTCCTCTAAATTCACTCATGACCTGCACTGGGTGGATTTTTTTCTTTGCGGAGCCTCGTCTGATAGCTGCACAAGTTTCTTCTGGCTTCTCTCTTTTAATCAAGGGCTTTTTTGCAGGAGCCTTCATTCTCCACATCACAACTGGGTGCCGGGGCCCAGTAGGACTCTGAATTCGGATGATCTTGGTTGAGGCAATGTAAGACATTTTCACTGTTTGCACGACAGCATTCATTAGATTTTTGGCTGCTTGGATTAGGGAGGTGACGCTGTCCAACTGTAGGAGGGAAAAGAAAGAAATACTAGTCAAGAGTACAATCAGGAATTTAGAGAGATTTATTGTTATTGAAACTGAAATGCGGCACTTTATTTTTATACTAGAAATAATGAGTTCATTCAAATTTTACATATAGATATGTGTGTGTAATTATCTACATCAATCTATCCATCTATATTTGAGCATTTATTTATCTTCTGCACAAATCCATATTTTATCTTTTAAGATGATATGTTAGATTGACTTCTTTCTGCTGGTTTTTAGTGAAATGGGTTCTATAAATTCTATATAATATTATAAGGTCCAGATGATCATTGCTTTCCTTTTAATGGCTCTCCCTTTTGCAGGGGTGATTACCAGGCCCTTCTATAACATATGACTATCCATAATAAGAGCTATATTACATATAATTTTATAAGAACAACTAAGAAGTCTTCCTTTCAGGGAATTGATTGTTTATGATAAATATCATACACACATACAAATGAATACTGCTTACTTTCATGAAAATTTCCCAAGCAATTTCACCTAAAATTTTCTATATTAAACACAGAACTTTTCAATGTACATGCAGTGATAGTAAAGAAAGACAAAGCTTTTCAGTCATTAAATTCCTAGCTTGCCATTTGGGCAAATCATTTAACCAGTTTCATCCTGGTTTCCTGAAATATTAAGTTGGAAAAAAATGCTTATTAAATTTAAACAACATGTGTAAAGAACCTAGTAGGGTGACTGCTAAATAGTTAATTATTTTTAAATGCTTAAGAATAATCCCCTTCTTGTGAAGATGGACAAAATGGCTTAATCATGAAGCTGCCTTAATGACATCACTAAAAGAAACCTTTTCCCCACATGATTCCATTTTTAATTACTATGTTGTCTGAGTTGTTCACAAATTAATCTCAGGGGAAAATGGGGTGGTACTCTTAGAATCTTGCAAAATACCTTACAGCTAAGCCAGGTTGGTTCATTTTTATACAACTAATGCCTCTTCCATAATTTCCGTTTGACACATTGTCATCCGCAACCAACTAAGACCGAAAGATATGCCTTCAGCATCCCCTCTCTGTGATGTGTGCTGTCAAGGTTGAGACTCAAACGCCCACTCTGTAGTTCCTAACATCCATCAGCAGCTGCCTGGTCTGAGTACTCTACCTTTGCAGCCTGCGGAGTCTCATCTCACATACAGAATAAATGAGAGAAGGGAAGTAGTAAGTGAGGTTATGTGCCTGGGGCAGTGGTCTGGCTGGCTGCTTCCTAGGGAAAAAAAATTTAATGAGCTCCATTATATGCCAAGCCTGAAATTCTTGAAAAGGTAACAAAATTTGTAATTTGAAAGGTAGTGATACTAGACAACTACACATCTTTAAGTCTTTTTGTGTATTGAAGCCAGAAATGTAAAATCTGTTCATTGGCAGGAATGACAACTGTTTGGCAAACATTAAACAGGATTTCATGAAGCACTCCTATGAACTTCAGACGACACAGCTTCTACACCTGTTCACAACTCAAAAGACAATGGACTTTGAACAGAATAACACACATTGTTATTAACATTGCTCTATGAGTAACAGAATAACACACATTGTTATTAACATTGCTCTATGGGCAAACTGGAGGCTATAATCGGTACTTTAATAATTAATAATTTTCATTAAAAACCTCCCAGAACCCATTTAGATTTTAAGGTTGTTTCCAATCTCACTACAGGAAGAAGAAAGTTTTTCCTAACTGATGAATTGGCATGAATAGTGTTGAGGATTCTTGGTAAATTTCTCTCTCAAACATGAAAATACTTGGTTTACCCGAGGGCTCTGTATTAGCATAAAGCCTTCCGCAGAAAAAGGTTCCGCTGTTCAGGATGTCACCAGTGGCTATGGCTTTCCCGTACGAAACATATATCCCCTAATCCTCTTTTTGACTCATTAACCTTTGCTATGTATGGATTGTATTTATTTCCTTTTGACTTTTCTATAGAAAGGCTGTGCAAAACCCGTAGTCTAGAGAGGACGTTTAAGCGCAATCTGTGCCTTGTCTACTTTCCTCCCAGCATAAACAAAGCCCTGTCAGTAGCATTGTGATCCTTTATGCTGGCTTTTTACAAATGAGTTTACTTTGAAATCCAAAATGGCCATAGTAAACCTCCTCTGGGTGACTCAAACACCCACAGGACGAAGTATCACTCTATAGCATGAAGACTGTTTTGCAGACAGATTAGGACAATTGCTAGGAGAATACCGTTATTTCGTTAGGAAAGCTTATAAGACATTCTATGAGGCTCTTAGGGGTCTGAGAGCTATGTGTGTTAAGATGCACGACTCTCTGCGATTACCAAATCGCTGGCCACACAAGCAGTGAGCACAGGCAAGCCTAGCAAATGGTCGGGAATTTTGCTGGAGGCCCAAGCAATGGGTCACACCTACTCACAGAAAATAACTGCAAAATGTCACGTCTGCAAACAATTATGCATGTCCTTTTATCCTTTTATCCAGGTTTACGTTCATGAAAAATCCTTCAAAGGGAGGGTTCAACAGAATTATTTCTGTGAAATCAATAGTAAATTGGAGTAGGGTAATGCATCATATTAGAGACTCTGTTAAACTTATTGAACAAAGTTCTTCTGAGTTCCACAATTCAGTCAATTAACCTGTGCAGGACAAGAATGTAAATTTACTTGAAAGGCCCGGTAGAGTCACCAGACTACAAAACCCAGGATCCCAATTTTTTTTAAAAAACTCATTACAACTCATGTTCAACAACTGAAAATTCTTCTAGGCAAATGTAACTTGAAACGTTTACCATAGAAGGAGCCATTTTTCCTAATATCTGATGACATTCCTGTCTGATCCACATGAAGTGTTCTTAATCAAGGTTTCAAAGGAAAATGAAATTGGCTTCCAAGGCTTTAAACCTCTTAAGTTTAATACGTAAATATGCATGCAGGTACATATACACAGCTTCCCATTTTCCCTCTCCCTATTCCATCAAGGGGCCAAAGTATTAAGTAATTTTTCAAAGAGGATTTTTGACCTAATTTAAAGGCTCGTATCCTAAAGAAATCAGAGATCTGTTCTCCTGCTATAGTGAATAGGAAGACAGCCACCCTTCCTGTGTTGGTGACCTATGCTTATTCATACAACACTGGTGTTGTTTCAAAATGCCTGAGCTTGTCAGTCTATTAATGACACAATAAGTTTCTCAGTATTATCTGTGTCCAAACATAAATTGGGAAGTTCTGCCTCTTTTGTTGTTTTATTCTTATTTTGAGGATCTAAATGAATATAAAGTGATTACGTTCAGTAAGTTAGCTCTTACTCTAACTGCAAGATGTATTTGCAAACAATCCAAATTACGACCATCTAGAGATAGAGTCATCCTCAATATTATCTTTATACAGGAAGCTTATTTTATTGCAATCTCGCTTCTGTAATATGTACTCTGTGCTTTCCGTTAAGCTACAGTACAGTTTTGTCCAGTTTTAAACATGCTCTAAGACATAAGCCTCAGTTATTTAGAGATATGTCTACAATCCTTTGGTACAGAAAAGAAGCATAAAAACAATCCAAGGTATTTTCTGTTTCCTCATAAAATGCCATCTTTTTCTCCATGTGACTAATATACATAGACCATCTGTATCTTTTTACAAAATCCAACATTTAAATTTCTGTGATGTAAGCTTCCACAACTCTGACAAGCTAGAATGTCTGCTGGAAAACCCTGTCAAAATCCTATTGTAATGGATTTTTAAAAGATATTTTAAAATTGATGTTTAGAAAGAGAAGAAGGGAAAAGGAGAGAATGGGAGGATAATATTGATCAACTGCCTCCTGCACACCCCCTACCCGGGATGAAACCCACAACCTGGGCATGTGTTCTGACCAGGAATCAAACTGGCAACCTTTTGGTGCACAGGATGACACCCAACCAACTGAGCCACATTGGCCAGGGCCCTATTTTAATTATGGATTGTCAAGAGGAATACTGGGTGGCGGGGTGGGGAGAAAGACATGCTAGTTTTTCCTTTTGTTAGTTTCAAAGTTTCTCATCTATATTGTGTCAGAACAGCAGAATATCTTATACTCATACTGTACTATTCTAATATCCCATATTCCAGACACAAGACATTCATCAGATATGTTTGCATCATGATGACAGGTGTAAGTGAACTTCACTCCCATTGATGTGAGTCTCATCTCCTTGCACCTGGCTGTCATCTAGGGAAAACACAGCTTCCCAACCCTTGTGTGAACTGCCATGCCAGCTACTGCTGCTGGGACTCCTGTGGAGACAAAAGTGTGATGTTGCCTGGAAAGATGTAGTCCCTGTCCTATAATCTTCTGGGTAAACTGATGCCAAGTGTATCCCATGATATTCTTCTCAGTGTCAATACTTATCCTAACTTAAAGATCTACCAGGGACCTCTACATTGCACGAATGCAATACTCAAAAGGCAAATATGGGGAGTGTGGCTCCAACTATACTAACAGCTTATACAAATTGTGTGCTTCTTGTGCTTCCTATATCTTGGCACTGTCGATGTAAATGAACTCACAGTAACTCAGTGAGGTAAGGACTTCTCTTATCTCCATTTCGTAGATGAGGAAACGAACTAGAGTGCTTGGTAGCTTGCTCAAGGCAACACAGCTCTTAAATGAAAGCTGGAATTTGAATCAAGGACGTCTGGGTCAAGTACTTGGTGCTCTTCTTACCCATTATATAGCCCTCCCTCTCAGTAATATTCCACGGTCAATGTGTGTTTATTTTCAGATATTCAATAGTTGGAACAATTGCATAAACATTAACATAATGTCTACATTCTTTAAAAATTGACTACCCAATCAATGCTTTGGTAAGGTTGTAGAATTTTTGTAATGCCTACTGGTACTAAGAAAAATGAGGATATCATACTTGGCAAGGTATTTTGTCAACATGGTGGTTTGATATTGTTTATATTCCATCATATTCTAAGTAGCAAGTTTTTTAAAATCTTTATTATTGAAAATATTACATATGTCCCCATTTGCTGGAAGCCAATTCTAGCATGTCATAATTGCAGGAGTTTCATCAAAAGGTTGATGGAACTTGGGGACTCAACAAGGGCTGAGTCACACATGTAGTCACCTGTTGGGAATGGCTGAGGGCACTTCCCCAAACCTGAAAAGGGATGATTGTTGGCTGCCAGACAGCTCAGTGCATCTTAATCTACATGTTATTGCCTCCTACTGGCCAAACACCTGAACAGCCGTAGGCTAATTCATTCTGACAGTGGACTCTGTATATGAAAACCTGACCCTTTGAAGTGTATATCTCTGCCTCCTCTCAGGACAAATTGTGTTAATAAAAAGCATGGGGTCCTGAGACGAGGAGAACTTAGAACTTAGTTTCCTTTAAGCTAAACTCCTCTGACCCCCAAATGCCTTTCAAAATTATGCTTTGTCTCTGGACTCCTATATAATTTACCCACAGCCTTCTCCAGATTCCTATATCCTTCTTGATGCTGAAACAAGAACCCCGGCACCCATTTTCCCCCATTGACTTTTTCTAGCCCGCCCCCGCCCCCAGGCCTTCACAAACTATTGTCTGTGTCCATGTGTTATGCATATGAGTTCTTTGGTTGATCTCTTCCCACCCACCTACCCTCTCCCACCATTCATCTGAGATTCTGCAGTCTGTTCCATGCTTCTGTATCTCTGGGTCTAGTTTGTTCAGTAGATTCCACATGAGTGAGATCATGTGATACCTATCTTTCTCCAACTGGCTTATTTTGCTCAGCATAATACTAGTACTCTCCAGGTCCATCCATTCTGTTGCAAATGGTAGTTCTTTCTTTTTTTTATAACTGCATAGTATTCCATTGTGTAAACGTACCATAGCTTTTTTATCTACTCATCTGCTGATGGACACTTGCATTGTTTCCAAATCTTAGCTATTGTAAAATGCGCTAGTGTGAACATAGGGGTGCATATATTCTTTCTGATTGGTCTTTCAGTATTCTGAGGATTTATTCCTTGAAGTGGGATCTGGGTCAAATGGGAGTTCCGTTTTCAATTTTTTTTAAGGAAACTCCATACTGTTTTCTACTGTGGCTGCACCAATCTGCATTCCCAGTAGCAGTGTACTAGGGTTCCCTTTCTCTACACCACTTGTACTTTGTTGATTTGTTAATGATAGCCATTCTGACAGGTGTGAGATGGTACCTCATTGTTGATTTAATTTGCATCTCTCTGATGATCAATGACTTTGAGCGTTGTTGTTTTTTTATGTCTCTTGGACCTTTTCTATATCCACTTTGAAGAAGTGTCTATTTAGGTCCTTTGCCCATTTTTAAAATGGTTTGTCTTCTTTTTGTTAAGTTGTATGAGTTTCCCTATATATTTTGAAAATTAATCCCTTACTGGTTGAATTATTGGCAAATATGTTCTCCCAGGCAGTGGGCTATCTTTTCATTTTGTTGATAGTTTCTTTTGCTGTGCAGAAGCTTTTTATTTTGATACAGTCCCATTTGTTTATTTTCTCCTTAGTTTCCTTTGCCCTAGGAGATGTATCTGTAAATATTTTGCTACTTAAGGTTTCTCCTAGAATTTTTATGATTCACATCTTACATTTAAGTCTTTTATCCATTTTGAGTTTATTCTTGTGTATGATGTAAGTTGATGGTCTAGTTTCATTGTGTTGGATGTACCTGTCCAATTTTCCCAACATCATTTATTGAAGAGACTGTCTCTGCTCCATTATGCTCTTGCCTCATCAAATATTAATTTGCATTAATTAAAAGTAATTCAAAGCATAATGCCTTGGGTTGATTTCTGAGGTCTCTGTTCTGTTCCATTGATCTATATGCCTGTTCTTATGCCAGAACCAGGCTGTTTTGAGTTCAGTGGGTTTACAGTGTAACTTGATCTCTGGTATTGTGATCCCTCCAACTTTTTTGTTCTTTCTCAATATTATTGGGGCTATTCGGGGTCTTTTTTGGTTCCATATGAATTTTTGGAATATTTGTGAAATATGCCGTTGGTATTTTAATAGGCATTGCGTTGAGTAGTATGGCCATTTTAATGATAATTCTAACAGTCCATGAACACAGTATATTCTTCCACTTGTTTACTTCTTCTATCTCTTTTTTCAATGTCCTGTAGTTTTCTTTTGTTTCCTTAGTGTGAGGCATGCAGGAGGCAGCTGGTCAATGATATGCTCATCATTAATGTTTCTCTCTCTCCCTTCCTCTCTGAAATAAATAAAAAATATATTTAAAAAAAATGGGTGATAGATTTTGTCAAATGCTTTTTTTGTGTCTATTGATATGATCATGTGATTTCTTTGTCTTTCAATTTGTTTATGTGAGTATCATGTTTATTGATTTGCAAATATTGTACTAGCCTTGAATCCCTGGAATAAATCCCACTTGGTCAGGGTGTAAGATCTTTTTAATATATTGTTGGATCTAATTTTCTATTTTTTTATTTTTTTAGGGTTTTAGCATTTGTGTTCATCAGGGATACTGGCCTGTAATTCTCTTTGTTGTGTCTTTTATCTGGTTTTGGCATTAGGGTTATGCTGTGCTTGCCTCATAAAAGAACTTGGAAGTATTTCATCCTCTTGGATTTTTGGAATTATTCAAGAGGGATAGGTATTAGTTCTTTGAATGTTTGGTAAAACTCCCTGGGAAGCAGTCCGGACCAGGGCTTTTGTTGCTGCTTCATTTTATCAGTAGTTACTAGCCTACTCAGGTTTTGATTCAGTTTTAGAAGAGTGTATCTTTCGTCCCGTTTCATTCACATTGGCATATACTTGTTCTTACAATTTTTATTTCTGTGGTGTTACTTCACCACTTTCGCTTCTGATTTTATTTATTTGGCTTCTCTCTCTTTGTTTCTTGATGAGTCTGGTTAAGGTTCATCAATCTTATTTATCTTTTCAAAGAACCAGCTCGTGTTTTCATTGACTTTTTTCTATTGTTTTTATATCATTTATTTCTGCTCTGATCTTTATTATTTCCTTCTTTCTACTTACTCTGGGGTTTTCTTGTTCTCTTTCTATTTCTTTAGGTTGTAGGGTTAAATAGTTTATTATTAATTGTTCTTATATTTTGAGATAGGCCTGTAGTGCTATGAACTTCCCTCTCAGGACTGCTTTCGCAGTGTCCCATAGATTTGGTGGTGGTGTGTGTTCATTTTCATTTGTTTCCAGGACATTTGATTTCTTTCTTGATTTCATTGGTAACCTATTCATTGTTTAATAACATGCTATTTAGCCTCCATGTTTTTGAGTGTTTTTACGGTAGGTGACTTCTAATTTCATGCCATTGGGATCCAAGAATATTAAGCTGCTTTTCTGTGATTACTAATGATGTTCACTGTTTACAGTACTTAATGAACATTCACATATCATTTTTAGACTATCTTCTTCTATAAATTCTTTGCCAGGATATATATATATATATGTATGTATATATATATGTATATATATATATATATATATTTCTACGTATATATATATAAATAAATATTTCTACAAGCCTGTAATTTTTCTTAATCAAATCTTTCAGAAAGCACAAGTTCTTGTATGTAATAAAGTATAATTTATCAATTTTTTCCTTTATAATATTTGGCTACAACAAGTTTACCAAGATTTTCTTGATGTTTGAAGATTTATATTTATGTTTAAAGTCATGGGCAACTTTGTATTGATTTTTGTTTATGGAGTGATGTACAGTACATCTTTTCATATAGATAACTAGTTGTTCAAGTACCATTTGGTGAAAATGCTTTTCTTTTCCTTTTAAATTACCTTGGAACTAGTGTGAAAATTAAATTGACCATATATGTGTGGATGTATTTCTGGACTTTCAATTCTGTTCCATTTCTGTGCTTACTTTTATGGCAGTAACATACTATCTTGAATATTATAGTTTTCTATTAAGTTTTTAAATAAAGTAGCCTCGCTAGTATGGAATAGTGGTTGGGCGTCAACCTATAAACCAAGAGGTCACCTCTCCGATTGCAGGCTCAATCCCCAGTGAAGGGCATGCAGGAGATAGCTGATTAATTATTCTCTTTCATCATTGATGTTTCTCTCTCTCCCTCTCCTTCCTCTCTGATATCAATAAAAGTATTTGAAAAAATAAATTTTAGATATTTGTATTTCTATATAATTTGTAGATCAGCTTGATAAATTTTATAAAAATGCCTGTGGGAATGTTGACTGAAATTATGTTTAATATGTAGAACAATCTGGATAGAAATGAAGCTTAACAGTATTGACTCTCAATCTGTGAACATAGTTTAATTTCCTGCAATAATTACTCATAGTTTTCAGTGTGAACATCTTGTATTTCCAAGTATTTTGGTTTTGATGCTAATGTAAAAGTTATTTTGAAATTTTCATCATCTGATTTTTCATTGTTATTATACAAAAATACAACTAATTTTTTTTATATTTTATTCATCGCAACATTTATATTGTCCACAAATTGTCTCTAGGAAAACTTTAAGGCAAAGGTGCACTCATCTTGTTTGTTTTTCTTCTCTCTGGGATTTAGTATTCTAATATTTATTGTCCTGTATTTGAAAGTAGTTCTAAGTAACATTTCTTTCAGTGCTGTGGTTGCTCATGATAGCAAGGAAAGATTACTAAACAATGATAGGGAGCAAATGTCCAGTTTTATGAACTTTAACTATATATATTTTTTTTTATTTTTTTTACATTATTTTGTTGGGTTCATGGAGATTTATAATAGTGTTATAGTCTTTTTTGAAAGACCTCTTCATCACTGTGAAATGCTTCTTTTCATGTCTCAAATTCTATTTTGTCTGATAGTAGCATAACTTAATTAGCAATCTTTTTATGAGTGATTGAAGCAATCTTTTACTTGTCTCTATATTTAAAGTGTGTCTCTCTAAAACATCATACAATATATTCTTTAATCTACTCTTTTTTATGGGGGGGCTAATGAAATATATTATTCAGTTGTCCTTCTATAGTACCTCCTCAGTTATATTTACATTTTGACTTCTTTTGCTTTAAAATATACTTCTGATTTACTAAGATTTAGCATAAAACATTACTTTTACTACTTTTCTATAATGTTGAGTCATAGAAAATTAAATATTCAATTTTACATTATCATAAATTTTAATTATAAACATATTTTAAGTATAGTAGGGCAATTATAATATTACTTTGTGCATTCAACACTTATTACTATTTCTCAGATATGTACTTTTTTTCTATTGCATTTACATTTTCTATTTGGAAAAAAATTCTTACACCTGAATAACTTCCTTAAATATTTTTTTAAATATATTTTATTGATTATGTACAGAGAGGAAGGGAGAGGGATAGAGAGTTAGAAACATCGATCAGCTGCCTCCTGCACAATCCCTACTGGGGAAGTGCCCGCAACCAAGGTACATGCCCTTGACCGGAATCAAACCTGGGACCCTTGAGTCCGCAGGCTGACGCTCTATCCACTGAGCCAAACCGGACTGGGCGACTTACTTAAATATTTCTTTTTTGAAAATGCCCGATGGTGAGAAATCCCCTCAATTGTTAATTTTTCTCTAAAGGATATATTATCATTATTTATAGATTGTCAGTTGTTTTCTTTCACCTTAAATATACCATTTAATTTTCTTCATGCTTTCGTTATTTCTTTTGGAGGCAGTCATAAGTTTTCATGAATCTCCTGTAAAGGAAACTGGTCTGTCTTCTCTGGCTGCTCTTAAGACTCTAGCTAACTCTTATTATTAGTAGTTTGACTAAGTTGGACTTAGTTGTCAGGCTTTTTCTCTTATATCATGCTTTCGATCTACTAAGCCCTCTTGAATTTTTTTTCTTTGAGTGAGGGAAGAGAGAAAGAATCATCAGTTGATTACATCCTGTACCCACCCCCACTGGGTATCAAACTCACACAACCTGGGTATGTGCCCTGATCTGGAATTGAACCGGCAATGCTTTGGTGCATGGGATAATGCTTAGCCAGCGAACCACACCAGCCAGGGCAAGCCTCTTGAATTTTTGAGTTGGTTTCCTTTCAGATAGGAAAATAAATTTAGGCAATTAATTTTAGACAATTATTTCTTTGAATATGGATTTTTCCCCTTTTCTTCTTCTTCATTTTCTGCTTGTTCTTGCTGCGTATCTGGCTTTTCTAGTTTTTGGTAGAGCCACTGGTTTATCAAAACCCACTGCATTCTAACCAGAAATAAAAAAATTTTCATTTCAGTGGACATTTCCCTCTTTATCTTCCATACGTTCTTAATATTCAAGTCTGTGAAAAACCTTTTTCTTCTGAGAACCTATTTTCCTAGTTTCAAGTAAAGCCAGTCTAGCTTATCAATCTACCTCTCAGCTTGCTCCATGTAGGATTTTCCTGTGCAGGATGTCTCCTCCAGATGTTCTTTAAATATTTTAGTTTTAAACCCTCAGTTGCTTTTCTAAGTCTATCCCTACTAATGGACTCACAAGGTTCTAATTACCATTACTTTACTTATAATTATGAGTATGATCCTCAAGCTCTCATTATTACCTGAGCTCTAAAAGTCGTCTTTGACTCACCATTCTCCTTCACCAGTTACCAGCTCACAAAATACCGACTTCTGCACATGGGCCATGAAGTTTCAATCGCACTGTACGTGTGTGCCCGCACGTGGTATTTTGTGGAAGAGCCACACTCAGGGGGCCAAAGAGCCGCATGTGGCTTGCGAGCCACGGTTTGCCGACCACAGATAGTCCAATCCTATCAATCACCACTCTGAGCTAACTTGGACAAATACAATATGTTTCTGAGCTCTACTGCTGCACTTTTTGCTCCTCTCTGGGTCCATTCCCTAAAATAATGCAAAAATGATCTATCAAAAAATCCATTTGTTTTTACAATGCACTGATGGGTTTTCATTGACCTTTAAAATGTATCTTCACTTTAAACTTTTTGTTACAGATTACAAAGCCTTGGGTAAGATTTGTGTCTCTTCCTGCTTAGACAACTTTACTTACTTCTTGCTTTCATAAAGGCCCATCCATATAACAAAATGAAACTAACTAAAATATTTCACATATATCACCTGACCTCCAAGCCTTGTCATTAGCCCTTTCCTCTGCCTGGAAATAATCTCTTCTTTCCTTAGGTCTCCTGTTGATAAAATCAGTTTCTCAGGAAAGGGTTCCATGATCCTGAGACTGGGCCAGATTGCCTTTTCCTATGTTGTTATAGCAATCTATGTTTCATCTAACATCAGACTCATTTAAAGGCAATAAGGTCCATGTAGAAAAAATAGCACTCTCTTTTCATGCTGTATAGTTGTTTGAGACATGCTACAGAAGATACTTGGCACAGAAATAAATTATTTGAGATAATATTTAAATAAGTTATGGAAATGTAAGTACAGAAACCATCTGCAAAATATTTTAAAGATGGACTATCTCAGTTACTCTTTTCTAATCTGCCTCCAGACATCTATACCCATGCTCCATCAAACAGGGTTTTTGGCATCTAGGAATGGCACAAAAATCCATGATCAAATAATGCTTCTCAATATTTATATTTAAAACTCTGTTGAAAGAAATGTTTATCAAAAAATTCCAAATTCCCACATTTAGATTACTACCATTCTTAGTTATTTTAAAAATATGCCTGTTAGCCCAAGAATAAAATACTGGTTTTTATAGTTTAAAATAACCTATATTTGTATCCGAACTTCACCATATTCTAGATTTGCAGCCTGGGAAGTTAATTTGCTTCTCTGAGTTTCTCTTTTCTTTTAGTGTAACTACAATTAAATTACTTTTCAGGGTGGTTGTTAAGATTAAGTCTGATAACTCTTATAGTACGCTTAGTTCAGGCTTTACACACACGTATATACATAATAAAACTATGGTATTTATAAGAGGTTAGGGATAAGTAGTACAACTCTCCCCTCTACACACACACATTTCTCAAGAGTCCAGCTCTGCTCATCACAATTCTTTTAGTAAGTTTACCCGTCAGGATCCAGTGAGGAAAATAGAAACTACTTCAGGCGTTTCAAACATTAAATTTAATATAGGAAATTGATTATTGTAAGGCAGCCCTTAACTCACCATCAGCATGAACTGGTATTCCTAGCACTAGAGGAGATGGGAAAGATGAAGCCATGACAAGCAGCTGAAACACCAATCGTGGATGATTGTTTGCCACTTGTCTCCCATGGGGTAAACCTGGCTGAAAACCAGCAGTCAAAAAACCTTGGATAGAGAACGGTTCTGAGAGCAAAGTAACTATAACTGGCAAAATGAGATTTTTGCATAAGCAAGCACGTTCCCTTCAGTTTCAATATGTCATGGTTTTATTCATGAAATCTCATAGTACTTGCTTTTCCAGATCTGTGATTATAATATTGTGTGTTTTTGAAAAAGAAAAGTTCACATGTTGCTCGCATTCAATCAAGGACATGTTTACACAAAATCAAGTAGTTACTTTCCTACCTTTATTCTTGGTAAAATGAAATATGACAGAGTGATGGCTTCTTTAGCTCTCAAGGCTTTTATGCACTTATATTCTTTAAGGTGCTGTCAAACATGCCTCTGCTTCTGAAGATAAATTCTGGTATTTTGCTGGGAAAATGGAGGCTCTAAGGGTATGGGGACGGGTGGTGGTACATAAATAAACTTTCGTTCTTACTTATACACAGGATGGGGCAAAAGTAGGTGTACAGTTGTGAGTGCACACAACAGTTTATTCTTGTATTTTACATACAAAGAAGCCTATGTTTGTCCCACCCTGCCCATAAGCACACACATTATCTATACTTATGTACAGAATGTGTTTTCCTAGTTTTAAGTAAAATGTCAGCTCCCCTGTTGTTTCAAAGTACATCTGAAATTCTGCCTCATGTAAATTTCCTTTGTAACCCAGTTTTTTCAGAATCGTTGAAAATTTGACCATGGTTTATCATAACACTATACAATACAGTATTGGTCTCTTTTTTTAAATTAAAAACTGGATTTCATAATTATAAAGTAAGAGCTATACTGAAAACATGAGTAGCTTTAGACAAATACCACAACAAGATCTATGATAAAGCTGCCAGTTTTCTCTGTTATTTTCATATCCTATCCTTCCCGTAGTCTCATTCAACTGGTAGATCTCCAGCCCCATGCCTGCTTTGGCCTACAGACACTATGATTATGTACGGTGTCAGTGCTTTAAATTTAGGATAAGAAGCAGCAGCATTGACTTATCCCATTATTGTTTCATCCACACACTGGAAGGAAAGGACAGCAGGTAACAAGACAGAACAGTGCTTCAGAAATTATTCCAGGGGAAGCCTGCAGCAACAAATGCTGTTATCTCAGATGTGAGGCATGGAGTATGTCAGGTGTAAAAATTGCACCTTAAGGAAAACAATTAAAGTGTCTTTAAAACGACTGTCTTCTATTTATCTGAGACTCACAAACTTTATGTGTGAGTAAATATAAGAGGTTGAAAAGTGTCTACAATGGGGAAATACTAAAAAGTTCCCTTCTTGATTTTAGTCTCTTATCAAATCAGAAAGCTCTCTCATCTTGCCAGGAGTGCCTTATAAAACACAAAACAATCTTCCCGAGTCCTCCCACAGATAAGCACAGCTGTCTCCTAGTTCAGGGGATGCGATTCACACACAGTTCAGCACAGCTGGTGGTGCTCTCCCAGCTGCTTAGAAAATGGGAAACTTTACTGGCAGCAAGCCCCAACCCCTAAGCAGTAGTGTAAACTAACCCCCCAGGCACTGGATTCAGCAGGGAGTAAAAGCATGAAGGCACGTGTGGTTTTTAATCACTGTGATTTCAGCCTGGGTGGAAATTTAAAGAATTAAGCCCACAGGGTGACTTTAGAGGTGTGTTGGGGGAGAGGAGAGAAAGTAAGTAGAGATGAGTCATTAAAAATATGGACTCTGGAGACTACCAAAATATAAATAATCTAAGTCTCAGTTTTCTACTCTGTAAACTGGAAAATCAATAACATTACCTTATAAGACTGCCAAGAGGACAGATTAAGTATGTAGCACAACGTATCGTATATATACTGATTCATTATCGTTACTACCATTATCAAGGTTTTGAATACAACATTCCTTTGCCAGTGGTCATTGCAAAAGTAAAAGAGTAGGGGAAGATGAAGTTATAATAATGGCCTCGGTTTTGTAAACTTTTATCTAAGTCATATGCTTTGAACTATTTTCTATAATTCAAATAACAACCCTGTGAGGTACATATTTTTCTAATACATCGGATAAGGTATCTAAGAACTATGATGACTCAGGGAATTTCAGGGTCTTGCTTGCCCATGGTCACATAGGCGGTAAGAGGTAAAGCCGGGATTAAACTCCAAATCCCCTGCTCTCTCAAGAAAAGAAAATGCTTTGTAATTTAGTGAAAAGTCTCTCATTTGGGGTAGTTTTGCTCTGGCTGAGGTCTTCCAACCCACTCTTCTTATTCTATTGATTTTGTACTGATATATTCCTCCTCTCTATTTAAGGAGTTTTTGTCTTAATGCCAACATTTAACTCTGTTACTAATCTCCACTCGGTCTAAACCTTGTCCTCCAGAAACTTGTGCCAAATGTGGCTGCATAATATCTCCCCTACTACAATGTAACTGACTTTTTTTCATAAAAATTCTGAATTTATTGGTAAATCCCTATATTTGTAGACTCTGGTTTTTTAAGTTTTTATAATATGCTTAACAATGGGCTGAGTGTTACTGTTGGTGTGTTTCCCACTTCAGGATGTTCTCTTCTCTTTTTAATCTCACCATTCAATTTTAAACATTATGGGTCCAAGAAATGCAACAGTGTAATGGCAATGACACCGTGGTCACAAAGACAGAAGAGGGCTGTCCTCTAGATGAAAGCTTTTGACCTAGGGGTCCAGACACACTGCTGTATTTCAATTACTTGTGATATGTGTCACAAGGTCCATAATTTGGTGGTAATAACAGTAGGTCAAACACTGAAGTTGGAGAATGACTTACTGTTTTCTCACAAATTACAGTGGCTTCAAGGTTATTCCTCTAATTATATCCGTTCACTCACATGCATTCTGATATACTTCCTGGAGTATGAAAGGAAAGAGACGAGCTAAAGCTAGTTTCCTAGTAATCAAGCTAGAAGCCTACTTTATCAACACTGTGTTCAGTGAAGTGGGGCTGCTCATAGGAAATATGCTCTGTAGGAGAACGAGTGTCATGGCCGAAAAACAAAAATAAAATTTAAACTTTTGAAATACTCTTCTCTAGGAACTAAAGACTGAGCCTAAGCAGGTTACTCTCCTTCAAAGATGTTCCCGATAGCAACAATATGAAGTAGCTATACAGCCATTTTAATAAGAACCAAGATTTGAGGTCTACATTATTTTTAGTAATCTCTATCTTACACAACAACTTTTATGGCAGACACCAGTGGTTGAGTATCCAACAGGCATTCCCCCATTCTTCCTTGAAAACTAAACTGATTTTGTTCAGAAATTTACCCAACCTTGAGGGATTAAATCATGATTAATCAATTACCATTTACAACTGATTAGTCTAGGGGTATTTCATGTGACCCCATCCTGACCAACTAGAAGGGTAAAGTCTGATGGGGGTGGATCTGATGAAGATTCATTTATAATGAAAGATCATGTCATATAAAGAGATAGCTCCTTTTTTACATCTTGAAAAGTAGTTGTATAAAAACGTGAAATTTGGAGCTACTGCATCCATACTGAACATATAAGGGATCAAAAAATATAGATGATGATAGAAGGAAATATGGAAAGGATCCAAGTATAATGAATTATAGTATACCCTGGAACAACCATTATCTGGACTTATGGTTTACATCATGGATTGTAAATTTTGTCACAATCAAAAGCACTCATCTTTCAAATCCTGCCTCCACTTCTCTGTGCTCAGCCAAAAACAGTTCAGATGAAGGTGATGCCAGTGGTCTCCTAGCTGATATTCCGTATCCTGACCATCTTGGAAACATTGGTTGTATTTACTTCCCTCTAGCATTATTTGTTCATGAACATAAAGACACTCCTTGTAGGGTCTCATACTATGGGTACTCAGTTTTTGCATTGACTTCTTTTTGATCATGTATTTACTTAGCATGACCACACCATTTGCTATTGCTCTGCCTCCACAATTTTAATCCCAAATATTTGACCTATGGAACCACACCACACTCATCTAATTCATATCTGTTTCCAACCCTAAAATCCATGCTTAAAGCAGTCTGTAACTTCAATGAAAACCGTGGCTATAGGTATACATCCAATCAACATGATATTGAGTTTTGTTCAACAATACTCTGAGAAAGAAACATAAAAATATGGTCAAACTAGTAGAAGTCACTAAAAAAGGAGAGAATAAAAATTCTGGGAGAATGGAAAGAGGTCAAGGCACAGTGTTGCATTGAAAAACAAAGACAAGCTCACTTGTGGATGAAAAGAGATTAGGTACCAGTGGGTCAGGGTTTTCACGTTGGATAAACATGGACTGGGGACAAAATAAAAGATAACCATTTTATGGAACTGTGTGATTGTTGGTTTCTTTTAGAGCAGAAACTGAGGCCTAGCATTGTAGAACTGGAGATCTCACCACCTAATAGAATCACAGCATCTCTGAGAGGGAAGAGACTGGCAAGTAAAGATGTAGCAATGCCAGAAGAAGAGTTACACATTTTTTAGAGCACTTATGAATGACTCTCCTCTGCATCCCCGTAAGTAGCCCAAATCACAAGAGTTGTACAAGCCAGGGAACTTTGTTATTCCTGTCAATATAATACCATATGTATAATACTTGGGTTGTTCAGACCTAGGAAATTCTGGCTACAACACTAATGTTTTGTTCTGAGAATGTATCTTTGAACATATATCTTTTATTCTTCAAAATAATCTACCATTCAAAGGAAGAATAAAGTTTTTTTCCAAGGGCATGATAAAATATATTTTTCTAGGACCCCTTTACTTTCAGGATTCTCAGGAATTAATCTATCAGTTCTATGAAGATAATGTATACTAACTTGCATTTGTATTTTAGCTCATGGTTTTGTTTATAATCATGTCATGTTTCTGAATTGTTCTCTTTTAAGATATCTGGTAATTATGCCTGATTGTGTTGATGTATTTGAATTATTCAGAAAAAATTACAAAGTAACATCATGTGCTAGAATTTTGGCAAATTGGAGATTCTTGTTTTTCATTTTACGGAATTTTTATTCAAAATGTTATTGCATGTAAGGATAGCTTCATTTAACAATGCAGCTAAAGTAATGTTAAATTTACCCGATGATAATATTTCATAGTTTTTAATGATTTTAGCCTTTCAATTCAACAACAGCATAATGATAAGGTAGCTTTCTATATTGAGTATATCTCAAGGTCATGAACATCAATTCTAACTTACTGGAAAACTTTTGAGCTGAATAGAATATCCTAAGGATATCTCCAGTGGGTGAACTATGGGTAATATGAAATCCATTTATAGCTCAGCCTTCACAAATGCATATTTTACTGGAACTGAAAAAAAGTGAGGTGATTTGCAGGACAGATAAAGAGTTTAGATAAGGAATGACATCAGAGAAATGACAGAGTACATCTTTTCCTCTCCCCTGAAATTCCAACAAGTTAACCAACTATAATTCAACAAAAAAGTTCCTGCTCATCACAGAGGCACCCCTGAGAGGTGCAATGAAACATCTAAAGGTGGACAACCAGGGGAGACCAGAAGGGAGGAAAGTGTACATGACCCACAGGTGCACCCAGAGGCTTGTGGCTCAGCCAAGAGTGGAGAAAGACAGGAGGTAGCAGGCACTTCCTTCAACCTGGAGGAGCGGAGAGCTGTGGATGCGGGATAGGGGTTGGGGTATGTGGGAGGGAAGGGCACGCAACCCAGCAGGGTGGAGCAGCAAGAGAGTGAAGGGTATCTGGGTCAGCAGATGCCTGACAGAGAACAAGGGTCTGCATTGCGGCTCCCCAATGTCAGGCCGGGTGGTGGTGTTTCAGACAAAGAAATGGAACCACAGAGCCCTGCCACCACTTGGACTCTCAAAACTCGCTTCTTGTTGCCCTTGCAGTCAGGTCCAGGAGCACATTATCTGTAAACCAAGAGCTGATGCAGTTGAATTGCTGTTTCCCTCTGTGACTGATCCCCAGGAGGGGTCCTTGGGGCAGGATCCTCAGGTCACAGGTTACCATTACAGTGAGGGGAGCACAAACTCCACCCCCAAGCAGCTCAGCTGTACTGTCTCACAGCAGTCACTGAGGGGAGGTTTAAGACTGGGAGACCACAGCGGTAAAAATTTTGTGATCCAGCGCCATCTACTGGAAAATAGACCTCTTCAGAGATAAATGCATAAGCAAAGTAGGAAAGAAATATCATGAAGAACCACAGTAATGACAATGACCAGAAAGAAAATATTAGTGATATCAAAGATAGGAATCAAGAAATGATGAAGAGAGAAGAAGAGAGAGGCCTAAGCATAAAGAAAAAGAAAGAGCTCAATAAGACCTATCTGACTCCATGAGAAAAAGCAATATTAGAATTATAGGCACTGCAGAGGAGGAAAAGAGGGAGCAGGGAATGGAGTCTATTAAAATAAATAGTGGAGGAGAACTTTCCAAAACTATGGGAAAACAGGATCCTTGAATCCAAGAAGCAAGGAGAATACCTAGTTACCTCACTCCAAAGAGGCCCTCTCCAAGGCGCTTGGTATTGAAGCTGTCAATAATTAATGACAAATAATTCTCAAAACATCCAGGTAAAATAAAGAAGTGACCTACAAAGGAAAACTCATCAGAATTTCATCTGACTTCTCAACAGAAACTCTGCAGGCCAGAAGAGAATGGAACCAAATATTCAAAGGTCCGAAAGAAATTACCAGCCACAAATAATATATCCAGCAAAATTATCCTTTAAATATTAAGGAGAAATAGAGATGTTCCCAGACATATAGAAGCGGAGAGATTTTATTTCCAGAAAACTCCATTGCAGGAAATAATCAATATTCTTTGTTTCAGGTAGAATAACTTCTTTAAGTCACACCACTACGAGTAAGATCAACATAAACAGGGATGATCTGTGATAACAAAAACATAAAAGGGAACAGGTCTGGGGGGAGGGAGATTGGTCAAACTGGCAAAGGAAGATGAAGATCAGATGCGCTCAAAAGGAAAAACACTATGAAATATATGCAACTTCACGTTTTATAATCCTGATGGTAACCACACACAAAAATCTCCAAACCAGGACAAATAGCTTAAAAAAAGAGGAACAAAACAAGACAGAAACAATGGAGGCACAGGGCTACCAGAAAACAAAAGATAAAATGGCTATAGGAAATCCTCATACATCAATAATTACCCTAAATGGCCCTAACCGGTTTGGCTCAGTAGATAGAGCGTCGGCCTGCGGACTCAAGGGTCCCAGGTTTGATTCTGGTCAAGGGCATGTACCTTGGCTGCGGGCACATCCCCGGTGGGGGGCGTGTGGGAGGCAGCTGATCGATGTTTCTAATTCTCTGTCCCTCTCCCTTCCTCTCTGTAAAAAAATCAATAAAATATATTTAAAAAAATAATTACCCTAAATGCAAATGGTCTGAATTCAACAATGAAGAGGCACAGAGTAGTAGAATAGATCAGAAGACAAAACCCAACCATATGCTGCCTACCCAAGACACATCTAAGTTGCAAAGACAAAGGTAGAGTCAAAGTAAAAGGGTAGAAAATGATTCTCCAAGCAAATACCATCCACAGAAAAGCAGATGTAGCCATACTTATATCTGACAAAATAGATTTCAAGATAACAAGAGACAAACACTTTATAATGATATAGGGAACACTATATGAAGAAAACATAAAACTTCCGAATATATATGCACCCAGCCAGGAAGCACCACAATATGTAAAGGGAGAAACAGATCAAAACACAATCATAGCTGGGGACCTTAATACTCCATTGGCAGCTCTACACAGATCAACCAAACAGAACATCAGTAAAGAAATATTGGCCTTAAATTAAAAACTAAACCAAGTGGGCATGATTGACATTTACAGAACCTTTCATCCCATAATATCAGATTATACCTATATTCTTCTCCACTGCACACAGAACATTCTTAAGGGTAGACCTAGTGTCAACAAATTCAAAAAGACTGAAGTTATACCAAGCATGTCCTCCGACCACGATGCTTTGAAATTAGAAATTTACTTCAAAAAGGAAGTGAAACCCCAAAATATGTGGAGATTAAACAACATGCTATCAAAAAAGAAATAAAAGATGAGATCAAAAGATATATAGAGACAACTGAGAATGACAGAACTACGTATCAACAATTCTGAGATGCAGCGTAAACAGTAATAAGAGGGAAGTTTATACATTACAGGCCTATATCAAAAACAAGATAAATCCCAAAGTATACTACCTAACATCACATTTCAAAGAACTAGAAAAAAGAAGAAGAAAAGCAACCCAAAGCCAACAGAAGAAAGGAAATAATAAAAATTAGGGCAGAATTGAATGAAATAAAAAGACTATACCGAAAATTAACAAAACAAAGAGCTGGTTCTTTGAAAAGATTAATAAAATTGACAACCCTCCCTCCCCCCACCCCCCCAGACTAAGGTAAAAAGGGAAAAGATTATATGATTTTATATATATATATATATATATATATACATACACACACACACACACACACACACATATGTACAAAATCAGAAACAAAGTCACTTCTCCATAGACATCACAGATATACAAAGGATCACACTAGAATACATGAAATACTACATGCCACCAAATTTAAAAACCTAGAAGAAATGGATAATGAAACAGGTATGTTTGGGGGTGAAAAAGACAGGTTTTAGGAAATTTTAGAAATTAAGGGGACCAGGGAGGAAACACAGGACTGCAGAGCAGCAGAAGGTATATTTCCATAGAATAGGGGGAGCTGAAAAGCTGCAACAGGTACATTTCCATAGACTGAGGGAGCTGGGAACAGAAAAAGGTCTATATTTACAAAAAGAAGGAAACCCTTCATCTAGATCAGCAATTCTCAACCTGTGGGTCGCGACCCCTTTGGCAATCGAATGACCCTTTCACAGGGGTCGCCTAAGACCATCCTGCATATCAGATATTTACATTACAATTCATAACAGTAGCAACATTACAGTTATGAAGTAGCAATGAAAATAATTTTATGGTTGGGTCACAACATGAGGAACTGTATTGAAAGGGCCAGAAGGTTGAGAACCACTGATCTAGATTCTAGATCTAGAAGGAGAAGAAGAAAGCCCAAAGGGAATAGGAAAACAGTAAGGAAGGAGGGGGGAAGAACCTCACATGCCACATGTGTGGTTCAACCTTTGAGCCCCCGAGTTACTATAGTAACTAGTCCAAGGGAATAGTGACCAATCAGAGAGGATATCAAGGCACCAGGATATGTAGCCTTTATAAGCCATAGGGAAAAGGAACTCTGTGGGACCCTTTCCCTCTCCCCATGTGGGAGTCTGTACTTGTTCTTCAATAAATCTCCACCTTTGCTATACTACCTCTGTCCGTGGATTCATTCTTCGATTCCAATGGACAAAGAATCCGGGTTCCAGTCCAAAAATTCCATATCAATAAGTTCCTAGAAATATATAACCTTCCTAGACTAAATCATGAAGAGTTGAAAAATCTAAATAGGCTGATCAGCAATAAGGAAATTGAAACAACCATCAAAAACCTCCCAAAAAACAAAGTCCAGGACGAGATACCTTCACTAGTGAATTCTACCAAATGTTCACAGATTTAAAACCTATTCTTCTCAAACTCTTCCAAAAAACTGAAGAGAAGGCAATACTCCCTAACACATTCTATGAGGCCAATTTAACCCTGATAACACAAATAAAGAAAACTACAAATCAATATATCTTATGAATACAGATGCAAAAATCCTAGCAAATCCATTACAATAGTATATCAAAAAGTAATTATCACAATCAAGTGGGTTTATTCTAGGGGCACAAGGATGGTTCAACATATGCAAATCAATCAATGTAACACACCACATATAGGTGAACAGATAACTTTTGAAAAGGGAGCCAGAAACTCATAATGGAACAAAGATAGAATCTTCAATAAATAGTGCTGGGGAAACTGGAAAGCCACATGTAAATGAGTGAAACTGGATTACAGTTTGTCCCCAGGTATCAAAACTCAAAATGGATCGAAGACCTAAACATAAGATCCAAAAAATAAGTTACATAAAAGAAAATATAGGTACCAAACTTTTGGACCTTGGTCATAGAGGAGACCATTTTATGAACTTGACCCCAAAGGCAAGGGAAGAAAAGGCAAAAATAAATGAGTGGGACTATCTCAAACTAAAAAACTTTTGCACAGCAAGAGAAGCTGACAACAAAACAAAGACACAGCCAACCAGATGGGACATGGTATTGGCAAAGAGTAGCTTCAACAAATGTTTAATTTCCAAAATATATAAAGAAGTCATGAAACTCAGCACCAAAAAAAACAAACGACCTAATCAAAAAGTGGGCAGAGGACCTGAAAATACACCTCTCCCTAGAAGACACACAAATAACCAATAGATATATGAAAATATGTCCAATCTCACAGGCAATTAGGGAAATGGACATCAAAAGTACAATGACATACCACCTTACACCTGTTAGAATGGACATTATAAACAAGACAGGCAGAACAGTTGTTGGAGAGGTTATGGAAAAACTGCTGGTGGGAATGTAGACAATCACGATGCAAAGCAGTCTGGCGATTCCTCAAAAATTTAAGAACAGAGCTACCATATGACCCAGCAGTCCCTCTCCTGGGCATAGACCTGAAAAACTCAAAATAGTGTACTCACAAAGATATGTGCACTCCTACATTTACTGCAGCATTATTCACAGTGGCCAAGACATGGGAACAACCAAAGTGTCCTATGATAGAAAACTGGATAAAGAAGATGTGGTACATAGACACAGTGGAATACTACTCAGCCATAAGAAAGGATGAGATAAAACCATTTGCAACAACGTGGATGGACGTTAAGAACTATATGATTTCACTGATAGATGGTGTATAAAGCTGAAATTTGTGACCACAAACAGCAGTGTGGTGATTGCCAGAGGGAAGGGGTCCTCATATAAGGTGACAAGAGATTTGACTTTGTGTGGTGATCAACAGTGCAATATACAGATCTTGTAATATATAAATTCACACTTGAAACTTACATGCTCATCTTGACCAATGTCACCCCAATCAATTTAATAAATACTTTTAGAAGTTTAGGTAATAAAGTTTTGCAACAACACAAAAAATAAAATATTGATCCTGCGTCTTTGTCCAGATACCTGATACATCTTGGCCCCCGGCTTAAAATTTATTGTCCAAAATGTTCATTCACCAGAAGAGGCAAATGGCTATGTCCACTTGTCTCATTACAATAGGAAAACTTTGTTTAGAGAATTTACAACTAGATTTAGAAGGGAGACTAACTTAATTGTTCAAATCTAAATTCAGTAAGAACTAAACATTGATTAGTATTGTCAATTTATTTAAATTAGCTCTTAGTATCTGGGATTAATGAAGTTAGAGTGTAGATGTATACCATACATGTCAGAAATATTTTGGTCAAATAACTTTCAAATATATACAAATCATGTAATTAAGCTTATTCATTAAACAATAAAGTAGTTGTTTTAACATCATGAAAGGGACTGCGTCTAGAGATTTCTGATGCCATCATGCTATTTTGAATTCCCCACTTCTCTCATCTGGATCAATTGAAGTAGGCATAATTACTGGACATGTGCCTATAACTTCAGTTAACATATACTGAAGTATTTCACATCTCTAACTTCAGCCCAGACCTCTCTTTTGGGTTCCATTATCATATCTCCAATTATGTCTTGGACATTTACATATGGATTTGCTTTAACAACCACAAATAAACCCAAACCTAAATCCCTATATTCTCCCTATGTAGACAGAATAATGGTTAACAGTGACTAAACCATATTTTATAGAAAAAGCCTATACTCAAAAACTTGTTCTGCCACTTATTAACTGCATGAATTCAGATGATTTATTCAATATATATGTGCCTCTGTTTTTTTCATCTGAAAAACAGGTATAATAATTGTATCTAATAAAGTTGACGTGACAAAAAAGATATATGTATATTAAAAACTTAGAAGAATACCTGGAATGGAGCATGCACTATATGTAACTGTTTAACTACTAATATAATAGCCCCCAAATCTGTGTCAGTTTTGCTCATAGTCACCAAAATATATTCATTCTGTCTCCTAAATTTCTCTTAAATCTAAATCTCCTTCTTAGAATTTATATCATTTCAGTAATTTAAGTCAATGTCCCTTTTATGTGAACCATTGAAATAGCCTCTTATTAGTTCCCTAGAGTTCCCCCCCCCCCTTCTTTAATGTACTCTCCAAACTGTACCCAGAATTATCTTTCTAAAATATAATTCAAATAATTATTCTCCCACTTTACAAACTTCACTGCAGGATACATAACCATAGAGTGAAGTTAGGTGTACTGAGCATGTCATATTCTCAAATAACTACACCAATCTTATGTTCCACCAGTCCAACCTTCACTTTTTTTTTTTTCTCATTGCATTAAATGAAAACCATGCTCCTATGCCTTATGGATGTTTGCCTCTATTCCAAGAGTTTTTCTGGAATCATTACTTATTCGTCAAGATTCAGCTGAATTATCCCTGTAATACTCCAGTGAGATGGAAATCATTTCCCCTGTTCCATTCTTCCCTTTAGGGTGGAGACCACCACTAATTTCTTTGTGCTCTCTACTTTACTCTGCACATACTTCAATTGTAGCTCTTGGCCTGATCCTCACTGGGAAAACAGAGATAAGAAACTAAAGATGGAGGATAAAGCAAACTCTAATTTATTTGGTTGTTGGCTCCCATTTAAGTGATAATCACAGTTTTTAAAGACCCGAGAGAGAGGACTAATATTTCTTTGATTACGTGGATCTAATAAATCATGACACTTTGCGAGCATGTTTTTGCCATGCTAGAATAACCAAAATAAAGAGTGGAAGAGAAATTCTTACTTAACCAAAGTAGATTCAGATTTACTGTCCTATATCAAAAGAAAAAAGGATTCTAATTAAAAATATTTCAAGGAATGTTAAACTATTTTTAAGGTAAACAGTGTCCTTGAGCAGTCTCAGTAAGAGTTCTATAATTAAGCTAATAAAGTTATCCTTGGGGTGAGCTTGAAAAATGAATAACCCTCTGAATTTAGTTGAATGCTGTATTCTGGAGTATTTGACTCCATTAAAACTGGAATCTGAATGTTCTGTTCCACTTTCCTAACTTTGACACTTAAATATGCTTCATAAACCGTCTGGAACCAAAGTAAGTCTGTGTTTAACTAATGACACCAGGAAGAGCATATATAATTAGTTCTGTATTCCTCAGCAGAATTTGGTCCTCCCTTCTATCAGAGAGATGATGCAAGACATGACTCATGTCATGAAATGGTCACCTCTATAACCTTGAGACTGTTTATTGGAACTAGTGAGGCAGTAAGATGATTAGAGGCTTAAAGTGAATGGTAAAGTCTCTAGCAGCGGTTCTCAACCTGGGGGTCGAACGACCCTTTCACAGGGGTTGCCTAAGACCATCGGAAAACACATATATAGTTTACATATTGTTTTTGTGATTAATCACTATGCTTTAATTATGTTCAATTTGTAACAATGAAATTGGGGGTCACCACAACATGAGGAACTGTATTAAAGGGTCGCGGCATTAGGAAGGTTGAGAACCACTGCTTTATAGGAGTAAGTCTGATTTAGTAACTTTTTTATCTATGAATTCTCCAAAGGTTTTATCTAATGATCTTCCTGGACCCCAACCCTGAATTTATTTAACTTATGTGGCAGTGTCCATATATCCTCACCTTTTAGGTCTTGCTCACCCCAGAACCTGTAAAAAGACAGGAGCTGATAAGGCATCATTGCCAGGTAGCTCACTGGTTGGCATTGAGTCTGTTTACCTGCCAGCATGTTACTAACTTTGCCCCTTAGGTTCATTAGAACTGTGCTCTGATTTCTCATCTGTAACTAGAAGCCAACATACAACAGTAGAAAGCCATTTCTAACCACAAGTCAAGAGATTAAGTTTAAGGTTCACTATACCGAATAATTTTAATTCTACTTTACTTTTCTGAGCTCCAATTTCTTTGTTTGTGCAGTATAGAGATTGGGTTGGGTGATTTATAAGGTCCCATCTAGTTTAACAATGCTAAGTCTTAATTACTGCCCTTTCTCTAGGTCCTCTCACATGCACTTGAAAATCGTGAAAGGTTGTATCAGTGACTAGATTATTTTCCTTAAAATCTGTTCTTCCCATACTTAGTTTCTTGGTATATGCAGATTATCTGCCTAACCACATGTTATGAACTAAATTATATCCTCTCAAAATTAATATGCTGAAGCTCTAACTTACAATGTGACTATATCTGTAGATAAAATCTTTAGGATGTAATTTAAGGTTAAATAAAGATTTGTGATCCCAGATGTTGACACAGAAGTTTGCCCAACTCGCCTTCTCCCACCAACACAAGTCTACAGCTTCACATAAAGTAATTCCCTCTGAAAGAAATCCAGACACTAGCTGAATGATTCCTACATCTCTGGCAAATGAGAAAATACACACATCGAAATGCATCGGAAAGGTTGAGACACAGTCTCATAAACAACACCCCTACCACAGAGACACACAATCAGGAGGGACCGCACCACTCATAGCTTCCCCCTGAGGAGTGAGGCTTTGGATCCAATATCTACTGCCCCAACTTTTAAGACGCCCACCTGAGGATATCAACACGCCTAGCTCTAAAAGCCAATGGGGTTTGGATCCATGAGACCCAGACTATAGCTAACAAAGAGACAGTGCTTAAGGGCTTGCAAGGACTTACTGTGATTACCCTGCCAGGGCTCAGTGCAGAGGGAGCAAACAGAAAAAAACCTATTTCAGACCTTCCCTGAAAAAGGCCTATTTGCATACTTCAAAAGCTAGTGCCTGAGGGTCAGGATTCTAATTTAATACACATTTAGGCCTTGGGGTAACTGAGTTCCTTCCTAGAAACGGGGAGGCCAATGATCACTGACTTTACATTCTTCATCTGGCCCAGTCCAGGTCCCCGCAGGCTCTCTGGAGCAAGCATGTCAAACTCGTGGCCCACAACGAATATTTTTGCGGCCCAGCCAATATAACGGTACATAAGAAACGTTTTAATAAAAATTTCATAACTTAATTTTTACAATATCCTGTTATACACAATTATTAATAACGAGCTACAACGTTTGCTAATGACTGATTACTATAATCATGTTGCATTCGTTTCCCTTACGTGCCTTACATGCAGGCACACCATTTCTTTCCACTAATACTAGCAGCAAATAGTTTAGCAGCCAATTGCCATGTCATTAGTCTTGGATTGACTTATTTGGTGTGAGCAACAGGAAATATACCACTTTTGGAGAACAAGAAAAATAGGTTTACTTGCGTTATGCTTATTAATTTGTGCAGTTATTCAGTGTCTGGCAAGTTAATGTTCAAGAAAAAATATTAAGTTTTATTAAAATGTTCTATTTTATGTTAATGATTACTCATTTATTTCAGCCCTTTATATTCAGCAAGTTTATCAAAATAAACCTATGTTTCTATGAAAATTGAAGCTTTTTTTTTTTTGTGGCCCACATAAACTAAAACCTTGTTTATTTGGCCCGTGTTAGCCTGTGAGTTTGACATGCTTGCTTTGGAGGGAGCTTGTGTATGTGCCTGGCCCTGGCTTTTGCAGCTGCCACCAGAGGACAAAGCACCTGATTACCTGGGTCTGATGAACAGTGGGGTTTGCATTTCTAGGTCCCGCAGGACCTAGCAAAAAACATTTCTTTACCCACAAATAGCCAAAGCAGAATCTTGGGGGGCGGAGCTGGAGGCATCATATTTCTGACTTCAAAATATTTTACAAAGCTATACTAATAAAAGTGGTTGGCATTGCTATAAAAACAGACATAAAGATCGATGAAACAGAGTGCTCCCAGATATAAACCCATGCATATCTGATCAATAAATTATGACAAAAGTGACAAGACTATACAGGGGGGAGGGATGGAAATGACAGTCTCTTCAAGAAATGACAGTGGGAAAACTGGACAGCCGCAAAAGAATAAAAGTGAACTATCTTACACAATGCAAACTCAAATGACTGAAGGCTTAAACATAAGACCTTGAAATCATGAACTCCTGAAAGAAAATAAGGATATAAGCTCCTTGACTTTGGTTTTGGCCATTTCTCTTTTGGGTTTGACAACAAAAGCAAAGGGTCAATAAAAGAAGAAAATCAATCAGTGGGACTACATCAAACTAAAACTTTCTACACATTAAAGAAATCAACAAAATGAAAAGGCAATATTCAGAATGGGAGAAAATATTAGAAAATTAATATTTCTTATAAGGGATTACTATCTAAAATATATAAACTCACATAACTCAATAGCAAAAAAGCAAATGGATAAAAATCAAAAGAACTTAATAAATATTTTGCCAATAAAGACCTACAAATGCTCAACAGGTATATAAAAGTTATTCAACATCACTAATCATGAAAATGGTTATCAAATGCAAATTAAAAAAAATCAAGTGCAAATCAAAACCACTGTAAAGTATCACCTCAAAATGATTACAATGACTATCATCATGAAGACAAGAGATAACAAGAGTTGGCAAGGATGTAGAGAAAAGGGAACCTTTGTGCACTGTTGGGAATTTAAATTGGTTCAACCACTATGACAAATAGTATGATGGTTTCTCAATAATTAAAAGTAGATTTATCATATAATCTAACAATCCCACTTCTGAGTATATATATTTTTTAAGGCAATTAAAAAATATCAAAGAGATACCTGCACTCCCATTTTTATTGCAGCATTCTTCACACTAGCCAAGATGTGAAAACAACTTAAGTGTCCATCAATAGGTGAATAAAAATTTTATATATACACACATATATATGCATGTAAAATTTATAAAGTATATATGTACATAAATATGATGGATTATTATTCAGACATGAGAAAGAAAGAATCTATATTGAATCAATATAGATGAACTTTGAGGTCATTATGCAGAGTGAAATAAGCCAGACAGAGAAAGACAAATATATGGTATCATCTACTTCTGGAATCGTAACAAAAAAGTCAAACACAGAACAGAGAGTAGAAGGTGGTTGCCAGGGGTGGGAGGTGGGGAAAATAAAAAAAGATTGGTAAAAGAATAAGATGAATAGGTCACTCTGAGGATATAATGTAAAAACACTATAGTTATTAATAACTATAGTTATTAGTAGTGTATTGTATAATTGAAATTTGCTAAGAAAGTAAAACTTAAATGTTCTTACAAAAAACTGTGATGATGGATGCATTAATTAACTAGATGGGGGAAATCATTTACAATATATGTATGCTAAGTCAACACAATGTCCACTTTAATATAATTTTATTTGTCAATTATATCTCAAAAACACTTATAAGAGGAAGTATTTTCTGTCTGTCTCTCTCTCATACAGACTCTCTCTTTCTATGAGGACAAAGTAAGAATGTGGCCATCTGTAAGGCAAGAAGAGAACTCTTAGCAGAAATCAAAATCAGCCATCACCTTGATCTTGAACATTCCAGCCTCCAGAACTGTGAGAAAATAAATTTCTATTGTTTCAGCTACCCAGTCTAGGGCATTTTGTTATGACAGCCCAAGCCAACTAAGTCATCACACATGCCACATATTTTCCTGATTTAATAGAGATGTTTGGGATATAATCCTTAATGAATATTTGACCCTCTCATGTCATTCATGAGAAACTAACTACATCAGGCCTAATATAATTCTCTGAATCTGCAATACATCCCTGGTGTAACCCTTCCAAATTCGTAACAAACAAGTCAATTAACAAACAACACCCATTTATATATACATTAAATTCTCAAGCTACTATTATAGTGCAGTTTTAATGATATAAACAAGCAAGAGTGCACTAGAGTATGATGATTTGATAAACTGGGGAACTATAGGATCTTTTTTGCTTCAGTAAGATTATTTGCAAAAAACACAGGTGATGTTTAGAGTAAAAGTAACTTGTTCACCAAACCTTTTAATCTTTATCAATAAAGGAGGCAACTTGAACTCTCCTGGTAGGGAACTATGCATTGTTCCCAGAAAAATAAGTCAAATGAAATTGAGCAACAGGTCTGTGTTGATCAAACAGTATATTTGAGCATGTACTAATTGTTTAAATTAATCATTGACAATATTCCAACCAAAAGAAAAGATATTCACTTCTAATTTATAATTTCAATGTATTGGAACTCATTATTTCTCTTAATACATAAAGAAAATTTCTAAATACATAAGAATTAGGACCCTAACTATTATTATCCTAAAAATCCAGATGAAGTTCACTATTAAATACAGAATGCACTTGCTTTTTTCATTTCCAAACCACAAGATATTTTAAAGTCTTATTCAGTATTACCTCATACTAATAAGGAATTGAGCAACTAGACAGTTGGGAGTATAATGTTTAGCTCTAGATTAGTCTAAAACTAATGATCTACAAAGCATGGACTTCACAGTTCTCAGCCTCACCCCAACATATCAGAAAGTGAACAAATCATATTATTTTACTCTGTTTAATATATGGGGTGGTCAAAAGTAGGTTTATAGTTGTGAGCACACAAAACACAAGTATTATTCTTATATTATTATTTATTAATTATACTATTTTCCATACAAAAAAACTGTAAACTTACTTTTGGCCAGCCCTGTATTCATGGCCAATATACACTATAGAATTTAATGGACTTTGTTATGCAACCTACACTGCCCCTCTGATCACATATCATTGAGAAATGATTACATGAAACTTGGTACAAATTGAAAAAATAGTGAAATATTTATTCAGAAAATATGTAGATTCATTTTACTGAGAGACCTTGGTTGTACACACAAGGTTTTTTGGAAAGAACAGAATTTAGATCCTTAGGCTTCTATCACTGAAGTGCAACAAAACTGATCCGATTTGAGGATCACAGTGTAGGTATTTCAACCTTATATATGGTAAAATACTGGCATGCCAAGATTCCCAAATTGTGGGATTATAGCTTTTTCATAAATCAATTTGTGAAACTTGGAATGTTTTTCACAAAATAAATCAATATTATACATGGTATTATGCTTTCTCCAACTGTCTATTAAATATTTCTTGCTTAATTTACATTATATACAAATGTTTAAGTTATGGTCATCATAAATCCTAAAATAATAATTCATATTTACTGAGTCACTATTATACCAAAAATTTTACATCCATTATCACATATATTCCTGCAAACAAATGAAATAAAACCTATAGGAGATATGAAATTTAACTTTGCATTTTATAGACTAAGAAAGAAGGTTAATTGTCTTCTCCAATATCACAAATCTAGCCAATATTTTATGGCTAATGTCTACATAATTTAAATGTACAGTAAACAGTGTTAGTTATGTGCTAAGCATTATTGAAGAGCTTCATATATTTACATCATTTAATTGTCACTGTTCACCCCCATTTCATAATATATTTATTAAATTGATTCTAATGTCATCTTCCCAAAAGTGACTGTGGTTTGCTCCATTTGCTTGAACCTTAATGAAACTCACAATCCTGAAATGTTTTTAAATGTTTAAAACTTGTAAGAATGGGAAGAATGTAAAGGGGTATAAATCTCATTTTGAAAAGCCTCAACCCTTATTCATGACTCATTTCAAGAACTGTTGTCTCTGTATCACTCTATTTTATCATGGAATGTTTATTTCATATCAATGCCTGCCCCAGAACTGCCATCACCTGGTTTACTTTGTTTGTTTAGATAACACAGAAAGAAAAACATGTTTGACATAGGAGGATCTTTGAAAGTGTGAAAGGAGTAGATTTTACATAGATTTCAGGGAAGAACTCTATACTCATCCGTTCAATTTTCAAAGCAAGTTGATCATAAAATCATTAAAATAAAATTTAGGGCAGGATGCAGGACCGGCTCTCTGGTCGTCTGCAGGGCACCTGGAGATGCATTAGAGCTTGGGAACAATAGCAAGGAGATTGCCATTGGTCAGAGAGTTGAAATATGGAGAAGCATCCATACAAATTTAATTTGTTTTCTCTTTCCCTTCTCCTTCCCAATATGTCTTCTGATCTGAACTTTGTATAGGGAGAAGTGAGAGAGTAAGAACCAAGCTAAAATAAGTTATTCATTTGCTTAAGTCATATTTAGATTTAAGAGACAGTAAAATGTACTGTTCAGGAAAACAAGCTTTGGACTCAAAGGTCTAGATTTGAATCGTGGTTCTACCACATACTAGGCCAGTTACTTAGGGTTTGCCTCAGTTTTTAATTTGTAAGTGGTGATAATAACAGATATCATAAAATTATTTTAAATATTAAATAACACATATACAAAACTTAAAGTACTCTCTAGTATATAGCAAGCCCCTGTCATAATTAACTATTGTCATTGTCTTGCTATTGGTAATAATAACGTTATTTTTAATATGCATTGTGTTCTAGATGCTAGGGTGATAGTTTAATACAGAGATCTATATGAATCATAACTGCACACAAACAGATATTACTGATGGGATATTCTAATGAGAAATACTGCCATATTCTAAAGTGACATAGAACATACAAAACATCCAATGACCTTCCATCAAACCTACTTGCTGTACCAGTATACAGCTGGTAGAGAGAATGTGAGGGTGGCAGAGTGCACCTCTCGATCAACATTTCCTTTTATGCTGGCTCATGGACCCAAGCCCAACATTTACACTACCCCTCCCTCTAAAGAGCAAACAAACTGGGGTTGTTCCAGAGCTTCATTCATCATCTTTCCCTTTCTTTTCAGCTCACGCCCAGGCACTTGATGCCATTAAGCAAACTTATGCCATCAATGGCATTGCACCTGGCATGGCTCGTGGTCCCAGGTGGAGAAGCAGATGTATAATGGACCTATTTGGAAATGCTACATTAGAGAAAGAGCTCTACAAACAAAATTAGTAAGGCAGGGCTGAGGATCGCTCTTCCTTCTGTTCCATCATAATTTATCATCCAGAAAAAGGAATTGCCAGATAAAGCGTGGAGGGAAACAATTAAGGGGGGGAGGCAACGTGAAGGAGTTTTGTGGCAGCTTCCCCTGGATATTGTGCAGGGAGAGAGAACGCAAAAAGGCGTTCAACTCCTATGTGCATGCATTCTAAGCCATTTAGTTAGTATATGGAGTGTTTCAGGTTGCCCCAGGAATGTACACAGGGAACTAAATATTGACTCAGCAAGAGTGCAGATGAGAAGTCTAATTTAATTAAATAGTACAAAGGGGAGACTTTTCATAGACTCCAGTAATTGCTGAAAAGACAAAGAGACTGAATAAAGATCAAAAAAGTATAGTAATAACTACACAGATGTAAGTAGTGAGACGTAGGGAAGACATGAGCATAGAAGTGACCAGAAGTTCAAAGACTATCATTGGCTGACTTCTGCAAACTGATTGGATGTTGTCATGACCATAAGTAAGCAGTAGCACCTTTTAGGTAAAGTCTGAGACTGACACAGGCATCAGCATGTTAGCGTAATCCTTTTGAGCTCTAAAAACACCGTGTTTCAAGTTCCACCCCAAAAAGGAGTAAGTGTAAAGGACCAAGAGGATAATGCTGGTGTACTCAAGGTTGGCTATTTCAGAATACAATGTTGGAGATATGGGATAACATGTATATAAACAGGAAGACAGGTAAAGAAGGACTCTGATAAGCCACTATCACTAAACATGGGTCGCAGAGCCCCTCTTAGATAAGGGAGCTGGAGGATGTAGGTAGAAAAGGAGGAAAAAGACACAGAAGTCCTTCCTTGTACACAAGTACTCTGAGCCTTAGTTTCTCATCTGAAAAATGAAGATAACAGTGGGACTTGCCTCTGATCATTGTTGTGTGTATAAAATAATTACTATATGTAGGGGATTTAAAATTATATAGTCGTCAAGCGCCTGATAAAAGTTAGTTACCATTAACCTTATTGTAATGATCACAGAAATGAAGAGTAAGGACCTTGTCCTAGAAGAGTGTCCCATTTGCTTAAAGTGTGAAATATGGACCTGAATCTGCTCCATTTTCACTAAAGCTTCTGTGCCCCTCTGATGGACAACTTAGCATTATGTGTATTTGCTTTGGAATCAAAGAACCAAGTTTAAGATCTCTCCTTTGTATAGCTTTGTGATCTTGGAGAAGTTGCTCAACCTCCTTCCGTTTCATTTTTCCTTATATATAAAATAGTAATAATACTATTTCATATAGATGTTCTTGGTAAGGATTATGAAAGCAAATGCATTTAAAATATTTAGGACAGCGTTCAGCATTAATAAGCACCCAGTTTTATGTATATACACAAGTAGACATAGGCATATATCATCTACATATATAAACTAAACTTACATGCGTGCATGCACACACACACCACCCTCTATTCCTTTAACTCTAAATAGAATCACAGAAATTTGTAGTTTGATGAAAAGTGACTTCATTCATTCTGTCTCTTGTCAGCCTCAGTTTCTGTCTCATTTATGTTCACACACACTATGCAGGCAAAATGTTGATGGGTCTATACTTACACTATTCCTTAATTCAAACAAGGCTTTCCTGGCTTATTATGAAAAACTTTACCTTGCATTTTAGGAACATTTATATTTCTAGTTTGGTTTCATAGTCCTTTTCTCCTCTCCATGTAAGCAAATTCCTCAAATTCTTTTATTACTTTGTATTATTTAGCTCAAGTTATCTTTAAGATTCTTTAGACTATTTAAATCAGAGTACTTGCTTTGCTGCAGATCTTTGGCATCTATTTCCCCAAACATTTACTTGTTTATTAATTCCGCACTGCTCTTAAACGGTTCTGTAATATGTTGACCCATTGTGTTTTACCCAACATCTTAAAATCCCATGCTATCAGAAATGTTAATCTTGCCAAAATGACTCCCCTGAACTTTTGGGTAAGCTGATGTTCTACCCTATATTGCAATCGAATAAATCTGAACGTATGACATTTACATATATACCCTAATGTTGAATAAAAATATCTCTATGCCCGATCTTTCTTCAAAACCAAGGCCTAATGCCTCCATTTGCATTGGCAACAAGTAAATTAAAGTCCAAGTACCTATCTGAATATCTTTTGCCTTGGGCTGAATACACTTAAGGAAAGCCTAAGACTGACTTTGTACATGTCTTCCATTCCTCACCGGCCACGTGTGGCCCAAACTCTAACCTTGGCTCAGAAGCAAAGATGATTATTCTTCATCAAAGCCCATATTAAGTGCTGCTACTAAAAAAGGGATGGGCAATAAGCCATTTTATAATACACAGAGGAATTATCCACGAAAAGGAGAATATTTTCCTAGGCTTCTTTCTTTAAACTTAGTTTGAAATAAACTTTTATAACCATTAGGTGAAACATCTCAATGAATAATATCACTTCATGATAGTGATCATTATCCCAAGTTAACTACTATTCTGACTACTATTCTAACACTGCTGCTAGTGAATATTTCATGAGCACTTACTATATGCTATACACCTGAGGCTAGACTAAACATGATTTATCATTGTGCACCTTACATGCAGTAGTTCGTTTCCCTCCTGGAAGGTATCTATCAGCCAAGTGAGCAACCCTTCTGTCCTTTCCTTTATTAGTTCAGAGATGATGGAGCCTTATAGTACGATTACAAAAAGTACATAAAGCCTAGTTCTGAGGAACAATGTAGAGAAAAGATCCCTACCAACCTTAAAAGTGAGCAAAAGGTAAGAATTTTCTTATCTTAAATCATTGAGAATTGGGAGCTGTTTATTATGACAGCAGAGTCTAACCGAATTTGATTAACTCAGTGTTGTTGACTAGAAATAAATAAAAAACCTTCCTTAAATGTTTTGCAATTATAGATATTCTTTTTTATGCTATGTGATGAAGAATCGGAGGCTAGCCTAAAAATAATGTATCTTTGTACAGAACAGGAGTACATTTTTACTGTCCATCTGATTAAAAGTATAAGTTACTACTCCTAAAACTTTCATGGGTGTCATTTTTGTCATTAGAAATAAGAAATAATACCATGAGCACACACACAGAGTAGTTGCTCAGTGTTTACCATGTATGAGTGATACATAAAGGGCTTGCATGCCTTTTGCAAAAACATAGAACTCTGTTATAAAATTCAACCATGACCCAAGGCTTGACTAAAAGCTTCCCTGAGACATCTAACATCGCAGAGATGACTTAATGCACTTGTTCCCCTAAGGCTGCCATAGTGTTTTTTTCTTTTTTGATCAGCTATATTTTCAGAAAGTGGCATTTGAAGACCATAGCTGAAAGGGCTTCACTAAAGTGAGATTTAATGTCGTACCTTTAGGTTTTATAGAGGGTCAGTGTAAGAAATGTCCATTTACACATTTCTGTCTTTTACAGATCCCTAGGTTAAGTCATCATTCATCATATTACCAATTGTTACACAAATAATGACCCTATGCAATAAAAATATCTTTAAATTTAATGCCTGATAATCATTCTCTTTCTCTAGAGAAATGTCTATGCTATCTATCACCAAGCAATGATAACTATATAATCACTTATTAATTTTCAGTTGAATATAACTAGAGTAACTGATTAACCCAAAAGATTGGAAATACCCATTTCTTTATTATTTTAAACATTCTTAAACATCTGTTCTTATTTTTAGTTTCTATTTTTATATTTCTTTGCAACATGAAACTGCTACATTTTTTTCAGAAGCATAAAAAACAAAATTCTGTTTGTAAATTAACATTTGCTGTGATTGCATACTTATTTTTTTCTTTTCTAACGGGGTTCTTTGAGAACAGGGCTCTGTTTACTCATCTCTGTATTGTTGTTTCAGGGCAGCAAAATGAGAATATATAAACGTTAGTGTGGAACACCACAAAGAGCTCTGAAGCCAGAGCCCGGATTCCCATTTTCACTCCATCACTTACCAACCATATGACCTTTGGCAGGTCCTGTTCATTTATTAAGCTTAGTTTTCTTGTCAACAAAATACCACAAGTTCACTTGTAGCATTGTGGAGAGGATAAAATAATACATATAAATGTTTCAATGCAAGTGGGGTATTTTCCAAATTCAGCCATCACCTCTTTCCCATCCACAAACAAAGGGGCAGTAAAGAACACAGCGATGCTATCGCTTATCTCGTAAGTACTAGGTACCTTCAAAGAGCCTACACAATTCTCTGCATGTGGTTTTCTGAAGTCCTGTCCTCGAAGAAGGGTAGGGAGGGAGATATAATAGGGTGGGTGAGGGTAGAGATAAGTAAGAACATTATTGGTTTCAGCCAGAGACCACGTCTGGCTGAACTCACAGGGGCTGTGAAATTGCACAGCGGAGCAGCTTCCACCTTGAGGCAAGGAGTCTGGCCTTTTGTATCCTCCCCTCAGTCTCTGGCTACAGGCTTCCAGGGCATGAGGGGTGATGGTGCATAACCACCCTGACAGGGTGATTCCTATCAGACTGAGAACAATTATCCAGAAGAGACAGCAGCTGTGAGGCATCAGCTGCCAACACGTGCAATAGCTGGGAGATGGGTGAACTGCCAGGTGAGAGGATCTGACAGGAGTAGCAACACCTGTAATAGCATTATTAGCTTTTCCTTAATTTTTATCTTCCCTTAGGCCAATAGTTATCAACAAGGGACAATGTTGCATTTGGCAGCGTCTGGGGACATCTTTGGTTATCACAACTAAGTGATGCGGGGGCACTGGCCTAGTGAGTAGGCCAGAGATACTGACAGACATTCCACAAAGCACAGCACAGCCCCTTGCCCCATCATTATCCAGCCCCAAATCCCAAATGCCAATGCTAATGTTTGGAATAAACAAATATATAAAAGACAATGTTTACGGCTCATTACAAAAGTTATTGATTTGCTATTAATATCATTCAGACTTTACTAATCAAAAGAGGTAAATGTGGGATTGCATTGATTTTGCTACACACACACACACACACACACACACACACACACACACACACCGCAAACCCACTCTGAGGAACTTTTATCTTGGGATCACTATTAGTATTCCTTCACAATCTGCAACAACAAGCATACATTCAGCATGAGTCACGGACTGACATGGCTACTTTTGCAAATGTCATCCATACTCCCTTATGCCTTTTTTCACATCAGCTTTAGGCTCTGCCTTTATCCACACCTTTATGGATTTTGATGCCAGCACTTTGCTGTCCTAGACTCGTTCGCCCCTGGATTTTTATTTCTCGCCCCTTTCCTTCTGTGCTTTTTTTTTTCTCCCTGGCTTCCAGCTGAACTCATAAACATCAGGGTGTCTGCATCCAGCTCTGCACTTTTCCTTCAGCTGCACTTTGCCTAATGGGGACTCTGGCACACCCTGCAGCTGTCGGATCCGTCCTGCTCACTTTCACAGCCTCCCTCTGCACCTCCTCGAAACTGTGGGTTCAGACTGTCTAGCACAGCGATTCTCAACCTGTGGGTCGCGACCCCTTTGGCGGTCGAATGACCCTTTCACAGGGGTTGCCTAAGACCATCCTGCATATCAGATATTTACATTATGATTCATAACAGTAGCAACATTATAGTTATGAAGTAGCAAAGAAAATAATTTTATGGTTGGGTCACAACATGAACTGTATTTAAAGGGGCAGAAGGTAGAGAACGACTGGTCTAGTACATGATAGAAATAATCAGTCCTCCTCCTTCTTTTCTCAAACAAAAACAGTCTTTTTCATTAAGTCTTATATTCATCCAATATTTTTTGTTTTTAATACTATGGAACTATTTGACATTCAAATAAGAATATGGCAAATCTTTTAAGTGGTAAATTTCATAGTTGAGACTCTCACATCACATTTATATTTTTCTTCTCTCTCCTATTTCCTGAACTTGTGTGTGTGTGCGCACACTCCTCATCCAGATGTTTTATCCTCTTCATCTCTTAATTGCACAGAGGATCTAATTTCACAAAATAGATCACTGCTTTCTGTGGGAGACACCAAGCAGTCTCAGTAAAGCCTTGTCAAATCAACCCCATAATCATGAACAATATAGTGTACCATTTTGATATGCACATCTCACTTTCCTCTATATCTAAAATTAACAAGTAACTCCTAAAGCCTCTGATCTCACCCTCACTGATGTACATTGCTTAAGCAAAATCCTAGAAACATCTTTTTAAAACAAATCAAGACAAAACTCTTTGCTGCTACATATTTTAATGTGTCACTTGGAGCAAAGAAGAAAATTTTGGAAAAGAAATGGGAAGGAAGAGACATCCAAAAGGAATGAGATCAAGGATTCTGGAAAGATGGCTGTCTAGAAAGCATCAGAAACCTGTCTTCCCTCCCAGACCATAATTGTACTGGTGGAATCTGTTTGATGTGACCATTTAGGAACTCTGGCGTCTACTGAAGACTCACAGCGTCCAGAGGAAGGCTTGGAAGGTACATCATGGCTAATTTATTTCCGTTTCACTCAGCACAGCAGCAGCTATCTATCCTCCACACCTCCGCCGCTTGGCGGGCAGCTATGCACGTGTTCCTGAAGCAGCTTGCACACAACTTGTAGGAGCCAGGAACCAGGTAAGTAAAGAGGACCCTGTCCTCCAAATATCAGGACTCTCTACCTGATCACTGGTTGCTGTTTTGCATCGCAGAGATGCAGGCAAAGGCAGTGGCCATCATTGTCACAGGCCTTTCCAATTGACTAAAGGGACTTTTGGGGAACTTAAAGGTCCAGCACCTTATTTAAAGCCTTCATTTTTATCTCTCTCCCATTTTTGGAAGCCAGACATTAAAAAGCAACCACATATTCAGGGGAAATTATAAAATCACTGTGTGTGCCTAGGGCAGGGCAGAGGTTTAGGAAAGACCTGAGAAGACTTTGCGGTTATATTTCAGGCTGATTCTTGACGCAGCGATAGCCTTAAATGATCAGAAATCAAAACAAAAACAACAAAAAGAAATCAAATAAAAACCAGCAAACTGTGGGAAAGGAAAGGTATCTGATTTCTAGAGTTACCATATAATTAGATTCAAATGTCCAGTTTAAAAACAACAACAACAATAACACATAATAGACAAAGAAACAGGTATGTTCCATTCAAAGGAACAAAAATGAAAACCAACAAAACTGTCCATATAAAAGGCATAATGGCAGACCTACAACAAGAAGATTTTAAGACATGCTGAATTAAGGATGCTCAAAGAACTAAAGGAGGATGCAAAGAAAATCAAGAATGTGACGTATGAACAAAATTGAACTATCAATAAAGAGATAGAATACATAAAAAGAAACAAAAAAGATTCTGGCACTAAAAATACCATAACTAAAATGGAAAAAAAATCACTACAGGGTTTCAAAGGCATGTTTGAGCAAGCAAAAGAGTCAATAAACTTGACAATATGACAAATAAATGAACAAGTCTGGGAACTGGACAGAAAAAAGACTGAAGTGAACAGATTCTAAATCAATGTGGGGCATGTTTAAACTGACAATGTACCCATTGTTGGCGTGTGAGGAGGAAAAGACTAAAAACTTATTTGAAAACAATAACAGCTGAAAACTTCCCAAATTTGATATAATATATGAATATAAACATCAAAAAAATTCAATGAACTCCAATTTGGATGAATTGAAAAAGATTCATACCAAGACACATTATAATCAAACTGTTGAAAGCAAAACACAAAAAGAAAATTTTGAAACCAAGAGGGAAGCAACTGTTCACTTATAAGGGCTACTCCATAAGAATTTCAGATTTCTCATTGGAAACTTTGAAGGCCAGAGGGTAGTGAGATAATCTTCAAGGGGCTACAAGAAAAATAGTTGATTGATAATACTATATCCAGCACAATGGTCCTTCAAAAGTTATAAAGGAGAAATTAAGATTTTTTTCAGATAAACAAAGGCTAGTGACTTCATTACCACTAGACCTGCCCTGCAAGATATGCTAAAGGAAGACATGCAGGTTGAAATGAAAAGACACTAGTAACTCCAAGTTGTATGAAGAAATAAAGATCTCAATAAAGTAAAAACGTTGGAAAGAGTAGAAGCTAGTATTATTTAACAATACTGTTTTCTAAGGATTTAAGAATGTAATACAGTTTTTAAAAATAGTCTAAAAGTTATTAATTTTGGTTTTAAATTCCACATTTTTTTCTACATAATTTAAGATATTAATACATTAAGATTGTTATTTGTTTATGTTTTTAGACAATGTGTAAAGATGAAATTTTGTTACATTAACAACAAAATTTGGTGAAAGTGTCAAGAAAGAAGCAGAATTTTTGTATGTCATTAAAGTTAAGCTAGTATAAATTCAAGTCAGAATTTTATAATTTTAGTATGTTAAATATAATCTCATGGTAATCACAAAGAAAATAACTGAAGAACATACACAAGAGAAAATGAGAAAGGAAATTAAAACATTCACTATAAAATAAGATCAGAAATTCTAAGTTGGAAGGAACCATAGAACTAATTTAATACCAAATTATAAAACTAATTTAGTTTTATAGATAGAGGAACAAACAGACCCAAAGAGAGTAATGTCTAGATTATAACATCTCGTAATTTGGAGTCTACTCGTTTTCCTATTGCCTCATGTTAGCTTGTCATGTGGAAGGTGAAGAGTTACGTTCTGGTAAGGTTTTCTTAAGAATCCAGGATCATTAAGTCATCATTATTATCAATTAATACTATGTTCTAGTCAGTTTTTTTCCACATCTTTAAATTAAAACCATTCCTGGTCTCTTGATATCTGCAGTAACCATCCTGGCTGGGTGGAATAATACCACCTCCTGTCATTTTGCCACCAAACTCACTGGGAGGCCTTAGGGCTTACTTCCTGCAGCAATAAAACAACAAACATGAGAGATTCGGTTCCATTAGATTACTTCACGAATTGAGGCAAGTCATTAAAGGTTCTTGACCTATTTAATTGTTTGTAATGTTAATCTGAGTTAGTTATAAGGAATAGATTATTTCCAAATTTCCTTCAAATGCATAGCTCAATCAGCATTTTCAAGAAAATCTAATGCAGACTGGTGCACCCAATATAAAACAGTATGACGGTTCCTCAAAAAAATTTAAAAAAATGAATCTGCTTTATGACCCACTGATTTCACTTCTGGGTATATATCTGAAGAAACTCAAAGCACTAATTCAAAAGAATATATACACCCCTGGGTCCATTGCAGTGTTATTTGCAATAGCCAAGATATGGAAACAACCCAAATGCCCATCAATTGACTACTGGATAAAAAAGCTGTCATACATCTATATAATGGAATCATATTTGGCCATTATAAAAGTGGAATCTTACCATATGCAACAGCATGGGTGGATCTAGAGCAGTGATGACGAACCTTTTGAGCTCAGCGTGTCAGCATTTTGAAAAATCCTAACTTAACTCTAGTGCCATGTCACATATAGAATTTTTTGATATTTGCAGCCATAGTAAAACAAAGACTTACATTTTTGATATTTATTTTATATACTTAAATGCCATTTAACAAAGAAAAATCAACCAAAAAAATGAGTTTGTGTGTCACCTCTGACACGTGTGTCATAGGTTCGCCATCACTGATCTAGAGGGTATTATGCTAAAGTGACAGAAAGTTCATCAGAGAAAGACAAATGATTTCAGTCATATATATATATGTATACATATACATATATATACACACATATATGTGTGTGTGTGTTTATATATATATATATCCTCCTATATAATACAAGGATAATATGCAAATAGACTGAATGGCAGAATAACCAATCAAAGCATAATATGCTAATGATATGCTAAGGCTGTTCAACCACTTACTATGCTGTGCACTGACTACCAGGGGGCAAATGCTCTGACCAGTAGGTTAGCTTGTTGCTGGGGTCTGGCCTATTGGGACTGAGCGAGATGGGCCGGACATGCCCTGGAGCCCTCCCTCGGTCCCTCCCTGGCCTGATCGTGCACTGGTGGGGTCCCTCAGCCTGGCCTGAGCCCTCTCGCAATCCGGGACCCCTCGGGGGATGTTGGAAAGTGGGTTTAAGCCCAATCCCGCAGGCCACTCCCCTTGGGAGGGTGCCAGATGCAGGGCACATGGCTGGTGAGCGCTGCTGCAGCAGCACAAGCCACCCCCAATTAGGGACTGATCCAGTGCAAGCCTGCAGTGGGCACAGTGGCACCGGGATGAGCAGGAGTGGCAGGTAGGAGCTGCAGGCGGCGTTGGACTGTGGGTTTCGGCCGGATCCCTGCAGGCCACCTAGAGGAACTCCACCTGTGCACGAATTCGCGCACCGGACCTCTAGTATATAATAAAAGGCTAATATGCAAATAGACTAAATGGCAGAACACCAAACAACTGGTAGCTATGATGTGTACTGACCACCAGGGGGTGCACATGGAACATGGTGGATGTCAGCTGCAGGCGGCAGAGCGTGGAACATGGTGGGCATCAGCCAGCAGCAGGATGGTGGAAGAAGTGAGTGGGGATGCCAGACCAAGGCAGGGTGCCGGTCACTGTCATCAGGGTGAGCTTCTGGTGATTACTGAAAAATCTTTGCTCCCGCATGCCACAGTTCCACCGGGCACACACACCTGCTGCCAGTGCCAGAGCCACCGCTCACACCCACTGCCGGCACTGGCCCCGCTCACACCCAGTGCCAGTGCCCATTGCCAGTCCCAATTTCTCGGCACCATCAGTGGGTGTGAGCGATAGCAGCTGTCCCGGATCACCCCTGAGGGCTTCTCCACCTCCCTCTGCTCCTAAGGGGCAATCAGGACAGCAGCCGCCACTTGCACCCGCTGCTGGCGCTGGCCCAATCACTCCGTGCTGTCAGCAGGTGTGATTGGGATGTGGCCATCAGCGTGTGGGAGCAGTGGTGGCGGGACCAGAACTGCCAGCAGACAGGGGAGGGGGAGGCATGGTAAGAGGGGCCAGGTGGAAGCTTGGGGATGGGCCGAGACCCACGCCTGTGCCCACTGCAGCCTCGTGGCCCACAGTTCCTTTCAAGGTGCACGAATCTGTGCACTGGGCTCTTAGTATGTGTATGTGTATATGTATATAAAATAAATAAACAAAATTGGAACTCATAGATACAGAAAACATACAGATGGCTGCCAGAGGTTAGGGGGCTTAGGAGACTGGGTGAAAGGTGGAGGAATTAAGAAGTACAAATATATAGTTACAAAATGGTCAGGGATGTCAAGTACAGCATATAGAATACAGTCAATAATATTGTAATTATGTATGGTGCCAGGTGTATACTGGAAATATCAGGGGAAATACTTTGTAAAGTATATTATGGCTAACCACTATGTTTTATACCTGAAATTGGTACAAAATAATATTGAATGTACACTGTAATTGAAAAAGAAATTTAAAAAAAGGAAATCTAATCCATTGTGATATCAGTTTACCTAGCTACCAAGAGAACTGAGTCCACTTTACTACAATACAATAAAACAAGAAAACAGCATTCCCACAACTTCTTTTCAAAATGTATTCATTACTAAGGGCCAATTACTTCCATTGCCTCCTAACATTCAACAAACACACAAGCATAACAGTCTAGAGTTGTGTTTATTTGTAAAGTATATTTTTCTCTTTACTTTTACTTCTGGCCCTTCTCTGCAGTCTCTCCTCTTCTTCATTTCTTTCACCTCTTCCCATTCCATATCATGTATCTCCCTGCCCCTTTTTAAAAACTATAAATACTTCAGCTAATTTTCTAAATCTTTAGTTTTTCTGATTTTCCTGATGACTGCCAATGATTGCAATAAGTTCAGAAAGCTCATTAAATAATTCCCTTAATGCCTTAACGTGGCAAGCACATTAACCTACTAAGTCATTCTGTATGTGCTTGATTGCCTGGGCTCTGCAGGCCCTAGTGGCTCTTTTGGTCGATAGCTGTATTGTTGCTGTTTCTTTTCATTCCTAATTGAATGCACACTGCCCCTTGACTTCTGCTGATGCTAAGTTGCACTTGTTGGCAAATTTTCAATCTTGCTGATCTCCCCCCCCCCCCACAACTGATTAGTTTTATTTATTTATTCAATCTTTAAAATTGTGACTTTGGCACACTTGCCTGAGGGTAAGAGAGCACACACAATTAAATACATTAAAGGAAATATAAAAACATGGTGATTACATAATTCATCAGTTTTAAGTAGTATAAAAAGGTGTTGGCCTAAAACCTTAACGCCGAGGAAAGGGTAATTTTAAGAGTTTCAAACCATTTAAATTATTTTATTTTCTACTGAATTTTATTTTTTATATAGACAGGATGGAATATAATAATATTTACTTTTTATGGTGAGGCACCTTTCACAAAGTATAACAACTTCCACAATTAGCACTAGGCATAAGGACACTAGAGAAACAACTGATAGAGTATTTATAGGAGTGCCCTAGGTGACCCACGTACATTTTAATATTCTTGGGGTTATATCATTTTTATTCTATTGCTAAACGGGTACATTAATAAGTTAAGGTGTCTGAAAAGTGATCTGCAACAGTATGTTAATTAGATAGTTCTGCCATGTTTTGCTATCATTTTTCCATTTAATAATGATAGCGTTGGAAGGTTATGCTGGCTTCATTTTCATGTGACTGAATGATAACCTGAAGGTCCCTAATCTAGGCCAGGTCTTGAAGCTCAGCTCTGGTAGAACAATGTGCAGCATACAGTATATCTGATTACTATCTCAAGTCATCACTGTTCACTTGGATTATTTTCTCTTCTAAGCAGTATCGAAAAGTGACTGAACATATGGGAATCTTTACTTTGTTCCTTTGCTAAAATGAAACTGTGGATACAGCACTCAGATCTTAATCTCAACAGAAAACTCCTCCTCCTATTTTACCAAAAATATGGAATCCATCAGCAAGAAATTCTTCAATTTCCTATTTATCTGTATCTAAGTGTATTCATAGCTTTATTTATCTTTATACTGGCTCAGAAGAGGGTTTTGTTTTGTTTTCTGGTTTTTTTTGTTGTTGTTTTTTTTTTTTAAACCAAACCTAGTCTTTCTATCTGTTTTCCCAATTCCATTCTTAACACTTTATTCTGTGAGTTATATTTCTAATTTTTCATAGATTCATTCTTTTCTAGCTTCTTCTGGTCTTTACCTAATACTTTTTCAATTATTGCCATGTTAAAAAGTACATAAATAAAAATGTTAACAAAACAAAGGAAAAATAAGGAAAAGAAACTTTGAGTAATTCCGTCTACTCCTTAAAAATCTTTCTCCCTCTCTCTTCATTCTCTTACTCTTTATTTCTTCTTCCTTCCAGCTACAAACTGTTGGAAAATTTAGTCTATTTTACCATCTTTGCTCGGTTACTGTATCATAAGCATTCAGCCCAATATGGTCTAATTTTTGCCTACATCATATTACTAATACTGTTTTTGGAAAAGTATATGAAGTTCCAATATGCACTTTGAAGGAACAGCAGCCAATGTCTATAAATAATGCAGAAATTTTATGTTGATCAGCCTTAATCACTCAAAAATATCCAGAAACCATATAGTCTAGTGGAAAATATGCATAAAAGCAGATAATTACAACATATGTGAGTACTGCTGTGATTTGGGTAATCATAGATGGATACGATAGAAATTGCTATCCATTCTCTCTTCACAGAAACAAAACCGATTTAATCGGAGAAAGCAATGTGCCCAGATTAAAACACAAACAAATTTTACATTTTGCAGCATCCCTTGCAGTTAAGTCTAGCTATACAATTAAGTTCTAGAGAATAATATTCAAAAAAAAATCACTAGGAAGAAACTTAAAAAGATGTAACAAATGCTTGTTTCTGTTTATCTGTCTGGAATATCAAAACCATAGTAGAGCTAGAGAAGCCATATTTCGACTTTGATCAAAATGAAAGCCAGAAACCAAGGACAATAAAGCAAACAGAGAAAAACGCCTGATTCCCTGATGACTTTGTGAGGCTGCCATTACAGTCCTGGTTACCCATTCTCAGATTTTATGGAGATAGTAAACGCCTGATATGTTTAAACTGCCACAACCAAAGTCTCTGTATCTCCTACATTAGAATCCCTTGCATGTAGAAAAGTTTTCTGGATCTCCTTCTGAGTTATACTTTGTTTTATTCACTAATTTCACTGGATGGTCCCATCTATTTCTCCTTCATACTTCTCTCCTGAGTTTCATAGCCACATAGCCATTTTCCTAGACCTTTGTCTTAGAATGCCCCTTAATCACTCAAATTTAATAAGCAAAACCTGAATGAATTTCCTAATCTGCTCTTCCTTCTACATATAGCTTTTGGTTAATGGTGCCACTGTTGAGTAATTTACAAATCTCAAAACCTTGGGGTAAATCAATTCTTTCTTCTTCAACCTTAACATTTAATAGATCATTGACTCTAATAACTTCTACCTCAGAAGATTTTTCATGCATGAATATACTGCTCTCCATTCTCACTAATGTTGCCTTAATCTATGTCCTCACTGTTACTCTTAGATTATTTAAAAAAATAATTCCTAAACAGGCCTCTATCTTCCAATCCCTCCCTTGCCTTTTCTAGCTCTCACCACCTTGTCAAAAACAGTTAACTTCCAGCCCTGGCTGGTGTGGCTCAGTTAGTTGGAGTGTAGTCCCTTGTACCAAAGGGTGTTGGGTTTGATTCCTGATAGGGGCACATACCCAAGTTGTGGGTTTGAACCCTCATGGTTCATGCAGGAGGCAACAAATCTTATGTTTCTCTCTCACATCCATGTCTGTCTGTCTATCTGTCTCTCTCTCCCCCCACCCCCTCTTCCTCTCTCTGGAATCAATTTAAGAACATATTTTAAAAGCAGCTAACTTCTAAACAGAGGGATCTGTTTATGCCCATCTCAAACTTAAACTTTTTCCATTCCTCTCAATTGCCTGCAGTGTCAGATTAATGCCACAAATGGTTCTTCTGAAACAGTTCCAATTTTGTTTTCAGGTTCTCTTCTATTCCCCACCCTCCCAGTACACACACCAACAGTACCCAGGACAGTAGTATCTCGGGTTATGTCGGAGATCCCTTCCTGCGGTGTGACATAACCTGATTCTTGCTGTAAGTCAGAACTCACCTACATAAGCACCTACGTCACTCACATGGAGCACAGACACAGCAGGAATGAAGTGAAACAGTAAAAACAATTTAAAAGAAAGATAACAATTCCTGACCTTCACTTGTGGTAAATAAATAATAAAAAACATAAAGCACATAGGTACATACGTTGAAATGATGGAACTTTTGTTTTTATAAATAAAAGGGAGATGGTGACGTAACCATGAAAAGATGTATCTCGAGTCCGACGTAACCCGAGGACTGCCTGTATAACTGTTTCCAGTCACATCAGACCTTTTGTGTTTCTATAAAATTCCTTATTTCCTTTTCTTTCAATTGTTCCATGTACCTTGGACTCTCTTTTCCTCTCCTTTCCCCATAAATATACATTTGATTTTTCTTTTTAATCAAGGTCCAGTTTAATTAGTCAAGCCTCTTTTGGGGCATTCTCTTGCCCACTTGCCAAATCAATGGGATTATTTCCTCACACCTTACTATGTGCTTTTGGGTAAACTACTGTTATATAGTTTATTATATTGTTTTGGAGTCATTTTTGTACATCTGAGTGTTTTATATGTGCATCTTTGAGTATTTTGAAGGAGGTACCATCTATTCATAGTTTCATCCCCCAGATGGTCTACGGTGCTGGGGTTTTGGACTAATCACACTTTGGTTTCCTAGTAATTAAAACATGTAATTTCAGGATAAGTGCTTGCAGATATAAAAAGGATGAGAAAAATAATTTTAATGACATTTTCTATTATGAGAATGGTTTTAAAATTCTTCTGCTCTAAATTCATCTTCTTTACCCTATATCCTAATACCTTAGCCTAGACCCAGAAATCAGTCTACTCATTAACCCCAGAAATGCATTCCACTTACTTCTTCTTAACCAAATATATTTTCTAAAACTAGGATTTCATGAACCTGATTCTGGAATGCAAACTTTATTTAGTGATCTTTGAATCATCTGTAGTTTTGGGTACAATTTTCTGTAATTTTTAATGAGTTTCCTTCCTTTAGAAACATGCTTGTTATTTTTCAGATTTTATGGGGGGAAAAAGGGTGACTAAGATAAGATCTTCTCAATTTAAAGGAAAAAAAGAAAAATAACAAGACTAGAACTCAGGGTCACGGAGAGATGGAAGAAGTGTGCTTTGGCACGCACAAATGAAATGTATTTTCAAAGCTTTCCAGGATCGACCTGCAAGCAGATGGCAGTAAAGCATGTAAGAGGGGGCATGCTCCTATTTTGAGATTTATTTTTTTTTTTCTAATGGGAAATTATGGGCGAAATGATGACAAATAGTTTTGGATTTGCAATGCTATTTCTCATTTTATATAACAACTCAGCTTTTAAATTGTAAATCATGAATTCTAAATGGCTCATGCCTCATCTTTCTGTAAAATATGTAAAGTTCATGAATTTGAATCATCATATCAAACAGGAAGGAATACAAACTCAATCCCTATACCTGATGGAAATTATATTTTGGAGGGACAATTAATAGTAATATATTTCAGCAGTAATCTATAGGCTGAACTTCTATCAAGTTTTTTGAAAGCTCAGCTTCAGGCAACATGAAAAATTAGCATATAATTAAATCATAAAATTTACATGGACTATACCATGTGAATGATGGTGAGTGTGTGAAAATAAGAAAAGTAAACAGCAGACTTTGGTGTAAATACTTTTTACACATCTAAAGTATTATAATGTTGAGAAAATGAAGACTAAATGTCTAATACAGAATAAAGATACAATATTTTAAAATGCATATATGTAATAAAATACACATGCTGTGTCTATCTGTGCATGCCTATAAGCATGTATGTATTCATACACACATATTTTCTGTGTGTATAGATTGTGACAATTTAAAATATACTTTCCTTTGAAAACTGAAAGGATACCAATCTTGTATAGGTTGTGTTGATTTATAAATTCTTTTGCAAAATATAAATGTAAAAAAAACCCACCAATTTGTTTACCTTTAATAATAACTACACATAATTTCCAAATTACTCACTTTTGATTTGTGCTCTTCACTTTCATCATACATTCCAAGTTGCCCATCTGAATAGAGAAGGCATAGGTCTTTGAAGGTAAACCCCAATTCTGGCATTTACTAGTATGACCGCTGAGAAGCTATTTAACCTTTCTAAATTTCATTTTTTTCAAGTATTAGAGTAAACGAAACAAGCCAATAAACAATCTAGGAGGCATGCTGTTGTGAAGATAAAATGGGATAAAAGACAGGCAAGAAACAGTCTATGGGGCTTAGTTCCCTGCCCTCTAGTCTTGATGGTAATTCTTTGCTTGCATTTTTGTAACTATGTTCTTTTAAGAATGTTAGCTCACTGCGGGAGAGTCCAAAGTCAGGCTATTGAGGTCCTAAACATTTCAAATTTATAAGTATACTGTTATCATTTTTACAAAATTTGTCTTCATGAATGTAAGTTCCCATAACATTCATGATGTTTCACTTTAACTTAAATTTATAATCTTGTTCCATGTCCTTCTCAAAGTCACTGATAACTGCATCCAATACTGATATAAAATATTTTATTACCGTACCCACTCTAAAGAAATAATATACTGTTATTAAAAATGAGTAGAAAAGTTAGATGTTATTTCTACCATGGTCATTTTATAGCAGACTGAAACTCAGGGTCACCAAAGAATTCATGAAAGTTCATCTAAATCTATAATGTTCTATCATATTCCACTTCTAAAATTATATACGGAAATAAAATCTTTCAAAGCCTGCATTTCTATGTTATGGTGGGAATATAAATTAATCATAAAATTATTTTAACTTGCAATGCCATATGAATTTCATTTTATGAAAATTATAGGGTTTGATTCAGAGTTCTGTCTCTACTCTTTCTGAAGTCTGAAAATCATGCTCTAAGTATTATTTCTCACCCAAGTGTCTTATAAAACCTGATTCATTCTAGTATCTCTGAAGTAAATAAAAATAAGTTGTACCTATGTAGCATATCTTTAAGAAATCTGGCAAGATTTCTCACTAGTTTACATGCAACTTTTTACACTCCAATTGAGTTGTTAACCTACATGGACATGTAAGCTTTGGTGGAATAAGGAGGTTTTAAGCATCTTCTACAATATGATATTAGTTCTGGGCAGTACTCACAGCTGACATGATGAGCTCTCCCCCCAGGCTCTGGATCTCAGCTTTAACTTGGCTGCAGATTTTAAGTTGGTGAGAGTAGAATTTGATCTGTTCTAGATAAGCCAGCAAGTCCTGTTTGCATGACGGATCTGGACACTAAATATGCATAAAAGATAAAAGTGAAAATAGCAAAATTAATAATAACTAGATCAAAGTGAGGAAATATTGACATTTCAAGTGACTTATAAGCAATTTTATTTTCATTGAGCTCTAATTCTCAGACGAAGGCCATGCTTCCTCCATTAGAGGAGTTTATTCATGTTTTGACCTTAATTACTCCAGCACAGACAAAAGAAAGATTAAAGAAATATCCAAACATGAAGAGGTACATAAAATAATGCATTTAATTTATGATAAGGTTAGAAGTGTTCAGATTATTTGTTTTAGGTAAATCCAAGATAAATGCAATTATTCCTTTAACCTAGAGTTGCAATTAGAACACTCTTCTGAACTCATAATTCTGCATTGTCTGTGCTTTGTTATTTACATGAGCATAAAAAATCATCTGCAACAAACTATATATTATGTTCTCTTAATTTCAGCATTTAATGCTCTTAGCTATTACAAGCAAAAGAAATCATTCCACCTTAGATAACAGCTGTGGATCTACCTGGAGCTAAGAAACAGAAGGCATGCATCCATGTTTTATAGATGTGCTAAATTTCTTTACCTATGTTATATTCACTTCTGTAAGGAACTATCTGGAATACAGCTTTGAGCTTCATCATAACATAAATATCTATGGTCTGTGTTTAATCTTTGTGTTCTTTCTTCTATGTAATTAAAATAGGTTTTTAAAATTCCCAATAACTTAATTCTAATTCAAATGCATTTTCATAAGGATGCTGAAATATGGAGAGTAATTTTATGTAAAGATATTCATTGCAGCATTACTTATAATAGCAAAATTTGAAAATAACTTAAATGTCCTAAAAGAGTGGAAAGATTAAAGGTGAATGCTCTTCATATAATGTGATATTACATAGTCTACAAGAAAATAATATTTTCAAAGGATGTGGAAAATGTTTTGGGAAAGTGAAAAAAAAAACAGTATTTAAAATATAATATGTTGTTTAATTAAATGGTATAAAACAAAATGGTTGCATTATGTTTAAAATATACACTACTGATAAACTAAAATGCAAAATCCTATACAATAAAAGCCTACTATGCAAATTGACTGAACAGCAGAACAACTGGTGGAATGACCGGTCGCTATGATGTGCACTGACCACCAGGGGGCAGACGCTCCATGCAGGAGATGCCCCCATTCCACAGGTCCCAGGCCAGCCAAGGTGGGTGCCAGCAGGGGCCCCCTGATCACCCCGCCGGTCACCCCACAGATTGGCCCTGATCGCCGGCCAAGCCTGGGGACCCTACCCATGCATGAATTTCATTCACCAAGCCTCTAGTAAAATATAAGATAGGATAAAAGATCAGAAAGCCTTCCTGGAATTTCTGCTTTTACCTAGTAGTCAATAAGCTGGAGTGCTGCCAGAAAATACCTGAGAATCCCTTTTATATTTGCTGAATAGACTACTCTACATAGCTCTGGAATGTGTGGACAAGATGAAAACATGGGAACCTTGAATAAAAGTTAATCAACAAATGTAGCAAAAAAATAAACTCTTCTGCATAAATGCTATCAATCTGCTAGATAGGCATGGACATATGAAACATGTGTTAACCAGCCAGGGCTACCACCAGACAAGATGAGAGAGATCTTGATTTTAACTGTGTTTTTAAAATTTTAAATGAGGAAGTAAGAGTAATCCCCCAAATCTCACAGAAAGGGTTAAATTATAACTAATTAAGGAAAGGGACAAGAAAAAGTGAGAGACAGAGACAGAAAAAGAGAGAGATATGAAGGGGAGGAGGAAGAAGAAGAGGATAGGTTGCAAGTGTACAATTCTATGATACATCACTTATATATTGCATTGTGTGCCCATCACCAAAATTCAAATCCTCTTCTGCCATCATATATTTGACTCCCTTTACTCTGTAGTTCCTCTCAGCCCTATTCCCTTTGGTAACCAGCATACTGTTGTCTGTGTCTATGAATTTTTGTTTCTTTGTTTTCCTTACTTGTTCTTGTTGCTTTCAGTTTTTTATATCCCACATCTGAGTGAAATCATATGGTTCTTGATTTTTTCTGTCTAACTTATTTTGCTTATCATGATTGGATAAAGAAGATGTGGTACATATTTACAATGGAATACTACTCAGTCATAAGAAAATATTAAATACTGCCATTTGCAACAACATGGATTGATCTTGAGAATATGGTGTATTCTCAGATCTAATTATTGCCCTTTTGCACATTTGCAAACTAAGTTTTGATAGAGCATATAAATCATCTAAAGATAATTTGAATTTTGTATTCTGTTTCATTCCCTGCATTAAATCTCTTCTACATGACATTCATTGAAAACACCATTTTCTTTGTTCTCATTGAGTAACAGCCTTATCTATTTTTTGTTCTTATGGATGAACTCAATGAAAATCTCTGACATGTAGTGTTTTATTTGCCATATACTGTTCCAGGTACTTTGCCTATGCTAACTATTTTTAATAATCACACAACTACATGAGGTATGGTCTCTCATTATCCCCACTTAGCAAAGAAGGAAACTGAGGCACAGATATATTAATTGATTGCCCAATTTATAAATGGTAGAGCTGGTATTCAAACTGACATCATCTGGCTATACTTACCTACCTCTATAATCTAGGAACAGTATTAGTCTTCTTACCAGTTTTATCTTATACTAGAGGCCTGATGCATGAAAATTCGTGCACTCAGCCCAGCCTGCGTCCTCTCACAGTCCGGGAGTCCTTGCCTGTGGGAGGTGACCAGGTGGGCCAATCAGGGGACTGCACTGGCTGCAAGCGGCCGGCTCCACCCCCCACTGACCTGTCGTTCCTCCATTCGGTTGATTTGCATATTACTCTTTTATTATATAGGATAGTAAACAGTAAATTGCCACCCTGATTTATAAATTGATTCTTAAATGGACACTCTTACCTATAGGATTTTTTTCTTAAAGACCAGCACCACTATATCACAGATGATAAAATTGAACTTGCAAATTAATAATTAGACCCTTAACCAATTACCAATGTTGCCACCACCAAGAAAAACATACAATCTCTCTCAAGGGATTCTTTCAAAGCCATACTCAAAGAGTTTAGGATTCTGTTAAGAAAGATTCAAATGAGCAGAAAATGTGAAGTTGAACTTTTGAAATTAAAAGTTGCCTGAGCTAGCTTTACCCTTTACTTCCAGAATTAATGAAAATCTTGCTTACATCTAACAATGCTAGTCAGATTTATAACTGAAGGACTAAACGTATACTAATTGGTCAATTCTATAATGCAAAATTTATTACAGCCTTCTTCCTATTGACATTTGGAAAGCTTTTCTGATTGGTTTTGACCACCTAAAAGCATAATCAGGAGAATGAATCATTCCCACTCGAAGAATGCTCCTCTAATGGATATAAAAGAGATGGTATGTACACAATGGGATATTACTCAGCCATAAAAAAGAACAAAACCTCTCCATGTGTGCCGGGGTCCAACCCCAGCGGGTCCAGGGGTTCCCCAAAGGTGTGGACGGAGTCGGCGAAGAAGGAATGACATGGAGACAGCGTTCAGTTGATCAGCAACCTAGCCAGGATCTCTAGCCCGGATCTCCAGCCAAGTTCTGGTCTGGATTTCCAGAGAGGTTCTGCTTCGGATTTCCAGCGAGGTTCTGTAGCCATGTTCCCTCGCTAGGTTCTCCAGCCAGGTTCTGTCCAGGCTCTCCAGTCAGGTTCAGTGTCCAGGTTCCAGTCAGGTTCTCCTGCCAATCTCTGTAGTCAGGTTCAGTCCAGGATCCCTTGCCATGTTCTCCTGCTAGGCTCTGTCTCTAGGCTCCGAGGCCAGTCCCTCTCCAGGATCCTCCGGCATGCTCTCTCCAGCAAAGTTCTTCTGTCTCTAGGCTCCGTGTAGGTTCTGTCTTCTTGATTCTGTTCTAAGTTCTGAGTGTTTCTGTCTTGTTACAACTGTATTTATACCAGTTGATTCAATCCTATCAATCTCTATTACAAAGGTTAGGGCGTTTCTTATCTCCATTCCAGGGAGAAAAGATTATGTAGTTTAAGCATGATTGTTCGTAGTTAAAGGGATTAATTACCCGCCTGGCACTTAGTTGAGGGGTTTTATTCCCTCCCTAACTTCAGGGGAAAATCCCTACCTGGGGATTCAACCTTTCTCGGAGAGGTGACTTTGGTTAAAACACAGCGCCAAGAAGGTGAGCAAACATATTAAGAACCGTATGCCATATATGCCAGGTCCCTTGAAACAGCAAGGATGGACCGGTTCCCGGCACATGTGCAACAATATAGATCAACCTAGAGAGTATTATGCTAAGTGACATAAGTCAGGCAAAGACAAATACCATATGATTGCACTTATATGTGGAATCTACAAAAAGAAAAAAAAGAAAAGTAAAACTCATAGATGCAGAGAACAAACTGATGGTTGTCAGGAGGGAGGGGGGTTGGGGCCATGGATGAAAAAGGGGAAGGGACTAGATGTGCAAATTGCCAGTCACGGGGATGTAAACAGCACAGGGAATAGAGTCAATAATATTGCAATTATGTATGATGTCAGGTGGGTACTAGGCTTATCAGGGTGACCTTCTCATATAAGTTATATAAATGTGTAATTATGATGTACACCTAGAACTAATATACTATTGTATGTCAACTATAATTGAAAAATTAAAAAAAATATTTTTAAAAATGTTCCTATTTGCCAAACCTCCTTTATTATAGTCAAATAATCTTTCCCCTCATTTTTTTTATATGATGGTGATAAAAAAAAAGTTTGAGCCTTATATTTGTAAAACATTCTTGGCCTTGACTTTAAAAAAATAAAATTTTCATAAAATAACTTTTAAAGGAACTCTGCTCAGGATTTCAAGACAAATCCAGGGGTAGACTATCATAACAGTGTGGGTATCCCCAGTTTATTAAGATCGGAGATGTTGACCAGGACATCTGGTTAGCTTTTTAATGCATGGATATATATTTTTTCTAAATGTATAACTACTAAGACTCTCACTGCAGGCAAGCAGATGGCATGCCAGCCTAAGTGGGTTTCTCATGCTAAACCAGCTTTCACTCTTCTAGCAAGATGCTGGGTCCCAATGCAGAATACTTCATTTAGGAGTGAGAAGAAAAGCAAAACACATTTATTACCTTTCAGTTTCAATTTTAAGAGTGAATTAGAAAAGTGAATACTTTAAAGACCGTTATTCTAAAGCTCAGCTATTTTTTGCCACAATAGAATATAAACTTTATTTTAAAAACACAATGACTTTTGCAATTACAGACAACAGTTTAATTTCTGCTAAACTGGCAAAGTTTGCTAACAAAAAGTATGAGGTGTCACTGTGAACTGCTAGAATAGAAATTTTGAGTAACCAGTGATAACAAGAACAGTGTGTCCAGGACCTTTCCCTCCACAGGATGGACTCATTTCCCTACCAGTGCTCCAGCCCAGAGGCTGTCTATAGGACCAGCACCACTATATCATAGCTGATAAAATTGAACCTTCCTCAGGGTCACATAGCATCAATTGCCCCATTTATTTCTGCACTTTTATTTTATTTATTTTTTTTAAATATATTTTATTGATTTTTTACAAAGAGGAAGGGAGAGAGATAGAGAGTTAGAAACATCGATGAGAGAGAAACATCGATCAGCTGCCTCCTGCACACCCCACACTGGGAATGTGCCTGCAACCAAGGTACATGCCCTTGACGGGAATCGAACCTGGGACCTTTCAGTCCGCAGGCTGACACTCTATCCACTGAGCCAAACGGGTTTCTGCTATTTCTGCACTTTTAATGTTTTCACCCTTGAATCTATCAACATAAAATCCCTGAAAATAATAACCCTTCTTCAACCCTGTAACCCCATCTCCCTCTCTTGTTACTCGGGAACAGGCCTTCTAACAATTGTCAATGCTAGCCTTTTGGTGTTCTCAGTTTTTGTTCTTGGGTATCATTTCACTCTTACCCTCTTCCTGGATAATAGTATACACTGTCCTGGCTTCAGCTATCACTTACAAAATAAAAAATAATAATAATAATTATCAATCATCCAGTTCAGTCTTCAGAAGTTCCATATACCTATTGCATTTATTCATTTTATTGTCTTATCAACATTTCACATCCAACACATAGAACCCTCAACTATCTCATAATCCATCTTGCCTACGATAAAACTATTTTTCTATTCAATTTACTATCTCAATAAAGAGGGCTTTTCCTCACTCTATCAAATTTGGTTAGTCATCATTTTGAGATGATTTTACATGTAGAAATCTCAGTATACTTTGAACATTTTCCTTCTTTGCTATGTCTATCTTTGCTGCACTTTAGCAAACTGAGGTTTCTAAAACACAGAAGAAAAGCGTATCTATGGAAGGTATAGCTAAAACGAACAGTGGGACTTGCTCTGGCTGGGTGGCTCAGGTGGTTGGAGCATCGTCCCATGTACCAGAAGACTGATTCCAGGTCAGGGCACATACTTAGGTTGTAGGTTTAGTTCCCACAATCAATGTTTCTCTCTTTCTCTCCCTTTGTCCCTAAAATCATTAAAAACATATCCTCAGGTGAAGAAGAAAAATACAGTGGAGCTCTTTTATTATGTCAGAGATAAAGGACAACAGACTCATATGGTCTACACTGACTGCTGACTTGTGAGAGTTATATTTGGAAAACTATGGTCTGACATTTTTTAGTGCACAGACTAAAATTATCTTGAATTTAAGAATTGTTTTCAATTCATTTTCAGTTTCAACTTGTATTGGACATAATATAGAAAACCAGAGGTTTTGGATTCAGTCATTTGGTCACATATTAGCATAGAGTTTGTCTTTAACCATAAATACTAAATACTAAAAAATTAATAAAATATTTATAATGCTTAAAGTAGCTAGACACTGAATATGTGTGTGTGTGTTTGTGTGTGTATGTGTGTATATATATACACACTCAAGAATGTTTAAAACTATTTGTTATTATTTCTTATTTATTTCTCCTCCTTATATCCACAAATACAACATATAATAAGAGAAAATTCTTCATGTTTTAAGAAATAGAGGATAAAAAGTGTAAATAATAATAAGCATCCCAATAAAAGTATATAAGCTATAAATAATATGGAATAGTTACAAAGTCAAAAAGAATAGTGCCCCTTTCCCCCCATGGGAGATAAATATGCATTATAAGGTTGAATAATATGAAACCTGCAAAGTAATACTACATCTCAGTTTGAAATATCAACTAAATATGCCTATACCATAACTAAAAACTGACTTTCCTAACTTTCATGTTAGGCAAAAGGTAACTTTAATAATCTAGATGCTGCCTAGAAAACGGAACTACAGATGAGAGAAACGTAAAGAAAAATACCAACTATATAAATCATCGGTCTCTATAAGCATTATATACCTGTACATTTTAAATCTTCACTTTAGTACTCTAATAATTACTACTTACCTTACAATTTTAGATAGGGTGCCAGAATATATTGTTGACTCAGAAAGTATAACATAATAGAATTCTGAAAAGTATTACTTTTTGAAGAGCAAAAATAAGAAATATAAGGTATTAAGGAAAAATGTTAACATTGGATATTAAATCCAATGGAATATATTTGAAATTCAAAAAATATATTTGATATTTAAAATAATTTGAATATGTGAAACTCAAAATCTTAGTAATAATCAAGTCCTAAGTAATAACAATAATGCACTAAGCTTCCTTGGAATGAATTGTCCACAACTTATGTATTAATTACTGAATAAAATTTAAAAATAATTCAGTAATAAAAAATAATCCAATAGAGTAAAATTTCAACTTTTAAAAATTAACATTGAAGTGGCAGAAAACAATTTCTCGACTTTCACCACATGCATTTGTAGAAAATTCACCTGGTTGGCAATCTGTCGAGCAAGGACATCCATCCTTGATCCTGATTCTGATATCATTTTAGCTGCATAGATCACATCGGTCGTGTGCTTTAATGGTCCTTTGCCCCTTAAAGTAAAAGAATACATGTTAGTTGAAGTGGTTCATGCTAATACACACATACACGCATCCCATAAACACACAGATTTGCACCCCAAAGTACTGGCTATTAGCTTTATATACTTCAGTTTTAGATAGGTCTCAATTAGACTTCAGTATTAAGTAAGACAAAATAAAATAAAGGCCTATTGTATTAAGATGCAAGAAATACTGCCAAGGAGATGGATTACTTTCAATCTTTCTTCCCAGGTATTTCTTATAATAAACCTCAGTCTAAAAATACTCTTAGAATATGTAGATACCTCAAGGCAAACACATTTTTCTAATTCTAGGAGGAAACGTGAGATTTAAAATTTGATATATGTCCAACAGCAATTTGGAACAGACTTTTAGTCTTGTTCTTTCTAATTCTTTTTTTAAGAGTATTTTGGTTAATTGCATTTTGTTTTTAATTACATTATTTCTCCTCCACAATTAATTCATAGTAATAATCATTGAGTATGAACCTGAAGTCATACTATCTTGTACTGTTTACCAAAATCAGATCACTTCTTACTATTTGTCTAGGGAAATCAAGATAAATACCCACTGTGTGCCTCAGTTTCTTTGGTGGTAATAGAAGCATCTACTATATAGAATCAAGCTTTTATTTCTACAAAGTGCTCAGAACATTGCTTTAAACAAAGTAAGCATTTAATACAAGTTATTATTGTTGTAGTTGTTACTTTAAAATAATCTTGATTTCTAATGCCACTGAATCAAAATTGTGTCCATTTAGGGTTTTACAAGGTGGTTAAGAAGAAAGAAGTACACTGCCTACATTTTTGTAGAGGGATGAGATAAGGATATATTTTTCTGATTTCTCTTTCCTCAGAAATAAATGAATGATTGCCTGAACGAATGTAACTGCCCTTCTACCTAAAACCACTCCTCTCTCCTTACTTCCTTATGTCCAATTGCTAATCCTCTACTGAGTGTCAAATACTGGCTGTTCTAACTATTTGGGTTCTATTCCTTATTTTTCAGAGAATGGGACCCTGAAGGAAATGCTATCATAATTGCTTTTATAAATTTTTATTAAATTTATTGGGGTGACAATGGTTAATTAAATTATATAGGTTTCAAATGTATAATCTATAATAATAAAAGGGTAATATGCTAATTAGACTGGACGTCTTCTGGACGTCATTCTGGACATCCTTCCTGATGAAGCCAGGGCCAGAGGGAAACCAGCCCAGGTCCTGGGTGCCAGAGGGAAGCCGGTGCTGGCAGCTGGGAGAAGGAAAGCCTACTCTTGCACAAATTATCATGCATCGGGCCTCTAGTTTTATAATACACCATCTGTATATTATAACATAAGCAGAGGCCCAGTGCATGAAATTTGTGCACTCGGGGAGGGTCTCTCAGCATGGCCTGCTCCCTCTCACAGTCTGGGAGCCCTCGGGGGATGTCTGACTGACAGCTTAGGTTCACTCCCCCCAGGGCAGTCAGACATCCATAGCACTGCCACAGAGGCAGGAGAGGCTCCCGCCACCACCGCTGAGCTCACCAGCTGTGAGCCTGGCTTCTGGCTGAGCAGTGCTCCCCTTGTGAGAGTGCACTGGTCACCAGGTGGCAGCTCCTGTGTTGAGAAGAATAAGGCTGAAAGCAGCTCTCCAACATTCCCCAAGGGATCTCGGATTGCGAGAGGGTGCAGGCCAGGTTGAGGGACCCCACTGGTACACAATCAGGGCCAGGGAGGGACACGGGAGGTTGGCCAGCTGGGGAGGAACTGCAAGAGGCTCCAGGGCGTGTCCAGCCCATCTTGCTCGGTCCTGATCGGCTGGACCCCAGAAGCAAGCTAACCTACCGGTCAGAGCATCTGCCCCCTGGTAGTCAGTGCATGTCATAGCAACTGGTCAACCAGTTGACTATCTGCCCCCTGGTGGTCAGTGCATGTCATAGTGAGCAGTTGAGCAACCTTAGCATATCATTAGCATATTACGCTTTGATTGGTTGAACAGATGACTAGACTACTGGACACTGAGCATATTAGGCTTTTATCACATAGGGTTGTTTTGATGCTTTGTTGGGTGAAGGGAGAGTGATGAGGTGGGCAGGAGTAGTAAACTGGTCAGAGTGAGAAAAGGAAGGTTTTGAGAGGCTAACACCTAGCATAATTAGAAGAGAAAGAGAATGAAACAATCTTTGTTCATGTCTAATTTACACCTTGGACTGGTTCTGAGGGTAGATGCCCTAATGTTAAATCCAATGACTTGTTATTAGAGGAAATTCTTCATTCACTAAGGCGACTATGACTAACGGAAGGGATTCATGCAAAGATAAATGATCAGAGTATTCTCTACTTGAAAACTGAATGCCAAAACGCATGTGCCAAGTAGGCCCATTCATTGCACTTTTTCTGCGGTGCCTCTCAAATTCATTATAAGCAAGTTTCCCTATAAAATGGAACATCATGTCTAGCACAAGGGAAGCCTGGCCTCCGAAGATGGCCATCATCATACTTCTTTTTAAGTCTGCTGACACATGTTGCTTTGTCATTTTTAAAAACATCAACATTAATCAATACAGTATTTGAGTTCTTATCAAATTTATGTATCAGGCGGGGCTAGATGTTATGTACATGGTTATGCTCAAGAAAGGCATTGCATTTCATGATTTCGATGCATCTCCAGAGAAAGTTAAACTTCAATAAAGCTGTCTCAGCTCCCGAAAGGGCAATGCATCAGTGTCCGAGGCCTTAACACAATGGACAAAGGCTGTTTCTAAGGAGAGCAGCTAACACTCTGAGTTTGAACAACAGACAAAGAGTTATATCTAAGGAATGAGGCTAATGTACCTTCCCACTCAAAATAATATATCTCCCCATATAAAATCAGTGGCCCAAGGAGAGGGAAATTACCTCTAGCTTTAAATACACACCTTGTTATGAGACCACTGTCCTAAACACATGGAGAACTTAAAAGTAACGATAATACATTATGACAGATGGCAATTATTCCCTTCCCCGTGTTCCTAATTAAATGTATTGCCTGGCAAGCTTCCTACTGAATGCCACACAAAACTCACATTTTACAAATGATTCCATATCATGCCGGGCTTCCAGAGGAAGCTGCAATTACTGAAACTGTGATAAATTTTTTAACATCCTCAGCCTGAAATGTGCTATGTAATGAAGGCTTTTTAAAATCAGGAAATACATTCAAAGGTTGTTTGCTGCCTTCATTTTCATAATGGGTTCTCAGGATCTCCTGTCAGCAAATTGTGTCTTAAATCATTGAGCCTGGATCCTACAGAGAAAGACACCCAGAAGAGGAGGGGGTAGACTTTGGAAATATTTTAAAGGAACCAGAGGCCAGAAATCCTTAATAATATATTTCCCCCAGAAGGAGGGCAGATGAGACTCTGGACTAGAGTTGGCCAATTAATCATTAAATTATAGGTTACAGCCGTGGGCAAACTACGGCCTGCGGGCTGGATCCGGCCCGTTTGAAATGAATAAAACTAAAAAAAAAAAAAAAGACCATACCCTTTTATGTAATGATGTTTACTTTGAATTTATATTAGTTCACACAAACACTCCATCCATGCTTTTGTTCCGGCCCTCCGGTCCAGTTTAAGAACCCATTGTGACCCTCGAGTCAAAAAGTTTGCCCACCCCTGGTTAGAAGGTATAATGGGAAGGGCTGCAATCACCCAGTGATGTTCACGCCATCGAAAACTTTATTAATGCGAGTGAAAGCGGCTGAAACGTTATTTGTGCAACATACAGCTTTGAGTTATGTTTGACACTGCCCCAATCTTGATTCTCATTTCTTTCCCTGTCCTCACCCCATTTCTGGCACCCACCCCTCCCTTCTTTCTCTTAATTAGCATAAGTAATAACAAGATGATACAGCTGCTCAGTAACAACTCAACCAACTGGAAAATTGCTTTAATATTAGAAAATATCAAATAGTTTCATGGACCGACTTTGTCTTTTAGGGCTTGAGAATAATTTTGAAATAATTGGTATTTTCTGCTACTAATTAAAAATAAAACAAAAAGGTTAATTACATCTTTTGTAGTCCCTAAATCTTTGATAACATATTATCCCTCATTTCAAGACCAGAATATTCCCTTTAATTCTCTTTTCCTTTGATATTTATATATAAATGCCATGACATTGTGAAAAGCTTAATAGATGAAAACAATGATAGCATATATTTTGCTACATAATAGTTAACACATTTAGCATTTGCTATGTGCTAGGCAGCATTTTCTACACAAACTAATTTGATCATTATCATGACCCTATGATTTTTAAATTATTATTATCCTCATCACACAGATGAGGAAACTGAGGAACAAAGACGTTAAATTTATATTTTATCAAGTTCAACAGCTTTTAAGTATTGGGGATAGGATTTGAATTCAGGGGAACTGATTATCGAATCTGCTCTCAATAACTATCCTATATGTCTTTCAATAAAACACATAAAGATCAAATTATATTATTTTAAAACATCTCCTTAAGACATGATGAGAGTTACCATGAAAGCAACAGAGGGCAAACATGAGGGTTAGATATAGGTGCTGGGTGTTCAGGAGGTCCACCATAGTGACTTCATTCACACAACAGCTTCAAGGAACACGACCTAAGTTTGTCCCAGTTTCCCCAAAATATGCATGTGCTACATGACATAGACTTCTAGAATCTGGCAAATGGTTGAAATAAGATCAATAGTTGGCTTTCCTGAGATTTTTCTCATAAGATATTATTTTTCATTATGATTTTCCCAGGTGCCTTTCCCCCCTCTTCCTTTCTCCCTAGATATAATCACTAGACTCAAATTCAGCCTTTACAAACACCTTATCAGAGATTGCACTTTGATGTTTATTTCTAATACAATAAATAAAACTTTTTCTCTGAGAATCTTAGACATTTGTTTTATTTAATCCTAACAATTAAGTTTAGTGCTGCAATAAAGTAGAGTGAAGTAAATATGGACTTGGGAAATACATTGTGTCTGTATCCGAGCACTAACACTTGTTAGCCATGTGGCCTTTGGTAATGACTCAGTTGGTCTGAGCTTTTTACCTCGTCATTAAAATGATGACACTTGCCACATGGGAAGGACACATACAAATCACATATTTAAGACAATGTTGGGCACATATTAGGTATTCAGTAGATGTTTATTTTTTCTTTCCCTAGCCCTTTACAAGTAATGATGTTTTATTTAGTGACTAATGATATTTTATTTATTTTATAGGTGACTTTTTAAATTTCTATGTAATAATTATAGCACTTTCCAGATAATATGGACTGGCTTGATTATATTGAATTTCTTCTTACACCTCAATATCCTTTTACTAAGAAAAAAAAAAATACAAAACTAGAGCCCCAGTGCATGAAATTCGTGCACAGGTGTGTTCCCCAGGTATGGTCAGTGATCAGAGCCTATCGGGGCCATCACACCCAGTCCTGATCAGGGCCAGGCAGCTGGGGTCTTGGAGCCTGCCAGCTGCCGGACAGGGGGGAAGGGCCACAGGAGGTTTACTGGCTGGGGGGAGGGACTGGGGACGGTTGGCTGGCTGTGGGAGGTTGGCTGTGGGAGCACACTGACCACCAGGGGGCAGCTCCTGCATTGAGCGTCTGCCCCCTGGTGGTCAGTGCATGTCATAGCGACTGGTCGACTAGTCGTTCAGTCATTAGGTCGTAATGGTCACTTAGGCTTTTATATATATAGATATTTACACCTATAAACTGTGTGTGTGTATGTGTGCATAGTCATTGTTAAGATTATTCTTTAACTCTTGCCGTAACCGGTTTGGCTCAGTGGATAGAGCGTCAGCCTGCGGACTGAAAGGTCCCAGGTTTGATTCCGGTCAAGGGCATGTACCTTGGTTGCAGGCACATCCCCAGTAGGGGGTGTGCAGGAGGCAGCTGATCAATGTTTCTCTCTCATCGATGTTTCTAACTCTCTATCCCTCTCCCTTCCTTTCTGTAAAAAATCAATCAAATATATTTTTTAAAAAAAGATTATTCTTTAACTCCTTATAAAAAATTGATTTACATTTAATGGACAGATTTTTTGGTAGTATGATTTTCCCAAGATTTATAACTTAGTTCTACAGTTCTCTTACTTGTAATTCTGACATTAAATACAAAAGAAAAAAACTAATTATCATGAAGCAACTGAAAATGATGAGATAAATAGAGGAAATAGACTCAAGCCAAGACACACTGTTCTTCTACTATTAAAACATGAATTTTTAATTAGGCAACTTTTTCCCCTTGGATGTTATTTTGTCTTATAAAGTATCATTCTCAAGTTTTGAGCACCCTATAAAATTCCTTAGAAAATCAGCTAGTGAGTAAACAGCTAACTTCCTGAGTAATTAGAAGAAACACTGAGATTCAAGTCTAAAAGAAATGTCCCATGAAAAAGGGATATATGTCTTCATATATATGTATATATTCATATATATTCATTTCTGCTTTTCTTATTTCATATTATTCAGAGTAGCCTAACAACATCAAAATATCTTAGTCCTTATCCCAGTGAAGAATATTCCTCTTTTATATCATTAGCAAGGTGTACTGTGGGTGATGGGCTACACACCACATAGCCATTTAAGAACCCAGGCACCTTCTATTACAAGATAACCTACTTTTTAAGGCATCACGACCCATGGATGGATTCATTTCATTCAGACATCTGACACAGGAAAAGATTGAGGATATCAGAGGAGACTTTAGGGATCAGGATAAGAATTAGGAAACCTGCCCTAACCGGTTTGGCTCATGGATAGAGCGTCAGCCTGTGGACTGAAGGATCCCAGGTTCGATTCTAGTCAAGGGCATGTACCTTGGTTGCAGGCACATCCCCAGTAGGTGGTGCTCAGGAGGCAGCTGATTGATGTTTCACTCTCATTGATGTTTCTAACTCACTATCCCTCTCCCTCTCTGTAAAAAAAATAATAATGATAATAATCAAAAAAATAAAATAAAAAATAATTAGGAAACATTACTCTGACCAATATTTTAAAATCCAGACACATAGACCCATGCAACTGCAAAGAAAGCTGGAAATGCATTTCATTTGGGCACAGGGAGAAAAGAAAACAAGGCTTTCTGAATTTTATAGCATTTCTGTGCATACTACCAGGGGTGCTACAATACTGTGTTTTATTTTAGCAACAAAATCTGAGTAGGTGGGACAATTTGGGAAGGTACCAAGGCTCTTCACCAATACAGCTGAAATTATAAGACCTACACTCTGCTTGGGCAGAAAACCAATTCTGGTTTTGGTTTAAAATTGTTAAAATGTATATGGTCTATTATTAAAACTAAAAATGACATACATCTACTTTGTACACAGTGATAATAGTCTTCCATGTTCAGTGTTGTATTTATGAAAAAAGGATAGGGCTGATTTTAGAGATCTTTTTGGTGATCAGCCTGAGGAGAATACTTTTAAAGTTAATAATATTATTATTGCTGCTGTTGATGTTATTATTGTTTGTGTGCATAGAGTGTATGATTGCTATAGTTGTTTATGGTATGTGTGTACATGCACGTGTGTGTGTGTGTGTGTGTGTGTGTGTGTGTGTGTGTGTGTGTGTAGTGTGTGTGTAGGAAGTAGAAATTCCCTTCAAATCCCAAATTACTTTTCTAAACAAATCTGAGACCTAAGTCTTTTCTCTGTTCTTCAGCCCTCAGATTCCCTAATTTATCCTCTACCAGATAGTGTTGTGTCAAAACTAGAGACTGTAAAATTCAGGGGAGGATTTTATGAAGTACCTTTAAGGGTCATAAAACCACTAAACACCTAGGTGAAAGCAGTAGAATTAGGATGAAGGAGTTATTTCACAAAGTTTACTTGTTTTTAAGGCAAAAAGAGGTCAGCTAGCCAGATATTCTGATTTTTTGTGTTTATTAAAATGATAAACCTTCTCCAGTTCTTTCTAAGTATTAAAGTTTTATTATTTTTCCTGTGTAATTTTGTATTCAAAATGTACATACGAGCAAATGTGAGTACTTCTATGTTCCAGGAACTAACTGTAAAATCACTCCGTTTTTCTCACTCAGCCCTCACACCCAGAAATGCCGAATAGTGGGGTGCAGGTTGTTCACTGCACAAATTCAAGAGTTGCCACCCACATCGTGGATACTACCTGTGCATCTCATAACTTATGCTGAACTACATCCTCATTCTGCTCCTAGCATCTATTATCTTCACCCTATAAACAAGAACATCAAAGCTTAGAAGCCCAATGATCCTTAACTTTTCTTCAAGGTATATGAATACAGGTTAGTCTAAATTTAAGGAGATCAAGTCATTAGCACTCTCAAAGCCAATTAAAAAGAAATGATGTAGGTGGAAGCATCATCATACGTTTTCTGTCAGTATGTATTTTGAAGCACTGAAATGCAATGGGCAGCTCTGAATCAGTGGGATGTTTCATGTATTACAAAGAAATATATAATAACAAGAGGGTCCTAGCCATTTTTCTTAGTGGGGTCCTCTTGAAGCAACTATTTGACCAATCCCAAGGGTAAACAAAAGAATAGCCTCTTCTTTGATTGAATTTCTGTAATCCACAACCTGACACTTATCTTCCTTTTTTTTTTTTTTTTCCATTCTACTTGGGGCTGAAAGCAGATACGTTTGGGGGGAAAGAAAGTCACAGTTGTTTTTTTCCCTCTCAACTCGACTTTTGACTCAGAGAGAAATGGAGCCAGTAGTGGGAATCCAGCATTGACCATCAGAAGTTATCTAGAACCAAAAATGAAGCCAGTTGGGAATCCTAGCACTGGTGAAAGCTCTGGTATTTGAGTATACATCGTTTCCAGTGATCTAAGCCCAATTTTAGATTAATTAAACAAGTTGTTTTAATATCACACCCCAAAGTCAATAGGAACTAATACAAGGAGTCCGTGTGAAGAAAGATCAGGAGAATAGCAGATACAAGAGTGACACCAGTTCTGGGTTATAGAAGGAGCAGTGAGAATCAGCATCCATGCAACTAGCAACTCTAGTTTTTCCTTCAGGCCAACTCAAGAATGTCCTTCCCATCCACCAGGCATCAATGTTAACATGCCTTGTCCTTGTCCTGGCCTACACAGGAAACACAAACCATTGTGTGCCTCAGATTCTAGCCTGGGGCAAGAAGAGGGAGAAGTCCTACATGCAGGAAGATAGGGAAAGTTTTTCTTTTTTTCTTCTTTTGGGAGGGGGAGTTTTTCCAATAATTATTATAAGTACTCATTTCTTCTTTGAGACATACAGGCCTTGAAAACTCTGGAAAATATTCTCATAAGACATTCAGAAAGTATACCTGCTGCTTAAAGGGGTCATTTAGGGAAAAGATTATAATTATAGTTAATATCACTTAAGAAAACTTTGGAAGTAATTGGTTACTGAAACTATGAACTAAGGAATAAATTTCTCAGTGGTGGCTCTCCAGACTCATACGGGTAGTGAGGATTGACAAGGGAATCCATTTCTAGCTTCTCTCATGCATAGGAAAGCAAGCTCTCCAGCACCAGCCTTTCCCCATCCCTTCCTCCCCCAAATGACTAAGTCATTAGTCATCAATACCTTTCAGGATATAATAGAAAATCTGTACTGGGCACCAACATTTGAAAACAGGTCTTTTCTCGCCTTCTACACATTACTTCTCTGAGTGTGCACATTAATCAAAGCCAATGTACTTTAAATACAACTGCACTCCCTGACTGCGGGAGTCCCTCTTATTCCTGTTGGCAGTGGCCTCAGCATTAATCATACACATGATCTCTTACAGAGCCTGGCCATTTTTTCCAGCTTCCCCTTAAACTACGGTGACATACTAGCTGCTCCTGCTTCTTTAATAGCATCCCAAACTCAATGGGTTCAGAAAATAATTTTCCATTTATGAAAGGAATATAATTCAGCTTTTATTATTTGATGTTTGACTTTCTTAAAGCTTTCATACCTACTCTCTTCTTATTCTAGTCATGGCCCAATGTTATCCTAAGGTCCAGTTGAAGAAACATATGGAGGTGAAGGGGACATCAACTTAGTGAAGACATCACAGTTAATAGACTGGATCCACAGGTGGTCCAAGAATCTGGCTTGCCACCAGTGTCCAGCCTTGTTGTTGTTGTTCCCAAGATGATAATACTACCAGTAGGTCTTTGGCATGCCCTCCCTCCCCTAGTCTAGTCAGATATAGCTACAGTTTATTAAGTTTTACTACATTATAAAAGCTTTCCATGTTCAGATGGCTTATTCAGATTGAGTGTGAGTTGGGATATACCATCAGGTGGTTTTCACGTTAATGTGTAAGTATTGCAGTTCTCCATTGACTTACATGCTTTATTAAATACAGTGGGGTCTTGACTTATGAGTTTAATTCGTTCCGAGACCGAGCTCGTTAACTCAAATTACTCTATCAACTCAATGCAAAAAAAATCGGCGAGAGACAGCCGGTATCTAAAAAAACTTGTTAGTCGGGACACTCGTAAGTCAAGGCCCCACTGTGACCTGAAGATGATTTTTAAAAAAGGGTATTATTTTAAAATTTGAATGAAATAATCATCTCTAGTTTAAACATGCACATTATTTTTCACTGCATCTCTCTATAAGTCCTAATGTTTTATCTAATGCTATGTGAGACAACATACTTAATACCTCTTTAATTAAAAGGTAGTAAAGCAATGTAATTGTAAAACAGTAGTTGCCCAGCATCATGCCCGGCTGGATGATCCATGCTCATTCTGCATGTGCTGATATTTGCCCTAAAAATCTCTTGCTTTGGAATAATATAGACCCATACAATACCTAGGTGTTTGGATCTGCTTTCATATTAAATAACTCAGTCTTCAGGGTCACATGTTGCTATCAGACTAAACTTTGTTAAAAAAAAATATGTAAACTACTTTAGAATTGTATGCTTAATGATTTATTTCTCATTCAACCAAAATTACTTAAGAAAGACAAATAAAAGAAAGTCTAAGTTTAGATATTTATCCTCCCTTTCTTCTGCCCATCCTTTTTTCCTACCTTCCTTCCTTTTTTTTTTTTTTTTTTTTTTTTCCTCTCTAGACCTTTTTGCTCTGTGGTAGAATTGGGTACTTTGGTCGTGCCCCAGCACAGTGTGCGTTGGTTCAATGTCAGAACATATGAAACCATGGATCTCCTTCACCCCTTTCTATAGGGAGTTTATTTCATTCAAAGCCTGCCAGTTCTCTCTTTCTAAAAATAGGCATCAAATGTTTGCCAATTTATTTATTTTTTAAAGCTTATTGACTTAGATGGCTGCTGTTCTCTCCTGCCAAGAACTCCTCCCTAAATCTCTGTTTTATTTTTGAAAATGTTTCTTGAAATGTGAGATCCTGGACCTCCAATTAAGTGGGGTCATTTAGGAAGAAAAAAATAGGAAACAAACAGCCACATGATAGGATGTTACCCTGAATAAAATCAGAATGTGTAGCTCTAAAGTGGAAGTTTATAGAATTCATTTCTATAGCTTACACTGCTGCTAAATATTTTTTTTTTGCCTCAATGGGAAATAATATTTTCCCACAGGATAAACTCATTAATATTTTTACTATCCAATGGGATCAGTTCCAAGAAGGCTAACATATTTATACCAGAAGTTGGCATTCTGAAGACATTCCCTCATAGCATTTAACTTTTGGTGCTTTAAGCAGAAATATCCACAGTTTTAGGCAAATCGGTTGCTTTGGAGACTTTTTTCATCCTTCTCTTTCAAGCATAGAATGAGATAACACAGGTCTCACCTTCATCCTCTCTCAATATATATGTATTTATGTTATATGTATACTATTGTGCTAATATTAAATTATGCACATTATAAAACAAATATAGAAATATAAACACCATACACAAGAATAAACTCAAAATGGATAAAATATTTAAATGTAAGTTGTGAAACCATAAAAATCTTAGAAGAAGACATAGCAGTAATATCTCAGACATCTCTCATAGCAATATATCTGATATATCCTGGAAACAAGGGGAATAATAAACAAATGGAACTATATCAAACTAAAAGGCTCCTGCACAACAAAAGATGTCATCAACAAAATGCAAAGAGAACCCACCGAATGGGAGAACATATTCACCAATGACACATCTGATAAGGAGTTAATATCCAAAATATATAAAGAACTTACACAAGTCAACACCAAGAAGACAAACAATCCAATTAAAAATGGGCAAAGTACTTGAATAGACACTTCTCCAAAGAGGACATACAGATGGCCAATTAATAGATAAAAATAAGCTCAAAATCACTCATCATCAGAGGAAGGCAAATTAAAACCATAATGAGATATCACCTCACATCTGCCATCAATAAATCAGCAATAAACAAGTGCTGGAGAGGATGCGGAGAAAAGGGAACCTTAGTACACTGTTGGTTTAATGTTACTCATAATAGTAAATTTCAACTGTATTGTACAAACTAAAGAGCACTTTTCTACAAATTATTTAATTTTGATATACGTAACAAAACCTGCAGTATAGAATGAAAGAGACTGTCAGCCCCAATTACAAAAGAAAATACTGATGCTCATATGAGCTAGTGGCCCAATCTAGTGAACACATTCAGGAATTGGCTGAGCAGGAGGTCAGTAAAATCTGTTATTTCTGATTCTTGCCCTATGCTATCCCAGGTTGCCAGTTCCTTTTATTCTCAAACACAACCACTCCTTCTCCTGTCTTTAATCATGAAAAATTCCAGTTTTCTAAGGCTTTTTAGGAAATGCTATTTATCGTCCATGAAGTGTGTTAACTTGTACAATTAAAAAATCATTATTGATTATTGGTATGTGTGAGGTTCTTTGCTAGACAATATCATGCATGGGAAGAAGTATGAATAAGAACCCTGCCAGTGTGACTCAGTGGTTGAGCATCTACCTATGAACCAAGAGGTCACCAGTTCGATTCCCAATCAGGGTACATGCCCAGGTTGCAGGCTTGATCCCTGGTAGGAGGCATGCAGGAGGCAACCGTTCAATGATTCTCTCATCATTGATGTTTCTGTCTCTCCCTCTCCCTTCCTTTCTCTAAAATCAATTAAAAAAAAAGAAATATGAATAAGACATGGCCCCTACTCTCTGTAACATAGAATAACTGGATGGAAATGTCACTCCAACTGAAAGACCTTCTGGAAAGACTGCCTTCCCTATTATCTTAAGCTGCATGGATGCAAAAAGTAGAAAAGTAGTATATTTAGTTATCTGTTTATTTATATATTTATTCATTAAATATAACTATTGTGCATTTTAACTATAGACCAGGATGTTTTATAGAGATTTGCATCCTTGATGCCTGAAATCTAATAGGAATATGGTAGAGTTAATAAGCATGTAAAAAATAAGATAGTTTCAGCCCTAGCTGGTTTGGCTCAATGGATAGAGCATTGATCTGCAGACTGAAGGATCCCAGGTTCGACTCCGATCGAGGGCACATGCCCGGGTTGCAGGCTCAATCCCCATAGCAGGCGTGCAGGAGGCAGCCAGTCAATGATTCTATCTCATCATTGATATTTCAGTCTCTCTCTCCCTCTCCCTTCTTCTCTGAAATCAATAAAAATATGTATTTTTAAAAATATGATAGTTTCAGATACAAATAATAGTAAGATAAAAATAAAACTGAGTAAATATCATCAAATACTTGGTTAGGGCAGAGGAGAATATTAAAGAAGAAAACAATTAATGTCTGTACCAAGTTCAGAATTAACAGAAGGCAAATAATAGCAATAAATAAAGTGGATAAGAAAAAAGATATAACGTTTGCATTTTAAAGTCCAGCTGGAAATGTGTAAGTGAATATTTCCAAAGGAAGTAATTTCTTTTTTTGCTAAGTAATCTAAACCTAAATAATGATATTAAAGCATAAAACTAGGTAAGACAAGTGAATGAAAAACAATCAGAGTGGACATGAATCATGGCACTTTATAATCACAAATGCCTTTGAACTATACAATCACAGAAACTAATACGTAGTTGACTGGAACTTGGGTGGTCAGTCTGGGTTCTCTCAATTGTGGAAATAATTTCTATAACGTCTATGACTAATAGATACTAATTTCTGATGAATATTAGAGACACTAGACACCCTTGCCTCCATGGGATAGGTTTATTTTTGTTAGTTTGGCAGCTTTAACCACTAGCTATTTCTTGAAATTGAGCACAAATCTGTCCAATTCCTCACATTTATCCTACACATCTTCCAGAGCAACACAATGCATATCCTGCAAGAATAGATTCAGATATTTGATATTTATTAAGACACCATTGTATTTTCTGAAAAATAAATCCTAGAATACTGACGAAGAAAGAGGATTTTTAAAAAATAACAATGAACAAGCAAAGAAGAAGAAACCACACACCTTCGTTACATGAAAGTGATGAAGAAGATGGCTGTATTAGAGTTAAACTAGAGAGGAAGAAAAAGAAGTAGAAAAACACCTGATAACTGTAATCAAGATTTAGGGCAGGTCTGGAGAAGCACTGGGGCAGAGTGTCCTCATCACAGCTCACCTCCACGACAAAGAGGACAGCAGCACATCTTGGAAGAACAAACTGAGCCCTCTCAGATAATTACAGTGACAAGCAGCCGCTAATAGAGGGGGATTTTAAAACACTGAGGCCAAATTTGTATGACCAACCAAGGTCTCAGAATGGACGTGGTGCAAAATAGGCTGTGGGAGTCTGGTGGCCTATCAGTTAGAATTACATGTACAGCAAGATGATATTGGAGCTTTAACTCAGAACTGGATGTCTCAGCATTTAACCATGATTGTGGGTGAAAATAAGTCCGTTATTAAGTGGAAAGCGGTATAAATTCCATGTTGTTATCAATTTTGAAACATTCACTATGGTTAATTTTTCACCACCTGAAGTGTGTGCATATATCCATTCTCTATAAACCAAGATTTGCCTCCCTAAAGACCATTTTCAGGCTGTGTTTAGCCTTACGTAGCACCCATAACATTGCTCCCTTAGTTGCTTATTTTTACCGCGATCCTTGGATTTTTCTGCTACTCCATTTAAGAACCAGTTTCTGCCTCTACCCAAACTGATGCTGTTAACATCAGGAATCTGGTTGCTCATGTCAGTGGGCTGCAATCTTACGGGGTGAGGTGGGGACAGGAATCATTTACAAGCAGCTATTATATACTTAACCTCCCTAAGGGTCAGATTTAACATCTTTAAAAGGGTGTAGTAATGTCAGTCCTGTTCATCGCATGGAAAAACTTCCTCAGTTAAATGGGTTAGTGCCCATAGAAGTATTTTGGGTACGTCAAATTTTTATGGAGATATATTAATGCCAATAGTTTAATACTCTGGCATAGTTAAGTACTAGAGACTCCATTAAATATATACTTGCCTAAATATCCTATAAATTTGCATTGGAAAATTTTTCATAATTGGAGTTGTATTGAAAAAAATAAACACATTTATACACTAGAATATCCCCTCAGCTCAACTGTAGATACTGTGGATTTTTTTTTTGTATTATTCATGCATTTGTTTTGTTGATGATATAGATTGCTTATATTAAATTTATTTATATAGATTAAAATAGATTGCTTATTTATTAAATTTATTCAAATATTATTTTCATGAAATATGCTTCCCTAGGAAAGAGAATACACTTGTTTTGATAGCTTAGTATATAATAGAAACATTATATTGAGTGCATCAGTTCAACAATAAGCTTTTTGTAAAAAATGATAAATCTATGTAGTTTACATATATGAGTATAAATTAAAATTACATGTATTAAATTTCAATAATCATAAATTTTAAAATAGTAAATCCTAAATTATGTAATATACTAGAGGCCTGGTGCACAAAATTCATGCACTTGTGGGGGGCGGGGGATGTCCCTGAGCCCGGCTTGTGCCCTCTCACAGTCCAGGAGCCCTCGGGGGCTGTCTGACTGATGGCTTAGGCCTGCTCCCTTTGGGGAGCCATCAGTGGGAAATCCTTACCACTGCCACGGAAGTGGGAGAGAATCCCACCACCAATGCTGCATTTATCAACCATGAGCCTGGCTTCTGGCTGATCAGCGCTCCCTCTGTGGGAGCATATTGACCACCAGGGGGCAGCTCCTGTGTTGAGTGTCTGCCCCCGGTGGTCAGTATGTGCATAGCGACTGGTAGTTCCACCATTCGCCATTCAGTTGATTTGCATATTAGCCTTTTATTATATAGGATATGTGTATGTATTTTATACACACACATTACATATCAGTATTTGTTAATGTACTTTTGACTCATAATTTTAAATGTTTGTTAAATAGACTTTTGCTTTCAAAGATAATCTTTTTTATCACTTAAAAAAATACTTGCTACTGAGAGAAATTATTTCCACAATTGGATTTTAGTAAAACAAATAAGATAAGGTCATGAAAATTAATTTCGGTATCATATTGCAAATAAATATGACCAAAATTTTTAAAATTTATATTTTGGGTTAGCTGTATTTCTAAAACATCTGTTATACTATTATAGCAGGTGTTTATTAATATGGATGTCTAGTCAAATTTCTTGGTCGCTAATAGCTTGGCAATCCAACATCTAAATATTGTCAAAATCCTTGATTATATGTTAGAAACTGTGGATAATTGATTCAAAACTGTTTCTTCGCACTAGATTAAAAATTTAAAACCTGCTGTGTATTTTCCTTTGGAATCTCAATATTTTTCTAAAATTTCTAAAACATTTCAATAATGAGAACTTATGAAGTTATAAAAGCCATTTATAAGCCAAAATGTGTATTAATTCAAATTTCTTTAGGCCCTTCATTATATAAATACAAATGAAATTATTTTTAATGCACTGAGCTAGAAGTGAAGTGAGCTTATAGAGAAACAGTAATTATAAAATTATATATATATATATATATATATATATATATATATATATATATATAGTATTACTTCATATATTTATGAAGAAAAAGAGGGAGGCACCAACATTTTAGGACATGCAAACTCAGATTTGTTAATTAAATATTCTTAAAATTATTTAATAAAGTCTGAATAGTACAAGTCTACAAGAAGCAATTTGGTGGCCCTCAACAATTTGATTGAATAGCTTTGATGGGTGACATTTACAAAATAGACCCTGAATTGGGATTTCCTCTTAAATAATGCAAGTGAGTGCCCACAAATCTCTAGAATATTTTTGTGGTAATAGTATTAAACAGAAATCTTTGAAAGTCTGAAACTGAATAAGTATAGATTCTGAAAGTTTGAAATTTATTTCTGTTTCACTTCTATGAGAATGTTTGCCTTTTTGTCTACAATGGTAGCATGTGTGGTTTTAGTCCAGTATCATCACTGTCCAGTAGACTTTTCTACAATAAGGGACATGTTCTCCATGCTATCCAGTATGAAAACCACTAGAATCATGTGGTTTTGAACATTTGAAATTTGTCTTATACAACTAAAAATAAAGAATATTTAATTGTGTTAGTTTTAATCAATTATACTTATTTAAATAGTTACACATAGTGAAGGGCTACAGAATGGAAGAGTGCAGGCCTAAATCATAGTATATGACTTTCTGATTTAATAAAATATGCTTCATTAGACTTGAGAGTAGTGCTAAATTATTGCATGGATAGTTGTGCTAGAATTCCATGTTTTTTATTTATAAAAAGGAAAATAATATCAGCATCTTATAGACAAGTGATCTTCTAGATATTGTTTGCTATGTTAGAAATGGAGCCACAATAGCAATAGGCACAGTTCATTGGAGTGTGAATATATTCAGAATCTTTTTCATACGACCTAGATCAGTAGTTAACTAGGGCTTACAAGCCAATTTCTGCCCACCACCTCTTTTCTAAATAAATCTTTATGAAAACACAGCCACACCCATCCATGTATGTATTGTGTATGACTAATTATGCTACAACAGAAGAGTTGAATAGTTATGACTGAGACCTGACCCTATAGTCTGCAAGGCCTAAGATATTTACTATCTAGCTCTATATAGGAAAAGTTTGCCACTTCTGACCTAGGTGAATAAATATTAGGAGAAAATCTCTCTTACAAAAAAGTATACTTTTCTCAATTCATTCACCATATATAATACATAAATAATATATGATATTTGTATGTTATAGTATCTATATAGTTATATATACACATATATCATAACATATGTAGCAATTTAGAAAGTGAGGTACTAAAATCTCAAATATATATAAAATTAAATAGTCTCCAAATAAAGCCTTATGTGTTTCCATCCTATTTCATGGTAAATTTAATGCACAATCATTTATACCATCTTTTTTCTAGTTTAAGTAGAAGGAGTAACAGATCTTTGCCTAGAATCTTGGTGATGAGAGAGTATTAGAGCTAAAGTTGAACATAAAAGTACATTCCAAACTCATTTTGAAGATAGTAGCCTACATAAGAAGTTGTAAGATGCCTAAGGACACAGCGATGCTAACCACTTAATCAATGTTTATTCAATGTGACACAGCTATTGACATAACCACCCAGGTAGCCTATATGTTGTGCAAAATTCAGGAACATAGTACCTTAGGCCCTGGGGTTAGAACCAGGGAGGAAAACCCTGAGTTGTCGCAGTGGCTGTGCTATGTATGACATATGCCCTCATCTCAATCCAACTGGAAAAAGAGAGTCTTCAAATTATTAGATTCCCATCGTGGTTTCTGTAGTGTGCATATTTCATGCCATGAGCTGATGTTAGAACAGATGATGCTAGAAGGATGGCATGCACAAGGGAACATTTATGATGGACCATTTAATGATGCAAACAGTTGGCAAACATCACAGATGACCTATGTATCCCAGGGGATAGATTCTAACTGCTCAGTTTAAGCACTTGGATCTTAGGCTTTATTTCACGCAGTGTAATTTTCAGTTGTTCTAAAGACTTACTCCAAAAATAGAAACAACCCTATTGGAATTACAGTGCAATTGTCTAAGAACAAGTGTAATTTCATTGGGATTCATTTAAAGAATTCCTCACATTGTTAGGAGAAAAATTAAAATTTACTCTCTGTCCTAAGTAGAACTTATTTCTCTGCCTTTATTTAAAAAGTATCATAAAACAGATGTGCTTCTGTTCTCAAAGATAATCTTAAGTACTTGTTTGGTATAACTTTTAACATAAAATATAATGGTAGATGTTTTAACATAAAATATAATCATATTTTCATAAGGGACTTTCATTAAAATCATCATAAAGGTTTCTTAAAGGTGCCAAAGAAAGTAGTTATAGTTTAATGTATATTAACAGAAATGGGTATTTCAACTTTTCAATTGGTAGAAACTTTAACTTTATCAGAATAATTTTCCCTTACCAGATGCTTCAATAAAAATTAATATCTCAACTTTGGACATTTTTTTTCTCTCCTCTTTCAGTCCAACAGTGTAGATCTTGGTTTTATAATACAATAAAGGACACATTACAGTCCGAACTATATAGATGCCTGAATTTCCTTTTTTAGAAATGTGTATGGATTTAGATCTTTGATTAGAGTGTGGAATACAAGAGGTACTAAAAAACAGAACCAAGCAGTCATAGTAGAGCCACAAATATTTTAGAATATGCTTTTTGGACTTTTTCTGAATCAGTGTTCTAATCCGAGTGTGTTTGGTGCCTCTTAGTTCTATGAAATCAGTCAGGTGGGGATAAGATGATACATTATCTCCATACTTTAGTCCTCCAGAGTTAGCTCTAACCACAGGAGCCAATGGAGAGGTTCTAAGTAAAGCCCTAGAGAGCCAGTAATAAGAACTCTAAGTAGCAAGACTTAAAACATTACCTCTGGCATTTCTGTTGCAAGAGATAACTGTAATTCTCTGTGGATTCTTATATCACCAACTGAAAATTATTAAAGGAGTATCATTTGAACTGCAAGAAAAGGTAATGCAAAATCAATGCAGGTGGTGCTTTAACTTTGAAAATCATGACAATAAGTGGTGAATTAGAAAAAGCAATTTCTAGTGGTTTAAGAACCTCTGAATCTCTCACGTATAAACAGGAGCATAAACAGGAGACAGTGTGGAGCATCTTAAATATCCCATAATAATGGTGTGAAGCAGAACAATTACTAACTAAAGCTACCCTATTGCCGGGAGCCGGTCCATCCTTGCTGTTTCAAGGGACCTGGCATATATGGCATACTTTTCTTAATATGTTTGCTCACCTTCTTGGCGCTGTGTTTTAACCAAAGTCACCTCTCCGAGAAAGGTTGAATCCCCAGGTAGGGATTTTCCCCTGAAGTTAGGGAGGGAATAAAACCCCTCAACTAAGTGCCAGGCGGGTAATTAATCCCTTTAACTACGAACAGTCATGCTTAAACTACATAATCTTTTCTCCCTGGAATGGAGATAAGAAACGCCCTAACCTTTGTAATAGAGATTGATAGGATTGAATCAACTGGTATAAATACAGTTGTAACAAGACAGAAAGACTCAGAACTCAGAACAGAATCAAGAAGACAGAACCTACACGGAGCCTAGAGACAGAAGAACTTCGCTGGAGAGAGCATGCCAGAGGATCCTGGACCGGGACTGGCCTCGGAGCCTAGAGACAGAGCCTAGCGGGAGAACATGGCAAGGGATCCTGGACTGAACCTGACTACAGAGATTGGCAGGAGAACCTGACTGGAACCTGGACACTGAACCTGACTGGAGAGCCTGGACAGAACCTGGCTGGAGAACCTAGCGAGGGAACATGGCTACTGAACCTGGCTGGAGAACCTGGCGGGAGAACCTGACTATGCTGATCAACTGAACGCTGTCTCCGTGTCATTCCTTCTTCGCCGACTCCGTCCACACCTTTGGGGAACCCCTGGACCCGCTGGGGCAGGACCCCGGCATATGGCGCCCGAACAGGGACCCCTAGGTAAGCGCCCTGCACTCGGGACGGATCGGACTCCACCGTAGGAAGAGGGTGGATAGTCTTCGCCGACTCCGTCCACACCTTTGGGAACCCCTGGAAAAGGATTCCCTTAGGTAAGCCCCCCCCATTGAGAACCCCACACTCGGGACGGATAGGACTCCACCAGGGTGCTACAGACCCCCCTATAGAGGATAAGTAGGGTAAGAAGGTGGATAGTACAGAACTTAGATTGAGAAGATGTGCCATACTGAGTCCAAAGAAAGAAGACTCTGTATTGATCTTTAGATTAAGAAGATGTGCCATACTGAGTCTAAAGAAAAAAGACTCCGTATTGATCTTTTAACATATATGCTTATTAGCAGAGGAATTAAGGTTACTCCCAGTCAGACAGAACATTTTATACAAGAAATACGTCCATGCTTTTCTGAGGAAGGAAAGGTGCCGGAAAGGTAAATGTAGAGGCATGGGAGAAGGTAGGCCCAAGGAGCCTTATCCTTAACCCCACTGCAGCCTTTCCACCCCGGGAAAGTGCAGGATTGGCAAGCTCTCCCTGGGGTGATAGATCAGGACTCAGGTAATAGCAGAAAGCGCCAATCCTACTCTTAAAATGGATACAAGAGAGCGTTTCAGGTTTTTCTTTTTAATGCTTGCTTTTAAAAAATAAAAAAGGGGGAATTTGCCGGGAGCCGGTCCATCCTTGCTGTTTCAAGGGACCTGGCATATATGGCATACTTTTCTTAATATGTTTGCTCACCTTCTTGGCGCTGTGTTTTAACCAAAGTCACCTCTCCGAGAAAGGTTGAATCCCCAGGTAGGGATTTTCCCCTGAAGTTAGGGAGGGAATAAAACCCCTCAACTAAGTGCCAGGCGGGTAATTAATCCCTTTAACTACGAACAGTCATGCTTAAACTACATAATCTTTTCTCCCTGGAATGGAGATAAGAAACGCCCTAACCTTTGTAATAGAGATTGATAGGATTGAATCAACTGGTATAAATACAGTTGTAACAAGACAGAAAGACTCAGAACTCAGAACAGAATCAAGAAGACAGAACCTACACGGAGCCTAGAGACAGAAGAACTTCGCTGGAGAGAGCATGCCTGAGGATCCTGGAGAGGGACTGGCCTCGGAGCCTAGAGACAGAGCCTAGCGGGAAAACATGGCAAGGGATCCTGGACTGAACCTGACTACAGAGATTGGCAGAAGAACCTGACTGAAACCTGGACACTGAACCTGACTGGAGAGCCTGGACAGAACCTGGCTGGAGAACCTAGTGAGGGAACATGGCTACAGAACCTCGCTGGAGATCCGAAGCAGAACCTCTCTGGAGATCCGGGCTAGAGATCCTGGCTAGGCTGCTGATCAACTGAACCCTATCTCCGTGTCATTCCTTCTTCGCCGACTCCGTCCACACCTTTGGGGACCCCTGGACCTGCTGGGGCTGGACCCCGGCACCCTATGCCTCAAATTTCTGGTTTGACGACTAAAAAAATGGGTTCTGTTTGTCATTCAGAATGACATATAAATTTTGTGAGTAGGATCTATTAATGGGTTGTTCCAAACTAATTCTCTGAAAATCATTTTCTCTCAAAAAAATACATTATTGTTTTCATATCCTATTTGGCCTTTAAAAATATATTTATTTAACTGATATTTAAAATGGTTAGGTATGTAAAAAGTTTGCACTTTGGATATAAGATCATTTGTATCATCTTAACTCCTTGACCACAAAAGAGTATAATTGGTTCTTTAGAGATCTTTCCACTGTACCCCAGAAAAAAAAAAGTATAACATGATGTAATATCTGTTATACTACATACAAATTACAAAAGTCATACAAACCTATGGTCATACTGCCTAATTGCTTATCTATTTACTTGGAAATAAAGTTAATTCAAATACACATGTTCTTTCATGGGTTGACAAAGAATGAGTGCAGAAGCGTTCAGTATATTAAAGAGCTTATTCTGATTCAGGAGAATCATTTTCATGCATTGCTTTTTAGTCCAGTGTTTTCAACATAGGACTACATAGGATTACTTAATTCATATTTGAAGGTGCACCCAAACCATCACAGGTAAGTAAGATATTATTCAGGTAGACAATATGGAAGCTCTGGGAATTCTTTTCTAATATATTGTCACTATTATTTTGAAAGAAAATAATCAGCCCCCCACAGATGAACACAATCATGACATATTTTACCAAAGTCATCCTTTATGGGCACTCACAACCCACGTAGAACAATAGTACTGCAACATGCTTTATTTATCAACAGTTGTGTTATGTGTGAAATATCACATTCAATCTAAAGCCCTGAAGTACAATGGTCTTCAGGGAGATATTAACCATTTCTCAAATATTAACTCTATAAGAAATATTAAATTTTAAAACACAGGAATTATCTTCCTTATCTATAAAATGAGAGGTTTGGACAAAATAATCTGACATGACCTTCTAGAACTTATATCTTATCATTTTATGCCTTTTTCTCCTTCAATAAATAATTCCTTAAAATTGAATAGAGGACATCTTTGGCTTAACAAATATATTACGTAGTGATAATCAGTTGCATTTGTATTTATAATGGAAAATATTTATTTCTATATTTTTATAGAGAAAATGTGTCTTTCGCTGTCTGAAACCACTTAGGAAAACAGCTACACAGATGGTCAACCATAGGGCATTAATAAGTGTATAAACAAGACAGACATGAAACATTTTATATTTTAACCAAACTGCTAAACTAACTCACGAAGATGTCATATATTACCTATTTAGCTGAGAGTTTTATTGCAGAGAAATTATATCATAATTAACAATTAACATAGGACCAACAATTCTATTTTATGATTACTTCTCAAGCAAATTAAGGGAGATAGCTCCATACAATTATATATTGAAAAAATATGTGATATACCTAATTATATAAAAATTACCCACTTCTCTATGAGTAGTATTTACATAAAAGGTGGTAAGGGGAATAAAACCACTAAGGTTAAATATATAAAGTGTTTAGGTAGATGAATAATTTTCAAACTATTTTTCACTGAGGTGCTTTGGTGCCCAAGAATACGGAGTATAGAAGTGGGGAGCCGAAAAGGATGCCAATCTGGAATGCCTTCAAGACAGCATACCCTAGTCCATCTTTTGTTTGTATTTGTATATATTATAGCTACAGTTTTGATATTTACAAAGATTCTAGTGCTTTAGAAAATTCGTATAAAACTCCATTAGTGAAATACATTTATACTACAGTAAATGATCTACATAAACACAGACTACAGACCAAAAAATAGAAGAAAAGGAAAGTAACAAATAAAAATTAAGGAGAAATAGACATTTAAAGAAAAAAACAGACATAATAAATACAGTTAGAAATTTGTTAGTATAATGTGATGTTATTGTACTACCACATCTACAAAATGAATAGACGAGAGAGAAATGTCTGTCTTGTTAAATTTCTGCCTGGAAATGAAAATATTTTAGCATAATAAATCCATTAGTTCTTTAGTGTCTCCTCCATTTTATCTCTGCAGTATTGTAATTAACACAATATTATATACACTACAAATCAAAAACCAACTTATTTTCCTCAGATGAATTACAAGGGGAATAGATTGAGTTGTCTAATCCTACTGGATTTCAAAGCATTCAAATTCTAAGGACAAGAGACTAACTTCTAAACTGCTCTTTTCGCCATTGCAAAGCACTCAGCAAAGTAGCTGAATATGATTTTATGTACTGCAATTGTGTCAATAAAAATGGCAAATGACACCAGAACAAATGATTTACACTACCATTTTAAGACTTTTAAGACCAATTTTATTTGAGGGAAAGTCATAATCTGCCCACATCTATCCCAGAAGGCTAAATGCAAACTTGTAGAAGTGTAGAGTTGAGCTGGAAGAAAATGAGGAAGGCTTGGCCCAATGGAAAGGAGGCAGGGGCTGGCACACACTAGTAATTGAGTTGCTCCAGGAAAAGTCATCTAATTTGACCAGAACAGAGATTTCCCTAGCAGAGTGCTGGGCAAAGAAACAGGAGAGTAGGCAAGAACCAGATCCGGAAAGCCTGGAATGCTGACATTTTTAGGAAACCTCTAATATTGACCCTCTTCAACCAAAGCAGACGATGACCACAGAGAAAGAAAGCTATGGAAGCCCTAGCTGTTTTGCTCAGTGGTTAGAGAATTGGCCTGCAGACTGAAGAGTTACAGGTTTGATACCTGGACAAGGGTGTGGGCAGGGGAACCTGCACCCCAGCCCTGTGTGCAGGAGGTAACCAATCGATGTGTTTCTCACATTGATGTTTCTCTTTCTCCCCCTCTCCTCCCTCCTTTCTACTCTTTCTGGAAAAAGTATCCTCAGGTGAGGATTAAAATTTAAAAAAAAAGAAAAAAGAAACTGTGGAAAATATTAGGCAACATTAATTTCTCTTCCACTGTGGCCAGTAAATTCACTGATGTCCAGAAAGCGCTGGCAGCCACAGGGATGATTCGTCAATTGATTGGGTCCTTCATATGCTCTCAGGGGTGCAGCCTCAAAGCGTAAACATTTGATGCTGATCTGAATTTTACTCCGGGTTGATCTCTGAATCCTTAATCTTCGGCCTGACAAAAACAACAGCCTATAAATGTCTCCCTTCTCTGCTCATTTCATCTTTACTTCTTAAAATATTTTTTAATAGATGTGCCCTCTCTTTTTTCATTTGTCATGGACATTATTTAAAGATAGGAAGTCTGGTCTACATATATTTTTTGGCACACCACAATGTACCAAACATAAGGATTGTGAATGCTGAAACACTGTCAATAATTAGTCTGATTATATCCAACCTATTGTAAGAATTTAAGAGGCTGAATTTATCTGTTCTCTTAGTAATCATGGAAAATCAGGGTTACTAAGGAAAAGAAATGTAGATTTATTTTTTTTAATGAGAGAATTTCCAAACTAGAGGAAATTGCAACAATTATATACAGGCAATTTGTGTTTGACATTATTCTGTGTAATTTAAAATGTGAATTATTGTCTTAAGTACTCATAACAGTACTTTGAAATGAGTTTACATAAAGACTAACTTGAGATATTTGCAAATACCAATATGTTAAAAATAAGCAATGAACTTTGGCAGAATTCTTACTCACTGATTCATCCATATTTGCATTATTTATAAGATGCTAATTGGACTCTACTATAAAAGAGACTATAAATATGAGCTCTAATTCAGTGAAGACCAAACTTCAAATAATCGTAGAGCTCTCAAATTTCAAAGATTCCATATTTGATAAACCACAATATTAATGACCACAATTGAAAAAGAAAATATTAAACTAAAAACATTTTATCTTGATTGAATGAATACTTCCATTGACACCCCCTATCCCCGCAAAAAAATAATCTGAAAGTTTTACATATAATATCTTTGCTCTGTTTTTTGTTGTTGTTGTTGTTAGATGATGTATTTTTATAGCGGTAAAGAGTTAATTTTTGACCTTGAATTTTCTTGGACCAGCTGATGACATGTTCAACCCTCATCTGCAAGGTTCTTCTCACTTTCATACTAACCTTCCTAAATAAGAAGCTAATGTAAAATCTCCAGTATCTTTGAAGAAAAGTCGTATTTCAAGAATTAACAATGTATACAAGTTCTCAACCTGTGTAAAAAGTACAGGGTTAATGAGAACTGTTCTTTTGCCTTGACAAAAATATCCTTAAAATTCTTCAGTATTAACATGTATCAAGAAAAGCATGCATTGCTCTACCATTTGAGGTGCATTAAAGATTATATGCCAGAAACTACTTTAGGGAGAAGGAGAAAAGGGAACTGTATTTTCTCCACATATACCTGCCGCCCACAACAGCATGGCATCCACTAACAGAAACATGACCTGATATTACACACACACACACACACACACACACACGCACACACACACACACACACTCACCAAGCTAGCTTCATAACAAGGCATAGAAGATTGTTTACCATCTGGGCTCCACTCACCCAACCCCACCCTGCCATACTCAGCCTCTCCTCACCATACTTTTATGCTGATAGGTGGGCTCCTTTACCCTTATATGGCCTTGTATTCTTATCTCCATTACTTAGCCTTTTCTGTTTCCTTAGCCTGTGATCTCTTCCCTTCCTTGCCTACCAAGTGAATTCTGATGCATTCTTGGAAATCTAGTGTTTAATTTCTACCACTTCTTTAAAAATATCTATGGACCTTTGTGAGAGGAACATGAAACATAATAATGAGTTATTCCCCTCATTGTTTTCCCATAACATTGATATTAATCCATATCCAGCTATTTTGTTAGTCTGGTTTGAATAATATATTTGCACGTTTGCTATCATTTGAATACTTCAGAAGCTCAAAGTTCATTTTAAATACCTCTAATAATTAGAACAGAATCTATTTTGAACCAGGTGCTCAATGAATGTTTTAAGAAAGCATTTCTGCCACGTTTTTTGCCCATTTGCTTAAAATCATAACCTAGCAAAATAATGCTGAAACAAAATAAAAATAGCTCCCAGGAGCTTGTGGGATTACGTTTTTTTTTCTTAGACTGTAATAGAGGAATTGGTAACAACTTTGTATTTAAAACTGTTTTTGCCAAATACAGAAAGTAATTTTAATTGAATTCATTGGACTTACATTGGCTAATAAAATTATATATAAGTTTAAGGTATATAATTCTATAATACGTCATCTGTATATTGTATTGTATGTTCACCACCCAAAGTCATATCTCTTTGCATCACCATTTATCCTCTCTTTACTCTCTCCTTCCTTTACCCACCTCCATTTCCTTCTGGTAATGACCATACTGGCATGTTTTGTTATTGTTGTTTGCTTAATCGTTTGTCACTCAGCTCCCCAACCCTTTCCCTCCGACAGCTATGAGTCTGTTTCTATCTTGTTTGTTAGTTTATTTTCTTTATTAGATTCCACATATATGTGAAATCATATGGTATTTGTCTTTCTCCGACTGGCTTATTCCACTTAGCACAATACTCTCCAAGTCCATCCATCAGTAGATAAGTGGATAAAAAAACTGTGGTACATTAACACAATGGACTACTACTCGGTCATAAGAAGAAAGAAATCTTACCTTTTGCAACAGCATGGATGGACCTGAAGAGAAAGCTTTTGAAATTGGTACTTTGTTAACATGCATATTTCATGAGTTCAAAGTGACAAACAGAGAAACACTATTGGAAACAGGATGTGGACTCTCATTGACATCAGTAAATGGTGGCTTGGCTAACTTGGCTTCTCCATTTCCAGTAATGAAAATGATGGAGGTAAAGTATATTGCTCTCTTATTATAAAAATACAGTTATAAGACAAATTTTAAACTATGCCTATGAATGTTACAACAAATTCTACTTTAAAAATTATCATCGCAAATGTATTCAGTGATAAAATGTTGCCTGAATAAGGAGATTGTTGAATTCTCCCTAGATGTATTACCAAATTGCTTCCTGCAACCTTTCTGAGTCCCTTCTCCTCACCTATAAAATGAGAAGATAGACAGACTACAGGCACACGCAGGCCTTTTAAACATTAGAAGTGTGACTCTTGCTAAGTAAGATAACTTATGCAGCAGCTGAATTGCTAAATCACTGTTGCAGGTCTTCAATGAGCCTTCCTTCAAAAGGAAATCACAAGTATTTATATAATCAGAAAAAAAAAAGCCTCCAGATCCTATGTGTATCTTGTTCTATGATGTTTTAATCAACAAGTTTATGATGACTATTAAGAACCATTTCCTCTCACGAATGGAATTGAGTTGTATTACTTTTCTATAGCATATTCTGGTTCAGTAAGAACTGAAGGTATGAACACCTCTTCTATTCATCTGGAAAACCAATAATTGATAAGTTTTAAAAAAATAAAATTTGCCCTGTCAGTGACACAGTTTCCCAGATTGATAAATGGTACAAAAATGCTCAGACTTCGGCTTATGAGCCTTTCAACAAAATGACACCATCCTCTGTAACGATGGGCTACATATCACTCTATATATAGTTCAGAAAATCTACATAGAAGTGTATTTTTTCAAGGACAAATCCAAGTAAGAAACAATTATCAAACTCTACTTCCCAGGCAATATATTGGGTCAAGGCTAAACTATTTGATAATGTAAACAAACAATGGCCACATTAAGAAGTGGAACACATGCTTTGAGAGATGAATGGCAGATTTGGGGAGCTAATTAAACACCGATTCCAATGGTGAAACTAATCTTGGCCTGAGAAAGGCCAAGACATGTTTCATGAAAAAATAAAAGTAGCAAAAGTTAAGTGACTTAAGAGTCAGTGTCACGGGCAGCAGATTATCCCCTCTGTAGTCTGCATCTGGCTTGATAAACATCACAGCCCCAGGAAAAAGACAGTTGCTTCTTCACAGATCACCACTTCTAAACCTCAGACATGGGGATATTCCTAACATCAATAGCGTCATCTGTGTGACAGCCCTGTACATCGCGGAATGCTTTGGTTAACAGTAATTAATTAAAATGCTGATACTGACTCATTCAAGAAAACATTTCATTTTCAAATGTAAATGCTGCCAGTGTCTATTGTGTTAATGCCTTGGTTTTGTTTGTCTGCTGTTGCAAACCCCACACACACTCCAATGCAAACTGGAGAAGTTGACTCAGTTGGGCAGAACACTGGGTTAATGAGAACAAGGTCAAGGATTTTATCCCTAAACAGCTTCGTTAAACTTGGCAGAGGAAAACCTTTCTGAACAAGCTCCCACTGAAATTTAAGCAAGCCCAATTATAAATGCACAGTGTGGGTCACAGCAGAGGCAATCAAAACAACCCACCCACCCAGTCTCTGCAAAACAATGCCAAACACCCAGGGTTCAAGTTAGCAACTGTGAGTCTTATTTAAATGGCACTGTTTCTTTTTCTTTTCTTTTTTTCTGGTGTTGCTTTGCTTTGAATACTGATGGAAGGTATAAGTTCAGTAAAATTATTTTCTATCATTGAATGTGTTCTTGCACAGGATGTACTGTTTTTTGTGTTGTTGCTTTTTCCCCACATCTATGGTCTGTCCACCTGTAACAAAATTTGAATAATTCATACACCTGAAGCGGCAGCATTCAACCTGCATCAGGCAGAAGAGGTAATTTCCAAAGGTATAATTATGTAAAATGGTGTACATTTTCTGAGCGTCGGATTTAGAGGAGGGTTTTCAGCAAAGGATGATGAGCCACACTAATAGCAGGTATTGTGCTACCTAGGCATTAGGAGTAGAAGACATCCTGTTTCATAAAATAATCATGATTTAAAAATGAGTCTATGTGGTAGATTAGTAAATCAGCTGTAAAAAAGATTCTGCACAACTCTGCCAAATGTTAGAAGCAACATGTAACAGGAGAGTTGTGTACCCGAGTGCAAACACACTCACAAACATTTGGGTTAAAAATCAAAATGTGAGCCCTAACTGGTTTGGCTCAGTAGATAGAGCATCGGCCTGCGGACTGAAAGGTCCCAGGTTTAATTCCAGTCAAGGGCATATACCTTGGTTGCATGCACATCCCCAGTGGGAGGTGTGAAGGAGGCAGCTGATCGATGTTTCTAACTCTCTATCCCTCTCCCTTCCTCTCTGTAAAAAAATCAATAAAATATATTTTTAAAAAATCAAAATGTGAGTTCTATAGTCTAAAGTTAGTTTATTTTATTAATTTTAAAAATATATTTTATTGATTTCAAGGAGGAAGGGGGGAGGGAGAGAGAGAGAGAGAGAGAAACCAATGATGAGTGAGAATCATTAATTGGCTGCTTCCTGAATCCCCCTGTTGGGGATCAAGCCCACAACCCTGACCAGGAATCGAATTGTGACCTCCTGGCTCATAGTTGATGTTCAACCATTGATGCACACTGGCTGGGCAAAAGTATATTTCCCCCACAATCTTCCCCCATTTAAACTCGTAAGACTTATGTAATCACTAAAGGTCTCTAAAAACCAGTGAAATAAAAATTGTAGCGTTAAGTTCACCAGCTTCTTCTGATTTCTAATTCTGTTACTGAATTTCTGTGTAATCCTATGTATGTGTGTTTTAGATAAAATATTATGATATCTGCTACATGAAGGAGAAAATAAAAACAAAGGATTGGTTCAACATGTAAATCATCATAAAGATCCCCACATGAAATCCCTATGTTTCTGTTAGAGTATAGAAAGAAGCTAGGAAAATTCCAGGGCAGGAGGAATAGGGAAACTGACATATGAAAAGTAAACAAGGCCAAGCAGTTTGGACAGCTTGCAGCTGGCTTGTAAATAACAAGCCATTATCTTCCCCAAACCAAGGACACTTGAGAGTAAAAGATTAAAAGTTTCCCTAAAGAGAGAATGCAGAAAAGGAAGAGGAAATGGAAAAAGGGCAGTTTTATTTCACTCCCTAAACAGAAAAGTTAACAGTCCCAGGGCTTGGCAAGATATAATTTCCAGGTGTTTTTCACAAATTCTGGGAAAGTCACAACAAAGTATAAGGGGACCTTAAAAATTAATCTGTACCAATATATTCGGCAGAGGAATTTAAAAATCTATAGACAGAAATGTATATAAGGCAATGAGAATGATCAGAAAGAAAATTAAAAATCTCTAGGAATCAAGCTGGAACACATGGAAATATGTGATATTAATGACAAAGATTTCAAGAATGAAGTTCTGAAAATACTCAACGAGGTGCAAGACAATATCAACAGGCAATTCCATTAACTCAGAAAACAAATCAATGAATAAAAGGAGTAATTTACCAAAGAGATAGAAACTTTTTAAAAAGAACCAATCAGAAATCCTAAAAATGAAACATGCAATTAAGGAGATTAAAAGTGAGCTACTGAGCATAGAAAACAGAACCAACTGGATGGAGGAAAGAAATAATGATATTGAAGACAGGAATCAAGAAATGATGCAGAGGGAAGACTCAGAGAGACCTGAGCATAAAGAAAAATGAAAGAGCTCAACAAGATCTATGTGACTCCATGAGAAAAAGCAATATTAGAATTATAGGCATTGTGGAGGAAGAAGACAGGGAGCAGGCAATGAAGAGTCTATTCAAAGAAATAGTGGAGGAGAACTTCCAAAGTCTATGGCAAGAACTAGGTCCTCGAATCCAAGAAGTAAAAGTAGAGCCAAATATTCAAATGACTGAAAAAGATAAATTATCAGCCAAGAATAATATATCCAGCAAAATTATTCTTTAAATATAAAGGAGAAATAAAGATGTTCCCAGACATTCAGAAGCTGATGGTTTTATCTCCAGAAAACCTCCATCACAATAAATACTCAAGGGAGTTATTCTACCTGAAACAAAGAACATAAAGTCACAACACTATGAGTAAGAACACCAAAAAACTTACAGCATAAACAGGAATTATTTGTTACAACAAAAATATAAAAGGGGGGGGTAAGGTCTGAACTGGCAAAGGAAGATGAAGATCAGATGCACTCATAAGAAAAAACAAACAAACAACTATGGTATATATGCAATTTCATTTTTTATAAAACTAACTAGAGGCCCAGTGCACAAAAATTTGTGCACTCGGGTGGGTCCCTCAGCCCACCCTGTGCCCTCTCGCAATCTGGGGCCCCTTGGGGGCCCCTTCCCCTGGCTGCTGGCACCAGTTTTCCTCCGGTGCCCGGAACCCAGGCCTTCCCTCTTCGCTGGGAGGGGCCCACACGGTGGGCGAGGGGCTTAGCTCTTTTAAAAATACTTCTGAATGTTTGGTAAATAACCCTGTAGGAATCTACTTTCTGAAACATGCTGGTTGTTAAGGGCTGATTTGGGTAATCAACAAAATGTATGTTAAAATCCTAATCCCCAAAACCTCAGAATGTACCTGTATATGGAGATAAGATCTTTAAAGAGGGGATTACATTAAATTGTGGCAGTTCCAGTGGGACCCTTAGCCCATCTCACTGAAGTCCTTATAAGAAGAGGAATGTTGGGGTCCAGCCCCAGCAGGTCCAGGGGTTCCCAAAGAAGGAATGACACAGAGACAGCATTCAGGTTATCATCATAGCCAGGTTCTATTTTTATTGTCCTGTTACATCTATATTTATACTATTTGATCCTATAAACATGCCTCTATAAGCTTTTTTATTTTTTTTTTGCATCGGGTCCATTTATTGGGGGGTCAGTCAAAGGGGGAGCTGGCTAGGGTGGGGTAGGGCAGCAGCTTGTCTGGCCCCCGAGAAACCCAACTTAAGTCCAGAGCCTCAAGGGCTTAGAAGCCAAAGTCTTCCTCCACCTTTATCTGCACGGGGGCCAGCTCCGGAGTCAGCGGGACTCCTGCCCAGTGCCCTTCCTATGGCACTCGCCGCCTCTTCCAACTGCTGGGCCCCTCGCCAGGGGCCGGGCTGCTGGCTTCTGTGGGTGCTGGCGTCCTCCTGGGCGGGGACAGCCCCTCTTTCTCTGGAGGCTCGTTCTCAGCGTTGCCTGGGTTGGGGGCATCTCTGCCCTGGCTGCCCTCGTCCTCCAGTAAGATGGTGAACTGGCTGGCCCGGAAGTTGTCGCTGTAGGAGTCCAGCACCTTCATGAGGAACCTCCGCTCCTGCTGGAGTCTCCGTGTTATCCTCTATATCTGATAGAGCCTGTTCAGGACCTGCTCCTTCCCCTGCTCAATCTCCCTGCAGTGCCGATCCAGCGCCTGGTACTTCCTGCGATTGAGTTCCTGTTGGCGCCGCCCTTGCTGGCCTCAGGCTGCCTCCTCCTCTTCGTCTCGCTCCTGGAGGCTGGAGCTGCCCAGACCCCCAGACACGAACTCCACTTCGGTCTCAAGCTCGCTCTCCAGGATGTGACCACCTTCAGCGGAGGCAGCGCCAGCTCCCAGCCGGGAGGTGCTGAGAACTCCTCAAAGGCCACAGCTGCCATGGACCCCTCGCTCTGCTCCAGCTCCATTTCTCCCTGGCTCCCGACGCAGAACTTCCAACCTTGCAAGTCTCTAGTTTAAAGTGGCTTGCAAAACTACAGCCCATCCGATTTCACAGCCAGGCACCCAGGCCCTGGCCGCTAAGCCTCCTGGGAGTTGTAGTTCTCTATTTCCGGCTTGCCTCCCTCGCCCCACCCCCACCCCAGTCCCAACTGAAAGGCCCTGCTGGCTGGTCTAACCCTGTGGCCAGGCATCTGAGTCACCTCGGGTCTTTATTCCTGTCCAGACACCACACCATCTGACCATGGAGACTCTCCTCTTGGGAGGCCCCTGGGTCTCCTTCTGGGTCTCCTCAGCCCAGGTACTGGATCGCGTGCCCCATTAGTGATACAGCCCTGGTGCCTGGGTCTCCTTCTGGGGCCTGGCTGTATCGCCCCCGGACCCGATGGCGTGCCCCAGCTGCGACGCAGCCCCGGGTCTCCTCAGCCTGGGCACCGGATTGCGTGCCCCAGCGGCAAAAACAGCCCCGGTGCCTGGGTCTCCTTCTGGGTCTCCTCAGCCCAGGCACTGGATTGCGTTCCCCAGCCGCAACTCAGCCCCGGGCCCTGGGTCTCCTTCTGGGGCCTGGCTGCGTCGCCCCTGGGGTCCAGATGGTGTCCCCAGGCAGCTATGCAGCCTGGCCTCTGGCCCCGCCTCTGGGTGTTCTCCCATCACTGGTGATCAGTGACCTGAGAAGCCAAGCAGACATCCGCCTCTTCCCTGCCCCACCCAGCTTCTCCCATTACTGGCCCAGGGCCGGCAAAGGTGGCCAGGTTCTCTAATCACAGAAGCCGGCAAAGGAGGCCTGGCTTCTCCGAACAAAGGCAGCTCGGTTCTCTGGCTCTTGGCTGCCGCCTGGGTTTCCGATTGCAGTCAGCGGCAGGCAGCTTCTTCCCTCCTTCCCCTTTCGCCTCCCAGCATTGCGCCTATGTTGGCAGTTAACTGCCAATCTTAGTTGGCAGTTAATTTGCATATAGCCCTGATTAGCCAATGAAAAGGGTATCGTCGTACGCCAATTACCATTTTTCTCTTTTATTAGATAGGATGGTAAACACACACAAAAATCTCCAAACCAGGAAAAAAGAGGAAACAGAGGAAAGATGTATGGAATACTACCAGACAAAAACAAAGGACAGAAACAAAAAGGAAAAGAGCCACTGGGGGCACAGAGCTACCAGATAACAAAAGATAAAATGGCTATCAGAAATGCTTATACAGCAATAATTACCCTAAATGTAAAAGGTCATAATTCACCAATAAAGAAGCACAGAATAGCAGAGTGGATCAGAAAACAACCCACACATAGCTGCCTACAAGAGACACATCTAAACTGCAAAGACGAAGGTAGATTCAAAGTAAAAGGATGGAAAAATAATTCTCCAAGCAAATAATGCCCACAGAAAAGCATGTGTGGCCATACTTCTATCTGACAAAATAGATTACAAGGTAACAAGAGGCAAAGATGGACACTTTATAATTATAAAGGGGACACTACATCCAGAAAACAAATAACTTCCATATATATATATATATATATATATATATATATATATATATACCCAGGAAGCACCAAAATACATAAAACAACTACTCACAGAACTAAAGGGAGAAACAGAAAAAAACACAAGCATAGTTGGAACCTTAATATTCCATTGACAGCTCTAGACAGATCAACCAAAGAGAACATCAATAAAGAAATATCAGCCTTGCCCAGTGGGTGTGGCTCACTGGTTGAGTGTCAACCTGTGAGCAAGGAGGTCACGGTTTGATTCCTGGTCAGGGCACATGCCCACGTTGCGAGCTCCATCACCATAGTGTGTGTGCAGGAGGCAGCCAATCTGTGATTTTCTCTCATCATCCATGTTTCTAACTCCCTCGTTCCCTTCCTTTCCGAATCAATGCACACACACACACACACACACACACACACACACACACACATATGAAGCCCTAGCTGGTTTGGCTCAGTGGATAGAGCATCCACCTAAGAACTGAAGTGTTCCAGGTTTGATTTGGTAAAGGGTATATGCCCAGTTGCAAGCTGGATCCCTAGTGCAGGCCATGCAGAAGGCAGCCAATCAATGATTCTCTCTCATCATTGATGCTTCTGTCTCTCTCCCTTTCCCTTCCTCTCTGAAATTAATCCTATATAATAAAAGAGAAATATGCAAATTAACCATCCCTCTACTATGCTCAAGCCACGACCACAAATCACGCCCACCAGCCAATCAGAGTGGCTATGCAAATTAACCCAACAAAGATGGCGGTTAATTTGCATATGCAGGTGTCAAGCGCCCTAGGAGGCAATGGTGGCCGCAGCTGCAGGCTCCCGGGATCATTGCCCACCCATCCCACCCGGAAGGCGAGGCCTGCTGCGCCAAGCCATGCCTGTGGGCTCCCGGGACCACTGCCGGCAGAGAGCAGAGTAGGAGAGGAGCGGGCGGAGAGCAGGAGGTTTGGAGGACTTGGCAGAGCAGGAGACCACTGGACATAGAGCAGAGCGAGAGGGAGGGCACGGCTCCCTCTGTCACCCCAGCTTCCTCATCACAGCTGTGGAAACTGACAGCAGGGAGGAGGAAGTCCCACCCCCACAGAATCAGCCTTTGGTCAGACAGCTCTCAGCGGCCTGACAGCCAGGACTCTCATTCACCCGCATCTCAGACCGTGACAGTAGAGAGGTGGGACGATGTCTAAAGAACAACAGTTGATACAACACAGCTCTGCAGCTGAAAGATGCTGGCGTTATCAACAGAAAGTGTCTGCAGAGCAGCGTGCGTCTGATCTTGAAAGAAGGCGGTGCCTGTGACAGGATGTATCTGAACAGCTATTGGAAAAACATTGCTCTGATGCCGAAAAACACCAGTGTTATCAACAGAAAATGTCTAAAGACCAACATGCCTTTGAAGTTGAAAGAAGGCGGTGGCAACAGAATATGTCTAGAGAACAGTCATCAACAAGTACTACCAATACCGGTAGGAACTGCCTTCTCAACGAAAATGGAGTACATGAAGATGCAATTCTCGAACACAGTTGTGGTGGAGTGACTGTTCGATGTGAATTTTGCCTATCACTAAATTTCTCTGATGAAAAACCATCCTATGGGAAATTTACTCGATGTTGTAGCAAAGGGAAAGTCTGTCCAAATGATATACATTTTCCAGATTACCCGGCATATTTAAAAAGATTAATGAGAAATTAAGATTCTGACAGTAAAAATGTCATGGAAAATATTTGTTCCATAAATAGTTCTTTTGCTTTTGCTTCCATGGGTGCAAATATTGCATTGCCATCAGGATATGGGCCATACTGTTTTAGAATACACGACAAGTTTATCACCGTACTGGAACTTTACATCCTTCGGATGGTGTTTCTCGGAAGTTTGCTCAACTCTATATTTTGGATACAGCCGAAGCTATAAGTAAAAGATTAGCAATGCCAGAAAACCAGGGCTGCTCAGAAAGACTCATGATCAACATCAACAACCTCATGCACGAAATAAATGAATTAACAAAATCGTATAAGATGCTACATGAGGTAGAAAAGGAAGCCCAATCTGAAGCAGCAGCAAAAGGTATTGCTCCCACAGAAGTAACAATGGCGATTAAATACAATTGTAACAGTGACGCAGGTAGATATAATTCTCCCCGTGTAACCGAGGTTGCTGTCATATTCAGAAATGAAGATGGAGAACCTCCTTTTGAAAGGGACTTGCTCATTCATTGCAAACCAGATCCCAATAATCCAAGTGCCACTAAAATGAAACAAATCAATATCATCCTGTTTCCTACATTAGATGCAATGACATATCCTATTCTTTTTCCACATGGTGAAAAAGGCTGGGGAACAGATATTGCATTAAGGCTCAGAGACAACAGTGTAATCAACAATAATACTAGACAAAATATAAGGACATGAGTCACACAAATGCAGTATTATGGATTTTATCTCTCTGTGCAGGACACGTTTAATCTTATTTTAAATGCAGGAAAATTAACTCAACAGTTTAGCATGGATTTGTATTAAAAAATGGAGGCCAATCAGATAAATTTCACCAAAGCAAACCAATCTAAGTTGAGAGTTGAAAAATATAGTGGTGATGGATTATCTCAAATCTAGATCTGAAAATGACAATGTGCTGATTGGTAAAATGATAATACTTCCATCATCTTCTGAGAGTAGTCCCAGAAATATGCAGCAGCAATATCAGGATGCTATGGCAATTGTAACAAAGTGAGGCAAGCCCGATTTATTCATAAGCATGACATGCAACCCCAAATGGACAGATATTGCAAACAATTTACGACGCTGGCAAAAAGTTGAAAACAGACCTGACTTGGCAGCAAGAGTTTTTAATATTATGCTGAATGCTCTTTTAAATGATATCTGTAAATTCCATTTATTTGGCAAAATAATAGCTTAAATTCATGTCATTGAATTTCAGAAACGCGGACTGCCTCACACTCACATATTATTGATATTAGATAGTGAGTCCAAATTACATTCCTCTAAATAATTTCCTTTCAATGTGCACAAATTTTGTGCACCGGGCTACTAGTAAAAATATATTTAGGGGGAAAAAAAAGGAGTCAAACTGTCACTTTTTCTGAATGACATGACTCTGTATATAGAAAACCAACCCTAAAATCTCCACCAAAAAACTATTAGAAACATTAAACAAATACAGTAAAGCCACAGGATACAAAAATCAATGTTCAAAATCCATTGCCTTGCTGTATACTAACAACAAAACTTCAGAAAAAGAAACAAAAAATAAATTCCTTTTATTTTAAACTTAACAAAGGGGAAAAAGTAACTTTCCTCTATACTGAAAATTACAAAACATTATTAAAAGAGATTGATAAAAACACAACAAAATGTAAAAAGAGGGTCCTAATATAAGGTGACAAGAGATTTGACTTTGGGTGGTGGCACATGGTGCAACATACAGATCTTGTAAAAGAAACTCACAACAGAGACCTATATGTTCATGTTGACCAATGTCACTCAAATCAGTTTAATAAAAAAATATTTACATATAAATCCCCCATCCACTGGCTCCTTGGATTAGCCAAGAGAGCCCATTTGTGCTTTATGCCGGATGATAGATTTGCTGGCCTTGCTCCATTAATAAATTTGCATGTTTTACTTTCTTAATAAATTTGCTTTAATACAATGCAATTATTTGGAGTCATTTGTTTGAATTTATTCATGTGAGAAAATGAGAACCGAGAAGGGGACTGCCCTCTTCCTCTTACTCAAGGGGCCACCCAATAACACCTTTTCTGGTGTTTTGGGTACCTGTAACATTCCAAGAAGGCTTGTTCTATTACTTTTAGTTTGGTGGGGTTATTTAATCAATATATTCACTAAGATGGATTCTATTATCCCCAAGTTTGGGGCCCTGCTCTTCTAGTTAGTCTGAATTTATTTCTAAAGAGCAAAAAAGTAAAGGTTTACATTAAAAAAAGTGTATCAAAATAAATGCGCCACTTAACCAGGGGGATGTGTTCTGAAAAAGGTATTGTTTGGCTATTTTGTCATAATGCAAACATCATGAGTGCACTTAAACAAAATTAGATGCTATAGCGTGCTACACACCTAGGCTATGTAATATGGCTTATTGCTCTGTGGGGGGAAAAAGTAACTTTCCTTCTACCCTTCTGGGCTCTTGGCTAAGATATACTGGTAATAAAAAATAGATTAACAGGAGAAACTGAAACAAAAGTTTATTAGCATGTATAGCTTCTGTATACATGGAAGAGACACAGGAAAACATGTCTGAAGCCACCACCTTAAGTAGCACCTTCAGGTGAAGACAAAAGATGATGTTGGAGCTGAGGGGAATCAGTGTGGGAGGTTACCAAGAAAAACACAGCAAACAAAGGTAAGGATGTTATGCAGATTTAAGTCCTTACCTTCTGCCTTAGGCTTTGATAAGAGTTTCTAGAGATAAAGTCACCCCCACTTTCCTGGTATAACCCTTGCAAATGAAGATTTTCCTTACAAATGTAACTGTCTTTTATAAGGACTAACTTCTATTTGGTTGTCAGAGCTTTTCTCATGTTTTCTGTTTCTTAAAATTTAATCAGCCTAAAATAACTCTTATGCCAAAGAAACTCATTTTGGGGTGACAAATTCTGTTCCCTTAGAGCTTCTGAAATGGGGCTGCCTGTCACTACGCTAGCCAATTCAGGAGGGACAGGTTGAATCATATATGAGCGTTTATACCAATACTGCCGGCAGTATGGGAGAGCAGCAGGTCACCCACAAAAATCTGCTCTGTCCCCCCCATAAACCAGCTGTTTATATCGGGTAGAACAAAGGTTACATGGGGAAGCAGGGATTACAGGAATGGGGAAGTAGGCAATTTGGGCTGGGGTGGGACTCCACTGTTTGGACAACAAGGTTGTTAATCTTTCCATGATAATAGGAAAGTCTTGAATGAGAATGGACCCCATTCCAAGGTTGACTCCCAAATCCAAGGTTGACTCCCAGGGCCTGGGGGCCTACAACTCCCAGCCAGGTTAGAATGTCCTTTTTTTAACCAATACAAGGCAATCATGGTTAATAGAGCATGACTAATATTTCCAATAACCATAGCTAGTCCCCAATATTCTATTTTTGCCCCAAACACTGCTAGGCTACAAAACTATACAGCATGTTACTGTATTTAACATTATAGGAAATTGTAACTCAATAGTAATTATTGGTATAATGTGTTGCTTTACAATATTAGACTAGCTATGAAGTCCCTAGATGATAGGAATTTTTCCACTCCATTATAATATCACGAGACCAGCATCTCATATCCAGTCTGTAGATGAAAACGGAGTGATGTAATAAATCATAAATTCCTGGGCAGTCATGTTCTAGGCCTGTAACTTATTTAGTGAAAGGTCTTAAGCTATTCCTGTCCATTGTTCTTGCACATCTAGGTTAACACACCTTTAAAATGCCAGAAGTAATACCCTTGGAAGGCACAACCACCCTTAAGGGAGTATATAATCTTGTTAAATACCATGTAATTCCATCTTCACCTAGCTATTTCCCACCTTCATGTAATCCTCATTAAGTTCCTTCCTTAATTTCAAATGCGTAAAAGAAACGTCAAAGCTGTTATTCTCAGGAGCTTTTGAGATCTTGCTTCCCAGCAATTGTCATTAGTTTTGGCTCAAATAAACTCATAAACATTATAGGTTTAGACATTTCTTGTGTCCACAAGTCCATCATTGACCAAAATGTTGTTATGCAACTCATATCTGTATTAACATTGTTAAAAGGACTGTATGGATAGCCACTTGGCCTGGAGGTCAAACCCTCCCTGGTATTAGCTACAACAATCAAGGTTTAACTATAAGACTGCGAACAAAGACCATTAGGGGGTGCACCAAGGAAGCATAACAAAATGCGGAGACAAAGAAACAGGACAAAATTGTCAATGGAAGATATAGAGTTCAGAACCACACTTTTAAGGTCTCTCAAGAACTGTTTAGAAGCTGCCGATAAACTTAATGAGATCTACACGAAAACTAATAAGACCCTCGATCTTATATTGGGGAACCAACTAGAAATTAAGCATACACGGACTGAAATAACGAATATTATACAGACGCCCGACAGCAGACCAGAGGAGCGCAAGAATCAAGTCAATGATTTGAAATGCGAGGAAGCAAAAAACATCCAACCAGAAAAGCAAAATGAAAAAAGAATCCAAAAATGCGAGGATAGTGTAAGGAGCCTCTGGGACAGCTTCAAGCGTACCAACATCAGAATTATAGGGGTGCCAGAAGATGAGAGAGAGCAAGATATTGAAAACCTATTTGAAGAAATAATGACAGAAAACTTCCCCCACCTGGTGAAAGAAATGGACTTACAGGTCCAAGAAGCGCGGAGAACCCCAAACAAAAGGAATCCAAAGAGGACCACACCAAGACACATCATAATTAAAATGCCAAGAGCAAAAGACAAAGAGAGAATCTTAAAAACAGCAAGAGAAAGAAACTCAGTTACCTACAAGGGAATACCCATACGACTGTCAGCTGATTTCTCAACAGAAACTTTGCAGGCCAGAAGGGAGTGGCAAGAAATATTCAAAGTGATGAATACCAAGAACCTACAACCAAGATTACTTTATCCAGCAAAGCTATCATTCAGAATTGAAGGTCAGATAAAGAGCTTCACAGATAAGGAAAAGCTAAAGGAGTTCATCACCACCAAACCAGGATTATATGAAATGCTAAAAGGTATCCTTTAAGAAGAGGAAAAGGAAGAAAAAGGTAAAGATACAAATTATGAACAACAAATATGCATCTATCAACAAGTGAATCTAAGAATCAAGTGAATAAATAATCTGATGAACAGAATGAACTGGTGATTATAATAGAATCAGGGACATAGAAAGGGAATGGACTGACTATTCTTGGGGGGGAAAGGGGTGTGGGAGATGTGGGAAGAGACTGGACAAAAATCGTGCACCTATGGATGAGGACAGTGGATGGGGAGTGAGGGCGGAGGGTGGGGCGGGAACTGGGAGGAGGGGAGTTATGGGGGGAAAAAAAGAGGAACAAATGTAATAATCTGAACAATAAAGATTTAATTAAAAAAAATAAAATAAAATACCTTCAAAAAATTAAAAAAAATAAAATAAAAGGACTGTATGAAGACAGTGCATCCATAATATAAATACATGATGCTATGAAGAAAAAACAATCATTTAAATAACAAGAAAAAAAACATTTGAAATTAAAAGGTTTTATTAAAATAAATTCAATGGAAGAATTAGAAAATAAAATCAAGGACAAAAGGTGGAACTTTTGAGAGAAAAACTAAAAGATATATAGAGTCAATAGAGAAGATCAAACATTCAACTAATAGGAACTCCACAAAGATAGACCATCGAAAAGTGATGGAAATTTTAAAGATGTAAAGACATGGAATTTTTAGAGTTGAAGGGCCCATCATGTTTGTCCTGCATTCCTGTTAGAGCTTCTAATGTCCCCCCTTTGCTTTTATCCTTTCTTTTTATATATTATTTTACTCAACACAATAGCAATCTGTACATTTAAAATGTACTACAGAGCAGTAAATATCTTTACTCAAAACCCTAAAATGCTTCCAATTATATTCAGAGTAAAACCAACGTTTTCAAATAATCTGATTTTCACTCCCTATCACACCTCTGACCTCCTCTCATACTCTTTACCCCAGGCTCAAACATCAGGCACACTCCCCAGCTAGGGTATGCTCTAGTTGCGCCTCCTGCCTCAATCTCCCTTTCCCTAGAAGCTGCATGCTTCACTTCCCCATCACCTTCAACTTGTGCTCAGATGAGGCCTATTCTGATCACATTATTTAAAACTGGAACTCTAACAGCAAAACTGGTCTTCCTCACTCTTCTCTATGTTTTCATTTCCCTGTGCTTTTCTAACACATGATCCAATTTTGTTACTTATTATGTCCACTCTTTATTGTCTGTCTCTGTTCAATGGAATATGAGCTCTTTGAGGTAAGGCACCTTGTATTGCAAGGGCCTGGAATAGCACCTGCACATAGAAGGTGCCCTATAACTATTTATTGAATGGAGAAGTAAATATGTGTATGAAGCATTTCTCCATTGAGTGGCACAAGACCTAAAATACACTGTACAGAAACTATGATCTGAGCATACTACTCATTATGATGAACATTATTTATAGTCTGAATAATATGAATTATATTTATTGGTATTTAAACATACAGAATCATCCAATAGACAAAGTATAAATGTTATAATTATTGTTATAAAGTAAACTGCAATGTAAAAATCAAGATACATTCCTAAGATTCAATAAGGTAGGAGGTAGTCAGAAAAGGTGGAAAAATGGTAAAATAGGTACTATTCCCTCATCATACAAACTAGGAGTCCAGATAAATCCTGTTCTCATCATGGAATGCTGATGATTGGTTGACAAAATGGTTGTTATTAAACTATGATTTTTGAAATTATACAGGGGGACAACTATAGAACTGAAAACCAATTCTGATATAAACTAATTGGGAGTCAAAAAACAATGATCATGGCTGATAAATTATAGCATAGAAATATAATTGTTTAGTGAAACCTTGGTAACTAAAATAAAAGCTCAATATGAAGTAGCTAAAAGTGGTCATATTTTAGAATTTAGATTTGGAGAAGGATTATGTGTAAGAGGAGACATGCCAATATGCTCTTACATACTATTACATTGTTCTTTACTGCACAATATTTATTTTATAAAATTGTAAGAAATATATTTGTGGATTATAATGAAGAACATAAACTGATGAACAAAAACAGATCCAGAGACAGAGAAGCATCGATCAGATGCTCCAACCTCAGAGGAAAGGTAGGGAAGGGTGGGGGTTAGGGGGAGAGATCAACCAAAGAACTTGTATGCATGCATATAAACCTAACCAATGGACACAGACACCAGGGGTGAGGATATGAGCAGGGGAGGGGGTGCCAAGGGGAAATAAGGACACATATGTAATAACTTAATCAATAAAGAGAGAAAAAAGAAAAAAATATATATGGGGAAAAAACTCAGCCTACCAAATGAATAGTAGACATTCTTTGCATTGTGTATATAAATACATGGTGAACAACAAATGAAATTTACAAGTTTCAAAAGTGTTAAATGGCTCAATATTAATCTTAAGCATTACATAAAACTCTGTAAGCATTATCCAGCAGGGACTAAGTGATACCCTGAGGCTCCCAGTGTTCTTCCTCTCAAGACAGTTATTATCAGTCTCTGATTCATTCTATAATAGAATTTTGAGAAAGGAAAACAAAAGGAAGCATTTATCTTTGCCCTTTGGGGCTCATAACAGTGCTGGTTACACCATCTCCAGTTCATTTTTTCATTTTTCCCACCTAACTTCATCAGAAGTAGCACAGTGCTCAGTAATGAACAAATTAATATTAATATTTTAGATGATTTGAAAAGCTAGTTTCTACTCTTAACTTCATTTGTATAATCTCAAACTGAACATTATTTTGTCCATTTACTAGTTTCACATCATTTATAAAACTCTAATTTATGCACTATGAATATTCCAGAGAACTCCTTTAATCACCACTTACTTTCAATTTCCTGTGGCCCAGATATTATTCACTTGAATGAAAAATGATCAGTTGTAGCCCATTAAAGCTCATGAAAAGAAAACAGGTACAACCCATATGCAAAATCCTGAGCTCTGGGTTAAGAATACAAAATGAATTTTAAACCTGCAAATCAGATACTGTTGTGCTTTCCCAAAACATATAATTATATTTTAAGTTAATTTCATTATTTCAAATCACATTCTTCTAGTTAAACATCGTAAAGTCGGAGAGAACCAAGATGGCGGCATAGGTTAATGCCGGAGTTTGCTGCTTTGAACAACTACTTCAAAAGTGAAACCAAAAAACGGAAGGGACATCACCCAGAACCACAGGAACGCTGGCTGAGTGGAAGTCCTACAACTAGGAGGAAAGAGAAACGCACACGGACACCCAGAGGAGGCGCAGTGCTGAAGTCAAATTCTGAGGTGCCGAGTGCGCAGAGCGGGCTGGCGGCGGAGGGCGCGGTTGGCGTTTTCAATCGGAAGGGAGTCGCAGACTCTGAGCTCCAGATCCGGGCGAGTCTTTAGGGACCCAGACTCAAACGGGAGAAGCGGGACTGTCTGGCTTCGGTCAGAGCGAGTGCAGCTTTCTCTCCCAGCTTTGCAGCGGGTGCTGGGACTCAGAGAGGCAGAGCCCCTGGGGACAGGACTGAGAGCCGCCATAACTGCTCTCTCCGGCCCACCCTGTTGATCCTGTGCGACCCGCCCCGCCCAAGCCCTGCACAGAGGCATTTGCCGGATAGCCTCAGGCAAAGGCTAGATTAGCACCTCCCTAGAGGACAGAAGTTCTCTCACTGCTGACACAGCTGATTCTCATAGCCACTTGGCCTGGAGGCCAAACCCTCCCTGGAATTAGCTACAACAATCAAGATTTAACTATAAGACTGCGAACAAAGACCACTAGGGGGTGCACCAAGGAAGCATAACAAAATGCGGAGACAAAGAAACAGGACAAAATTGTCAATGGAAGATATAGAGTTCAGAACCACACTTTTAAGGTCTCTCAAGAACTGTTTAGAAGCTGCCGATAAACTTAATGAGATCTACACGAAAACTAATAAGACCCTCGATCTTATATTGGGGAACCAACTAGAAATTAAGCACACACGGACTGAAATAACGAATATTATACAGACGCCCGACAGCAGACCAGAGGAGCGCAAGAATCAAGTCAATGATTTGAAATGCGAGGAAGCAAAAAACATCCAATGGGAAAAGCAAAATGAAAAAAGAATCCAAAAATGCGAGGATAGTGTAAGGAGCCTCTGGGACAGCTTCAAGCGTAACAACATCAGAATTATAGGGGTGCCAGAAGATGAGAGAGAGCAAGATATTGAAAACCTATTTGAAGAAATAATGACAGAAAACTTCCCCCACCTGGTGAAAGAAATGGACTTACAGGTCCAAGAAGCGTGGAGAACCCCAAACAAAAGGAATCCAAAGAGGACCACACCAAGACACATCATCATTAAAATGCCAAGAGCAAAAGATAAAGAGAGAATCTTAAAAACAGCAAGAGAAAGAAACTCAGTTACCTACAAGGGAATACCCATACGACTGTCAGCTGATTTCTCAACAGAAACTTTGCAGGCCAGAAGGGAGTGGCAAGAAATATTCAAAGTGATGAATACCAAGAACCTACAACCAAGATTACTTTATCCAGCAAAGCTATCATTCAGAATTGAAGGTCAGATAAAGAGCTTCACAGATAAGGAAAAGCTAAAGGAGTTCATCACCACCAAACCAGGATTATATGAAATGCTGAAAGGTACCCTTTAAGAAGAGGAAGAGGAAGAAAAAGGTAAAGATACAAATTATGAACAACAAATATGCATCTATCAACAAGTGAATCTAAGAATCAAGTGAATAAATAATCTGATGAACAGAATGAACTGTTGATTATAATAGAATCAGGGACATAGAAAGGGAATGGACTGACTATTCTTGGGGGGGAAAGGGGTGTGGGAGATGTGGGAAGAGACTGGACAAAAATTGTGCACCTATGGATGAGGACAGTGGGTGGGGAGTGAGGGCGGAGGGTGGGGCGGGAACTGGGAGGAGGGGAGTTATGGGGGGGAAAAAAAGAGGAACAAATGTAGTAATCTGAACAATAAAGATTTAATTAAAAAAAAACAACATCGTAAAGTCAAATTTATGCCTTACTCTTGACAAGGGTAGAGTTAACATCCACTTTTATGTTTAAATTTCACCCCATTGCTATTTTACAACCAAGCCCTTTTTCCTTTTTGCCTTGCATATTTCACTTCTTTCAAAAAATTTTTATATTTTTTTTTTGTATCACATCTATTTTTGCCATCCAAATTAAATGTATTTCAAAATTAGCAGGGAGGGCAATTAGATGGGTAGATGGAAAGCAAGTGCATTTTTGAGGAGTCTGTAATACAGAAAAGAATACCAGCAGAAAATGAAAGGGAGATGGAATAGTATGTATTCAGACATGGAGTCCCCCAAATACCCTTTCATTTCCCCTTCGTCCTCCTTGAGTGGCATCTTGATAAGCCATTAAAACTTAGAGTAGACAGTAAAATCTCAGACATCTCTCACAGCAATATTTTTGCCAATATATCTCCTCAGACAAGGAAGACAAAGAAAAAGTAAATAAACAGATGAGACTATATCAAACTAAAAAGCTTCTGCACAGCAAAATAAAATAAAATTCTCAAAATGATAAGGAAACCCACAGGATGGGAGAACATATTTGCCAATGATATATCTGATAAAGGGTTAATCTCTAAAATATAGTAAGAACTTATGTAACAACACCAAGAAGACAAACAATCCAAGTCAACAAATGGGAAAGGACCTGAGTAGACACTTTTCCAAAGACAACATATGAAAACACAGACATATGAAAACATGCGCAACATCAATAATCTTCAAAGAAATACAAATTAAAACCACAATGAGAAATCACCTCACACCTACCAGAAGGGCTACTATCAATAAATCAACAAACAGCAAGTGCTGGCGAGGATGTGGATAAAAGGGAACCCTACTGCACTGTTGATGGGAATGTAGACTGGCGCAGCCAATGTGGAAAACAGTATGGAGTTTCCTCAAACAATTAAAAATGGAACTGCCTTTTGATCCAGCAGTCCAATTTCTAAGGATACTAGTATATCCTAAGAATACTGAAACACCAAGCAGAAAGAATATAGGCATACATATGTTCATAGCCCGAGGTCCCATCAGAAGATGAGTGGATGAAAAATGCTGTGGTACATTTATACAATGGGACACTGTGCAGTGGGAAGAAGAATTCTTACCCTTTGTGACAACATGGATGAATCTGGAAATTATTATCTTAAGTGAAATAAGTCAGAGAAAAGACAAATACCATTATGTGTGGGATCTAATGAACAAAAACTGACAAACAATAGAACCAGAGGCATGGATATGTGGAACCACTGACAGCTGTCAGAGGGGAGGTGATGGGGAACTAGATGGAAGAAGGTGAAGAGATTAGCCAAATAACATATATGCATAATCCATAGACACAGACAATAGTGTGGTGATGGCTAGAGAGGAGGAGGGGTAGGGCTGGGTGGAGGTGGACAAAGGGGTGGGGGAATGGGGACATCTATAATAGTGTCAACAATAAAAATAAAGCTAAAAAAAGAAAAGAAAGACTTAGTGGAGGTAACTCATCACCCAGAAATTCTTTTTGTTGATGCTACCCTCTCCCAACTCACAGCACCATTCTCTAGAGCAGGGGTGGGCCAACTTTTGACTGGAGGGCCACAATGGGTTCTTAAACTGGACTGGAGGGCCGGAACAAAAGCATGGATGGAGTGTTTGTATGAACTAATATAAATTCAAAGTAAACATCATTACATAAAAAGGTACGGTCTTTTTTTATTTTAGCTTTATTCATTTCAAACGGGCCAGATCCGGCCCGCGGGCTGTAGTTTGCCCACGGCTGGTCTAGAGCTTCTACAAAACCATGTATCTAATTGGATCCCTGCACTTTCTACATGTTTAATGATTGGTTAATTTGTGTATCTGTCTCTTCTACTTGAGGAATTCCTGAAGGCAAGGTCTGGGTCGTATTATCTTAATTCCCTAAATTGAGGTACATAATAGACCTCAATAAATAATTAGAAGTGTGAGTGAAGAAAGTGATGGGTAAAGGGGTGGTATGGAAATCATTGTATACATGTAAGGAGAAGGATGTGGCATAGAAACATTAGAAATAAGTCATTTATAAAAAAGAGTGGAAAAATGTTGAAAGGAGAAATTGGAGAAAGGTAAAAAATCATTAAGAAAATTAGTGGGTGGAAAATAGGGCTATTAGAGGACAGGTGCAAGAAGCAGATTCTGGAAAGCAAAGGGAAAAAACCGACAAGTATAATCCAATATGTTGAGGCCATGGAAATAGAAGGAAAGAAATCAGAAGGTATATCGATAAGTGATCAGCATGGAAAATAGCAACATAAACTAGCCATGTTGGTAGTAAAAGGAAAAATGAGAGAGGCCACACTAAATAAAGGAAGAGAAATGATTTAATGACAATACTAAGGAAGGGACATTTAAGGAAACACCTCCCTACACACACACAGAGAGAGAGAGGGGGGGGGGGGAAGGGAGAGAGAGAGGGGGAGGGAGAGAGGGAGAGAGAGGGAGAAAAGAAATTATGACTTTAAAGCATATTAGAGATTTTTTTTTTAAGCACTGAAACATTTGCTTATCTTAGAACTAGAGGCCCAGTGCATGAAAATTCATGCACTGGAGCGTGGGGAAGGTCCCTCAGCCTGGCCTGCCCCCTCACAGTCTGGGAGCCCTGAGGGGCGGGAGGCACATCTCTGTTGCTGCTAATGCCGACAGCGCAAACTTCAGCCAGTCCTAGTTACCTGAGCCTCGGGCGGCTCTGGGCAGCTGGGCAGCTGCCATCCGAGGCTTGCCTGCACCTCGGGCATTGGCTGGGCAGCTGCCATCTGAGGCTTGCCTGCCCCTTGGGCATTGGCTGGGCAGCTGCCATCCGAGGCTTGCCTGCACTTCGGGCAGCCCTGGGTGGCTGAGGGTGAGTCCAGTTGCACCATGTGCCTGCCGCGCCGCCCCCCCCAAGCTGGGCTGAATGGACTGTGGGACTCTGGAGGCAGGAGAAAGGATCGGCCTGACCCACCTGAGGGTGGGTCTGGCCACACTGCGGGCCTGCCACCCCCAGTGGGGCCGAAAGGAGTGGGGTACTCCAGCAGGGCTGAGGGGACTGGGCCCTGCCATCTTGTGACGACGGGCGCCACCATGTTTGTGACAGTGTGACAGTCAATTTGCATATCCTGCCTTTATTAGATAAGATATGGAATTTGCTAAAAACAGTAAAGGTATTTATTTTTATTAAAAATAATGAACAATTACTGAACCCAAAGCCAGCAATTCTACTGGCAATGCGGTCATTAGAGAGTACTATAAAGCTACTCATGCCTTCTTAAGGTTAATTTTTCTGCATAGTTATGCTAAATAAGTTTTGCTCTCATCAACAGCAACTGTGATTCAGTATCTGTCTTTAGCTGTAACAAATGAGACAGACTTGAAATATAAAATGTTCTTTTCCATCATTGCACTGAAAGACTACCAGTCCCCACTGGCATCTTAAGAGTTGCTTCATTATACCAGGAGAAAATCGAAGAGAAGCACCACCGGCAGCTGTCCGGAAAGCTGTCAGAGTGGTGACATTATGTGAAGTGACTCACCCTGACATCTCTTGGTATTCCATTACAAATCTGAGAGGCTGTGTTTTTGCCTGTGGGTTGCAATAGCCTCAGGTACCCAGACACTATCCATGTTCTTCAGTAGAGGTCAGCCAATACTCATTGTTAAACACCAGTCAGACACATGGCAGCCAGCTGGCAAACTGACATGACATCTGCAATGCTTGAATCTGTTCTACTCTAACGTTTTGTAGGAGGTAGATCTAAAGGAGTATCACGATGTTAGTTATAGTTATAGTGTGCCTAAAATGTAACAGGACTACTTTCTTTTAATAGTGTAGAGTTTGATTTATAATCACACTCTTTATCCAGAAAAATGAAGAATGCACCAAAATAAATTTTATACCAGTTCAAAACAACACCTCTTCAATATTTGTCTACTTTAAAATTTGTTAGAAATGCCTACCTGTGGAGCTAATATCTCCTCCTCATTTCAGGCAATGCAGGATATAACTTATTCCTCTCTACATAATCCATATTACCTAAACTGTATTCCATCCTCTGTCTCTCTGTCTCTTTCTTGTTAATCCTCACCCAAGAATATTTTTCCCCATTGATTATTTTCTAGAAAGAGTGGGAGGGAGGGAGTGGGAGAGAGAAATATCGATGTGAGAGACACACATTGATTGGTTGCCTTCCACACGCACCCAGACCAGGGCTGGAGATCAAACCTGCAACCCAGGTATGTACCCTTGACTGGGAATTGAACCTGAGGACCCCCACTCCTCCCACCCACCCCTGCTCAGGCTGATGCTCTAATCACTTAGCAAAACCAACCAGGGCATGTCTGGCTCACTTTTAACTCTATATAATAAAGGCCTAATATGCTAAGTGTCCGGTACTCTGGTCATCCGTACGACCAATCAAAGTGTAATATACTAATGATATGCTAAGGCTGTTCAACCACTTGCTATGACGTGCACTGACCACCAGGGGGGAAGACAGTCAACCTGACTGTCAAAAGAAAAGAATGAGTGAAATTTACAATCTAAAGCCCAAGTGATGGGCAGAAGGTGGCTGTTGTTGGATTGAGGCAGGGTTGCGATTTTGTGTGTCATGTGGTCACGAGAGACAAAGAGATCAAGATGTTTATGAGTGAGTGATTATAGTATAGGCCAAGTGGTCCAGGCTGTCTAAGAAAGGAAAGGCAGAATGAAATGACTAAATAAATTGGGGGGGAGGGGGGTATGAAAGGATCTGAGATAAGAGAATATGATGCGATTAAAGATTAGGCAATAAAATTTTTGGAAATGAGTTAGACACAGAGTGGAAATTTAAGATAGCAAAAATAATTTTTAGAATACATTCATCAAGTACTATAGAAGAGAAAATAAACTTCACTGATTAAAGGTTCTTGAAACACAGTAGGAATGAGATTGATAAAATTACTTATATTCACAAAGGTGTATCTATTGAGACATTTCACTTTTTTAAAAAAACCAGTAAATTTTAAATTCATTGGACTATTGGTTTAGGATATAGATTATCACAGAGAGATTTTTTTCTTATAAGAGTATTTTGTTTTAAATATAAAAATAAATATTTTTTATACAATTATCCATCCATCACTATTCCAAAAAAGTGATTATCAGTGACATTGTCAGCATAAATATGACAGTAGAACTTTGACCCACAACTTCTACTGCAACTACCTTAAGAAATTAAACTGTAGCTTCTCTAGCAATTGACCCAGAATTGTCAGGACTTGGACAATAGCAGCCAGCCTACCTACATTTGCCTTTGCTTTAAATCCAGCAACAACCAGAGAAAGCAAAATATGTTCCCTAAACCAATCACGTAAGATGCCCTGCTTCTAGTTAGCCCACCTGCATCTTTCCTATGTCCACAACCTCCAATCCAACATACCTGAAGTCTTCATTTTCATTCCACCTCCCCTCCCCCCACTCCAATTTGAAAGATTTTCTTCATCCCTGCCTGCCTTTGAGTCTCCACCAAAGCAAATGATGGTATCTAATGCCATAGCCTCTGTATGTTCTCATTTGTGGTGGGGGTGGGGGTGTCTTTGTTTATCCCTACATGTCTAATAGTTTAGTCTCCTGTGCGCTAAGAAAATGTTAATCCTGTCCACCTGAAATATGCAGAGTCACACAGTACAGAACTGTTTTGACACTTGGAAATTGGTAAAGCCTTTTCACCCAGTTCTCTCATCCATTCACTACAGATATTAAAGTGCTAGATTTCAGGAAAAAGGGTCTGTGCTCTCACTCTCAGTTTTACTAAACAATTACTAAGAAGTAAATGATTTATCATATCATATCAGAATGATTGGCAGACAGAATTATTCTCCTTTATGTTAAAGCATTGCTGAATAATTGTTTCCAGTGATTCAAAACTCTCACAACATAAACAAGCAGATTCTTTACAGAGAGAATATTCATGAGAGGCAATAAGAGCTTATAATAACCCTCACACACAGTCCAAGAAGGAAAACAAAGCCATCACGGTAATGCACAGAAAAATAATTCTTCCTCCTGGTATTGTATTTATTTCAAATATAAAATGAATGCCTTCTTAAAGCTAACACTGAATAGCCAGAAATGTTTTTTCAAAATCTTAAATGATCCACATACCTCATATTTTATATTTCCAATCATCTTTCTAGATATATATGTGCATATCTACTTATATAAAAACCCTGGGTGTAACATCACGGCCAGAACTGTGACCACCGGAAGGAAGTCAGTCCTGCAGGGGTCATCTTGGAAATGGCTGTGCCCTCCCCCAGCTGTTTCCTGGAGGGCAAGGTTTCAGGCAGGAACCCACCCTCGAAGCGGAATGTGGAACTGAAATGATTTGTAATGGACCTATTATTGAAGCTACCTTTGGAAATACTATATCTATAGATCAGTGGTTCTCAACCTTGGCTGCACATTAGAATCACCTGGGAATCTTCTTAAAATCCTGATTTCTGGGCCTCATCCTCCGGAAATTCTGTTTCTTTGTTACTAATGTTGTGGCCCCACCCCATAACAAAGAAAAAATTTCTGGAGGATTAGGCCCAGGAATCAGGATTTTAAAAAGATTCCCAGGTGATTCTAATGTGCAGCCAAGGTTGAGAACCACTGCTATAGATAATATTAAAATTATATCTAAACGTGCAATTCTTTGTCCAAAAAATGAGCCATTGTTATTACCACATTTTATTAGAATATAAATATTTCACTTCTAAAAAGTAAAACAAGCTATTTGCAAAGAGATTTCATATTTAAGGAACAAAGGGATGTGGCTCAGAGAACACAGGAATTTTTATGCATCTCGGCAATGCTTTCGAAAGGCTTTAATTCTGAAGCCTCGCTGAATGGAGACAAGGTGAGCTTCTACCCCTCCCTTTACTCATTTTCTCATCCATCACTCTTAGAAAAGAAAGGTGGGGCGACAAGCTTTCTTAAATGCAAGCCCGTGTCCAGTGAAGGTATGCAAAAGGACAGGGCAAACAAAAGTACCCCCAGCAAGTCTTAAATCCTTCAGCCTGATTTCTAGAAAATACCAGGCACTGAAGGAAAGGACTGCTGAGCTTCAGTGTGATAAGGTGACATAGATTATGTGACTGCATGAATGGCCCTTCGCCAAGACAAAATCATGTTTAAGACACTAACTTCTGACTTTTCTGCCCTAGAATGAATGCACATGGTGGTAGCGACAGAGAGGCCTCACTCTATTTGTAATTGTGCACAAACAACCACAGTAAAACCTGTGCCAGGCTGCCATTTAGGCTCAGGGGCGTACTACATGGTCAGTGCGCCAAGGGGCATAAGCCTGGGCTCAGAAATGGCTACAACTTTACAGAAGTAATTTTTCCAGCCCCGGATACAGTACTTCTTAGAAATGTGTCAGTTTCTATTAGCCAGAATTTCGAAAGTCCATTTAATTATGTGGGTCTCCCAACTGTGGCTACAGCCCCCTGAGTTGAATCTCTGTCATTCTTCCAGACTCTCATTCCTAGAATTCTTTGGTTTCCATCATGTCACCAGCATGACCACAATTGTTGAATAGTTCCCTACTTCTTATTTCTTAAAAAAAACTGTCCATTTTCTAAGGTTTTTTTTTTTTAAATCTATCACTTCCTTCATGCCTCTCTTAACTTCTTATTGTATTTATATAATTTTCTATGCCCCCCCTCCCGTCCCCCACTCTGAGTCATACCCACCTCCTGACTTCCACCTTTGTGGGTTTTCTCATGTATATCATCCCATTCCACAATCCAATTTCCGTATCTCAATTACAATCTAATACAAACTTCACTTGCTCATATTTTTGTTCTCTGCTTTCTCTGCCCCCCACTGATACTCCCTCTCTTCTGAAATCTTAATGTGCTTACATCTATAAGTATACAGTGCATTACATAATGATTGTTGTCGTTTCTAATGTATCTGTTTTCCCCTTGGGGAAAGTACTGGGTCTTCTTTGTTTAAGACTAAGGTAAAGACTTCTAATACAATGAGTAGGTACCCAGATTCTGAGGTTGGAACAACTTCAATTGAAAGTCATTTCATTTGTGTGCACTTGAACAATTTATCTGACCTCTATGAATCTCCCTTTCTTTAACAATAAAAGGGACAATACAATAATCAATCAAAACATCCTGAAAATAAAATGAGAAAACATATATTCATCATAGTGTAGGACATAGTAAGCTTTCATCAAACTTTACCATGTTAAGTCTCTTATTAATAACTAGAGGCCCGGTGCACAAAAATTTGTGCACTCAGGCGGGGGGGGGGGGGGAGGTTCCCTCAACCCGGCCTATGCCCTCTTGCAGTCTGGGACCCCTTGGAGGATGTCCATCTTCTGGCTTAGGCCTGCTCCTTCGGGGATCAGGCCCAGGCTGGCAGTCAGGCATCCCTCTGTCAGCCCAGCAGCCCTCAGGGGATGTCCACTTACCAGCAGGGAGTGGACCTAAGCTGCAGTCGGACATCCTTAGTGCTGCTGAGGAGGTGGGAGAGGCTCCCGACACCACCGCTGTGCTGGCAGCCATCAGCATGGCTTGTGGCTGAGCACAGCTCCCCATGTGGGAGCGCACTGACCACCAGGGGACAGTTCCTGCATTGAGCATCTGCCCCCTGGTGGTCAGTGTGTGTCATAGTGACCAATCATTCCCAGTCGTTCTGCTGTTAGGGTCAGTTTGCATATTACCCTTTTATTATATAGGATAGAGGCCTGGTGCACGGGTGGGGGCCGGCTGGTTTGCCCTGAAGGGTGTCCCAGATCAGGGTGGGGGTCCCGCTGGGGTGCCTAGCCAGCCTGGGTGAGGGGCTGATGGCTGTTTGCAGGCTGGTCACACCCCCTTCAAGGTGGGGGTCCCCACTGGGGTGTCTGGCCAGCCTGGGTGAGGGGCTGAGGGCCGTTTTCAGGCTGGATAAGCCCCCTGGCGATGGAAGCTCCCAGCCTCTCCTTTTTTTCTTTTTTCTTTTTTATTCTGGGATTTATTTACCTTCTATAATTGAAACTTTGTAGCCTTGAGTGGAGCTCAGAGCTGGCCAGGGCGCATGAGAAGCTTGTCTTCCTCCATCGCCAGGGGCAACCCAAGCCTCCTGCCCGCTCCAGCTCCATGGCCACGGCCTGCTGATAGTAGATATCTGGGGTTTATTTATCTTCTATAATTAAAACTTTGTTGCCTTGAGTGGAGCTCAGAGCCAGCTGCAGCAGGTGGGAAGCTTGGCTTCCTCCATCATTGGAGCAACCAAGCCTCCTGCTTGCTCCAGCTCCGTGGCTGCCGGCCACCATCTTGGTTGGGTTAATTTGCATACAGTCGCTCTGATTGGCTGATGGGCATGACTTCAGGCATAGCAAAGATATGGTCAATTTGCATGTTTGTCTTTTATTAGTGTAGATAAAATAGCCCAGCCAGTGTATCTCCATGGTTGAGAGCCAACTCATGAGCCAGGAGGTCACAGTTTAATTCCTGGTCAGGGCACATGCCTGGGTTGCGGGCTGGATCCCTAGCAGGGGGCATGCAGGAGGCAGCCAATGGATGATTGTCTCTCATCATTGATGTTTCTCTATCCCTTTCCCTTCCTCTCTCTAAAATTAATAAAAAATATATTTAAAATAATAATGAAATAGCAGTTAAATAAAATGAGAAAAAAAATAGAGCATTCAGTGACACTTTAGAAGAGATAATTTACTATTTATTTTTTCTTTTTTTAAATTTATATCTATTTAAAATCTATATGAGGGATAGAGAGTGTACTACAGTGGTTGACTACTTGTTGATAAATACTGCAGGGCCAGCTATGACCCCATTCTCACAAGGCCCATTACAAACAAGGTAAAATACCTGTACTGATATAAAACAGCTAATTTTAATCCTCAGAATAACATTGTAGTGTCTGAGAAAACTCTTGAAAAGAATTGGGAATAAAAAAGAAGTAAATAAAAATTTCATTCATTTTAAAATAATTGGAAATTTATCACAATTTATATGAACTTAAATTAAACTGAATCAGGATTAGTTCAAGTACAAAAGATGATCAGGGAACAAAATTCAATTTTGCTTCTCTGCCTTTACTGCTATTTGAACATGCAACATCCCTATTCTGTGGATGCCTTTGGCAGTGACACCTCTAGATTGTGAGACTGTTGGGCGGTTTAACTTAGCAAAACATGAAATGTGTCTATTTCCCAATAAGATATCACTCTGTGGGGCTGCGAAGCCTCTTCTCACACCCTGGTTACAGCTTAGGACACCCTCGATGTCACTGAGCCTCCTTTCCAAAGTCATCTGTTTCCATAAAAACATTAACTCCTTTGGGAGGGAGGAAGATGCAGAGCAAGATAAACTTTACTGAAATCTGTATCCTCACCACTTGCTGGTGGCATATCTGTACCCTTCCATCATCCTAACCTCATTTCCCTTCTTTCCCAATCTGAACCCAGTTATTTCCATATATATATATATTAGTAGCTTTAATTTTCTTATCCCCTTGAATTCTGCTGCAAATCTATTTTTATCACATACATACACACAATCTATAATGCTTTATGTATATCATTGTTATTGTACTCAACTATATCTAGTTGCTGTTTCTGTAGCAACAAGTTTCACTAATTTTGATTATACATAACTCAATATAACTAAAATTATGTAGCTATGGAAATCAGCCATTCAGATAGCTCTGACAGAGATCATAATTTGATTTACCAATTTCTTTGTAAAAATAATATGCTCATATGATACATAGAGAAGGTTCCTAAGGTAAGAGAGTATAAAGTGGATTCTAAAATTATTCATTGACAGTTTATAAGAAAATGCCATGTTTACCAACATCTCTAGAATGATACTCTTACAACTTTCTAATTGTATATTATTTGATTTTTCCCTACCACTTGTATTTTAGCACCTGACACTCAAAGAACCTTGAGGTTTTACTAATGAGACAGATATTTCAAACCATTATAAGTACTGTACATCATTTCCCACATAATTACCTGGTGAAGTCTGTCATCTCCATCATGATCATACACATCTTCTTGGCCAGAACAATGATGTCATTGCTTGTATCATCCCATATTTCAATCTCAGCATCCAGCTTACTCTTTACTTTCTTGAAATCAGCAACTTGCTCAGCAATCTTTTCCTTCTCTGCCTCAGGCAATTGAGTCATCTTAGCCTAAAACATATGGTAATTAGATTTGTAATTATTTCATTATGTCAAAAAGGATTTTAGGAAGAACTGGTCATTAAAGAATGTTCATTAAATTTGTTCATTTAAAAACAGACATGTCAAACATACTTTTTTGGTTCAGAATTCTTGTTTAAAATTTTAATTTTTGACGAGAGAGGGAGAAGAGAGAGAGAGAGAGAGAGAGAGAGAGAGAGAGAGAGAGAGAGAGAGAGAGAGAGAAAGGAGAAGGAGGAGGAGGAGGAGGAGGAGGAGGAAGGGGGAAGAGGAGGAGGAAGAAGGAGGAGGAGGGAGGGAGGGAGGGAGGGAGGGAGGGAGGGAGGGAGGGAGGGAGGGGGAGGGAGGAAAGAGAAACATCAATTTGTTTTTCCACTTATTTATGCATTCATACATTTCACTGGTTGATTCTTCTTTGTCACCTGACTAGGAATCGAACCAGCAACCCTGGCCTATCAGGATGATACTCTAACCAACTGAGCTACCAGGCCAGGATGGCATACTTTTCGTTTTGAAAGTCATAGGATCAAAACTTTATTTTATTCCAAAAATATATTGAATTAGAATTTTTTGCTCTAGAACTACATTAAATTTGAGAATAACAATGTATAATTATGTGTCTGACATTTTTAAATATACTCCTTAATATAAAAGTCAAACTTCTCAAATATCTAACATTAAAAAATTAAATTAATACCAACTTATGTAATGCATTGCATAGTTGAAAACCATATAGCCCTGGCCAGGGGGCTCAGTTGATGCATCATCTCATACACTAAGAAGTTGCTGGTTCTATTCCCATTCATGGCACATACCCAGGTTGCTGGTTCAATCTCTGGTTGGGGCATATATGGGAGGCAACCAATTGATGTCTTTCTTTTACATCAATGTTTCTCTGATCTCTCTCTCTGTCTCTCTTTCTCTCTCTTCATCCTTCAAAAAGTAGAAATATAACAAAATTTATCTTGAAATGAGATTATGTCTATGTATGTATATATAGTCAGATTCTTACATAAATACTGACTATATATTGGTAAACACTTAACAATATACATTTATAAATCATATGTATGTTAAAAAGTGCATATATATATATAAATCATAAGAATGTATGTATATTTGGTGCACATAAGCATATTCAGGTTTATATTTACATACAAATTATTTTGGAAGAATAGTAAAATGTTATCAGCAGGGTTTACCAGTATTAATACAGCCCTCCCTAATTAACATTCTGATTGTTGAGATGCTATTCTCCCATGCACAGTACACTTAATGTGTTGGCATAGAATCAATCATTTGGATATGTTGTATATTGAACAGTATGCAACTTGCATCATCCACTTACGATTTAAAATGTGGGATAGGTAGAAAACCATCTGCATCCCCAAACTACCATATGCACAACCTTAGCACCTGGGACCTATAACTTTCTGTTAAGTTAATGAAAACTTGAAGGAAAAGTAATTTGATAATATCAGTATCAGAGAATTCCATGTGGCAATCTATGCAATGAAATTTTCAAAAAATAATCCATAAATATTGTAATAGTAGAATGAGTCCATAGGTATGAGAGGTAAGTGGAATTTATTTATTGATTATTCACATAGAATATGTGATGTCTACTATGGCTATTGATTTCCAGATGCTAGTCTATGGGACACTTACATGTGGAGAAATAAGAAGAGATCATTTCAAAAGGGCTTTGAAATATTCTGGATACCAGGTTCAGAATACTGAACATTTTATTGAATCAATACTGCACAGGGGAAAAAAATGCTTCAATATATGAATGAAGAATTTACAAGAATGGTCAATGAAAAATCCAATAAAAATACAATTAAAACACTAATATAAAATATCTGACATTTGTTATCTATTCATTATAAATCTAGCTCAGGGTCTAAAATAACTATAAAGTTACTATAGTTATTTATAAAGGGTATCTATACAATCTCAGGATTATCCATGCTTAAATTTTAACCTATTAAAGAAAATAAACTACAAGGCTTTCTGATTAAAAGTTGCTTTTAAATTCCTTAGTATATTGAATAGTTCCTATTCAGTAAGAAAATTATCAAAATATATGTAGCACTTAAAATTTGCTTTTGTTTCATTTTTATTTTATTTGAAGAATTAAACTATGAGACTAGGTTTTTAATTGATGAGCGTATACAGGAGACTCTGCCTTAGGAGCTAAAAATAGTTCATAGTTTTCTTCCTCAGGAAATGGGGCCTATGAGATATGTTACAAGAAGAGCAACTTTTTCTGCTACTTACGTATGGCAGGGTATGCAAATGAAGACAACTCACGTATGTTTGAAATTAACAGCATGCAAGCACATTAAGTAAATTATAAGCTATCAATACATTAAACTAGCTCGACGATAGAAATGAATTTTCTCCATCTTGACCACAGATAATGACCACTATCATTATGTCCATTTTCATAAATGTTTTTAAACTTTGAAATAATAATAGCTGTAGGTAGATTCTACCGGGGCCTCTTTTTTTATAGTCTTTACCTCAGAGATAATAAAGGCATGACCCTGGATCTAATAAATAATTTTGAAGTGCATACTGTTTTATCATGAACATTTATTCACTATCCTCATCATAAAGTTAAAACTATTCAAGAAGTGATCTGATTAAATGTATTTCTAGTTCTATTCCTTGGAATGCCACGGATTTCCAATGTGACCTTGAAGAAGTCACTTACCCATCTTCTCTGAGTTTTCCTAGACACAAAAATAACAATAGTGGCAGCTGCCACCCACCAGCCATGCAGGGAACAGTTTCGATTATTGGGTAACATTGACACTGACCTTGTCGTGAACAGGAATGTCATCAATGGCACTAGATTTCCTTGATAACATCTCAATTTACATGGTGAATTACAACTGGCAGAGGTTTACTTTTGACAAGATAAGGGCCAAAAGTTGGGCAATCATTTACAAAATTAAAAGTTCCAGTAAATTCTGACTCTTTCTCCCAGAAGGAACAACAACAATAAAGCATTAAGTTAATGACTGACACCTTTACTGAAGTTTTTAGTGCTTCTATGAATGATTAGTTGTATGCTATCAATCAATTTCAATAATTATGAAAATTTCAAAATAGCACTTAAGAGAATATTTATAATTTGGGAATTGAGGGTGAAAGTTCCTTATTGGGTTATTTTATGTAGGATAAGCAAAGAAACTGATGTACAAAGGCTTAGATCAATCAGGTAAGTGGACTATCCAATGTTATGACTGCCTGACTATATGTCTCAGTTCCTGCTCAAATCTAAAAGTAGAACTCTGGGAGAAACCAAGATGGCGGCGTAGGTTAACGCAGGAGATCGCTGCCTCGAACAACCACTTCAGAGATATAACTAAAGGACAGAACGGACATCATCCAAAACCACAGGAAGGCTGGCTGAGTGGAAATTCTACAACTAGGAGGAAAGAGAATATCATACCCAGACTCAGAGGAGGCGCGGTGCTGAAGTGAAATACTCAGGTGCGGAGTGCGCGCAGAGCGGGCTGGTGGCGGAGGGCGTGGTTGTTGTTTTCAATCGGGAGGGAGTTTCAGACTCTGAGCTCCAGATCCGGGCGAGTCTCTGGGGAGCAAGACTCAAACGGGAGAAGCGGGACTGTCTGGCTTCGGTCGGAACTCGAAGGCAGCTTTCTCTCTGAGGTTTGCAGCCATTGCTGGGACTCTGAGAGGCAGAGCCCCTGGGGAAGGAACTGAGAGCAGCCATAACTGCTCGCTCCAGCCCGCCCTGTAGATCCCCTGGGACCCGCCCCGCCCAAGCCCTGCGCAGAACCATTTGCCAGATAGCCTCAGGCAAAGGCTAGATTAGCACCGCCTTAGAGATCCAGCACAGAAGCCCTCCCACTGCAGACCCAGCGGACTCTCATAGCCAGTTAGCCTGGAGGTCAACTCACCCCCGGTATTGCCGACATCAATCAAGGCTTAAATGCAACAAGACTGCACACAAAGACCACTAGGGGGTGTACCAAGAAAGCATAAAAAATGCGGAGACAAAGAAACAGGACAAAACTGTCAATGGAGGATATTGAGTTCAGAACCACACTTTTAAGGTCTCTTAAGAACTGTCTAGAAGCTGCCGATAAACTTAGTAAGGCCCTCGAAAAGACTGGTGAGACCGCCGATAAATGTTGTGAGATCCTCAAGAAATCTAATGAGACCCTCGATGTTATATTGGGGAACCAACTAGAAATTAAGCATACACGGACTGAAATAACGAATATTATACAGACTCCCGACAGCAGACCAGAGGAGCGCAAGAATCAAGTCAATGATTTGAAATGCGAGGAAGCAAAAAACACCCAATGGGAAAAGCAAAATGAAAAAAGAATCCAAAAATGCGAGGATAGTGTAAGGAGCCTCTGGGACAGCTTCAAGCGTACCAACATCAGAATTATAGGGGTGCCAGAAGATGAGAGAGAGCAAGATATTGAAAACCTATTTGAAGAAATAATGACAGAAAACTTCCCCCACCTGGTGAAAGAAATGGACTTACAGGTCCAAGAAGCGCAGAGAACCCCAAACAAAAGGAATGCAAAGAGGACCACACCAAGACACATCATAATTAAAATGCCAAGAGCAAAAGACAAAGAGAGAATCTTAAAAGCAGCAAGAGAAAGAAACCCAGTTACCTACAAGGGAATACCCATACGACTGTCAGCTGATTTCTCAACAGAAACTTTGCAGGCCAGAAGGGAGTGGCAAGAAATATTCAAAGTGATGAATACCAAGAACCTACAACCAAGATTACTTTATCCAGCAAAGCTATCATTCAGAATTGAAGGTCAGATAAAGAGCTTCACAGATAAGGAAAAGCTAAAGGAGTTCATCACCACCAAACCAGTATTATATGAAATGCTGAAAGGTATCCTTTAAGAAGAGGAAGAGGAAGAAAAAGGTAAAGATACAAATTATGAACAACAAATATGCATCTATCAACAAGTGAATCTAAGAATCAAGTGAATAAATAATCTGATGAACAGAATGAACTGGTGATTATAATAGAATCAGGAACATAGAAAGGGAATGGACTGACTATTCTTGGGGGGGAAAGGGGTGTGGTAGATTCGGGAAGAGACTGGACAAAAATTGTGCACCTATGGATGAGGACAGTGGGTGGGGAGTGAGGGCGGAGGGTGGGGCGGGAACTGAGAGGAGGGGAGTTATGGGGGGGGGGGAAAGAGGAACAAATGTAATAATCTGAACAATAAAGATTAAAAAAAAATAAAAAAAAATAAAAGTAGAACTCTGACTTAAACATCTATCAAAGGTTTTTGAATTACTGCCATTTGAAGGAGATTATATTGTATGTCAATTGATTTTTGGTGTATTTTGCCAAAGACAATGAAAACAGATAATGTTTATATATATGCCAATCCTCTTCTATGCAATTTATATCTATTTAAACTTTAATCTTCATAGCAACTCCGTGAGGTAAGGATATTATTATCCTAAATTTATAGATTATGAAACTGAGTCTCCAAAGGTTAACTTATCTTTTCAAGAGTATAGTGTTAGTATATACTGTGCTCATGGATCAGAAGAATTAATATTGTTTAAATGTCCATATTACCCAAAGCAATCTTCAGATTCAATGCAATCCCTATCAAAATACCAACTGAATTTTTCATAGAACCAGAACCAATATCCTAAACTTATATGAACTCAAACAGTCAAAGCAATCTTAAGAAGAACAAAGCTGGAGTTATTAAACTCACAGACTTCAAACTATACTACAGAACTATATTAATGCAGTGTGGTACTGGCCAAAACAAAAACAAACACAGAAATAAAACAGTAACAAAAAACCAGATGTATGGATCAATGGAAGAGAATAGAGGCCAGAAACAAAACCCAGGCTTATATGGTCAATTAATCTATGACAAAGGAGTTAAGAATATACAATGGAGAAAAGACAGTCTCATCAATAAACAGTGTTAGGAACATTGGCAGATACATGCAAAAATAAATAAATAAAACCACTTTCTTACATTATATACATAAATAAACTCAAAATGGATTAAAGACATGAAACCATAAAACTCCAAGAAGAAAACATAGGCAGTAATTACCTAACATCAGTCTTAACAATATTGTCATGGATATGGCTCTGCAGGCAAAGGCAACAAAAGGAAAAATAAACTAAAGGGATTTCATCAAACTAAAAGCTTTCGCACAGTGAAAAATCATCAACAAAAGAAAAGGGCAACCTACTAAATGGGAGATGATATTTGCAAATGATTTATCCAATAAGGAGTCAATACCCAAAATATATACAGGACTTACACAATTCAATACTAAAAGCATACACAAAAAATAAAAATAAAATGAAAACATACACAAACAATCCAATTTAAAATTGGGCAAATGGTCTGAATAGACATTTTTCTGAAGAAGATATACACAGATAGCCAAGAGACTCATGAATAGATGCTCAACACTGCTAATAATTATGGAAATGCAAATCAAATCCAGACTGAGATATCATTTCAAACCTGCCAGAATGGCTATTATAAAAAGACAGCAAATATCAAGTGTTAGCAAGGATGTGGAGAAAAGGGAATGCTTGGGCACTGTTGGTGAAATTATAAATTGGTGCAGCCACTATAGAAAAGAGTATGGAGGTTTCTCAAATAATTAAAAAGAGAACTACCATATGATCCAGCAATTCCACCTCTGAAATCAAAAATACTAATTCATAAAGTTATATGCATCCCTGTGTTCACTGCAGAATTATTTACAACAGCTTAGATATAAAAATAACATACCTCTTCATCGATAGATCAATGGATCACACACACACACACACACACACACACACACACACACACACACACTGGAATCACTAGAATATTACTTAGCAATAAAAATAATGAAATCTTTCCATTTGCAACAACTTGGATGAGCCTAGAGGATATTATGTTAAGTAAGTCAGAGAAAGACAAATATATTATTTCATTTACATATGGAGTATTAAAAACTATAATTAAAACAAAACAAAAACATACTCATAGGTAGCAAACTATTGGTTGGCAGGGGTATTGGGGAAAAAAAGGTATAGGGGATTAAGAGTTACAAAATTCCAGTTTTAAAATAAATCAATCGTGAGGATGTAATGTACAACATAGAGAATATAGTCAATAATATCATAACAACTTTGTATGGTAACAGATGGCTACTGGACATATTGTGGTGATCATTTTGTTAGTTATCTATACCTTGCCAAATCACAAAACTTTAAAACTAAAATTAATATAGATTATATGTCAACTAAACCTTAATAATAATAAAAAAGATTATAGTACTGGTGAGTGGCAGAGCAGGATGCAAACCCAGAAACTTTGGTCTAGAGTTTTGATCTATCACTATGCCAAGAAACATGAGCAAATTTTTCACAGTCTATAACAAAATATGCACCAAGCTTTATATATCACACTAGAGGCCTGGTGCACAGATTCGTGCATTGGTGGGGTCCCTCAGCCTGGTCTGCAGGGATCGGGCCATAACTGGCTCTCCGACATCTCCTGAGGGGTCCCAGATTGCAAGAGGGTGCAGGCCAGGCCACGGGACCCCACCGGTGCACTATCGGGGCCTGGGAGGGACCGTGGAGGGCTCCAGAGCATGTCCAGCCTGTCTCACATAGTCCCAATTGGCTGGACCACAGAAACAAGCAAACCTACCGGTTGGAGCGTCTGCCCCCTGGTGGTCAGTACGTGTCATAGTAACTGGTCAAACAGTCAAACGAGCAGTCGGACACTTATCATATTAGGCTTTTATTATATATATAGGATGAGTAAAATCATATGATTCTTGAATTTAGTGAATGGTACAAGGGTATATGGTGACAGAAGATTAGACTTTGGGTGATGGGCACACAAAGCCATACACAGATGATGCAGCACAGAATTGTACACTTGAAACCTATATAATTTTATTAATGAATGTCACCCAATAAAATTAATAAAAAATATTCACCTAGCTATTTCACGGAGCTTAGGCAGAGACCAAGTAAAATATTTTGAGTAAATACATTTCACAAGCAATAAACCAACATAAAAATATAAGATCCTTACAATCATTTAATTATCAGAAGATCTGGAATCCAAATTGCTTATTTTTCACATAAGGAAACTGGGTGCCAGGAAGAGAAATGAATTGAAAAATATTGTCCTGGTGGTTAGTGGTAGATTTAGTATTCAAATCCATGTGTTACTATAGTAGTTCTCTCTCCCCACAAAATTCTTGTGCTTTACTAGCTGTAATTTTTTCATGAAAATTTAATTAAGCAATCATATACGTTATACTTTTCCTATCCATAAACCTGGAGGAAACACATAGAAATAGAATTTTATTAATAAGTAAGCCACAATTACAATTTTTAAACATGTACATTAGGAAATTCCTAATCAATTAATATTATTCATATAGGTGGGTAGCTAAAACTCAACATCCAAAATCAAATGCATGGTGTATGCATATTGAATGAATATTTCTAAAAGGAGAATTCTTGTTCTTAACCTTGTGTGTTAACTGAATTTAAGAGCAGCTTTTATGTGTGTTTTTAATAAGCCCAGAGGCATTTGGAAAATAATGTGTTTTTAATATGTCAAAAATATAAATAGTAGGAAATTTTGCCAAAGTTTAGAAAATCTGAAGAGCTACTGGCAAAAATTCAACTTATTTAAAATTTTGAGAACAAATTCATGAAAAAGGTTTGTGCATTGATATTGTAAGCATACTAAACTGCCATTTCAGAAAACAGTGTGGAGTGTCCTCAAAAAGTGAAAAATGGAACTGCCATTTGACCCAGCGATCCAACTTCTAGGAATATATCCTAAGAAGCTTGAAATACCCATCAGAAAAAAATATATGTACCCTGGTGTTTATACCAGTGTTATTTACAATAGCTAAGATCTGGAAACAGCCCAAGTGCCCATCAGTAAATGAGTGGATAAAAAAAAATGTGGTACATTTACACAATGGAATACTAAGCAGCTGTAAAAAAGATCTCTTACCCTTTACGAAAGCATGGAGGGACCTGCAGAGTATTATGTTAAGTGAAATAGCCAGCCAGAGAAAGACAAGTATCACATGATCTTACTCATATGTGAAATCTAATGAACAAAATAAAGTGACACACAAAATAGATTCAGAGACATAGAAGCATGGAACAGATTGTGCAATCTCAGAGGGAAGCAGGGGAGGGTAGATGGGTAAGAAGAGTTCAACGAAAGAACTTGTACGCATGTATGCATAACCCTGGACACAGACAATAGGGTGGTGAAGGCCTGGGTCAGAGGCAGGTGCAGGCTACAAGAGATCCATGGAGGAACAAAAGAAGGACACATGTAATACTTTCAACAATAAAGATTTTTTTAAAAAAACCGATATAAGTATCCCAATACTTTTGAAGATGTATGCCTAGCATGGTCATATATTTCCTGTAATATATATTTTAGCTATATGGTTAACACCAATCCTTTAAAATATTCCCTCTGGTTTCTTTCTCACCAAAACAAGTGGGTTATTATAAATGGTCTTTCAAAATAGACTATGTCAAAAGAGAACATATTTTAACAAGCTTATATGGATATTTTAATCTAAATAGATATATGTACATTTTTAATTTAAATGTTACATAGTTTAAGACTAATTTAAATTTAATTCCATGTTTTCTTTTTATTAAAATATATTTTATTGATTTTTTACAGAGAGGAAGGGAGAGAGATAGAGAGCTAGAAACATCGATGAGAGAGAAACATCAATCAGCTGCCTCCTGCACACTCCCCACTGGGGATGTGCCCGCAACCAAGGTATATGCCCTTGACCGGACTCGAACCTGGGACCCTTGAGTCCGCAGGCTGATGCTCTGTCCACTGAGCCAAACCGGTTAGGGCCCATCATGTTTTCTTTAGATAATTATTACAGGCTATTGAAATACTTTTGTCTTTTGGTCCTGTCAAGGCAGCAAAGATAGAAATCCTCATGTTTTTAAAGTAGCTACACATAAAGGGAAATTCAATAAATACATATTATAAAGGCTGTAAGAATCTCAAACAAGCTTTAGAAGCCGATTCATTTTTATTCACAAGAGTGCCTTTAGGATTTGACTCAGAACCTAACTTTTACTTTGCTCACAATTTAAGTAACATTGGTTACCTGAATTCCATGTCCCAGTTTATAGCAAATAGAAGTAGACAGGAGGTGTGCTAGTCAGACCCCAAGGAAGAAAAAACAATTCTATCAAAACACAGACAGAGAGCTCAAGTAATCAGGGGCCTTTCAATTTATGAGTAAGTTTGCCTGCTCATGTCAGGACACCTCCATCCTATTATTGTATTACAGCATAATGCAATTATGTTTGGTCATAATACTGACAATGGTCACCTCAACATCATCACCCAGAACTGACTAATTTTATACTGATCCTGGAGTATTATGGCACCATTCCTGCTTTCAAGGGACATTCTAGAAAAAAACCTTTTCTATATTCTTCAAAAGTATCAAGGTCATGAAAGACAAGAGAAGGTAACTGTCATAGTCTACAGTGGACTAGAAGATGTCACAACTAAATATAATGCTGAATCCTGGCTTTCATCCTAAAACAATAAAGAATGTTAGTGCAAACAATGATGAAGTCTATAGTTTAGTTAGTAGATAGTAGTATAATGCCAATATTCATTTCTTAATGTTTTTTAAAAATATATTTTGTTGATTTTTTACAGAGAGGAAGGGAGAGGGATAGAGAGTTAGAAACAGTGATGAGAGAGAAACATTGATCAGCTGCCTCCTGCACACTCCCCACTGGAGATGTGCCCGCAACCAAGGTATATGCCCTTGACTGGAGTCGAACCTGGGACCCTTCAGTCAGCAGGCCTATGTTCTATCCACTGAGCCAAACCAGTGAGGGCTCTTAATGGTTTTTTTTTAAATTACTTAATGTTTTAAATTTAATTATAGTTGGAATACAACCTTATATTAGTTTCAGATGTACCACATAGTGATTCAAAATTTTTAGACCTTACAATGTGATCCCCCACTAATTCTAATCATCTGTCACTCTGCAAACTTATCACAATATTATTGACTATATTCCCCTTTTCCTTTTTACTCATTCCCCCACCCATTCCCTCTGGTAAATATTCCTTTGGTCTCTGTTTCTATGAGACTGTTTTTGTTTGGTTTGGTTTGGTTTTAAATTCCACATATAAGTGAAACCTTATGGCAGTTGTCTTTCAATACCTGGCTAATTTCACTAATTCTAGAATGTATTGGCGAACCTGTGACACGTGTGTCAGAGGTGACACGCGAACTCATTTTTTTGGTTGATTTTTCTTTGTTAAATGGCATTTAAATATATAAAATAAATATCAAAAATATAAATCTGTTTTACTATGGTTGCAAATATCAAAAAATTTCTATATGTGACATGGCACCAGAGTTAAGTTAGGGTTTTTCAAAATGTTGACATGCCGAGCTCAAAAGGTTCGCCATCACAGCTCTAGATCCACTGTTGCCAATGGCAAGGTTTCATTTTTTTCTTTTTTTCTTGCTGTGTAATATTCCTTTGTACTTATATACCATTTCTTCTCCATTCATCTATTGATGGGCCCCTAGGTTGCTTCCATATCTTGGTTATAGTAAATAATGCTGCAACGAACATAGTCTTTTCAATGAGTAGTTCTGGGAAAACTGGACAGGTAACATTAAAAAACAACAACTTATATACAAAAACAAACTCAAATGGTTTAAAGACTTAAATGTAAGGCCTGAAAGCATAAAACTCTTAGAAGGAAAGATAGCAAGTAAACTATCTGTCATCGGTCTGTGTAATATCTTTGGATATGCTCCTTTGAGAGAAAGAAATAAAACCAAAATAAACAAATGGGACTCCATCAAACTAAAAAGCTTCTGTACAGTGAAGAAAACCTTCAACAAAACAAAAGGCAGCCCACTGAGTAAAAGGATATACTTGTAAATAATAGATCCAATAAGGGATCAGTATCCAAAATAAGAAATGTATAGAACTAAAAACAAAAAAATAAACAATCTGATCAAAAATGGGCAGAGGATATAAAAAGACATTTCTCAGATTTAACAAGTAGACTGTAGTTTTTCAAGATGTCAACATTAGGAGAAATGGAGTGAAGAGTTTATGGGAACTCTGTGCTAAAATTGCAACTTTTCTATAATTCTAAAAATATTTCAAAATGAAAGATATATAGCCTAAGTACCAAACTTACTTCAGCAATCACACAATGATTTATTTCCTAGTGGTCACCTTTCTTTTAGTCCACCTCTTACTTTACCCCTTTCCCTCATAAGTGTTTTCCTACAATATACTGTGTGTTTATTTTTTAAGCAAACTGTTTAAGTATTGTCCCATATGCATTCAACCATCAGAGCCTCATCTTCCATCTTGGTGCAACTTATTTTCCTGAAGATAGAGTCATCTTCTTAAAAGAAAGTCTGAAATGATTAAAATACCGTTTTTACCTTGTGAGAGATCTTTTAAGGGAGGAAGTAAAAAAGAGTGAGGGCAAAAATAAGGAAATCATTATCCTAAGATTATAGATACCCACCAAAGTGAATATGAATGTTCACTTATAAACTGAGAAGCTATGAAGTCTAGTTGCTTTGGGATAACATTCTTTTTATTTATTTATTTATTTTATTTCCACCCAAGGATATATTCACTGATTTTTAGAGAGAGGGAGGGGAGAAAGAAACATCAATGTGAGAAACATTGATTGGGGTGGTCAAACCCACACCTAGTTATGTGCCCCGACTGGGGATCGAACCTGCAAACCTTTGGTGCACAGTATGACACTCAAACCAACTGAGCCACCCGGCCAGAGTCATAACATCCTTTCTTAAGCCTTTGCCATGTCTTAAAGCTGTAATAATGACAAGCAACTTTGGATGTAGGATATTTAAATGGGTTTTTATACCACAAAATAAGATGTCCAGATTGTTCTTGCTAAGAGGAACTCCATAAGAATAAGGTAGCTAGACAAAGCATCCTGTGCTACATTTCCCTAGATTTATTTCCTCCCCTTTGAGTTTGTTTTCCTAATTAGCACTGCCTCTATAAGCTTGGTTTCACTTCAGGATCAGAAGGCCTTTACTTTCCTACTTATCATGTTGTTGCGTGGACAAATAAAATGATTTTTAACTACCTATGGGCAACTAACATGAGAATGAATGAATATATATATATGTATATGTATATGTATATGTATATGTATATGTATATATATATAAATGTTAAACAAAATGTTAAAGATAAAATGCAGTCAGATGCAGAATATTATGGTCTTGATAAAGAGGCATCTGAAATCTGGCTCATTATTCTTTCCTAGTTTTTTCTCACCCTCTATTGTGAGAATCATTTCAGTATCTACCACTGACCACCCAAGCACCTCACTGGACATTATTGTGTCCCAAATATAATCACAGATGACTAAGTCTCAGAGAAAGGGTTTCTTTAGTCCAGCTCCCTAAGCACCCACTTATACATTTAATACTAGGAATGGTGGTGAGTCTTCAGAAGAGACTACATGTACTTTCAAAATGTAGCCTGACAGACTTCAAAAATGTGTACCATCCAAATGTTACATAAAATACTCTGCAGCAGTAGACTATTCCCGCAAAAGTACATCTTCTATTAGGGTAGCATTCGTTTCAGATCCTTTGCGGTCTGCAATGCCTTGAAAAACTTACCAGAACCTGAATATGATTTCTAGAATTCTAGATTACCGTAAAATGCAGGCATATTTATGAAGTAGATATTTCCTAAATAAAAAAGTTTTCTCAATAGTATGTTCTATGTAATAAACAATTCTCTCAATAGAATTTTGGAATTAAGAAAAATATTTTTAGGAAAAAACTCATCCTGATGAATATGTTTTATTTGTATGCACAACACGTATATCTATTTTCTTAAGATTAATTTAATAAATCTTCAAGTAAATTATAAACTGTTTTCCCAGAGATGAGATCCAATAACTAAAAATAAAATGTTTACGACAATTTATAAAATACAAATTTCAAAGACACATTTCAATTTTATGTATATTATATATCCATCTACTTAGTGTATTTTTTTGTGCATTTACATTTTGAAGATAATGTGTAACAATCCAGCCAAACGTGAGGTCTTACGGAACAGAACACTGGGATGCTAGTTAGGAATTGGTCTCCAGAAGCCAATTTCTGGACGCTGCTGACAAGAGTGGAATCATCAAGTATTCTTCCAGCAGAAGCGATAACGCCTTCCTGGGGCTGTTCATGAGAATTTACAAGGTGAGGCAACATGTGGAAAATCAAGAACAGAAGAATTTACAAAAGAATCGCTTCGAACAGTTCCTCTTTTGAAGATCGTGTCTTATAATATTTCAAAGGGACACACACACCCCTAAAATGAGTTTAGAAAGATTTGCCAAACAAGTCAAAATAAGATATTCATTTCAAAACTTTCAGGTTCTGATTTTATTCAGAATTAACAAAATGATTGTGTTAGTGAGAAATAACTCATGGGGAAAAATAAGTGAGGAAGGGGCAGGTGGACAGGAAGAGGACACGTGACGGGACAGAGGACACACTGAGATGAATCTCTAGTAAACATGCGGCCTTTATGAGCATCGTTTTTGCCTCAACATGAATTTCCCATGTAAGAAACTGAGAATTGATGCCTGTTGCTATGATTTAATCAGTTGTCATTCAATCCCTTAGATGATACCAATTCTCAGTACAATTCCAGTGCATCTGGAATAGATTAGAGCTTGTCTGTGTAATAATATGTAGTATTTTAAGTAATTTGTTTTCTCATTTATAGCATAACATTATTGTTTGCATTTTTTTGCTTAATTTTTAAAAATTTTATGATCAAGAAAAAAAAAACCAAAGGAAAGAAAATATGGGAGAGTATTCCCAGAGATTCACAATGTTGGTGTGTAATTTTGACAATTCAAACATTTCCCAAAGAATCTAAGTTTAAGTTGATAAAAACCACTATTTTATTTTTATATACTTATGCTTATCATTATCCTGCCTATCCTGTTCCTAATTCTCCAAACATCAAAGACTTGATATATCTACTTCTTTCTGTACCACATTGTTAATTCTTAAAGAACTCTTCTCTATACGTGCAATGCAGATAATTCAATTACGTTTTTCAGTGCAGTTCCAAAAATATTGTACATGGGTATTTAAACTAAAATCTGGTACAACTGCTGCCTGGGATTCAAAACTGGTAAAACTCCTTTGCTGCTGCAATAATGAAAACACAGCATTAATGGTAACACCTACCCCACATCAGCAGCACAAATGATGCACTAAGTGCGCATAATCTGAATCCATATGGTCAGCACACACAAGGGAATAACATAAACAAAGCATGATTCTTCGTGTCTTCCGAGTGTGAATTTGGAGAGGCAAACATCTGGATTACAAAGGCACTTAGCAGCAGAGAAGGCTTTTCCAAGTAAAATTCAACGCAGAAACTAGAAATGAGACACTCAGCTCAAGAGGCAGCATCTGACACATGAGCCTCCCTTAGCACTGAGACAGGATGTACAGGAAGCGGTGCCTATGGATAAGCACCAGCAGAAAACGAAATGAAGGTCTCACTGAGTTAGGCTTTCAAAGGCAACATTCCTGGGTGTTTGGAAGAACCTTTCAGGAAGATATAGTGCCATTTCTACTGTAGCAGCCTCAATACAAAGGGCTCACAAACAGAATCTACAGTAATTAGAAACATTTTCAAAGTAAAAGATGAGATAGAATGTTTTTGCAAAGGTACTGAAGCATGGGTTTGCACAGGCCTATGAAACTGAAAATAAAGAAATAGGAAAAAAACTTATGTTGCAGATTATTCTATTTTACCAAGATCAGGAACACACACACACACACACACACACACACACACACACACACACACACACACAGATATATACACACATTCAAAACAAGCAAACAAACTAAAAGGTGGGGGTTGGACTTTATAAAGCAACAACTTATCAACCACTAGCACTATTATTTTATTTTAAAAAGTACCTGTTTTAACATAAAAATAATTAGGAAAAATACAATTTAAAAACACTAACTTTCCCAAGAAAGAATGGCTGGCACTGTGATTGGTTTTACCTTTCCCCTCCCCACCTAGTCCCACTTCAGTGCCAAATATCTTGGGACGTTTTTGGTTGTCACAACTGGAGTGGGGGTGCTACCTCAACAGGGTAGAGGCCAGAGATAGTGCTAAACATCCTACAGTGCACAAGGAACTCCCTCAACAAGGAACCATCTGAGCCAAAGTGGCAATAGTACAATGGTTGAGAAGCCCTGCCTTCCACTGATGTTTTGACCAAGGGTCAGTAGGTACTGGCTCCTACTGATCCCAGTGAGCAGGTTATTTGGGGGAGCTAGTGGTATCTGAAATGCTTGTCAATCTTCTAACTTGTATTTTGCCTTCCATCATTCTTTTCAATAACACCTGGCCAATTGAACTGAAGTGGTGAAGTTCTACCCTACCAATTAGAAGCTGACTAAAAAACTGGCCACTAAACTGTGGTTCTATCACTGACATAGATCCCATTTGCTTATTGGTTTGTTTCTGAACTTCAATACATTGGAGGTGATCAGGAAGTAGTGCCCTTTATCATTTGGAAGTAAAATAATATTTCACCAGTTTGATAGAGAATCAGTAGCCTCCATCAAAAGGCTGAAGACAGAAATCTTACACCAGGGTTTAAAACACATGCTTTATTAATTATTCAGTAAAAGTATATATACCTTCTACTAGTGTAACTTCTTAGAGATTGGGAAAATGGAATGAATTTTTAATCATGGTTTTCTCGCGTTCGTAAAATTATAGTTATTTTTTTCCATAAGACTGTTTGGAAAATATAGGTGTGCAAAATTGTACATAAACTGTAAACACTACAATGACTTCTTTTCTGTCTCCTTTCATACATAGTACTTGCGCCTTTATAAAATATTGTTTTATACACAAATGATTTTGAAAGTGATATTTCAGTGGTTATCCTTGAAAACTACATATTATGTGATTCTTCCTACAAATTATATTCCAGCAATGCGATCATAACATATATACTTTTCTGTCCTTTATTTTGTCAACATCTTAATATAACGCATCTCAATGCCTATAAAAATGTATAATTATCACAATTTTACATCCCTCTTATTCCATCATATATATCCAGTATCTATTTACAAGTTTTCAATGGTTATCAGGCATTTTTCATTTACATATATATGTGTATATACGTAGATGGATCGGTATATGTGTGTCTGAATGTCAGTATGTACATATCTGTGTATTGTGTAGGTTTTGATAGATACCTTTCTGCATTTTTTCAAATTTATCTGGAGGAAAATTCTAGAAGATGAAGAAAAAGCACTTTTCTAAAGGGTTTCAATGCATAGTTTCCAATATCCCTTCAGAAATTTTACTCTTATTAGTATAATTACAAACAGTGTGTAAGTGTCCATTTCCCAAAAAAACTTTTCTGCCATTTCTGTTTGCCTTTGCATTACTTTAGTCTCTGGTGAGATGGAGACACTGTTTACATGGTTATTATAAATATACTTGTATTCTTTGTAAATATCCTTACCAGGTCCTGTGCTCATTTTTCTAGTGGTGGGGGTGGAGCTGGGGGGAGGTGAAGTCACTTTTTCTTACTAATTTAATATGTTTACATACAAATCCTTCCTATAAAAATTGCAATTATTATCTCAAATTGGTGTTTGTCTTTTAATAGTTTTCAGATTTGGCTTTGTTTGTTTTTAGTTTTTGTGTTTTCATGAGTAAAGTTTGTCTGTTTTGTTCTTTTTCTTTCTGTCTTATCATAGTTAGAAAGTCCTTCATTATCCCAAGGTCACAAAAATAAATATTTATCCTTTTTTATCTAGTACAGATTGTGTCAGTCATATTCTTCAGTTCATTGCACACTATTATTTTGGCAAATAGAGGTCTCTCCTTTCCTCAAGATAACTCCTCCTTTTCTTCCTCCCTTCCTTTCATTCTCCTTCTTTTTATTCCCATTCCTTATGCCTGTTTCTCTATTCCTTCCCTGCACATTAAAGCATAAAGTATATATTTTTTATTCTACTCTGGTTAACCTTGACTAAGAGGGCTCATACTTAATTCACTGCATAACACACGAGTCCCTTATGATTAGGTATTACTGCATTTTATACACACTATTATATTAATAAAATTGACCATTAGATACCTATTACTTCCTATCACTGCACTACATACTTTGTATACATTCTTTCTACTACAATACCTTGAAGTAGGTATTATCCGAATTGAAATATACAGAATCATAATCCCAGAGAAATGATAAATCAGCAGGACTGTATGTACCATTATACACACAGCGATGGTGGCTCTGAGGTCAGGGCTCTTTTGTCCACCTCTCGGTGTCTCTTCTAAGAATAAAAGCGAACGGAACCAAGGGGGTGTGGCATGTTTTCACAAACTATGTGTTGGAAATAAAATTTCTTTTCTCCATCATACCATGTACATAACTTTAGGAAATTTTAGTAACAGTCCTTCTTCATCATTTCACAGAACTACACTAAACCATCGCTACACGCATGGCTGGACAATTGCAAGCAAATGGATGCGGGCAGCAGGTAACAGCTTTGATTCTGCTTCTATACAGCTCAATTTCAACATGGAGATTCCTGCCATTTTGAATGAGATCTTCAGTCCAAAAGTCTGTATCAGTTTTAATCTCCCACAGATCTAGCACACTTTGCCAGGAGTACAGAGACAGGTTTTATTCAAACAGTTCCATCTCAAGCCTGGACTGCAGGAAGGGTGGCTGCGTTGTGCAGTGGGAGGAGCAGGGCTCAGGCAGGTCCTTGAGACAGGCGCACCTGGGTCAGTCTCAGTCTGTCACTCACATGGTGTGATACTGGGCACTAAACCTCTCTATCTCTTTTTCTATATTTTTGAAATGAGTATAATAGTTTCTACCTCAAAGGGTGGTTTTGAAGGGTATTTAATAAAATTAAAGTGTCTGATACATATTAAGCATTAAGTAATTATGTTTTTGCTGCCATTATTATCATAAATCATCATCATCATAATTATCATCATCATCAGAGTAGACAAATAATTGTGATATGCTAGCTAGGCATACCCCCATATGCTTTATAGATAAAAGGCACAATTTCAAAGTATATTTGGGAAATATTTTTAAGCCAGGAGGATATTTTCTTGTCCCATTGACTTCTCTATGGAAGGGCATGCTAATCTCCACTGCCCTAAAAGTATACGTCAGGTACCAATTCTGTGATCTTGGTGTCCTAAGAGTCACATCTGTCTACTTTCGGTTTATAAAATTTGTTCTTAATTTAATAGGCTTATTAAAGGTCCATATCTATGAAAGAGGTGGAAAATGCCAATTTTAGTACAACAGGGCATTGGAAGAATTTTGAAAATTGGCATTATAAAATTCAATGTTGGTAATATGTAAAACTTTAAAGTTCCATCAGAAAGCCAGTAAAAGGAAAATATGTGTTACTGCTAGTTTTAGAGGATTATTCTGCCTTTTAAAAGTCTAACCTTTGAGTCAGTTAAAACTATAAAGCATTTTGCTGCTATTTAGGTTCTTCCCTCTCCTCTGCAAACAGGTGTTTGTCAGTAGATGGGTTTGGACCTCTAGTTAAGCCTGAGAAAGAGGAGAGAAGAATAATGTAGTTCTGTTATTTTTTTATTTGAAACATGAGCTGATGATAGCTAGAGAGCAAAGAGATCCACACCTTCCAAATTGTTGCTTTGAAAATACATAATTTACATTTTACAAATTCCCTGTACTTAATTAGTCTCATCATGTCTACACAACCCAGACAGAGATGTGCTATACAGTTTCAAGTCATAGATTTCTAGAAACTACCCAAATTCCCTACTTGGAAATGCGCTTGCCTTCATTAGAGTGCAAGGTGAATATTTTTCTATCTAGGAGGTGATATTTTCACTTTTCTCTTCTGCTAACTATATATTTCCCTGTATACACTCCAATTGCTACATCTTAGATTGTAAGCTCCAAGTGACCAGGACCATGAGTTATACAATAAGAGCTTTCCAAACATTTCTTGGATGCAGATGACTCTTAACCTTCCCTGGCAACAGTCTGGCATTGATTTTCTATACTATTCTATTTTCTGTGCCTATCTTAATATCCAACACACCCGATATCTCCATATAACCTGATTTGTTTCCCCTATAATTTCCACCCAAGGAAACAACACAGAGTGTCTTTTATTTACAGCAGACACTTGACTCAAGGGCAGCCCATCCAACAAATTACCTAGAAACTCAGGATAGCCTTTCCAAAGAGCTTTGACCATAGGAGAAACTCATATAGGCTGGTCAATCAAACTGGCTCTCTCCACAAAGTGTTCTGGAAAATATGAAGAAGACTAACCAGGAGAGTGAATATTGCCAACCTATAATGTTAGGAGAGATGTCAGAAACGTGCATCCATTCAACAAATACGGCTGATGTTAACAATGACAGTGGTATTGGTGGTGATGATGGTTACTTAAGTCTGACCAGTTAACTATGTGCTGCTTATTACAAATATTAACTCATAAACTTAATGATAATTCTTTCATATAAGTCCATATTTAAAATAATCAAACTGAGACATGGAGAAGTTAACGTGTTCAATCTCAATAGCTATAAGTAGCATAGTCAGGATTCAAACTTAGGGGTTGGGTTCTAGAAAGTGTGTTTTCTTTCTTTGAATTATCTTAGAATCAGAAGTCTGGAGACATGTCCTGGGATAACATTTTTAAAAATCCCTGTTTCTTAACAAGTACATGAACTTTATAGAGATGATGGTCCCACATTAAGGGAAATATCTGTGTTCTATGTCCATTTATATTTAAATGACATTTCAAGGATGTCTTAGGAATGTCCAGTGCTGCAACCTATACAGCTCATTATAATACACACATAATCACATTTCTAAAGAATAAATGTAGGTTGAAATTAAATCACTGATTAAAATATGCATATATTTAGGACTAGCTTTAGACTGTGGTACTTTCAGTGTGCAGATAATTTTTAGACTAGCAGAGGATTATTTAAAATAATATTTTATTTTGAGCTTCTTTTTTTACTACCTTACTTGGTAAACATTATCTTTAATAGGCAAAAAGTAAACACATAGTTAATATTTCACCCAAGACTAATAACTCAAAATCAGTTAATTTGTATATATATAAATTTTTAACAGTAAATTCAGAGAATGGGCAAAAGGGCAGTACCTGGGAGCCAGATATCTACCAAAAACCCTCTAAACTCAAAAAGGCAAAGGACAGCCTAAACAACAGCCTCAGAACAATTTTCCAAGTGACTATCATGTGGGAAATTGTTCATTGACACTGTTTGTAAAAAATATTATCCTATTTATTTTGTAGACAAATTATATATTGGTTAGATACAAATGGAGTATCTGAAACAACTCCCTCCCCCCCAAATTTGCTGAGCATCTTTCTTTACTTAAAGCACATTTATGGTCAAAATCATTTATTCATTCAGTAAATATTTATAATATATTGACTATGTGCCCAGTACTGGCTTAAGAATGGAGAGTGCATAATAGAGAAAAAAAATATTAAGATCTTTAAATTTACTACCTAATAGATGGTCTATACGTGGGGTTGCAATTTTAAGCAGGGTGGTCAAAGGTGGCCTTCCATTAAAGGAGATAGTCCAATGAGTAAATGTGTCAGCAAAGAGATTGGGGAAGGATAAGGTTTAAAACTAGATATGAAGCTATCAATGTCTTTGAAGAAAAAAAATAGTCACCACATAATATATAAAACATCACTGTAAGTTTAGAAGGTTGTAAATTTGTAATATAAAGCTATGCATGTAAGATGACTTCCAGTCTAGTTTGTAAATTTTATATATACCTACTTGACATCTTCATTTGGTTGTCTAACAGACTTTTTAGAATACATATATCCAAAATTAATTATCTTATCTTCCACCATTCTCAATCTGCTTAATTCAGTCTCCCTCAAATCATTATAAATGGCAAGTCCACATTCTCAGTTCTCCACCCAGAAATCTTGAGTTGTCCTTGACTTCTTTCTCTCTCTCATATACAATGTCTAACTCTTCAGCATATTCAGTTGACTCACCCATCATCACATATGCTCAGTCAACATATTTGAACCTCTCCACTTCCCATTAGCTTGACTGGACTTTAGACAGGCTTTATCCCGACTCTAGACCCCTAATCTCCCTTTTCTGAAAGCCTAACTTATAATTGTAAATTCTTTCTTTGCCCCTTTGAAATATAAAAATGTTTAAATGGTTCTTGTCACTTTCATAGCCCAGGACTATCTTTCACAAGGGCCAAGGAATCATCTCCGTGTGAGATGCAATCATCAAAGAAGATAGAGCCCCTATCTCCCAGTCTCTATGGGAGAGCAGGTGCCTAACTTTAGAGGGCACCTTGCTCCCCATTGTAAAACTGCCTCTTGTCACAAAGGCAGAGAAAAGTCACTTTTCCTTGGGTAAAGCCAATTAGCAAACACAGACGGCCTAACATCCCCCTCACCTTATCTCTGAAAAATTTTCAGCCTTGTTTCAGCAGGACTGAACTGAAACTGACTTCTGGTCTCTTTCCCCTGTTAGCTATTCACTGATTATTAATTATTATTAACTATTAATACCATTGACTAAAGTCGTCCTTCTCTGTTTAACTTTGTCCAGGATGATTTTTCAAAGACAGTAGTGAGAGTGGAGGTGGTAAAAAGATAGACAAGCTTGGAAAATATTTAGGATAGCAAAACAGAACATGTCTAATTAGCTGTGGGAAGGACTATAAAATTATTCTGGGGTTCAGACTTTTTACGACCAAATGTATAGAAGTGCAGAAGGAATAGTTACTGGGTAAGATGATGCACCCAGTTTTGAAACAGCGAGTGCCGCAGGTTTCTGTGAGTCATCTGAGAAGAAACTTACAGGCCCCTACTAATATGCAGCCAGACGCAGGAGAGAGGGCTTGCCGAGGTGATATTTGAAGGGTTAGGACTGTATGAGCATGTGCAGGAAGAGTATAGTTCACAATGTATAGTGACCTACAGGGCTTACATCAGCATCTAGTGAATCCTAATGCTTAAGAAGTGGATAGAGAAAGAGCAAACAATAAATTACTGAGAATGAACACCAGAAATATAGGAAAGCAGAGTTATTGCAAAACACACAATCGAAATTATAGAAACTAATGATGAGGGAATGCACTGCCTAGTGTGTCGCCACTGAATAATGTAATTTAATCCAGGTTTACCCCAGCTGTGTTTTTCACAGTAACCTAAACCAAATTATATCACGAAGAAGGTAATGAGGTCATTTCTCTCTATATGCTGCAGGGTAATTCAGTATAAATTTGACTTATTGAGAGTGCATTCTGATAAGTAGGGCCTATTAAAATGCTTCCATTTTTAAAATAAACCACTCTACCATGGCATGTTTTCTATTGTCATGATAGAGAATATTCAGCTAACTACTTGCTGAAAAGTAGCAAGGAGAAACTTTCCCCACCACCAACGTGAAATTAGTGCACTCATGGCTTTTGTGTTATTTTTTTTATCATGAAGAATCATCTCCAGCATTTTAAGATTTGATGTGCTTCATTTCATTTTTTGCTGTTGACATTTTGAGGTTGTGTTCAGTAACCTAGGCAACTGTTCTTATTTCTGTCATAATTTACTTCTATTTATAGAGCTTATAGAGATTCAATGGCCTCAAACATAGTTTTTAAGACAGAGCAGGTTTACAAACTATTGACTCTCAAGTGAATATGATATTAAAGACATGTCAAATTTTAGTCATCATACAAATAAAGACTACATGTTATAATTTCTTTAATTTGGATCATTGATAAATATGAATAATGTATCACTTAAACGGTGCCATAATAATTTCAATCATAGTTATGATAATGTTAACTTTTAAGTGTTTTATTTTTAATGTTATGATTCATTAAACTGAATTTTAGCAATTAGAGGCCACAACTTCAAATACCTTCAAATAAAAACCTGGCCTTACACAGTACTAAAATGAGTTCCCTTTTCATGTTTCATCTGCTGGATACTGTGAGCAACATTTAAATTGTGTGAGATGGAAACAAAATCCTTGATTTAATTTTTAGGCCTTATTAGCTTTCAAGCTATCTGGGCAGAGGGAAAAATTACTAGAATATAGAGAGTATTCCCCCTTCCCCAAATGTATACACACTTTTGTGTAGCTCAATTTTGAAAATGAAATGTATTTTAATAAACACTGCCTTTACAATTATTCAAAGTGTGTATATATATTTTTAGGGACACTGAATATATTCTTCATGGACAGGGTTAGAGAAGGATAGAGTGATTTTAAATGACTACTTGCAAAACTATCTTCACATGTATCCTATAAATAACAGAATGCCCTTATTTTTTAAAAAATACATTTTTATTGGTTTTAGAGGGATATAGAGATAGACACATTGATGAGAGATAAATATCATTGATTGGTTACCTCCTATACACACCCTACTGGGGATCCTGCAACTTGGGCATGTGCCCTGACCAGGAATCAACCAGAGACCTCTTGGTTCACAGATCGAAGTTCAATAACTGAGCCATACCAGCTGGGCCAGAATGCCTTTTGTTCCCTTTTTATAAGTATGTATCATAAACCTAGGCAATTAAGTCCTATATAACTTGATGAAGGTAACTGAGGACTCAAGACAGAAACTAATGAATCACCAAAAAAACTCCCATTGTCCAGCCAGGCTTTCAATAATAAAGAAAAAAGAGAGAACAGTAATCTCATCAGATTTTCTGTTTTATCCCACTATCAAGAGTTGTTTTTTTGTGATCACTATTTCATTTTTACATTATTTATGTGACTATTGCTACTACTGCCCCTATTACAAACAATAAACTAGTAAAAATTTCTAGAAGTTAGGAATATTCCCTGTAATGAAATATCAGAGAAGCTGATGAGACAAGAGATTGGCTGAGGAGTAACTTCCTCTATCTTCTGGATTCTATGCTTGGAGACCTCAGACCATTACCCTATAAGGTCTTCTGCTGGATGACTACTTGACTGTTGTTACTCCATTTAATCAAGGCAAAGTGATCCACCAGCAATACTGTCAGGTCAATGGTAATCAATAAACAGATTTTGTTACTGATGGAAGATGGATATATTGGAAATTTGTAAGGCTTAAACAGATCTGATACTAAGGTTTATGGTTTTTAGCTTTACAAGTCTCATTTCCAGTAGAAGAATTATAATATTGACTGTAGCAAGAATTGGGCAATAAGATCTTAAGGATGATGAGATTATACCCAAGTTTATAAGTGTGCTATACTGGAAAAAGTGTGGTTGGTGCCAGAAGACCTGGAATACAGTCCCAGACAACCTGACTTACCCAAACCACTGAAATCTTGAGACTAATTAATAAAATCAAGAAAAAAAAATTAAAAACCAAACCCAGAATTTTGCATAAATAAGACATCAATTTAAATTTATTCTGTAAACTTTAAAGCATTAAAGGATAACCGGATTTTCTCTGTTCAAATAGAAAATATCACTTAACATGTGATTAATATAATCTTTTAGGAAGCTTTTAGGATTTACAAAAAAACTTCTATCAATAGTTTTAGGACTTTGATTATTTTAATATGAGTTTATTTTCTAATCTCTTTCAAATTTAAGTTTTTAATAGAAAATATATCTATTTTTTTCCTTGCTTAGAGCATGAAAACAAACAAATAATGAGCTCTTTGAAGAATGATTTCTAAACATGTAGCAAACTCATACGCCTGTTTTGTATTCACTGTGGAATGCCTGATAACTGGATATAACCACTGTATTGGTCCAGTAAGTATTCATGTTTGATAATTAAGATAATCACTAATTTCTACTGCTGTTCCTCTGCCACTTCATAAGGCATGCACGATTGGTCCTTTAGTATTTCCCTCTCATTGACTGCGGACTCTAAGCCATTATTTGTTGGTTTTAGACCTTTACAGTGCCCAGTGGCATTTTCAACTGATGACAGCAATAACAGATGATGCTGAGCCAAAGCTACTAGGAGTGAAATGCAGAAAGTAAAATGATAATAAATAACTGTCACTCCATTACTAATCAGTTTCTAAAATTGGTTCTAGTGCATACTCGATATGTCAGTTTCTATAATACTAGAACCAAAAAGGCCTTAGTAATATAAGCAAACAAAAAGAACCCAAACACTTGTCTTGTGCAGTGACCAAGAACTCCTCAATGATCATGGCACATGTATTCAAATAATTCTCAACAGATCCCATTTCAAAATTTTTTTTGGTATCTTCTCAATTTGTTGGTACCTGGCAAATGTGTCAATAGTACCCTCAGACCAATGAATGAAAACTTTAAAAATGCTGGATAGAATACAAACCCAAAGTCTTGAATGGCCAAAATACTAAACATATGAATATGTCCTAGGCACAGATATGTAATGATAAGAAATATAGGACTATAGAAGATGCCTGGGAGAGATCATAAAACCTGTCTAAACATGATCTTGGTTCTAGTCAGGTGATCTGGGTGGAAGACAAATTTGAGCTATCCTTCTTAGTCAGCTATCTCATAAAATTCAGGTATGAGAATGGAATCTGTTGTAATAAACTCACACCATATATATTCAAGGATGTTATTGTATTAAATTATTCATACTTTACAATAATTGCTTCTTAAATTTAAATCCCACCTCCCTTTTTCAGGCCACTGTGGCATCCTTCATTTTGTTCTCTTTCATTCCATCAATGATGTATCACATTTGTTGTAATGATCATTACTTTTTTTTTTTTGCTTTTTAGTAAAAGATTCATTCTATTAACTCTATGACCTAAGTGAACTGATATGTAGCAATCACCAAGGTTCTTAGTCTGAAGACATAATCCACTTACTAGGTAAGTTATGTAGATCTCAGCCTCAGTGATCTTGTTAGGAAAACTAGGAAAATAATAGCAATACAACAGAATGAATGTGATTAAATGAACAGTATATGTGAAGAGACTACCTTTTCTTGTCTTTCTCCAAAAGCAGAGACTTAGAATGAAACGTAGTTTATTTTTTGAATAGATCTTAGATAGTAGAACTGGGAGACTGGGAAGGATGAATCAGGAAATAAAGGCCACTGCAAGTTGTCTTAACGACCTGGTCAATGCTGTAGGAATTGGGGCTTGATAAACTCTTGAATATCTGTGGAAAATGAATTTCAAAAAGGTCCATCCAAGGAATGAAAGAATACTGCTCAAGGTTTTCTCTGTGGGGTGTTAGTGACTCACATAAGGTTGTGTGTGAATTAGAATATCTGAGCAGCTTCCTGGGGGTTTCCTCATAGCAATTGCAGGGAAGCCTCAAGGCAGGAGGTGAATAAAATCTAAGCCATTTGGAACATATGCAAGGGAGATTTATGACAGAAGTAGGCGGCCAGGTTGAATATAATGTCACTCCCAGTTGATGGTCAGAGATCTATCTTGTCACTAGACTGAGGTGAGGCTGTCACCCAGGGTCATTCAAAATGAACTGGATCATCAGGGGAATGTGCTTAGTGGAACACAAATCTTGGATTCCGAGCGGTTTCAAGGTGATTTCCACAAGATTAGAGACAGTGGCTTCTATGGAAGATGTTTTAAGATCCAGGACCACAAATACCATCCATGTCATGACCTACAGTGGTCAGGAGGTCATCTATCTGGCCCATCATCCCACTCAAGAATAAAAACACAAATAAAAATGGTACTAATAAGAATCTTATCTTAGCATATCATTCTATAGTTTATAAAACTTTACAAACGTTATATGCAGTATCTTCTTTGGCGTTACCAGTGATTCTATGAGAAGGTATGATATTATTCTCCTTATTTTTCAGAGAAGGGATTTTAAACTTTTTGAATTTGGAGGGTTTTAACCAAGATTCCTTGTCTTCATGTCATCAGGCAGAAAGAGAATCAAGTCATGTTTTGTCCTAATCCCATCATCCTAAAAGCTGCCTTTATTTTAACAAAATTTCCTCCTGTCAATTCCTTTGTAAGTCCTAACACCTGCCTGCCACTTCCAGTTGTCAGCAGCAGCCCAAGTGAACCATGCAGTCACGTCACTGAAAGCATGAGCAAATTTTACCATTAGCAAACTTTATTTGCAATTCCATTGCCATTTGTAGTGTTTGATCTCTTACCAAGGATGCCTACTAGATCTGAACAAAACTGTCTTCAGATGCTGTGTGCCCCCAGACAGTTCCTAACATGAAGAAATGGAAACTCAAGAAAAGCAACATTTCTGATAAAACAAAAGTGTCATGACACATATACCAGTCCTAAGTTCTCTGAAGATTTGAAAATATGTAACTTAATTAAATTTCTCTCTTTCCATCCATCTCCAAACTTTAGGTCACTGAATTTAACTAATGAACTAGTAGTAATAATGAAAATGATGATAATTATACTATTGCTATGACTACTATAAGGAATAATAACTGATCATTGAGAACTGACTGTGAGCTAGGCATATGTTAAATGTTCTGTTAACTAACTTAGTTAATTCCCATAATAATCCTTATATAGAGTATTGTCATTACCCTCACTTTACAAATAAGAGAATGGAGGTAGAGAAAAGCTAAATGAGTTTCCCAAATAACACAGCAAGGACGTGGCTGATTTGATGTGGTGCTGGCAGACTTAGCTACTGTGCTATCCTGCCTGGCTCTCCGACCCAAGTTCTGTAGTCTGGTCTGCAGTTGTAAGCCGTCAGTGTCTGGGAAACCAGACTTTCACAATTCCCAAGCAGTGGGTGTAAAGTGAAGTACAGTGTCTCAGGGCAATTGAGAAAGTGATTAACATCTTTGGAGGGTGTGTGAGGGTGTGTGAGGGTGGGTGTGTGTGTGTGTGTGTGTGTGTGTGTGTGTGTGTGTGTGTGTGTGTGTGTGTGTGTGTTAAGGGTAGGGTAGGGGCAGAAAAGGGCATTGCAGAGAGAAAGAAATGTAGAGAATTGCCTCAGAAGTGTTTCCTCCCCCACCTAGATTTCAGAGTATATTTACAACTTCTTAGTTTCTCCTTTCTACTACAAACAAACATGTACACATCTCACTTTTATGTTCCCATGACTGCTATAAAGATCAAGAGTGTTATGAGGTGATTCACTACCTGACCAGACACAGCCTTCCCGTGTGCTCTCAAGGGGGAGGAAATCATTCCCACGTGCTGCCTCTCCTGCATGCGGAGGCTCTTCTCCCTGACTTTGCAAAAGCATCTCCAGATCCAGAAGCCCCAGCTGGGACAGGCTGCCTGGATTGACCGGGAAAGGGCACAGTACACACATCTCCCCCCAAAGAGGTGACATACCCGGTCCGTTTTTCCTTCAGTCTGAAGGCTGGTGTGGCTGCGGACCTCATGATCCTCTTCCAGGTCAGAAACATCCTCTAGTTCCTCTGGGGTCTGTGAACAGAGAGCAAAACATCGCTGATGGGAATGCACAATGGAAAACAGTCCGGCAGTACCTCAGAAAGGAAGCACGGGGACCAATATGACCCAGCAATTCCACTCCTAGGAAAATACCCGCGAGAAATGAAAACATATATCCGCCAAACACTTGTAAACAAATGTTCACAGCAGCACCAATCATAATAGCCAAAATATGGAAACAAGTCAAACAGATATCTACTGATAAATGGATAAACAAAATGTAGTAAATTCATTTAATAGGATATGATTTGGCCATAAAAAGGAATGAAATATTGATACGTGCTATAACATGGAACATGGGTGAACCTTGAAAATATTATAGTAAGAGAAAGAAGTCAATTACAAAGACTACATATTATATGATTTCACTTACATGATATGTCTAGAATAGGCAAATCTATAGATAATAGTTCCTAAAGGAAGGAGTGGGTGAGGAGGGAGTGGGCAGGACTGCTAATGGGTATGTGGTTTCTCCTTGGGATGATAACAATGTTCTGGAATTAGATGGTGGTAATGGTCACACAATCTTGTGAATATAGTAAAAAACACTGAATTCCACACTTTAAAATGTTTAAATGAGTGGTGCATGATTACATCCTAATACATTTTTAAATTAAATTTATTGGGGGAACATTGGTTAATAAAATTATATAGATTTCAAGTGTACAATTCTACAATACATCATCTGTATATCGCCTTGTGTGTTTACCACCCAAAGTCCAATCTCCTTTTATTACCATGTATTTGGTCCCGTTCCCCCCTTTACTACCTAAGCTCCCTACCTCCTTTTCCCTCTGGACACCGCCGTACTACTGTCTGTGTCTGTGAGTTTTTGTTTGTCCTGTTTGTTCATTTGTGGCTTTCAGTTTTATGTTCTAATATATTTTGAAAGAAAAAGGATGCAAAACTGATCAGAAGGAAGCTTTTCTCTGAGTGAGTAGCAATTTGGCTAACCTGGTATGTGGTTATCACAAATCAAGTTGTTTAAAGGTGACTGGATTCATTATCATGAAAGCCATACAACCTCAACATGCCACTAAAGTTAGTGAGAGATTAAATTTTCTAAGAACTTAATAAATAATTTAACATGAATTTCAGTATCTAGTCCCAGTAGGTAACCTTCTATTCCTTTTTTTACATTTTAGCTTAAGCATCTCTCTTCAGAGGTGTCTTGCTCAGGAACTCCTAAGCCGGGCTGGGCTCCTCTGCCACTCCTTCCCTTATTCCCTCTCCTTTCACTATCATATTGATAATCATACTTTATTATATTGCCGTTTATATTATGTCATATCACCAGAACCTAGCACATACATGCTTCTGAATGAATGGAGCAAAATTATCAGTGATAGCCAAAAAGACAGTTGGGTATGAGCAAAACAACACTCACTAACAGCAACAAAAAATACTTGTTCTAACTGTACCTTCACTGTGCTTCCACCTTCTGTATTCCAAAGTAAAATTTTTTTGTTTTGTACTGTGTTTTTCTTTTTTTCTAGTTTAAGGTTTTTATTCCCTTAGTCCAGTGGTTGGCAAACTGCGGCTCGTGAGCCACATGCGGCTCTTTGGCCCCTTGAGTGTGGCTCTTCCACAAAATATCACGTGCGGGCGCACACGTACAGTGCGATTGAAACTTCGTGGCCCATGTGCAGAAGTCGGTATTTTGTGGAAGAGCCACACTCAAGGGGCCAAAGAGCCGCATGTGGCTCGCGAGCCGCAGTTTGCCGACCACTGCCTTAGTCTCAAAAGGGAAATAATGTAAGAAATCAGTCCTTATTGCAAAAACAAGTGTAAGTAGTTAACAAGAATTAACTTACTATTTGTCTTAGTTTACACAGTCTCAACATTAAACTATGACTCTTGCTACAAAGTCCTGGTGAGAAAACTAGAATACAAACAATTAGGTTTCATGAAAAACTACCAAAAGCATTGTGGAAGGCCTTTTATATCCCCAACTGCTAAAGACATGGCAAGAGGCACAACTGCGTCCTGAGACCAGCTCTGGTGTCCCTCGGACCTCGCATTGGCCACGGGCTCTTTATTTTCAGGGCTGCGAGCGGTTTCCTTCCCCAGAGATGGGAACAAAGCGATTAGCTCACATAGTAGAGCACAACACTCTCAATTTCATAACCACTAAGGGTCCGAGATTCTTTCTTATCTCATGGATCTTTAACTAGCACGTTCTTTGTTCTCTAACACTTGCAGTCAGCATCATCTGTCTCTGCATTTATTTCAACTTACTCGGATGGGCTATTAACACCCCCCTTTTACCAAGGCCTCCAATATGCTAAGTAATTGTTATCTATTTGTTGATCTCTATATGTAATCCTTCTTTGCTGCAACTAAATGCAGCTAAAATCACAGGGCAATTTACTCTCTCCTCTTAGGTATTAAGAACATGAGTTCACCACTATGGAACTTCTACACAATCACATATTTCTTATTTGCCATTTCTGTGTATTCTTCCCACAATATGCTTGAGAAATGATCTTTGCAATTCCCCTCCTTGACACATCACCAGCCCCTGTAACATCTGAATGCATTCAGTTGATCAAATTCCCTTTCTTGGGTCGTGTTTTGCAGTGGAAGGCTGTCTGGTGCCCGTACTGTGACTTGTTTCTTATAAATATCTCTTGTTTATTACTTGGATGACACTCTACAATGTAGAGATCTATAACTTCATCATTGGTTCCAATATTTTATTCAACCCCAAAATAAAGTTACTTAACAGGAACTAAGAAAAACTGCTGCTAGAAGTCACAAGTGCCATTTCTGCTGGTGAGACTGCAGAGAGAAAAGACTTCCATCAATGCCCACATACTTCTGTGCTTTTCTTTGTCTTTAAACCACTAATAGTCTTCCTGCTAAGCTACCACAAGTGACCTCTTCTTTTCATGAGCAAAATTAATGGGGGAATGTTCAAAATACTTGCTGGCAGGATTATGCCTTCTGTACGGCAAGCAGCTGGATGGCATTGAAAAATAAAATGTGAAATATACAATATTACAGTTTAAATTAAGTGGGAACTAAGGAAAGGATAGGAGCACTGAAATCATTTATAGGACAATACATGAACTCCTTCAGGCCTGAAGACAAATAATAATAGAAAAAGCAGATGTTATCTGTCTTGTTTATCACTCTGAGTACCTGAGACAGCTGACACTATGTGCTCAATAAAATTTCCTAACTGAATGAAGAAATACAAGGTTTTATAACCAACTAGAGTCCTGTTGCACGAAGAAATTCATGCAATAGGCCTTCCCTTCCCTTGGCTACTGGCACTGGTTTGCCTCTGGCACCCAGGACACAGGCCTTCGCTCTTGCCATGCTCCGGCCAGAGCAGCTCGGGAGCCATCAGGCTTCTCTCCGCTGGCCCTGGGGCTGTCAGGCTTCACTCTGCCGCTTGGAGCCTACTTATGCAAATTAATTGCCATCTTTGTTGGGTTAATTTGCATACTCTCCTGATTGACTGGTTAGCATAGCAAAGGTACGGTCAATTTACATGTTTGTCTATTATTAGGTAAGATAAGCTTTGGTATCAATGTCACAGGAAGGTCATGGAAACATTTTTGAGCTATGAAGTAATGTTTAATCTTTTGCCTTCTGCCTTTAGTATGTGTTGATTTAATAATCCCTTGCCTAAGGGAAAATTTGAGGTGGTTCCTGGACTTTTTTTTTTTAAGTCTATGGAAATTAGAGACAATAGATTCTGAACAGAGAGATTTTTCACAAGCTTCAAATTCATAGACTTGGAAAATGAGAAAGGCAGCTATGCATTCCATGAACATTGCAGAATTCAGAGAAAAATGCCATCTACCAAACCCAACCAGTTTCAAGTCTCACCAGGATCCTGTGCCACAAACTTTACACGGGAACAGCGAGTAGGAAACCCTGAAGAGCTCCATGGGCTAGCACAGTGGGCATCTCATCACTAGCCAGTGTGGGAAAGTGACAAATGATTGGCAGTCTCTCAGCTGCCTGAACATGGCCTAAGGCTCTAGAAAAGTTTCACAACCTCGGCTCTATCGACATCTTGCTCTGAATCATTCTGGTTGTAAGAGGCTATCTTGAATACTGTGGAATATTTAGCATGATCCTGACCTGTACCCACCGTCTGCAGTTGGACCATTCCCAAGCTGTAACAAACAAAACTATCTCTAGACATTTCCTAACATCTCCCATTGGGGAGGAGGAACACCTTCTTTGAGAACCACTGCTCTAGAACTCTGGCTAACCTGTTGCAACACAGGTGGCAAGGGTTAGGAGAAAGCCCAATACCTATGTTTACATTTCCCATAAGCAAAGTTAAAACTTAGTTGCCTTAGGAAACCTAAAAATAAAGAGTAATTTTTTTCTTGTACCTCTTAATTTGTAGACAGAAATACATACCCCATATAACATCATTATGGTCACAAAACAGAAGAGGGCACCCTTTAATCATTTTAGTCTTAACCAAACAATTGGAAGACAATATCAAAAGATTGATGAAAATAAAATTACAAACTTGGTTGCAGTATTAATACCATTTAATAAGTGGGTTTTATTATATATTTTAAAAATTTTAGTCATAATAAAGAAATTATTACCTAGAGATATGCAGTGATGGTTCAAGGTTGCTTGGATGTTAGAAAAGTCAAGTTAAGTCATCTCAACTAACATATTTGTGTGCTCTTTTTTTCTGTATATTAACAGACTATTATGCTAGATACTAGACATCTTCAGACAAATGAACCATAATCCTTGCCCTCAAGAGAGATAAAAGCTATAAATAAAAGTTGTTCCCTAGAGTTAGAAGGTGTGAGACTGAATTTGAGTGGTGAGACATGGAGACATTTTCTTAGAAATGTCAGGCAGAAGAGGAGAATAAACATAAAGTGCCCCAAGCTAAGCAGGGAAAGTATTCCTTGTATTATCAGGAAGTTGATAGGCTTGTGCTATAAAGTAGATTAATGAACTTGAAATTAGGATACCTTGGTTTTCCTTCTAATTTTGCCACCAATTAATGTTATGTTGTTAGGCAAATCTCCTAATTGTCCTATGCTTCCATTTACTCATCTTTAAACTAGAAATGAGAAATAAGTAAAACTTGATAATGTCTGCAAGTCCTTTGAATTTTAAGATCTTATAAGCTCATGTTTAAACTGAAAGCATAACATTAATCTGGGTGAAATGTTCCTGGTATTAAGAGATCTCAATATTATGTTGTTCAGTTGATTGAAACACAACTTATTCCAATCTATTGTAATATTTAGAAATATGATTAATCTTCCCAATACATGTATCTTCTCATTCTTACAAGGAGTGAGAAGGCTTCTAGTATTGTTCACAGTTTTATAACCTGAGTGCCTAACACATTGCCTGGAAAATAGTAGGTGCACAATAAATATATGTATGAATGAATAAAAACAAGAAAGAAAATAGATTAGAAAATGAATAAAGATGCAAATAAAGACATATATCCCTATTTGCCACAATAGATATGGGTAGATTTCCTTCTTATAATATTTCAAAGCATAATTAAAAACTGCCTCTAGGTACCATTACCATTCTATGTTTCACAAGCCATTTCTTTCTTTTCTTCCAGCATAAGAAGAAGATAACACCATATGAATTATTCCATATGATGAAACTAAGGAGCCTGGATGAGCATTGTACCCCTTAAAGGCTACAACAATTGAAATATAGTTTGACAAAGCGAAGTTGCAGAATATAAAAATATATAGCCTAAAGTCAGAGGAAATATTATACCTATTATGTATAAGAGGGTATGATTAAGCATGCAGTCAAACAGGACAACTTGGGCTGATAAATCCTGAGCATATAGAATATTACTGTCAGAGGAGACACTACCTTGATCCTTAACTGTCCATGTATTTTCAGTGCAATAAATCCCTATTAGTTCTCTACCTAGAACCTACCTAGGCCAACAGCCGTCAAATAGCCAATCATCTGATGCCTTACCGTTGAGCCTGGATTATGATGATTAATCAATCATAATCAACGATTATGATGTTTAATCATTATAATCACTTAAGTTATATAAGGCCTTTCTAATGAAACAAACAATGATAGAATCACACAGGGTAAATCGTATTTTAGCCTCGATCCCACTATCACGAAGCCTGAGGGCAGTCATTCCTCTGACAGCAATGAGGCTGAATAACGTTAGAAAACCACAGCAAATCAGCAAGAGGGTCACAAATGCAAGTGGCCCTTATTCAACCACCAAATGCGTTGGAGATCTTGCTGTGATTCCCAGGACGGCATGTCTAATTCATGAAAACTGTCATAAAAAGTATCCCAGCTTGAGGTTTAAATCAGGATATGAAAGATTAATGAAGCCATGAAGAACAGGGTTTGGACAAAAGCGTATTTTTGGAAAGTTCAAATATTATAAATATCCAGACCCCGAATCAGGATCTTGACATTCTTCTTTTTGAGAACAGAAATGTGAGGTAATCATCATTTTAAATCGAGGTCTTAATAGAATTTGTGAACAACTCTGCTGGGTTATTCCCCATTTCTTCTCTCATTCAGTGTTAACGATAAACCTGCAGAGGCAAATGTCATCATCTTAATACGAGAGCTGAGGAAACTCTGAGCCTCGGAGCTTGGGGAAACGGCCCACAGCACACAGTTAACAGAGCATTACTGCCGAGTAGGGCCAGTGCTCGTTTCTGAACCAGGTGGCTCAGGAGTCACAAATGCATGCCAACTGTGGGGCCTGAGTAGTTAAAACGTACAAGTCTGGAAAGTGAGCTACAAACAGCATGAATACACTCAGAGAGCAAGGCAGGCCAGGGACTTAGGGTCTTTGATCAGCACAATACCACATTGATCCTTAATCTCCTCTTCCCCCTGCCGTATATAATGTCTGGACCTCAGCAAACTTGGTGACACCTACCTTGCTCGGTATATTGCCTTTGAAAACCAAAGTAAAAGAAATCCTGTTTGTTTCAAAGACTGGTACCCTGACCTTAAGCCATACCAGGCTTGAGATGATTTCAATTTTGGCCCTTAGCATGAGCAAAAGCATGCCCAGGGATCTGCCAAAACAAACAAACAAACAAACAAAACCTGATCTCCAGTTATTGTGTTTTTGTTTGTGGTTTTTTTTTTTTAAATTCTATGAAATGAGGCTATACTAATCAGCAAAGCTATTGTGCTTTGTACAGAGCTGTGAGTTTATACACATTATTAGCAGAAAATCTTAGGTAAGTTGTGAACTTTCTTTCAGTGAGGCAAGAACTGTGTTGGAACATAATATAAGACTGAGTATCTAGATTCTAGGTCAAATGCTGCCTTTAATAGCTTGTGACCTCAAACAAGTACATAACTTGTTGAGAACTCAGCTTCTGAAGGAGTAAATGAAAGGATAGAACTAAATCAGTTCAGTGGTTCTCAACCTTCTGGCCCTTTCAATACAATTCCTCATGTTGTGACGCAACCATAAAATTATTTTTGTTGCTACTTCATAACTGTAATGTTGCTACTGTTATGAATCACAATGTAAATATCTGATATGCAGGATGGTCTTAGGTGACCCCTGTGAAAGGGTTGTTCGACCACCAAAGGGGTCGCGACCCACAGGTTGAGAACCACTGAACTAAATGATTGATAAAATCCCCTTCAATTCTCCATTCATTCTGCAAGTCTAATGCAGGTTTGATTACAATGTATGAGGAAAGATATTATTTATTTAAAAGAAACACGTTGAATTAGCAGGACAAGCTTCTTTTGAAATGTTTAATACAACTCTAGATCACAAGTCCCATTTGAGTTGTTAACCTCTCAGGCAGTTAGAAAGAACTTTGGAAACTCGTTTTGTCCAGCACTGGATGATCTGAGGGTATTCACAAGTGATAAAGTAATTGATGATTCCATTGAGAATTGTGGCAGGACAATTACTCTCACTGCTCTACGGGAAGGGGGTGTGCTGCTACTGGAAATCATCATCATCATCATCATCATCATCATCTGTATAATAAAAGGGTAATATGCAAATTGACTCTAACAGCAGAACGACTGGGAATGACTGGTCACTATGACACACACTGACCACCAGGGGGCAGAAGCTCAATGCAGGAACTGCCCCCGGTGGTCAGTGTGCTCCCACAGGGGGAGCTCTGCTCAGCCACAAGCCAGGCTGATGGCTGCCAGCACAGCGGTGGTGGCGGGCACCTCTTCCGCCTCCTCAGCAGCACTAACAATGTCTGACTGCAGCTTAGGCCTGCTCCCCGCTGGCAAGTGGACATCCCCCAAGGGCTGCCGGACTGCCGGAGGGATGTCTGACTGCCAGCTTGGGCCTGATCCTCAGGGAGCAAGACTGCAAGAGGGCATAGCCCAGGCTGAGGGACCCCCCGCCCCCGAGTGCACAAATTTTTGTGCACCAGGCCTCTAGTAATAATAATAATAATGGAGGTGGGGTAATGATGATGGGTGCAGCAGTAATAATAGTAACAGGAGCAGCAATGCTGGCTACTAGTAACGCATAACACTGAGCCACCAAATAGCCAATCATCTGATGCCTTACTATTGAACCTGGATTATGTTGTTTAATCATAGGGAGTAATCATTACACTGCTGGGTACAGACATTCCACTGCTGGGTACAGACACTGCTACTATGAATATCAGACAAAGTCTACTCTATGGAGTGCAGATGTCTCACATTTTTCATTAAACTCTCTGCAAATGAGCTCTATATATAAATGTGTATTCTTAACCTTAGAACAGATAGCTGAAGAGGGTTATCTAATTTAAAATATATTAACTTTTCTTTTTCAGAAAAGCTATTGTACAGATATTAAGAGTTTCAGAGAATTTTTAATGGCAAAAAAAGTACACTTAATACACTTTTAACTGAATCCATACATATAAACATACATGTATATTCTAATTATATAAAACATATTGTGTGTCTATAATAATAAAAGTGTAATATGCTAATTAGACCAGAGAGCTGGACAATCTTTCAGGCGTCCTTCTGGACAAAGCTGAGGCTGCGAGGGCCGAGCCCCTTGCACGAATTTCAAGCATCAGGCCTCCAGTATATGTATGAGAAAGACAGAGTAAGAGAGTTGTGGAGTATTATATTTTGTTTTTCTTCTTTATAATTGGTTTCTCAAGTTTTACAATATATATATTTATTACTTTTATGATTGGGGGAAGCAAGACAAGCAATGATTATGAGAAAATCTGCTTAAGGATGAATATACCATTACAAGGACATGCCAGCAATAAAAACAGAGCAAGATTGCAGAACTTACTGTCAGAGAGCAGAGCTGGCCTTGTCACTTTGTAATAGGTCTGTCCATGTGGCGCGGGATTTGAAGCTGATGTACATACACTCAGACCAAAGCTTTCGAGAGGTGAGGGGGAAACTGCTGCACATGTTTCATTCTCAGAGCAAATACTAAAGACCGTGATAGCAAAAACAGAGAAATACCCCTTACTTGGGCCCATGCTATTTCCCCGTATTGCACCATCTCCTTTTAAACTCTGTGGATCTATAAAAGCAGTTGCTTCATTATTGTATGTATCACATTTTGGAAACTGGTTTTAGAAAAGTATTCGATAACAAAGATTTTGAGGGAAAATAAACTTGTGTTTTGGTTTCCCAGTGAGGATATATACATATTTTTAACTAAAGGAAATCTTTTACTTCCAGGAAGTGTTAGGCAGCCAGGTATACTAGTAATATCAATGGTCCTAACCACATTCATTTATCTAGATTTGCAAAGTAATCCAGGTGCGGTAATAAAGCAAAAACCTGTCTGCTGTGTTGCAGCCAGGGTAGTATATAAGGTTAAATAGGATGTCCAAGCCTAGTCCTATTTCACTGAACTAAAAAAATAAAAAAATATATGAAAGAAGTTACACATTAATGAGGAGATGCTGCACAGTAAGACAGTAATTCAGATCTATATTAGACTTTTGTACATATTATTCAAGCTTGTTGGGTTGAAGTTTGCTTCATGAGACATAAAAATTCCCCACGCTAGTAGAATAAAGAAGGTTAAGTTGACAGCTTATATAGAAAATGGAACACTGAATGCAACAAAACAAATATTTGGACAAACCTTAAGCAAGAATTATGCTCTCTATATAAAGGGATTTTTAAATCTCAAAACTGAAAGGCCTATTTGTAGAAGTAAGTGAATGCATCATGATTGAACATGTAACCAGATATAAGTGGTTGTGAAACTAGCTTATGGCAAATGCATTGTGCTATTTCTACACAGACCTGTCCTGATCAATGGAACTGATCAATCAGATTGATCAGTTCCATTGATCAGGACAGGTGGTAGAAGCAAACCTAGAGAGAACATTAAAAAGGTGCATGTGTTCCCTAACACAGTAAACAGATACATAGCATAGAATCAGGGCACTCTAATCCTATGTATTTACCCATGAGAAATGAAGACACATTGCCACACAAAGATGTACACAAATAATTAGAGCAGCTGGATTTGTAACAGATAAGTGGTGAGAAGGACTCAAGATGTTCATCACCGGGGGAATGATATAACTGTATGTTCATTTAATAGAATATTCTTCAATTACCAGTATAAAAAGGAATGTTAACAACATGGTTGGATTTCAAAATGATTATGCTGAGTAAAAAAAGCTTAATAAGAGTATATACTGTATGACTCTTTATACAACATTCTTGAAAATGGCAATCAATCTTCACTAACAGAAATCAGATCGGTGGTCATTTGGAGTCTGCGTGAAGGAAGGATTAGATTACAAAGGGCACCGATAAGGTCTTGGTTCTAATGTATGTTTAGTGACTTGATTATACTTAAACTTCAGGGTTAAATACTTATGTCCGTAAAACTTACCAAATCATATGCTTTAATACACATTTTATTAAATGTCAATTATATATTAATGATTCTGTCAAAAACTTAGATTTAATTATTCAAATACCTTTCTACACACATATTACAAAAGGTAACAACTGCCTGCTTAGCCCACGCCTGTAATTATAAATGGGACCATGCAGTGTGAAGTTCTGTTGAACAGGTATCTAAAAGTAGCATTGCAAATGCATATTTAATCAATTAATATTACACTTTTTTCTATCTAATAAAATGAACCTCAATTTATAGTAACTGCATACTCAGTAAAAATGTTAAAGTGTCCTTATCAATATTAATGCTAAATGTTAAATTTTTATAAAAAATGAGCTTCAGCTCACAGACATCTTTTCCATGGGTCATCTCACCAGAGGTGCTTAGAGATGAAGAAACATTAAACTGCAGTAATAATACCAACTGGAGGCTCTTCTATATGGACATCAATGTGAAATGACCACTGATAACAAGAGCAATGTATGATAGCAGCAATGGAGTTTCCCATCATTTAGCTCTATTTATAAAAACACCAAACCAAGCTCTCTTTTTTTATTTTATTCAAGGCAATAGTTTTCAAAAAAATTTTTAGTAAAACTCCACTCTTAAATGCAATTATAGAGTACTAACATTAACAACAATATCAAAAGGAAATATGTTAATTATCCTGCCTAAACTATAAAGCTGTGAAGCTGCTGTATGTGCGTGTGTGAGTGTGTGACATGAACCTGGATAGTCACACTCCCCTGCCCACCTTTTATTGCCGTTCTGGAAATAATTGTATTTATGCTAATTACCACAAAACCACAGCTTAAGTACCACTATACCTACACTTCCTTGTTTACTTGATTTTAATATAACAGTAAAATAATAAAATAACAATTACAATTTGTCATCTGCCTTACTCTTGTGTTGCTTTGCCCTGTCTTTTTCAGTAACTTTCCTCTCTGTTACCACTCCATTCTAGATATATCTGGACATAGCCTTAGATGTTAACAAGCTGTGCATGTATAGATAAAAATATCATTTTAAAAAATCCACTCAAACTGTCTTTAGATGAACAATATTAGTGTAATATATTTACAACACTGAAGTTATATGTAAAATAAAACTAATAACATGTACTAAGACCAATATTCATTTCATAGTCTGACCAACATATATCATAAGCACTCTTTAGCTGAACTGATCTTTCTTACTTTTCAGTCTCACCTTTTATTTTTATCTTCCCACCTATTCAAAGTAATTTAGTATTCCAATAATGTTTCTGCTAACATTATTCTGTCATAAAATTCCCTTTTTCCTGCAGATCTCATCTATTATTCAGACACCAGAAATAAAATGTGATCTCTAGAAAGGAGATATTATTTAAAAATTAGTTTTACTTCATGATTATTTTTATTATTATCATTATTTTGTCTGTGAAGCTCCTTCTTTCCCCTTCAATTTTGAATGATAGCCTTGCTGGATAAGTATTCTTGGATTCAGTCCTTTGCTTTGCATCACTTTGTAAATTTCCGTCCATTCGTTTCTGGCCTGATGTGTTTCTGTTGAGAAATCATTTGATAATCTAATGGGAGATCCCTTATATGTAACTTTCTGTCTCTCTCTTGCAGTCTTTAAGATTCTCTCTTTGTCCTGAATGTTTGTCATCATAATTACCCTTGCGTGACTGTCTTGGTGTGGGTCTTTTTGGGTTCATCTTGTTTGGGACTCTCTGTGCGGGTGTGACTTTTTTCTTCCCCGTATCAGGAAAGTTTTCTGACACTATTTCTTCAAATAGGGTTTCTAACCCTTGTTCCTCTTCCTGTAGTTCTGGCACCACTATTATTCATTTGTTACTTTGTTTCATGTTATCTCAAAGCTCCCTTAGGGTCTCCTCCTGTCTTTTAATTATTTTCTTCAATTGCAGTTCAGTTTGGGTGTGTTTTGCTTCCCTGTCTTCTAATTTGCTAATTTGGTCCTCTGGTTCTCCTAGTCTACTGTTGAAACTTTTCAAGGAATTCTTACCATTTGCAACAGCATGGATGGACCTGGAGAGCATTATGCTAAGTGAAATAAGCCAATGAGAGAAACATAAATATCACATGATCTCACTCATCTGTGGAATATAATGAACAACATAAACTGATGAACAAAAACAGATCCAGAGACAGAGAAGCATCGATCAGACCATCAAACCTCAGAGGGAAGGTAGGGGTAAGGGGGAGAGATCAACCAAAGGACTTGTATGCATGCATATAAGCCTCACCAATGGACACAGACACCAGGGGGTTTAGGGCATGAGTGGGGGGTGGGGGAGGTAATGGGGGGGATAAGAACACATATGTAATACCTTAAGAACGAGAGGGGGGAAAAAGAACTAATTCCAGCTAACAATTAGAAAAAAATAAATAAAAATAAAAATTAGTTTTACAATGAGAGAGATAATCTACTTGGAAGCAGGATTCCTATTATCAGTATGGTGAGATGAAAAAGTAAGCCATATTCTACCTAAGAGAATATTCTATGTTTGATTTGATTAACCTTTATGACTGGTGTGTGTGCATGTGTATGTGTTTATTCTTTTTAAATTTGAAGGTATCAAAATTCAAACAGAAAAAAATAAAAATAGATACAGATTGCATTCAGAAGATATTTAAGGATTACTACATATAAAGTACAGCATATTTAGATTATGGGATTGTCAAATTATATGAGGACACCATCTTTTTTGGGAGGAAGATAAACTTTTAATTAGAAAACTTAAACAAGTAATTTTCTATTTTTTCCTTGTATTTTATTTTATATATTTATTTTTTATATATTTATTTTTAAATTAATTTTTTGGGGTAACATTGGTTAATATGATTGATAGGTTTCAAGTGTAAACTTCTATGATACATGGCTGTATATTACATAAAGTAAGGTGCACTTTCTTATTTTTACATAAAACTAGTTTATAAAGTCTCGTTCTCAGATCAGGATACATAGTAGGTTCTCACTGAAATTTTGTCTTCCTTCTCTCTTCTAAAATGTCAGTACAGGAAATAAGTTAAGATCATGCTTCCTGGAATGAAAAAAATGTAAATTCCACTCATAATATACCACATATTAGCTGTGTGGCATTGGGAAAATATAGTAAACTTCAATTTTGATATACTTATTTTATAGGATTGTTATAAGGAATATATGAGAGAATATTAAGCAGTACTTAGTCTAGTGCCAAAAACAGAGTAAGCACCCAGATAAATATTAGCTCTCATGTCTCTCTAATATATATCAATAAATATTAGCTATTATATCTAACTAATACTGGTGTTAAAATGCTAAATAAAAATATTATAACGGGAGTTAGAGAATTTATCTTGGTTAAACCACTTATTGATTAGGGAATCACGTTATTTTTAAGAAATGGAGTCTAGATCCCATTCTACAAAATGGCATTCATTACTTCTGAAAGGGCTGTGAAGTGTACAGGAGAAAGTTATGAACATTATTCAAGTATTTTACAAATAGCAATTTGAGGACAGATGTGACTATAGTTTAGAAATTACTAAGTAGCATCACCTTTTACTTTCATTCACATTTTTTGTTAATAATTAAAAACACTCAGAAGAACCAATTCTTAAAGAAACTAAGTTGAACTCAAACAGTTAAATTTTGAAATCATTTAAAGAAACTAATAGCTTCTTGTCTTTAACAAGCACATGAGAGAGAGGGAGAGGGAGAGGGAGAGGGAGAGGGAGAGGGAGAGGGAGAGGGAGAGGGAGAGGTAGTCACCTAACACAAAAGGAGGTATATAACACAAGCTGTGAAAATAGTCTAAGTGAGAAGGCCAGTGGCTTTCAGATATGTTGTGCTTCTCTCTATGGAGTATATTTTCCATGTAAAACCTAACTCAGATATCCTATATACATAACATGACAGAGACATGTTGCAACTGAGGCGAGGAAATCTGAAGCCCTGTTGACTGAAGCTGTCCCTTGGAGGCCTCCAATTCATTTCTTAGAGGATTCAGTAAAACGTATTAGCTCAACAACTTGGGGTCAACCGTAAAATAATGTCAGGTTTCTTAATTAAACAAAGGTCTTTATTAGCCTTTGGCCTAATTTTGGTAATTCATAGTTAAACAGTGAAATTAAAAATCACTAAATTGTATTGCTTATAAATCTCCACACCTAATTTAAAGCACTGCTAGTTGCAGCTAGATAGAGGGCCATGATTTCTTCAGCCCTCTATGACTTAAAATAAAATCTTAATTTTTCTGGAAGTCTAAAACTATTTTATCAGATAGTCTATTTTGAAAATCATGATATAAAAGGTAGAAAGTTAAAATACAGAAGTCAATAACTTTTATATAAACAACCAACGACCATTAGGCAACATAGTGCAAATAAAATGACCTATTTATAACTATACTAGAAATAACATATTTAAAGTTAATTCAGGAAAATAAAAACAACATACTAAATCTTTCTAATAAACATTTAAATACTCCAGAAAGATACAAAATATACTTGAAAAGATAGAAAGGTGTCCCATGACTTATATATACAAAGATTAAATACCACAAATATATAATTTTCCCCATTTAATATAGTTTAACACTAGTCTAAGAAAAGTACTACCAAATATTTTCGGGAACAAAACCGATGGGGAAAACATTTAAAAATATCTAGGAAACTCCTGAAAAACAAAAAGATCAGTGAAGGCACGCTAGCTTTATCAGATCAAAATATATACACTAAATGCTCTAAATTCAGTGTCTGGTTCTCAAATCCACAGAACAACATAACAGAAAAGAAAATCTAAAAATAAGTCCATGTAAAATAGAAACTGAATTTTTAATAAAGATGAAATTGCAGATATGTTGGGCAGAGATGGACTTTTAAATAAATGAGGTTAGTATAATGATGTAGTCATTAGGATAGATAAAATGAATATAAGCCACATACTCCACAGCAGAATAAATTTCAAATGAATGAAAACTGTAATAGTTAATAAAAAACTACATAAACAGTAAAAGAATACCTGAGTATATTATTCATATCCTGGTTGTGGGTAAACTCTATTTATTATGTCAGGAAAAAAGAAACAATAAAATGAAAGACGGAAAAATTCAGCTACAGTACTACTTAAAAGTGCTTAGCAAAAACACCATAAGCTAAGTCCTCAAACACTGAAAAGATTGTCTCCTTTTCTACATTTACTATGTGTATATCAATGTAATGACTACAGACACAGCACAATTATAAATGTAATCTACAAAATTGATATTAACACTTTCTCCATCATTTTCTTAAAAATCAACAGCACAACAGGCAAAACTCTGATTCAGAGCATTTGCCAATTTCCACCATGAAGCATTCTCACTGGTCCTATTTCAAGTAGCCAATGTGACACCACCAAAGGCGGAGCTGAGGAGAGAGGAATGACCCATCAATGCATAGAATTGTTTACCATGATAGATGTAAATGTAGTAAGGAATGTGGAGAGTGATGGATTCATAATATGTATTACCTTTGCTTAATATATATTATTTAATTGTAAGTTAATATAATTTACTTTTTAATAATGACTGTATCTAGCTAAAACTAGCTCAGAAAACTCATGAGATTTTTAACAATCAGTTCTCCAGCACACCATTGCTTTAATGGGATTCAAGAGGATACAACATTATCTCTATCAACATGAATCTTCTAAGTACCACGCGCTAACCAATTGCGCCACTGGAGCTCCTATCAACATGAATCTAATAACAAGTAAACAATGAGGAAAATTCAGAATGTGTGACACTTAAGAAGCCCTCTGCTTAGAATCTTTAAAAAAAATACAAAGAGACCAAAAAAAGGGGGGGGGGACTGTTCAGAGCAAAGAAACAAAAACAAAAGAGACATGATAACTAAACACAATACATGAATATTCCACCCGCAGGTCAGGGGGTTGGGAGGGGGAGGGACAGAAACTAGAAAACTTAAAAAAAAATCCCAAAAGACAAACAAAACCTAAAAAAATATTTAGAGAAATTTGAATCTGGGCCATATAGTAAATTATATAACATTGATGTTAAATTTCTTGATTGTGATACTAATATTGAGGTTAATTTGAAGAATATCCAATTTTTATGAGATGCATGGTTAGCAAAAAGTTTTTGCATAGATGTATAGATAGGAATAAATTATATCTATGTAGCCATGTAGAAAGAGAGAAAACAAGGTAAAATAGCAACAGTTGAAACCAAGTAAAGGCACAAAATTCCTCCCAAGAGAAAATAAGTCCTGCATATATTTCAAACACACATATATTTCAAACTTATACTTTTAAAAGCAATAAAGTTTGAAATTTTAGTCTTAGATCCAGAACAATTATTTGTTATTTATTATTTACTGAGCAACAACTGTGTATCAGAAACCTGGCAACTCACTTTGACTCTATTAGCTCAATGCCCTAAGCCACACTATGAAATAATAACTCATTTTTTTATGGGTAAGACAATTACCTTTAGTGAATACCTCTAATCAGTAATATAATGGTTGCCACAATTCATAATGGCTGATGAGAAGCTGTTTCCATATGGTCAACTCTTTATTAAGGCAAAGCAAACAATCATAGGTTTATTTATAACTAGAGGCCCCGTGCACGAAATTCATGCACTGGGGGTGGGGGGGGGGGTGGGGTCCCTTCAGCCCGGCCTGCGCCCTCTCACAATCTGGGAGCTCTCAGAGGATGTCCAACTGAAAGCTTAGGGGAGCCTAAGCCATCAGTCGGACATCCTTAGCACTGCCACGGAGGCGGGAGAGGCTCCCGCCACCACTGATGTGCTCGCCAGCCATGAGCCTGGCTTCTGTCTGAGCACTCCCCCTGTGGGAGCACACTGACCACCAGGGGGAAGCTCCTGTGTTGAGCGTCTGCCCCCTGGTGATCAGTGCACGTCATAGTGACCAGTTGTTCAGCTGTTTGGTCAATTTGCATATTAGCCTTTTATTATATAGGATGATTCTTTATGTATCTTGCCCATTTAATGATTAAAAGCCTTATTTCCAGGACTGATGGGCAATGGTCAAACATTTGAATTTTTACATATTATTCTGTCTGAATGAAAGTAATTTAAAATTAATCTTCATCACTTTATAGTTTCAAATTTTTGTACTAAATGACCAGAAAAGCCTAAGTTCCCCTCAGGCTTTCTGGATATATTGTTTTCCCCTGCACTGTGGGATTTTCTCCTACGAACTGAATGATGGGAATGCTAAAATCTGATAGATTAGCAATGAAATCTTTCATGCCATTTCCTGAGATTCATCTCAGATTTATGGTTGCACACTTAGAGATAACATGAGGCAGAAATGTTGGGTAAGAAATAAAACCGTATTTCCCTCTTTCTTACTTCAGTGGAGTACAATTTTCATTTATTCACACTGTATTTCCTTACACAATATGTTTTTCAGACCAAAGGCTATAAATCTGAAAATATTTATAGGCAACACTACCCCTGGTGCCATTTATACCTTGCTAGCATTTTGTTCCAGCTCCTCAGAGCCACTCATATCTCATATGAATGGCTTACAACATGTACTGACTTAGATATTCCTCCGTTAAATGAAAGGCTCTTCTTTGACTACAATACTCTTAGTTTGATTTATTATTAATAACACAAAACTGCTAATAAGTTCAAAGAAAATTGGTTATGAGTGTTCAGAGTTTTCCCAACTCTGAATTTTCCAGGTTTTCCAATAGAGTACAATATTTCATTCATTTCAGGTGTATGACACAGTGATTAGACATACAAATCAGTTTTAAATTCTGAGAGAAGATTTTCTCACTTTTTTCTATCTATTCTATATAATCTATATTAATAAAAGTGTAATATGCTAATTAGACCAGATAGACCAGATGTCTTCCAGATGTCCTTCTGGACAAAGCCATGGTGGCAGGGGCTAAGGCAGAAGTGGTTAGGGGTGATCAGGCCAGCAGGGGAGAGTAGTTAGGGGTATCAGGCAGGCAGGGAGAGGTGATGAGGGGCGATCAGGCAGGCAGGTAGGCAGAGGCAATTAGGGGCAATCAGGCAGGCATGCAGAATGGTTAGGGGCGATCAGGCAGCAGGTGTGCAGTTAGGAGCCAGCGGTCCCGGATTGGGCCTAAACCTGCAGTCAAACATCCCCCAAGGGGTCCTGGATTGGAGAGGGTGCGGGCCGGGCTGAGGGACCCGCCCCCTCTGTGCACGAATTTTGTGCACTGAGCCACTAGTTAAAGCATAATATGCTAATTAGACCAGACATCCTTCTGGACGTCCTTCCGTACCACCTTCCAGACAAAGCCAGGGCTGCAAGGACCAAGGCAGTGGTGGCCACTGAGGGAGGCAGGGACTGAGGCAGAGGTGGCCGCCATGCCGGTGAGGGCCGAGCTCCTTGCACGAATTTCATGCATCGGGCCTCTAGTATTTCTATAAATATAAATACAAAGAACAGCACAGAGATTATTGCCCAGAATATGAGAATTAAAACAAAGAATGCCGTCAGGCAGTTTAAGATATTGTTAAAATGTGTAAAATAAACACATAGTTGCTAAGATCAAAGACATAGCAAGTTGTCAGTTATGAGGAAAATCTCAAGCCTAAAACAAATGTAGTTTGACTCAAACACACATAAAATAGGTTTTAAGGAATAATCATAGTTAAGAATAGACTAAAGTCTTTTATTTTCTATCATTCCAATGTATTGATTATGAAGCACTTGGGACCATTTACTTAGAGTGATAAAATATTCAAGAAATAATGTCAAACATAAGAAGAGTTGGCCTAAAGTTGAACTTAGAATAAAATGTCTACTCCAATTCAGTTACTGCCTACAAGTTGACAATTATGTGTATTTTAAGGCAGACGTTTCTTTATATGGATGTCCCAGGTTATTAAAGCTAATATAATTAATAAAATCTACATATAATCAGCTGCTCTTTATGTGATTCTGTGTTCATAAAATAATCTTCTGATAATTTGGTTTCCTGTGTAATTTTCCTATGGTTGGAGAGCATTTAGGCAAAACTTGTGGGGACGTTAAGTCTTCTTGAGAGTTAGATTTATTATTATAAATTAAAATGTAAAATCATGGCTTATTTCCTTTATTTTTCAGTGACTTTAACTATTATGACTCATTATTTCATTAGCTAAAGCAATGTGATCTTTCTATTATCTACCAGCCATTAGTAGCAGTCTCTTCATATTATAAACGCACAAGAAACGGGAGATCAGAAGAATCTACCCTGTTATTCTGCTCAAAAGTGGTAGAGCCCTTTGAGCAAGGATTTATACAAGATCTGTCTAACTCCAACATGGAACACTTTCTACCCTGTATAGTAACTCAACTACCATAAATCACAGAAAAATTATACATTTCAAAGACACTATAAGAATTAGGGAATCTGACAACAATACGTAACGCTTGCTTTTTGCACTATGTTCCGCATTTCCATTCTAATTCTATAGACACTACTGGCAGGAATTGTTTAAAAAAAAGAGAAAATATAAAAATAGTAAATAAAATGGGTATATGGGAAGAAAAAAGTGACTTGCAGAGAAGGGGGAAGTTAGAAAAAAAAATTAAGATTGTTGATTTTTTTAGAGAGAGAGGAAGGAAGAGGGAGAGAAAGATATAAGCATCACATCAATGTGGCTGCCTCCTGCACTCTCTCTACCTGGGATTTAGCCTGTGACCCAGGCATGTGCCTGACTGAGAATCTAATTGGCAACCTCTCGGTACATGGGATGATGCTCAAAGGAGAAACACACTGGCCAGGCAGGGCAGAAATAAACTTTTTAAGATGGTGATGACACTCTGTCAATTGCCTCAGTGTTTTTTATTACAGGCTCTACTGCCAGAATAGCAAGCCAAGTTAAGGAACTAAACCACCTGAATTTCTAATAACATGATATATTATTATATTCTGTGCATTTTTATTTGTTAAATCTCAGAGGGAAGACAGGGATGGGTGGGTGAGTGGAAGAGATTAATCAAAGAACATGTATGCACATATGCATAATCCATGGAAATAGACAATAGTTTGGTGAAGGCCTGGGGAGGGGGAAGGGGTACATCTGTATTATTTTCAACAATAAAGACAAATTGTAGAAAGGGAAATATTTTAATACATCAATGCTCATGTTTCCTAATAGAATACAACATATGGAAGTCAGTTGTAAAAATATGAATCATTTAACATAAATTTGCTATCCTGAGAATTAGAATATGTATGCATTGAGTAAAATATGCTTGTAGTATCAAAAATATGGAGTTATTTCAGTATTTTAAAAGCCTGATATGAAAATATTAAAGTAATAGCTGCTTAATAAGGAGAGGACTGTACATCTTTTATTAAAACCATGTTTTCTATTTTGTTCCAAGAGCTAACTGGTCCTTTCTTTTTTTTTAAAGTTTCTTTGTGAAAAGCTGAAAAACATCCCACAAAAAAAAAAGTTTATGGCACTGATAAACTAAAACTGTCACACTTTTCGATTTGGTGATTAAATATATCATCCCTTTGTCTATTAACCACAGTAGTTCTGTCACAAATCTAGTTTCTACTTACAATTAATTAAGCAAAACTAAAATGTCTAAAGCTGCTACAAATCAAATTTAAATGGCTACAATAATTTAAACAAAGATAAATGGAATGTCTTTCTTATGCCTCATTACTTCCTCTAATTCTCTGAAAACATTTCTATAGAGAAGTTCTGAGGATGGGGAGGAAGGGTGGGACTACTGACATCGCAATTAAACTACCAGAATAATACCTACCCACCAGCCCCCCACCCCTTGGTTCCATGACTGGTCCTTTCCACTTTGTCCATTGCCTGTCTCACTCAGTTTTTTATTATGAATTTGAAAATATACATGATACAATTGTCACAGTCTGACTTATCTGAAACTTTAAAACATACTTCAGTTCTAATGTACAAATGTAATCTTGATTCCAGTGTCTAATTAAAGAGATGGCTAAATTATAAATTAATGATTTAAATACAAAGTTAAAATATGTCATATAGTATGTTCCAAGATTGTACTGTTTTACCATCATGGGAAATTTTGAACCCATACAAAATAATTCTACACCCTGATAAAATCCTATTATTTTGGTTATGGCAATTTATTTAGGTTATTTCATGACTTCACTCCATCTTATTGCATTCCTGTGATTTCTTTTTTCAAATATAACAACCCTAAAAGCTGTTTTAATGGTTTGTACACAGAGAGTAAACAAAATTGATGACAACTAGGCCAAGCAATTGTTTAAAACACTAATGTTTATGTCTTAGTTCCATGGTTATGCAGGAAAATGTTTTTTCAGTCAATTATACAACTTTATGGGAGATTTATTTATCGCTTTTTAAAAATATGTTTGTCCTTTCATCCAAATGAACATGTTAAAAATACATGACTGAATTCTGAAAATATTGGGACATTAATTATTCCTTTTTTTGTTCCTTCAGGCTAGAATATCGTTTAAAAAAGAATAGGTGTGTGCCATTGGTTGGTTAGCTTTTAATTTACTTTTTAATAGGTTCAGCATTCAAATAATTTACCTGTCGAAGCTACACTGAACAGTATACACGGGGAAATCTCACTACTGCTGTTGGCACAGACCCACAGTCTCCCTCCTCCCCCCTGCCCCCCACAAATACACACACTCTTTTAGGTAACTCTATCTCTTAGTTGATTTTCTTCAGTATGTCTTCTGTGAAAAGGCAAGAAAATGTATATATGAGCACTGTTCTTTTTCTTTCACTTATTAATATATATCTTTGTGAAAAGCCCATATCAATACGTAGCTACTTCCTCATGGATAACTGAGAGCCTCTCCACTCCTTGGTATTTACTATTTGTTACCAGGAATAAAATAGCTTTTTCACCTTCTCCCTGCAGCATCTGTTACGGTCTGCTCTACAGTTCCAGCACTTGGCTTCTCCCTCCAAGGCCGTCTCCACACACAGACAACGGAGAGGAGAATACATACCGGCACCGCACTGCGCAAAGGTAAACTAGGGTGGAATCCAGGAAAGCTACAGATAGGGAAGCAGCCGAGAACAGACATGATTGTGTAGGCGCCACTGGGCCACAGAGGGGCCTGCTGTGGCTGGGCGGGCACAGTGCACCGAACACACCGCTGAAAGGGCTCCAGGGACGTGACCCTGGCCCCAAATGCCTCTCTATTACTTACAGGGAAAATGGAGCCAGAGTTCTCCAAGGCCGGCATGAAAACGGGCACTTCTTGCTGGAGGAAGTGGCCGTGTAAAAAGAGGGAGCCCGAGGCTCAGAGGCTCTTTAGCGGGTGTTTGTGCTAACGCAGATCCCAGAGCCAGCGTTTTGCTCAGCTGTTAAAAGGACACATTTGTAACATCTTAATCAATAAAGGGAAAAAATGTTAATAAAATTAAAAAAAAAACAGGGGAAGGATGAGTCTCCAAAACCATCGGAGTTTGTCTCTCTGCACTTAGTGTTTTATTTTTATTTTTTTCATGAGTGTCGCTGCCTATTCATAGATAGAAAGAGAATACAGAGTCAAAATGAAATGCGCATGCTGGTCATCAGCTAAGCTCACCCCTGAAGTGCTGTTTCTCATTTCTCAGCCCTTTATATGAGATCCAAATTGGAGTCTTCGTAAAATTTAAAACAGTAACCCTTCCAGGTCATTCACAAATAGTTGAAGCTAGTTAAACCGGGAGTCATGACTGAATAAAATGATTTTATGGAACCTACTTTGTAAGTATGCGTTTCTTTTGTTTTTATAAATTACATTTTTAGTTTTTCCTCATAATTTTCCTTAAACTTTTGGAATAAAGTATACTTAATCACTAATAATATTCTTATTGTACTGTTAAATTTGATGTGCTTTGGCATTTTTAGTCATAAGGATAATGGGTTTATAGTTTCCATTATTATAGATTTTTTACCAGGTTATTATTACAGTTATTTAGAAAATTCATTAAGTTGATTGTATTCTGTTCTCATGATCTTGCATTTTAACAGCAATGGAATAATCCATTTCATCTAAAAATTGAGCCATAAAAGTATCAGGTCCTTGTATTTATTGGTAATGGTACAATTGTAATATATTTTCTTTTCAAACTTTGTTAGGAACTTTATCTTCTTCATAATTTAGTCTTCTTGGGTTAATACTAGAATAACATTATTTTATTATAATATCTTTCTAATCCATAATGCAGTTTGCCTTAATGATGTTTCCACAGTTACATAGATACTGATCCTTTGAAAAGTTTTAGTTCCATTCATTTTTATTAGCTCAATCTTCTTACTTCCTTTATTGTGATTACATTTTTGTTTTTAATTTAAGATATAAGCTTATTTTTAAACACTTTAATGAGGTATAATTTTATTCCATATAATTCACCATTATAAATGTATAATGCAATTATTTAAAATATATTCATAGTTGTACAACCACAATCTGGTTTTAGAATATTTCCATCTATTTCCCAAAATTCCATTAAGCCCATTTATAATCAATCCCAACATTTAATCTCTGAGCCAGATAAACACTGATTGGCTTTCTTTCTCTATACATTTTTATTTTTCTAAACATTATATAAATGATATCATGCAATATTTAATATTTGGTGCCTGGCTTCTTTCATTTAGCATGTTTTAAGATTAACCCATGCCAGAACATGTATTAGAATTCTATTATTTTATTGGTGAATAATACTCCATTGTTTGAGTATACCACATTTGTTTAGCCATTGCCCTATTAATGGATATTTGACTTGCTCCCAAACCCCTACTGTAGTCACCACACTGCTGTACATACACTGTTGCCTATGTCCTTAAGTTATCGCTCTTCTTTTTTGCTCGATCCCTCTTTCTTTAAACATATTTTTATTGATTTCAGAAAGGAAGAGAGATAGAAGCATCAATGATGAGAATCATCAATTGGCTGCCTCCTGCACTCCCCCTAATGGGAATCAAGCCAGCAACCCAGGCATGTGCCCTGACCAGAAATAGAACTTTGACCTCCTGGTTCATAGGTCTATGCTCAACCACTGAGCAACACCAACCTGGCTCAAGCCTTCTTTTTAAATGACATCTCCCAAGTGAAAGTTTTTTTCATTTAAACAAAGTCCAATTTATCTAATTTGTTTTTAGCTTGTACTTTTGGTATACTATCCAAGAGGTCTTTGTCTAAAACATAATTTTGAAAGATTTCTCCTTCATTTCTTCCAAGTTTTAAAATTTAGATCTCATATTTAGGTCTATAATCTATTGTGAATTCATTTTGCACAGGAAGTGAGGTAAGAATCTAAACTTATTTATTTTGGTATATACATACAATTATCCTAGTACCATTTGTTGAGAACACAGTCCCTTTCTCTATTACACTGTCTTGGCATCTTTGTAAAAAATCAATTGATCAACCCAGTGTGGCTCAGTCGTTGAGGGAAAGACATCATAGAAACATACCATTTCCAGATACATATATCAGAAATCCCCTATGTTTGAAAATGAAGAAATCTATATTTGCTAATTTTTCCCATACTGATTTCTTCTTTTGGCTTTTTTTTTCCACGCCTGAATCAGGTGCTCTTATACCAATCTTATTTTTAGACTTAGTTTGTTTGGGTCCAACAGTTCTCATGAGGGACCCAGTCACACAGGCATTCAACAGTATCCCTCCAAAAATCAAGAAGTGTCCTCTTCAGGTGTTAAGTATTAAAAATAAACTGATGGAAACAAGCTAATGCACTTTCAGAAAAAAGACTCCCTGCCATGGTGATTCTATCCCCCTTGGGCCTTTTCTTCTAGAAGTATTTGCCAAAGATTGTTAATGCAGGTTGCCAGTTCAAGGCTAGACCTAAATCTCCCATGAATCCGACAGTGAGATAAAGCTTTAGTACGCTGGTATTGTAAGAGGCAGCAACCATTCCTACACAGTATAATAAACCTTGACCATCACCACACCGGTTACCATATTTATTCACCAAAACACTACTGATGAGTCCCCCTGCATACATAACCACCTGCATAATGGATGATATCCATGCTATTTCAATGTAGGGCGTACTGAATATTTTCTGAATTTCTTTGAAAATACTGTGATGGTTTTGGGGAATGTATGAAAATCTGGTAGAGATAAAAAACACTCCATCCACTACCTAGCCCCATCCTCCACCACCTGGCATTTCTGTTCCTCTATTTAAAATTCACTTGACCTGTTTTCAGATTCCCATGTGAGCAGATTTCTTTGGTTTATATGTAGAATTGTTAAGCCCAGTCGCTATTGCTCAAAGTGTAATATCTGAAGGCAAGACAGAGGAAGAGAGGCAGAACAACAGTCTCTAGATTATGTGGTCTGCCACAGGGTGGGCATTGCATTCCTCCCCTAACCACAGCAGGTTTCCTCACTGTCACAGAGTGAGTGGAATTATTTATTTACTAGAGGCCCGGTGCACAAAATTCATGCACTGGTAGGGTCCCTAAGCCTGGCCAGCAATCAGGGTCTTCCAGCTGCTGGCTGGGGCCTTCCTTCATTCCTCACCGCCCCCCTGGTGGTTAGTGAATGTCATAGCGAGCGATGGAACTCCAAGTCCCTGGTCAAACTCCTGAGGGAACATTTTGCATATTAGCCTTTTATATATAGATTTCCCCTGACAGACTTGTCCTGGGCCTCATAGGTGGAGGAGTAGGAGGCAGCAGCCAGGAGGTGAGGCACATCTGTTGAGCACCTCTTAAAGTAAGTTTTGACTTCTTGTTGTATATGCCCTCTCCCTTCCTTTTCCTATTATAATGTTATTTGACTTGAAGTTTATTTCTTTTATTTTTCATTGTATTTATAAATATTATTCCTGAATTATTTCTAATGACAATTTTCCAGTGACTCTGAGGGGTACAGTTTTTGTTGTGTCCTAAAGCTTTTGCTATGGGAGATTTTACTGTATGTCATATTTTGTATAATTTATAGTTTCACATTTTATTTTATCTTTGATCCTGAAAGGATTTAGAAGAATAATTTTCCATTTTTAAATAGAGCTATACTACAATTAAAAGAATTAATCAATTCCACAGTCACTCCCCACACATATTTTTATTTCTTTTTAAAATTAGGTTCAGCCCTGCTGCTATGGCTCAGTGGTTGAGTGTTGACCTATTAACCAGGAGGTCGCATTTTGCTTCCTAGTCAGGTCACATACCCAGGTTTGGGCTCCATCCCCAGTAGGGGTGTGCAGGAGGCAACCTATTGATGACTCTCATTATTGATGTTTCTATATCTCTATCCCTCTCCTGTCTTCTCTGAAGTCAATAAAACTATATTTAAAATTAGGTTCAATCATAAGACATCCTAATCATGTATTTAATAAGAAATGATAATCAAGTTAATACTACACCAGAACATACAAATTGAATGTTACATGAATATAACTGATGTGAGTACATTTCCATCAGAGAAGATAAGAAGTCCTATAAATCAGTACTTCCAATAATCCTAATAAGCCAAAACATGAAAGTCTATGTTTATGCTTGTTTATATAACCATGACAAATTATTTTACATAATTGCCAAAGAATAATTTCACTACTACTGTAATAAAAAAAAATAAGTACCATTCAAAGATATTCTACTATACATGCCAGAAATATTAAGACAGCAGAAAATTTCTTCATGGTACTAAATTATGAATAACCAAAATGCTAGCCATAAAAGTCAGTACACATTAACTTTTAAAAGTACTAAAAAATAGAGATACACTCACTGGTAATAAAAATATTATTTGTAAATCATAAACTATGAAAAAGAATCAGGTAACATTTTCAAAAGAAGTTAGTTACATAAAAAAATCAGGAAACAGATATATGGAGACATCAAAAGTAAAATGATAAAAATTAAGAATGTTTTAAGATCTACCTTTCATGTACATTTTAAGAGTATGAAGAAAAGTAAAAACCATAAACAAATGTATCTACATCCATTGTATCAGAATGTGTTATCAACCAAACTAATGATTTGTAGAAATGCTTTTTCAGTGTTATAATATGCTAGACTCTTTTTATTTTTCTCTTTTTCACTAGGGTTTTCTACTTACTTATTATCTTTATTTTATTAAGTATATGCATTAGCCAATTTAAATTCCTTGAAACAGATGCCAACATGTGGGGGATCTCAGGGTTGGTCTCTGTTGATAGTATTTTTTGTTTGAATGTGAAACAGATTTGGATTGAATCCAAGGCATTGTGAGTGTCATGTGGAGTTTCTGGATTTTGTAGTATTCCTTCAAAGAAAGTTATTGATTTTTTTAAACAGATAATTAACTGGTTAGGCTAAAAATACATGTTCTGTCTTGACTATGGTGGGAAGCAGGGAAAAAAATATATCGGCTTAGTTCTTTTCCATTTAGCATTAGGCTGTTTTGAGTCTGCTGCAGGCATGCTTGAATCCTATGTCACCCTGAGAATTGAGCTACTAATAAGTTTGTACTCTGATATTGGAGCTCCCATTCTCTGGATTTCTTTTTTGGGATGCTCTCCACCTTCATTTTTAGTTCTTATGCTTACCCTAGGCTTTCTCTGGGTACTAAGAGGACAGATTTTCTACCACGGTTTTAGTCAATTTGTAGCCAACCTTGACTTCAACCTGCTTACTGCTCTTCGAAATAGGAAACTGACTCCCTGCTAGTCCTGTCTTCCGAGTTTTTGACTCCTCTTCAAAATCTGCTTCTACAGAGTCTCCACTCTCAGTGCCTGTGCATGGGTTGAATTACCAGAAGTTTATGCCATAGACTACCAGAAATGAAATTTTTAGTGTTTAACCTAAAGGCTTCACAATCCCTGTCTTCACTTCTGAGGTTACAGTCAATCGAATACCTTAAAACGTAATTCAAAATACTTAGCAGATAATAAAGAACGTGCAGGAACCTTTTGATGTTAATGGTCATTATCCAAGACCATTTTTCTTGTCTTCAAACAATTCCAGCTTCAACTAGTTCTCCTCTGGTACTTAATCCGCCATCCCCCCCCCCCTTTTCATTTAAAATTGAGAAAAATGCCTTAGGACTTGATTTTTTAATCCTACCCCCGACTCTCAAGTCCCCTATCAAAGAATTTAGTCTACTCTAGACTTAATTAGCTCTCTTTCCTTTGAATTACTGAAGTAATATATACTTAATGCAAACTCCCATATTCCAATAGGTCTTTTGGAATCTTCTTGCACCTTCACAAAAAGTTAAGCCCGGAAATTTGTCTTTTGCTCCAAAGCATTTTTGTTTTAGTGGCTCCGAGAAATGTCTCTTGATATTTATTTTCAAGGGTTGGTTTTTATATTAGCTGTGGATCTTATTGGCAAACAATTATTAATGGTAACACTTTCCCACTTGTTAGGGGCTATTCCCAAGGACAGTGGCTCCCACTGACAATTTCCATCAGTGGCAGGTGACAGCAGACCCCGTTGTCAGAAACTCCTTCAGTAGCTCTGGGCAGTAATCCTGTCTCAATTCCTTTTCCAAGTTTTCTAGTATATCCTTTCCTCTGAATATTTTATGTGGTTATCAATATTAGGAAAGCTCCAGATTAATTTTTCAACACTGTATCTAGGAAGCAATATGGGCTAAGTTCTTCGTACAACTACAGTACAAAACAGTTCTTTTAGAGAAAAGTGCGGATTCCCCAGAGCAGCGGTTGGCCAACGTTTTCTATAAAGAGCCAGATAGTAAATATTTTAAGTTTTGTGGGTCATATAATTTTTTTAGCAACTACTCAACTCTCTCACTGTAGCAGAAAAATAGCCAATAAAACTGTATTAACAAAAACAGCAGGCAAGATATGGCCCATGGACTATATGTTGTCAGCATATAGTGATAGGCTCTCGAGTTTCAGTACAAAACAATTCCAAGTCACCTCTGAATTTCTCGAGTATTCTATTACTGTACTCTAAAACAAAGCCCAAGTATGCAAAATCATATACCTCAGGAAGAATTCACATATACCTTAACAGTGACTTCCTAGGTAGTGATATAAGGACCCCATTATTTTCTTTCTGTGATTCTATAAATAGACTAGAAAACTTGGCAAAAGATACAGATTACTAATTATACACTCTACCACCCTACTGGGCAATAAATGTTAAACTTGTCTCAGCAAATTAGATAAGCCAAATTTCACATCATATTTTGATTTTAAATCTCACATAATCCTATAGAAGTTATATCTTAAGCAATCTGTACACAGAAGATGGATGGGTTGACCCATGAAGCACATACTCCATGTGTTTATGGTCCCAAGACAATGATCATGCCTATAAAACAGCAGTTATCAGGGGAAAGATGATGCCATAAATGAAGATATAAAATAACTTGAAAACACTAAAGTATATTTTTTGGCCTGGAGTCATCCTGTTCTTCTTTATCCCCTTATGGATTAAAAAAAAAAAGATAACCAAAACTAAGAATTTGTAAGATATGTACATAACGTTTGCATTGGAGTTCAGATAGATTAGGAATTTTAGTTCAATGCACATTTCTCTAAATAAAAGTAAAAATAAAATTTTATTATATATACATTTGTATATAAGTACTACTTCAATAATGAAGTATAATTTTACCTTTCAAGATGGCTTTGATAATTAGGGGCATATGAAACACTCCTAAATGGCTCTGATGGAACACACACACACACACACACACACACACATACTTTTCAAATATTAGCATGAAACCTACTGATGCTGAAAAAGAAAAAACCCACTTTTAATATAAGTACTACTCCTTGGTTGGTGTGCTATTGAGATGTCTAGTCTTCATCTTCAGGGGTAAAAAAACGTAAGTACTTATCTTATGTACATGTGCATGCAGATATAGATGAACTGAACTTCAATGCCAGGCATTATTCTGAGTCCTTTACAAACATATATTCATTTAAACCTTTATAACAGCACTATGAAGTTGATGATGATTGTTATTACTATCCTATCATTATCATTATATTGTTAAAGATAAAAGCTTGAGGCACACAAGAAGAAATTAGTTATGAAATTCCACAAGGTCACCAAAATAGTAAAAGATAGGGCTGGACTTTAAAACCAGACAGTTTGGCCGAAACCGGTTTGGCTCAGTGGATAGAGCGTCGGCCTGCGGACTGAGGAGTCCCAGGTTCGATTCCGGTCAAGGGCATGTACCTGGGTTGCGGGCGCATCCCCAGTGGGGGATGTGCAGGAGGCGGCTGATCGATGTTTCTCTCTCATCAATGTTTCTGACTCTCTATCTCTATCCCTTCCTCTCTGTAAAAAATCAATAAAATATATTAAAAAAAAAAATTAAAACCAGACAGTTTGCTCTGAACGTGTACACGGTGCTGTCTCTTATAGTGCTTAGCAGTGGCATATGGCCACTACTGTTTAGAGTTTGTATCAAGGGAGGAATTAAAATAGTGGCATGTGCTGGGGGGTGGGGGTGGCCAGGGAGAGGTCAATGTGGGGGGGGGGGAGGAGAGAGACTTATGTAACACTTGAAACAAAGAATTTTAAAAAAAGAAATATAATAAAAATAAATGAATTAAATAGTGTGTCATTTAAGAAATAGTCTGGGAAAAGCATACTTGATTTGAAATATTTAGCCAGATTTTATGATGGCCTTTATACTTTGAATGTGAAATTCTATGGACAAAAGAAAGACAAAGCTATTCAAAATATTTTAAAAAAATCAATCTATAGTAGGCACATGTCCCTTTAGGGACAGGTAAGATTCAACTTTAGAAATTAGACTAACCTACTTTAGGAGTCGGTGTGGAGGGAGAGCATAAAAGCAAAACTTTCATGGGCCTCTTTTTAAAGATGGGGCTCAAATTTGGTTTAAAATTTTTAATTAAAAAGCTTTAATATTTATTCAAATACTATTTTTTGAGGGACATCTGCTTTTTGTAGATGAAGTGGACATGCTACTCTCTACTCCTACTAAGTACAACTAAAAACATTGGGTGTATATATACAAAAATATTAAAATATTTGAGTGGTAGAGCAAAAAAGTCCAACTGGCTAGTTATCTAAGATGCCCAAGAATCAACATGGTGGTGAGTTAACCTGACTTTTCATTCTGCCCCATAACCCAGATATGGGGCTGAAAACTGGCAACAGGCTTACAGAACCTGCAACTGTCTAAAAGGGAAGCGAGTGGAATCCTTGTGAGGAGATGTTCAGCATCTTGACTGTGTCATTTTGCAAAATGTTACTATTGGGGGAAGCCAGTGAAGGGTGCTTTCCATCCTTCTGTAGCATTTTTTACAAGTACATGGGAATCTACTATTAACTCAAAGTTTAATCATTACTTTAAAATATTTTTCAAATGTCTACTATGTGCCAAGTAAAATTATAGGTACTAGGAAATGGCAGCAAACAGCAGTGATACTAAAATAGCCACTCTTCAAGAATCTGTAATCTAGTACGGGAAACAGGCAAAAAGCGAAGAAACATAGGAAGAATGCAACATGTCAACTGGCAAAAATGAAGGCAAAACAGTGAGCATAAGAGAGAAGGAAAAGGTACTATTTATAAATGGCATTCAGGATGCTGTCTTCCTTAAGGTGGTATTTAAGCAAAGAAACAAAGCCATACATGATTTTAGGGAAAGAGCAAACAAAAAGAATTAATCTGAAGGCCTTGAATTGGGAGTGGTCCTGGCATTTTCAACAAATAGTAAGTAACTGGGCCATAGTGGCTGGAGTGTGGTTAGTGAGGTAGAGAACAGTAGGATTTTGAATTAGTGGGATGACAGATAACTTAGGCCCTTAGAGTATTGACATGCTCTGACTAACGAATCAAAAAGGTTACTATGGGTGTTAATGTTGAGAATAGACTGCTGGGGAGGAAAGCAAGTGGCAAGTAGGAAGACTAGTTAGGAGGCCATTTATTGATTTTCAATTTCGTATTTTATTTGTAAAAAGAGGCCCAATGTATGAAATTCGTGCGGGAAGGGGGGGAGGGTCCCCTCAGCCCAGCCTGCATCCTCTACAATCCGAGACCCCTCGAGGGATGTCTGATCCCTGGGATCGGGCCTAAACCGGCAGTCGGACATACCTCTCACAATCCTGGACCGCTGGCTCCTAACCGCTCACCTGCCTGCCTGCCTGCCTGATCACCCATAACTGCCCATCCTGCCAGCCTTATCACCCCTAACCACCTCTGCCTGCTGGCCTGATCGTCCCTCACTGCCAACCCTGCTGGCCTGGTCACCCCTAACTGCCCCACTGCCAGCCTGATCAACACTAACTGCCCCTTCCCCACTGGCTTGGTTGCCCCCAACAGCCCACCCTGCCAGCCTGGTGGCCCCACCTGCCCCCCCCCCCACTGCCAACCTGGTCACCCCATGCAGCCTGCTGCTCGGTCATTTGGATGTCCCTCACAATGTCCCCCTGCCAGCCTGGTCACCCCACGCAGCCTGTTCAGTCATCCATTCAGTTGCGATGGTCGCTTAGGCTTTTATATAGATAGATAAAGTTTTGGATTTATAATTATACAAAAGCTGTCTGCATAAGAAGCTTATGTTTCCTGCCAGTATTGCAGAGTGCTTAACATGGATTCTAGAGGGAGCCTAACTGCCAGTCACTAGCTACGTGCCCTTGTTCATGTTACTTGGCCTCTGTTTCTCAGTTACCCTCTGTGATACGGGGCAATAGAAAAACTCAACTCAGAAAACTCCTATCTTTGGATTTGAATGTGTTATTATGTGGAAAGCTCTTAAAGCCTGGACATGGTAAGCACCATAGAAGTTTTTGCCTTTTCAGTTTTGTGTTAGTACATGTTTGAGTGAGAGTGTAACAAAAATAATTAAAATCAACCTGAGAGAAGGCATTAAATTATTTTTCTTATGATGGTCCATACATTAGAGATTTTGAAAAGCAATATTAGATATCATTCCAGTGTTGCTTTAGCTGATATGTGTGCTGTTTACTGTAACTACAAGGAATTATAAAATTTGTCAAAAATTAAATGTAGTATGACTTAATACTGAATTTAAAATTTATTGCAGTATGATTTTTCAGATTAATCATACTTTATTATAATTTCATTTAAAATAAAAAACATAAATATGATGTTTATTGTAACTACTGATCTAGATACCTTATTAATGAAAAATATCATTCTCTAAATTTTAAAAAATGGAAGTTATTACAATGGACATATTCTGCTTTCTGTACTGTTTATACCTTTGATGAAATTCTCCTTTCCATATTATTATGCACATGGGAGTATAAATCACAGGTTGCCAAGGTATCCTATTCTCCTGGACAAAGTGGTTGGTTTATAAATAGAGTGTCTAAGGCAAGCCAATCAGAATCTCTGCTTGGAATTGATGCATGGACAATGGGTTTCCAAAGATTTTTCTCTCAGATCAATCATTATAAGGGCAAAATGAACAACAATGGGGGAAAATCTGAGAATTAAGTTAAATAGAAGCTGAATTAAGAAAAAGAGATTTCCCATAGGGACTCTTTAACTATGGAACAACTAATAAAATAGATAAAATCTTGGTTGTACTCTATTTTAAATTTAAGTTTTTATTCTAGAGTAATGATTTTAACCACAAGAGAGATTCTTGGTATAATGCTGTCAATCACTCAAATTTGTCACAATGAAACATAACTCTTATTCAGACTTCCAAATCTGCTCTTATTTTTATAAAATTGCATTATTTTAGAGAGGGGCAAATGTGATTTGCCATCTTTGTAAATATTCTGTGGATCATATTTAATTCATGGTAAGTTTCTAATTTATTATTCAAAAAAGAAAAGGAAGAAAAACGGGAAAATACCTGTTCTTGTATGGTACCTGGTAAAATAAAATGCAGAAGTATACAAAATGAAAAATATGTGCTATTTATATGATACTGGATAATAATCATTTTTAAGAACCCCCAAAGCCACTATGTCTTTTTAACATCTCATATATAGATAGAAGAAAAATTATGAAATAAATGTCACTTATCTAATAATAGACAAACATGGTAATTGACCATACCTTCGCTATGCCTCCCGTTGGCTAATCAGCATAATATGCAAAATAACCACCAACAAAGACAGCGTTTAATTTGCATATGTAGGCATCAAGCAACGGAGCGAAGCCCGCCGGCCCCGGGCAGGAGCAGCGAGCGAAGGCCGGCGTGGCGAGCTAATAGCTAAGCACGCCGCGCTGGCCCTGCTCCTGGGGCCCGAGTAAAGAGCGAAGCCCACTATGCCAGCCCTGCCCCCGGCGCCCGAGCAGTGAGCGAAGAGCAAAGAGGGAAGCCCGCTGTGCCAGCCTCACCCGGCGAAGAGCGAAGGCCTGGGTTCTGGGCACAAGAGGAAAACTGGTGCCAGCAGCCAGGGGAAGGGGCCCCCGAGGGGCCCCAGACTGCGAGAGGGCACAGGCCGGGCTGAGGGACCCACCCAAGTGCACGAATTTTTGTGCACCGGGCCTCTAGTTTATGAATATATGTCACTGTAGAAAATGTGTTTATGGTAATTCTCATTTGAACCTCAAATAAAACCTTAAAGGAAGTAACATCACTATCTTATGAGAAAATAGAAGCTCAGAGAGATTAATTCACTCAAGGTCAAACAACCAGTAAATTATAAAGGTAGCCCAGTGCCAGATCAGATGCCTCCTGGTCTCTGTTTTGCACACAAAACATTAGATAAGCTTGCATATCCACAGAGTGGGAGGCATGACCAAAACTTAAAACATGAAATAATTCATAAACTGTTGAAGTCATCACATTCTATGATGTTCTATAATTACATTACTATAATATATCAATACATTAATGCTACTATAATATTATCATAGTGATAATACATAATATAGTTTATAGCTATAAAGGAAAATGAAGTTAGCAGATGGTTAAAGTGGAAGGGTGAGTGAAGGTAAGCATGATCTGAGTCAGTTCCATGGCGGGGAGAAGAGAATGTGAACTGTGTCCTAAACGGTAATGAAATGTGGGCAGGGTGATAAAGTTAATATGATGGTGAGGAACACTCCACGGAGCTTGGATTTGGTCTCTGAGTTGTGGGGAGCAGAGAAGAGGGATTTGATAGAATCTTCAGGGACACGATGGAGGTTAAGAGGGTCTGACAAAAAGTGGGGGGGGGGCATCACTTTGTAAAGAAACTTTGGAAATTAGGCAGAGGAATTTAGATCTGTTGGGACTTCATTTCCTTACAAATATTTAAGTATCAGAGCATGTAATATGTCTTGTCACAGACAAGATGGTCACATTTATCTGAAAAATAAATATACAATAAATCAAGAGAAAGGGGCCTGGTATTGCATGTCACATGCAAAAGAGAATAGAGATTAAGTCTGACCAAGTTTTGATTTCTACTTTTAAAGTGAAAAATTCTACCTTCCAGCTAAACATTTTTATTATAAAAGGGGTTACTAAGAGAAAACTATTCTATATGTTAGATTACTAATTCACCAATTATGATCATTATACTATGACTAGAGGCCCGGTGCATGAAATTCATGTACTTGGAAGGGGTCCCTCAGCCCGGCCTGCACCCTGTCACAGTCCAAGACCCCTCACTCCTTACCACCCGCCTGCTCGCTGCTCTTTACTGCTCAGCTCACTGCTCCTTAGCACTTCTGTAGAGGCGGAAGAGGCTCCTGTCACAGCCGCTGAGCCCACCCGCCTTGAGCCTGGCTTCTGGCTGAGAGGAGCTCCCCCTGTGGGAGCGCACTGACAATCAGGGGGCAGCTCCTGCATTGAGCATTTGCCTCCTGGAGGTCAGTGAACATCATAGCGACTGGTCACTCGCCGTTCAATTTGCATATTAGGGTTTTATTATATAGGATTATATTATAAGAATTCTTACAATCAAAATTTGTAAGATTTGGAACTAGTTAGATAAATAGAATAGTTGACAAATGTGATGGCAAAATTTTAAGCTCCCTGTGAGATTGTGAAGTATCTTTGCACCCGCCCCAGAGATCACTGGGCTTTAATGAACCATCAAGCACAAAAGAATGGCTTTAAAAGATTTGTTAAATAGGAACTTTAATTGACTAAATAATTGCGTTAAATCAAAATCACTGAAAATAAGAATGTTTATAATATTATTTTACTTTAATTCTTGGCATGACAGGAGAACTGAGATGTCACAAGCAAATTGATCCACTTTATCACTTTGTTAGTCTGGGTCCCCTGAGAAGCAGATACTTAAATGGGATTAAATGTGCAAGGATTTATTAGGAAAAATGCTTGTGAGAGAAAATCAGTAGGAAGCTGGAAAAGGCTGAGAGAGTTGTCTGACCACAGTGAATTTATGGCTCTGAGTGAAGGGCAGAAGGAAGGTATAAAGTGGAAACTTTCTAGACTGCTATGCAGTTTAAGGAGAATGACTCAAAGTCAGTGGGGAATCCTCAAGCCAAAGGTAGACATCAGAGGCATTGAGTGTCCCCAGGAATGAGCCTGCCTTAGTTCTAAGAGGCTCTCAAGGCCGTGACTAGACACAGCCCAACGGACACTTAGACACAACCTCAGCACAGAGTCAGTAATGGATTTCAGAGCACAGCTTGACCCCTTGGTCAGTTTTCCTCCCCATAGTTGTAGGTCTGACTGGGCGTTTCCATGGCACCATGGGCACTTTGCTTAAATGTCTCATGTGACATTGGAAGAAGCTCCTAGGGGTTTTACTTTGATGGACAAAACATAATTGTAAGCTGTGAACTCTAGTGGAATCTAATAACTTGACCACATTGTGGTGTCTTATATTTTATCTTAAATGGACACTCCTTATGACACATTGTCAAAACCCATTTTAAAAGACAGTGAGATCTACAGCGACAGGCAGGGAACCACTAATTCTGGCAGGCAACGGCATCATTTACCCATCATCCATTTAATCTAACCACTTATTTAAAAAAATTTGGCCCTTGCCTAACTTCCCAACCTCATCTTTTACACTATGCCCATTGCTTACTAATTCCTTATGGTTCAATTAATGTTTTCTATTCTTTGAACAAGCCAAATGCTTTCCAATCTCAGAATACTAGCACCTGTGGTCTTCTTTGCCTGGAATGTTCTTCACTCCAATTTTCACATGACAACCACATGCACACTATTTAGATCTCAATGTAAGTATTGCCAACTCAGTGAGGTCTTGGTTGATATCTCACCTGAACTAGTACCTTGTCATCTGCCAATAACTATCCTATTACTAGTTTTATTTATTGGTAGTACTTACCAGTAACTGCAATAATTTTATTTTTGTTTTTGTAGTCTTCGTTGATCTGTGTTCCCATAAAACTGAATGACTCATGTTCTCTATCATATCGTCAATATCTTAAATAGTACTTAATGCCTAAAACTCAGTAAGAATTTGGGAATAATTAATTGACAAGATGCCTTCTATATGTAGAGTTCTATAATGGCTCTGAAGACATAAAGGTTTGATTCCTTCTCTCATTGAGATCATTAGTCAACATTACCTTTTCCTCGCTTTCCTAAGGCTTTACCTTTTCCTTATGATTGCTCCTTAGACTCTTCTCCATGGACCAGTTCATTATCTCCTTTTTGGGCATTGGAACAGCTCTGAACAACATACACTTTAGAACAGTAAAAACTTGATATTCAATAAGGCTATTTCTCTGGAACTTTAACTCTATAAGCTTTTGAATAATAAAGCCTTAGATTCCGTGCTTCTGAAAAAAATAGGTTTTATATATGAAGATGCTTTCAAATTTTCTTGGACTGATCACTGATACATGTAATCAGGAAATACCTTTTGAATGTTAACCACTGTTTTGAAATAATGAAGATAAAACAGAGATGCAAACAGAGAAAGCCCTCCTAAAGCTTAGAATTTGTTGTGAAAGGGAGATAGACACTGCAGGTAAAGAAATAGACATCACAAACTGAGATAGAGGCTTTGAATGGAAAATTGGAGAGAACTGCATATAAAAGGCTTTGCCTATTTATGCATGTCAGCTTAGAGGTCCCATAGGGAGCGATGTTTATCCTGTGATTTGAAAATGAGCAGGGGTTAAACAGGTAAAATTGAAAGGTAGGTAGGAAGGGTGGCTGCAAGAACCTCTAGCAAGAGGGAACAGCAAGCATAAAAAGACTGAAAGAAATGTAACTCTACAGGACCTGCAAGAAAATAAGGCCAAAGGAATTGAAAGGAACCATATTATGCAGATGTGAATAAGCCAGGCTAAGCTTTATTTTAAAAACAGATGAAAAACTTTAATCTACCAAAATGGCATAAATGAAGTGTGCAACTTCCGAGGCTGTTCTTCATGTGCTCTATATGGTATCCTAACGAGAAATGTCCTGGAAAACACTGCCCATTGGTTAGGCTCATTCAGCGTTGGATTGGCATAGTATAGAAAAAAGAAAAAAAAACACAAAAAACGAGTAGTACAGACTCTCATGATTGAATTAGCTGAAATTTGGAGCCATGATTTTGCAGGTGGTGTGATGGAGAATGGCAGGCCCAGGATATAATGAAAATTTAATTATATTCTTAATACAATTAAGCCATGAAATCACGAGGGAACATAAAAATTAAAAATAGATAATCTATGCTGCTAGGTAACTGGAAACAGTTTCACACTAGTGACCTAACTTCTATTATCAATGTCAATATCTATATCATGCTCTAAGATTTCATAGGGTTCCACTAATGGAATTAGAACACAATCAGGTGGCAGTGGAAGAAAACAGCCTTATTAATAAACTACTTTGGCATGGTTCGCTCTCTGCTCCACAGTAGAGGAGAATGTGCTCGTCCTTCATTGGCCTGAATTACATGCATCCTTTCTGAGATGAAAAGCTAATTTATATGATTAATGTTACATGTTTCCTGAAAGTGTAAAGATATAACCAAACAGGGGATAGCAGCAAAAGCACACGATTTTTCTTTAACAAAATTGTGAAAGAAATGATTAAAAATAGAGTTGGGGTCCCAATATTTGGTACAGAGAACAAGCTTAATAATCACTTCATTGGTTTTGCAAAGTCTTTGTTTGTCTGCCATAAATGTTTAACTCCCTAACCTAATGTAGGGTTTGGCTCAATTAACTCTCTCTCTGTTGGTTATGGTACTTTTGCAACTTGAGCAATTGGACATAGTTTATATTACCCAATATGATTGTCTTACCTAATTTTTGCATTAACATTCATATGTATATGTGTATATACAAAATGTATATTGAATAAGTATAAAGGCAGTGTTTATTAAAAATATATTTTATTTTCAAAATTGAGCTATCAGCTGTTGAAGTGTGTATACACTTTTGGGGAAACCCTGCATATTTCCCAGTAAGCCATTTTCTTGTGACTTCAATATTGATAAGCAGTAATTGAGAGAAAAATCTCCAGTATTTTTAAATTCATCATACCTTTGTTAAATTTATGATACTCATTGGGGGAAAGGGAGACCTGTTATCTTCAAGGAAATGCACAAAGAGTTGAGCAGAAGGAAAGGTGACCTATTTCATGAATGGATCAACATAGCTAACTTGCTCATAACAGACACAGGAATAAGCAAAGAACAACAGAAATTGTGTAACTTGTTTAGAGAAGACAGTATAATAGTCATCCTGGAGGATTTAATGATAAATATGAGAAAATCACAGCCATAAGATAATGTACGATATAAAGAACAAAATAATACACATGACCAATGAAGTCGATGATAAAGATCTTAAGAGAGAATACAGAAAGTGCTATGAAAATTTAGAGGTGGTGGATGACACGGTAGTCACTTTCAGCTAAAGAGACTTAACAGGAATTTTATTTTTAAAAGTGCAGCATCTTTTCACATGCATCTGCATGAAGGGTTTTACTAAATGAAAAATGACATGATGCATTTCAACATTTGCCATGGCAACTGAATTACAGAACCTTGGAAGAAACAGAAACAGAAATAGTGGGGGACGAGATATTTTGGAGACAACTAAGAAACACTTAGATACAGAAGCCAACTGACAAGAGTTTAATAGAGAACAAGATAGCTGGCAATGCAGCATGTCAAGGTGTTCCACAAGAATTCAAATGTAAGATGTTATATAATGTGATAACAAAAAATATTGTTCAACTTCAAGTGTTTCAGGTATACTGAGGAAGTAGTAGCTGTAGATTTTAGAAATTTGGAGATGTTTTAAATGTAATATTTAAATAGTAGCATAAAAGCTATCGCTAATTCATGGCTTCAATATTTGTTGAGTACCTATGTATGAAGCGCTATTATAAGAGAGACACTTCAAGAAACGAAAACTGAGGCACAAAGATTTTAAATAACATTCTCAGCTAGTAAGTAAAGCTGCCAAGCAGTCTGACTTCAGAAACTATGCTCCCAACCACAAAAAAAACACTGCCCCTGCCCCTGCACCAGTCACTCTGTTATGCACATTGTTTTATTCAGTACTCACTAAAGCCCTGTGACATATGGTTATGACACCCAATTATGACAGAAATAAACTGCGGTTTAGCCATTATGGGAGTACACACTTTCTCCAAATCCACACAACTTAAAAAAAAAAAAAAGGCAGAAGCAGAAATTTAATCCAAGGAAGTCTGCTGTCTGATCTCAGAGCACAAGCTGTAATTTGTTATACTATGTCCAGTATTAGAAACGTTTTGGAGAAATGTTGGTAAATACTAAATAAATAATACAAATTTTACCTAGAAAAAAAATGAGTATCAGTATTTTGGCATATCTAATAAAAGAGAAACATGCAAATTGACCATCCCTCTGCTATGCCCACCAGCCAATCAGAGCAAGTATGCAAATTAACCCAACAAATATGGCAGTTAATTTGCATATGCAGACGCAGAGACTGAAGACAGCGTAGAAGGAAGCCAAGCACTGCAGAAGGGAGCGAAGCTGTGGAGAAGCAAGCAGGGCGGCGAAGACGGGAGTAAAGCCCGCCTCAGCAGGCTTCGCTCCCTTCTCTGCTTCGCTCTGGCTGCAGGAAGCCCTATTCTTGCAGGAATCTTCCTGCAACAGGCCTCTCGTATCCTTATTATGCATTTTTACAAAATTAAAAATTTTATACATATATTTTAGAACATGTAATTTTGCATCAAATCATTAATACTTTGCAGCTTTTTAGGCACTCTTGGTAAATATAATTATTGGACAAAAGCTTATCTCATGATTATATCAAAACGTATTTAATTTCTTCCAACATATTGGGCACATCATTTGTAACTTTTGTCACAAACTTTTAAAGCCCTTGATATGTATTGATAAGTGATTTTAAAACCAAGGTATAAGATTGCTCATTTCACTGTATCTTTACCAGCACTGTATAGTATTATCTTAAAAATGTCATTCTTAATTGTGTAGGTAAGAAATGGTATCTCACCTATAATGGATATTTTATTATGAGACTTTTCTCCCCAATAAATGTGCCTGGCATGCTCAATAAATATTTGTTGATTCAATTAATTCTCCTTTTTCATATGGATACAGCTTTTGATAACTGGGAAGATGCAATCGCAGGGGTGGCACATGCATGTGATGACCATGCTAAGAAAGACAAATAGCCAAGGAACACACACAGACCTGATGGGGCAATGTTCATGGGAAAGAACTCACGGGAACAAGAACCTGCAGTTATGTAGGTCCACAATTACTGCATTCTAGGGTTTGAGTGAGGTCTCAATTTGCTGGAAAGGGCTCTGACTCTGAGACTAGGATGCTTTCAAGTAGCATGAGCACCAGGGCAGAATACAGTAGAATGAGAGCTGAAAGAACCCAGCCCTATCCTGAGGCCTCAGCATTGGTGGGTGGCAATTCTCTATTACTATGCACATTTCTGCACATCTTGCTAGTGGGGTGCTGACTGCCCTCTGTTCCAGACTGTCTTTTCAAGGATGTCAGTATACCAAACCACCTTGAGAGCTAGAGATTGTGTGTCCTTCTAGCACAAAGGGGTTTTGCTTACAGCCTTGGAAAATAGAATGGTGCCTGCTTCTGCAACCCAGGGCAGGCACATGCCTGTTCAGTATAGTAAAAATACGTCTCCCCCAGGAGCGGAGGAAATGCATGTTTATCTCTCATTATAAAAGAGTCTGGTTTACTAGCTCAGAGTTTCTCTCCTGGATCAAAACATACTCCATGTGCAGCTGCCATGTGGGCCTCTTTATGTTCCCATGTAGGAACTGAGGCTTGGGGGCCTGGTGCAAAGCGCTGATGCTTTGGCCTCTGCTGTTGCTATAGCTAATAAAATAGCCTTTGTCTTTGACCAAGGAGTCTCATGTCATTCTTCAGTATCCAGGAAATGGTGGTAACTACACCACTAGCTTGCAAGTAGGGCAAAATCTCAGAACCTTCAGAATCCTCAACAGTCGGGAAGTTAACCAGCCTCTCTCCTGGCTGGGGAGGGAGCCTGGTTGCAGCTCTAAATCATGGTTAACTGGCAGCAATTTCTCCCACATCAGTGCTCATGGTTGAAGAAGAGTAAGTCTTTCTCCTGCTACTAGAGACGAGAGGCTGACTCTAAGATTTGTGGTTAATCGGGGTGATGGTCTCAGCAATGGACTATAGCTACTGGCATTCTATAGAAAGCTAGGTTGGAGGGGGCCTGCTTTAGACAAGTTCAACCCTCAGTGCCAGGAATAATGGAAGATCACGGATAAGTTAAGGGTCTGGCAAATACTGGTAAGTAAGTGAACAGAGCTAGTGGGAAACCAGTGATTAAAGATGCTAGAAAGAGTGGGAATGTTGGATTGAACAGTCCTATAGTTGTCAGGGGTATTCGTTGAGAGCACATGAGGCAGTTAGTTGCAAATAAAACAAGATACACTTTTCCTTCTAAATTTTAAGAGAAATAGAGAATAGGAGACTCTGATGTGTTAAAAAGGGAGGCTGTTAGTGCTCATTCTGAGATCATTTGGGGAATAAAAGTAAGAGAAAGAAAGGTAGAGGGAGTATGTGGAATTGGATATTTAGTATAAGTGACAGAACTCATATTGAGAATGTAGTAGAATGCAATAAGCAATGAATAAAAGGATTCATGAAATAAATGAGAGCTTGGCTGATATGAATACAATGGGGAAATAAGTTCGTTTTAAAGGTCTCTATTTATTACAAGATGTCACTGAAGTAGAAAACATAGCCCCTTCTTTCAGACTGAACTTTAAGCTCTTTGAGTGTAAGAGCATTGTTTGAAATATTTTTAGTTTTTAGTGAAGTTTCTAGAACATAGATACTCAATCCATTGACCAAATTAATACTGAACTTTTTGCAGCAAAGTTGAGCAAATTTAAGGGTGCCCTAAGTTATTGGTTAACTTTGTGCAGCAAAATTTAAAGTATAAAGGAATCTAAGCACCAGTCAATTTCCAAAAGTGTGTGAGACAATAAATTGTTATTTTAAGCCACTAAGTTTCATGATGGCTAATTACACAGTAACTGATAAATGAGCAAGTTGAGATTTTAAGTTCATATATGGAAAATACCAGCAATATGTTTGGCAACAGTAGGTATTCAATAGAAGCTGGATGCAGCTATATCATATTTTTACAATTTTAATTCTATATACACATGTGTATAGTGCTTTCTATGTTAAAAAGTAAATTTGTGTATATTATTTCCTTTGCTCTTCAATGAAATGTTAATAGAAATATGAACTTTGTTACATTCTCATTTAACAAATGACAAACTGAAGCTGTGAATTCCAAAGACTTAAAGTTACACAAACAAGCCATGGCAGTGCTTGGTCTAGAATACTGAGCCAAAGAAAATGTATGTGATAATCAGAGTGCCAATATTTTTGAGAGCTTACTGTGTAACAGTTTCTACTACTTACACTAGACCAGTGGTTCTCAACCTTCTGGCCCTTTCAATACAGTTCCTCATGTTGTGACCCAACCATAAAATTATTTTCGTTGCTACTTCATAACTGTAATGTTATGAATCGTAATGTAAATCTCTGATATGCAGGATGGTCTTAGGCGACCCCTGTGAAAGGGTCATTCGACTGCCAAAGGGGTCGCGACCCACAGGTTGAGAACCGCTGCACTAGACGCTCCATACTATCTTATTTCATTCCCACAGTGACTCCTGTGACAGCTGTTATTCTAGCCCCACAGAATCCACACACACTCCACAGCTGGGGCTCTGAGCGGCTTTGACTTGCTCTTACCCGTGCTTCTTCCCAACAGCAGGCAAGGAGTGTGCGTGCTTCCTTCCTTCCAGCCCTAAGGTGGCAGAATCAGCAGAATAACACGAGAAAGATGTAGACTGTGAGGATTCGAATGAGAAACTTCCCTTAACAGAACAGATTGTGTCAAAGAAAATGAGGTGAAGTTAAGGCTGTTGAATGCAGTCTAGAGATATGCTTCTATCAGGGGTGGGGCACATCCAGCCCCTGGGCAGTATAAGGCCCCCAAAGTCATTTGGTCTGGCCCTGTCCAGGCCTGAGGGGAGAGTTAACTAAATATTTGACCAAATACAGGAGGCTACTCTTTAAATTGAAAATTTTATATGGCCTTCAAATGACTTTATAAATATCCAAATGGCCCTTGGCAGAACACAGGTTCCCCAGCCCTGAAAGATAAGGGTATCATCAGACACTAAATAGGAAGGGATGGGTGGATAGTAGTATGGGACCTCCAAAATGCCAGGGTGAAGGTTTGCTTCTAGATCAGTGATGGCGAACCTTTTGAGCTCGGCGTGTCAGCATTTTGAAAAACCCTAACTTAACTCTGGTGCCGTGTCACATATAGAAATTTTTTGATATTTGCAACCATAGTAAAACAAAGACTTATATTTTTGATATTTCTTTTATATATTTAAATGCCATTTAACAAAGGAAAATCAACCAAAAAAATGAGTTCACGTGTCCCCTCTGACACGTGTGTCAGAGTCAGAGGTTCGCCATCACTGTTCTAGGGCAACAAACAGAAAACAAAGGGGAGGAGCTTGAGCCATCTCCTGAAGACATGGGTTCTCAGTAGGAGGAGGGTGTTGTGAACGGACAGGTTTTTGTTATGTCCGGTTCTTCTGAACTGACCAGCCACGCTGGGACCTTGTGGGATCAGTAGGTAAGCTCTCTGCCACTCTCTAGCTTATCTGTTAGCCTTTAGCTGATGGTAACTCTCAGGATTCAGAAGCAACATTTGTTTAAAGAACCACAAAAATGCCATTATTCAGAAATTGCTTCTGAAAGTGCCTAATAACAAAAGAATTAGCTTCGGCTAAACCTATAATGGCAGTGACCTCAAGGGAGAGCAAGTTTTCTAAATTACCCATGCTGACAACTCTACAGTAGTCTGACAGAAGAATGAGCTCAGGAATTCTTTGGAGTTCCATTCAGCTTTTCTAATTAGGTGATTTCTCTATCATAATCAGCTAGAGATTACTCAGAAAATGTGAACAGTTTCATTTTTCTGAACTTCAGGAAAGTTAATTGGTGATAATTATGATAATTGTAAAGGAATCTACAGAGATGTTTCATTGTGGTTGTAACATTGGCTTAATACTGCAAGTTCAGTAGGGGTGTGTGTGTGTGTGTGTGTGTGTGTGAAGGAGTGTATATACAGTTGAATGAAGAAAAAAAGATTTTCAAGCAAATGAGACAAATAATTGTCTGAAAGAAAAGACAAGGGTAATGTTTCTGAAAACAATCATTTAGATATAAAAATGAAGGCTTATATAAATCCTGTTCTGACCCATGTACAGTATATGAAATACTTTTAAATCACTGAAGTTTTCAGAAACTGCAAATAGTTTCTTATAAATAATATGGTGTTACTAAAACAGACCTCTTGAACTAAGAAAACTGAGCAAAGGAGAGATCAGCCCATAGCTTATAATTCTCTAAAAAAAAAGTCTTAAATCCATATAAAACTCACAGTGCAGAATAAATATGCACCCACACACAATCTAAATCTAGCCAGTTACTGTTTAAAATCTCAATGTCTTCAGGAAATGTACCAGAAAATTCTAAAGGTTATTAACGTTTTCCAATCTATTATTGAAATACAAATATATTAAAAATAATCTGTTTACATAAACTGAAGGAAAATAAACCATATAAATTTTTCCAAACCTCCTGTATTAATTTAAGAATAGGAGAGAAAGGATACTTAAAAAAATTAATAAAGAACTACATGTATTTATTAGATTCAATAAGTAAGTAGAAGCATGTATCTCAAACACACCGGAAAATAGAACTTTAAAAACAAATTTGGTTCCTGACCCTGGTTAGAGCCTCATACCCATATGCCAGGTTGCAGGTTGGATCCCTGATCAGGGCACATACAGGAATCAACCAATGAATGCATAAATAAGTGGAACAACAGATCCATGTCTCTCCCCCCCCTTGCTCTCTCTCTAAAAATCAATTTAAAAATAATTTTAAAGATAGGTTCCTTATTTTAAGAATAACACTGTATTTTGGAGGGAATTATTTTCCAGGGAAGGAAATATCAATTTTAGGGCAGAAAGTCAAATCATTATAATTTCTCTTTTTGAATTACAGCCAAATTATAATAGGAATAATTCCTTTAACATTTTTTTTTTAAAAAATGAGTTTTGTAATATATCTACTTCTGGTCTGCAGAATATTACCATTTCAATTATAAACTGTAGTAAGCATTTTATGCTAAAAACCTTATGCTACAAAGAAAAAAGTAAACATTTCATATAGATAAAAATAATGTCTACTGACTGCCTACATACATATTTTAATTATTCCATGATTTAACAAGGATTAGTCGGAAATCAGTCATTTTGATAAAAAGGGTCTTTAAAACATAGATCGCTATTTCAAAATTTGTGCATATCTAAAGAGCTCATTCTTCCAATGTACTTTTAAAATAAGGACAAAACATTTCCCATTGTTAATTTATTTAACATGTGCTAGAAATTGATTAATGTTAAAATTTTAATTTAAGGCAGGCATATTTCAATGAAAAAATGTGCCTAGGTATACTTATATGTTTACATGTATAATACTAGAAATATTGATGCAAAGATCCAACAGTTTTATTTTGTAATGCCCTTTGAATTTCTACTTTGAATCCTTTTCTTTAGTTTATCTTTTCTAGTTATGCATGTAACACAAGTGTGGGAAGATGAAGTAGGCACACTTTCCCCTAAACTTCATACTAATTACAATGCACAATTAAAGACATTAGAATGCAGATCTATACATATAACCGAATTCTGAAAGTTAGAAAAATAAAAATGTTCTCTGTCATATCTAACAAAGGACTAGTGCCTAGAATAGATAAAGAACTCTTAAAATCCAACATTGAAAACAAATACTCCAACTAGAAAATAAAAGACATGAGCTGAAATTTCACTAGAGAATTTATGAATGGCAGATAAGCACGTAAAGATATATTCACTATCTCTAGCAATTAGAGAATTACAAAGGAAAACCACAATGAAGTGTCACTACATAACCACAAGAATGGCTAAAATAAATAAGAGTAACAATGTCAAATGCTGTGTCACTCATCCATTGCAAATAGGAATGCAAAACGGTATAGCCACTCTGGAAAAGAATTGCACACTACTATCAAAAAACTAAACATACAGCTAACAAATGACCCAGCAATTGCACTCCTTGGACTTTATCCCAGAGAAATGCAATGTTCACATAAGACTCTATATATGAAGTTTATAGCAGCTACTTCATAACAGCACCACACTGGAAACTCCCAGAAGTACTTCAATGGGTGAATAGTTCAACAACCCTGTTCTACCCATACCATGGAATTCCACTTTGCAATAAAAAGGACTGAACTGATGGATGCCAGAATCTGGGTGAGTCCCCAGAGAATTATGCTGAGTGAAAAAAGCCAACCCCAAACAGTCATGTACTGTGTTATTTCATTTATGTAACATTCTTCAATGACAAAGTTATAGAAATAGAGATGAGATTAATGCCTGTCACTGGTTAAAAGGAGGCGGTGGGAGTGGGAGGGAAGTGGGTGTGGCTATAAAAGGGCAACAGGAGGGATCTTTGAAATGATGACTAGGTTCTGTATCTTGACTATGTCAATACCAGCATCCTGGTTATAGTACTGAACTCTATTTTGTAAGATGTTGCCATTGAATGGAGCCAGTAAAGGGCACATGAAAGCTGACCATATTACTTTTTACAAAAGCATGTGGGTCCATAATTATTTCAAATAAATTGTTCTGTCTAAAATTAAATAACTACCAAAACTACAAGCTCTGAGAGTACATATTCACAAAGTTGATCACAAAGGGAACTTCTAAGTTTTGGACTTTTTTTCTATTTTTTATTTGTTGAGTTTTTTGTGGGTTTTTTTTCCCCAGTGAACTTCTATTGCTTTGGTAATAAGGAAGAGGAAATGCAATGCTCAAGTAATCTAAACATTTGCATAGAAGCGCATAACGCTGTTCACATTACCATAAGGTTCTAAGTATGAAAGGCAATTTTTAAATTAATCCTAAAACTATTATTTAAAACATAACCTGTGGTGAGGGTATTTTATGATGAGAGTTCAAACTTTTAATTTTAATATGAAAAAGTTTAAGAACAGAACTGCTGGCCTAACTTTTTTCTTTTTTTCTATCCTAGGTGCTCTTGGGTCCATGGCCCTTTGCCAAAATTACATTTCTTTCAGAATTTAAAAACATTCATTTGGAATTTCAGATATTCTGACCTTGTGACTGCATATTACAGTTTTATGCTGCCAATTAGATGAAGTGTCATTGGAAATCATCTCATATCACATTTTGCTTGACTGAAAGAACATGTAGGCACATGGATCTACACAAGCTTCTAATTTCTGCAAAGAATTCCTAATGGGTCTTTAGAAAACGGCAGCCTATTTTCAAAAACTGAAAATTAGCTGGAGTCCAGTGCTTAATATCCAAAATCAAGAGGCTATTTAAAGTGACAGTGAAGGAAGGGTCCATGAATACAGAAGATGACCTAGAATGAAGCGAGATACAAATAATTCTGTTCCAGAATCCAAAGCTCAAAAGAGAAATCAAGTTATAGGTCAGTATCATTGAGGAGGGAATATTTTGAGATCTGATTATGCAGTCTCCTAGACAGATTGCATTTTTTGGAAACATAAAGGTGTAGGACATAAGCAGAAAATATATACCAGATACAGAAACAATGGTTATCCCAGAATCATCTCAGTTGTATAATTAAATTCTGGACCCTTCAAGCAAAATCTTTCCAAGTTATCTCCTTGTAGTCCTCTAAAGAAATGACCTTTGTCAGATGCCCTGGGAAACCCATGTTTTCACCTACAACATGGCAGTGCTTATCAGTCTTAACTTTTAAAATACGAGAAATAGGATTATAAACTATTAAAATATTACTTAAATGTAAAAACATTAATTTTTTTCCATCATTATGCTCCCCCTTCCTCAAATAAATGATAAAGAGTGCTTAAGCTGAGAAACTAAGCAAGACTTGGAATACAACATCTGCTCTGTGTGATTCAAGTTTCTTGAGGAATTTACTTGGTGCCTAAATTCTGCTTAGTGTTAGGTCTGCCACCTAGTGGCCACATATATAAATACAAGCGGTTGTAATTAAAGATCATATGAAAATATTAGGTCACCAATAGATTATTTCTAGTCCAAGTGTAAATGGTAAAAATAATTTGGTGGCAGAGTAATTGTTAGTCAGGGTTTTATTTAATGGTAAGTATGCTGACTTAAAACACTGTGATTACAAAATCAAATTTAAAAACATTTTTAAATATTTATACTGACCAAAAAAGAAATTTATTCATAAATTTTCACTCAGTTTAAAAGAAAGTAAGAGTTACATTAACTTAAGTACTCTTATCTAATTATCTTTTATTTTAACCTCAGGTTTACCTTTTCTACTTCTTAATTTAATTGATAAAATAAAATTTTTTCTCAGTACTTCAACTTTTGCTATCTGCCAATTTGCCAAAAAATTGACAGTTATTAAATAAAAAATAAACACAGTTTCAGAATTTAACCTCTAACATGTGAAAATACAATATTCTTTTCCTTCAAAGGATACAAGAACTCTTTGAATCTTCAAAAATATTTGTATTGTTTTATTTGTTAATGGAAGTGACTGGTTAAAATATAGACACTTATGCTCATTTTCCTGGCATAATTTTAACAGCTGTTTATGCAACACTGCACACACCCACTTCCATTTCCTTCCAGAGTACTAACATAATGGCTTGTATTTCTAAAAGCCCTAATATTTTGACTAAAAGACTTGTTTTATAACAGAAAATGACATTTGCACAGTGACTAAGAAGTAACTTGAATATATTCTGAGAAGTATTTAGAAGCTAAATTCACCAGCAAAATGTGCAATATTCACATTTCGATGTTTCAATTGTTATCTTAATTTGTTGTCTTGGTTGGTATGCCTACGCAAATTATAGTTCTCTGACATTCTAATTAGTTACAGTAAAGCCACTAACATAAATAATATTTAAAAAATCTAATAACCATTAGCCGTATTTTTTGTTATTGTTGAATCCATTTAATTTCCCCTTAGACTTATTATTGCTTGAGATAATGTCTATTGTTCAAAATGAAAATACAGGTAATTTTGCAATTGGTAATATTGTGTAGAAATGTCCTATGATAATCCACAAACCCATATCCCATGTTGTTAATATCATAACAAGTACATTTATAAAATGTAGGCAAAATAATGAAACAATATCCACAACTTGCTTAATCCTTGATTTTGTAGAATCCACATTTATTTTTAATTAATAAATATAACTTTTTGCAGTCAAGAATGGGAGCCTCAAAATAACAATGAAGCTCCAACTTAAGGCATGAATGTTCAAATAAGTTTTAGTGGATGCACTTATTTCTAAGTAGGAATATCTCATGTGATTACTGAGACTGATTCTGCCAAGACTCACTCTGCTTTAGAATACGGCACCCCACTGTGTGTACTTTTACCCCCACTCAATCTCTGTACTTTCTAACAACATGGCAAAATTCCCAGGATCTTATGCCAAACATCAGAAAAAATTATTTAACCAAAGGAATATTTTCAGGCTTCTAACTAAAAATAAAATGCTGTATAGCATGTCAAAGCCCGTCACAGGATTAAACTATGGTCTCTAATAATCAAAGTCTTTCACTTATTACTCTTTTGTGTATCAGAGACTTATCTTAGGCCAGTGATGGCAAACCTTTTGAGCTCGGCATGCCAGCATTTTGTAAAACCCTAACTTAACTCTGGTGCCGTGTCACATATAGACATTTTTTGATATTTGCAACCATAGTAAAACAAAGATGTATATTTTTGATATTTATTTTATATATTTAAATGCCATTTAACAAAGAAAATCAACCAAAAAAATGAGTTCGTGTGTCATAGGTTCGCCGTCACTGTTTAGGCCAAGTTCATGTAGAGGAATATAACATTAAATGTGGCATTTTAAAAACCAAACTGTGGCAAATGAGCCTTCATGTGGAATTCTGGCTCCAGAAGCCTCCCCCAAGAGTCCTCACTACTGATGCAGGCATAATTAGCTAGTTGTTAATACTAGGAAAGGAGCACAAGGAAAGCCAGACATTGTAAGCATATCATTTGGGCAGCTTCCCCAGGAAGATGCAATTTCACACTCCCCAGGGAACCACTGGCCCATTCCCTGCCGGTCACTGGGGGAAAAGGTTCAACAGCGGGGAAGATGGGCTCATGCACAGTGAGTCAGGGTGACACAGGGCAAGTGCCTGCCGGTCAAGCCTGGGGAAACATGGATTGTCTAGAGTGGGCAGGGCCATTGCAAGCCTGGGAACATTTGGGAATACATAATCCCACAGGCAAAGGAGTCACTCTCTTGGCACTCTGATTCCTTTGGCTGGGCTCCTGAACATAATCTCTCCATAACTATGTGGCTCCCGCATGCAACTGACTAGTGGACTGCAGCTGGAAACAGACAAAGCTAGCTGGATGCAGGACCGGACACTGCTCCAATATGGAGTGAAAATTCTGGACACTGGTTATGATTTTAGCTCTGTTGAAGCCACATCTACACTTCTTCTTTGGAGGGACGCTGGGAGATGGGACCTTGGAAACTCAGGGGTTTAATTGCACAGAAATAAAGCTTCCTACAATACCTCATCCTCCCATGTGAGTCTCAGAAAATTCCTTTTCTTGGGCTATTGCAAGAAGCCCACTCCCACCAGCAACCAGCAGGGACAAGGAGCTCTTCCCCCAATAACACTACCATTGTTGGCTTTTGCAACAATTTCATCAGGAAAAAGTCCACCAAGAAAGGGGATTGGTTTTCCAAAAGGTAAGATGGATACGCTGTCTCACAGAGAACAAAACATGTAGAGGTCAGGAAAAAAACCAAAATCTTTAGATAGTCTATAGTCTAGCACAGGACTTAGACAATCCAGGGGCCACATGCAGCCCCCCTTTGGTGTACACTAACACCTGTGATCAACTGTTGGACTTGTCAACTTGGGCAAGCCTGGGGCTTGCCCTTCTGTCCCTGGTGTCCATTAGGTTTAGCAGATATTGCTAGAGCCCAATATACTTCTTTGAACTTCCACTACCATTCACATCAGGACTCAGGAAACTACTTATGTTTTGAACTGCTCACAAATTTATTCTAAAAGTTAGTTTCTATGTCAGCTCATATTAAGAACTGTTCTAAGAAGAGTCAGCCTGAATGATTTGTCTGCCATAGTATTTGAAACAAAAGTTCATCAAGAGTTTTGAATTAAATAGTTGCTGTATTGGTAATTCTCAATAAACAGGTATATACATTTGTAACCACCTTCAAATTTAGCAGAAACCCTCTATTCTGAGATACCAACAATAGTCAATAAAAACATTTGGTTAAAATGAGCACATAAAGTTTAAAAATTACTGTACATTCATTTGAAAAACTTTAGACTTGGGACTCAAAATGTTTATTTTATTACGCAATTCCTATTTGGAGCATCACTCTTTATTCTTGGGTAAGTCATACCTGTAGCATATAGCCCAATATTTCCATTTCTGTTTCTTTTAGAGAAAAGATAGATTAAAAATGATTTGTGAAAAAAATGAGGTCACATGCCTACAGGCTTTTAATGCTTTTCCCCTAATATTTATTGTTGCCTCTCCTTCACCAAATATGATTGCACTCATTCTATTGACTGTCCTTTGTGGATTCTTTCCAAATTATTCAATTAGTTTGAAATAGCTATTAGTTTTTGCATTCTTTTTTCACTGCTTAACATAATATATTTCTAAACTACAATAACAAAATGTAATTGCTCTGAAGGGGAGGGTGGGGGTAAGGAGGAGAGATCAACCAAAGGACTTATATGCATGCATATAAGCCTAACCAGTGGACACAGACACGGGGTGGGGGGCGGTAAGGGCATGAGTGGGGGGCTGGGGAGGCAATGGGGAGATAAGGACACATATGTAATACCTTAATCAATAAAGAAAAAAAATTAATTGGTCTGAGTAGTTCTAGGAATAGTGTTAATTCTTAGTAGACATACAGTTCAACTGAAGAGCGTGTCATGGGAAAATGGTCTTTCAGGTCTGAAGTACTACTATTAGCTGCAGAGTGCTGGGAACATCGGCCTGGAGGTGGTACAGACTGAGTGGACTACGTCATTGATCTGTTTAATCAAGGTCAGCTGGGAGAGATTTTATTGTTCTATACACAAGCTCACGTCACAAAGCTGTGGTACAAATCTTATTTTACTGGCCAGCCATTCTCCTTGCAAACACCTACTCAGTTAATGTTCCCTGGACATGATTCACTAGGAATATTTGATGAGTCATTTTCCTGATTATACACACCCTATGTTTCCTTTCTCCATCAACAAAACCTGAGTTCTAATCTGTTCTTTCTTTCCTCAGCTTTTATGGTTGTTTTGTCTCTAGTGTTCTATCTTCATGATCTCCTTTCTACATCTCCTAATCCCATAATCTCTTTCACAATCTGTAGGAGGGTTCTGAGCAGAGTGACATACGTAGGTAACGGGCCCTTCATCTCTCTGAAGTCCGGAGACACGGAAAATCGAGCGAATGAATCAAGTGAAACCTTCCCAAAGACCTGCCTATCAGCTGGCTGGTTGTTCCTAAAGGAACAGGGCCCTTAGCTTTCATAGTCTGGGTGTAAACAGCAAAACACCACAGCATAAGTCCTTCCAAAGTCTACCCAAGAACTACGGCAATTGTACTCCTGTGGGTTATGGTCATGAATAGGTTTTCCATATCCACATTCATTCATATTGCACTGAAAGTAAAGTTTGAGATTTCTAGATCAAATCAGAATATTATACATTTTGGGATAAAGAGATGACAGCCAAATGGTCAGGCCTACATGTACAAAAGGCGGGGTTCTATCACTACAGAAGAGTAAATCGGAGGTTATATATCAGAGTGTGTATGTATAAATGTAGTCCCATTCCCGTGCCGAGAGAAGGAGGAAAAAAAGCTTTGCTCCCTACTATAAACAAATTATCTTAGAGGTATTCTCTGTCTTTGTGTTCTTATACTTTGGAATGAAATTAAATGTCTCCAGAGGAAAGATAAGATGAGAATCTCTGAGTTACTGCCTTTGAAAAAGTCTCCATCGCCTGGAGACTCATCCTTCTTTGAAATGTATACACATATATCAGGGCAGGTAAATCTCTTCAGGTAGCCTCTTCCTATTTCATCATTCTTTAACTTCCAGGAATCCTGTAACTCAATTAGCAAGGATTTTTTTCTGTGTGTGTTTGTTTTTGTTCAGAATACTCAAACAATGCAGAAACATAAACATGTATTCTCCACAGCCCCACAATGAAGCTTTCTCCATCACCAGTTCCTACTCTGGAACGCTGTCCAAGCATTAGCCCTGCTTCATCTCTGTATCCCAGCGTGAGCTGTGTGACTGTTTTGCTGCTCCTAGGACATCCATACATTTCTCTATTCTTGCCTTAGGCTAGATCAGGGGTCCTCAAACTTTTTAAACAGGGGCCAGTTCACTGTCCCTCAGACCGTTGGAGGGCCGGACTATAGTTAAAAAAAACAAACAAACAAACAAAAAAAACACCTATGAACAAATTCCTATACACACTGCACATATCTTATTTTGAAATTAAAAAAAATGGGAACAAGTACAATATTTGTATTTGCATGTGGCCCGCGGGCTGTAGTTTGAGGACCCCTGGACTAGATGCTCATCTGAGATATTGGTGCATTATTTCGTAACTTGGGATTTGTGCCTCATTTTCTGCCAACTGAAAATGTCTCTTTTGGGGGGAACAGACTGTACATATAAACCTGAACATTAAAGTTTCCAGAGAAGTCAAGTTCTGAGATGGCTATTCGTTGCAGCCAGCTTGCATTAATTGATTTGGAGTGGGGCGGGGGGGGGGGGGGGGGGCTCATTTTGAGGTAGTCCGAGATATCTCACCTTTCTCCAGGCTCATTTTAGAATATCAAAATACCCAACTATTTTGGAGGTTGCAAGTACTTCACGTTTCCACCAGGAATCCCATTTGCCTCACTTTATCATCAAGACAGTCTACCTCTTCATTCTGCAATCTTTCCAAGAAGAATGCAGTTAAGTCCTTTAGTAAATTAAATACAGCTTCCCTTAGCTTTTCTGTTTAATTAATACTGCATTCTTCTAAACTCTGCCAGATAAATACCTCCAACTACATTATGGTTTTTGAGAGAGGATGATCCACATTTTAGCAATATCTCCACCCATCTCAACAGAACTATGCCTATACATACATGCCTCCACATATACTCTCAGTAATTAAATATTCCCTATGGTCTAACTGCATATAGGAAATAGTTTACTACAAAGAAAGGAGCTTTGTGCCATATTTACACATCCAGCAAATACTGTGGTGCTACAGAATAGAAAGAACCTTGGGAATAATCATCCCAAAGTATACCCTGTGTATTTTAATATCCCAGTAGTTTTAAGTTTATGAAGAACCTTGAAGTAAGCTCATAGGTAAACTCCACAAACTCATGATCCTTTCAGTAGTTTTAGAGAATAAGCAAGCATAATGACTACATACAAACAAATTAAAACTATTTTTCCTAGCATTTTAGAAATATTCAAATGCTTAACAGGAACAACAAAACTCCTCGATGATCTAACCTTTCATTGCTAGCTTCACTACCCTTGAGTTTTGGACTCCAGCCAAACTATGTATTTCCTCAAGGATAACACTTTTTGCCATCTGAGGGTGTTTGCAATTTCTCTGCCCCTTGCCAGAAACATGTTTTACATCTCTTAGCTTCCATCTTCCATCTCTCATCTTTAAACATCCAAAAATAATTGGATATTTTGATATTCTAATACGTTTCTTTGCATAGACACTGCCTTACAATTGTGTTCCTTTCGCTTCAGATGGTTAACTCTGATTGTAATTGCACTGTGTGTGTGATTGTTTGATTGACGGTATCTCCTCCATGAGGCATTAGTTCCCTGATGAACAGGGCCCATCTGTTTTTGTTTCCTACTGAATCTCTAGTGCTTCACACCAGGCATTACAAAGAATAGGCATCAATAATTTTTTTTTTTTGTGAAGAAAGTTTGTGAATAAATCAGAGAAGTATTTCTTTAAGAAAAACAAATGTGTATGTCTCTATTTATTGGCAAATGAAAGCCATGACCATTTACCAGGTCTACTGGGAAAAAGTAGAGTGAGACAGGGTCTAGGAATTAACCTTGCAAAACTTAATACATAATGGCTGTACAGAAAAGGATGCTGCCATAAAAAAAGTAGGGAAAGAAGTAGACTGAGTGTTGAATAAAAACCATAAGACTGTGGTTTTAGGGAAACAATGGAAGAGTCTATTTGAAGAGCAATAAAGTGTCTTTGGAAAAATCAAGTAAAGCAAATACTCAAAATGTCCATTGGCTCTGACAAGGCAGTCACTAATGTCCATAGTTAAAGTTGGTTTGATGGCTTGGTGAGAATGGATGTCATATCACATCAACAAACCTCAGGGTCAATGCACAAGCTGAAGGAATTATTGTCTCAAAATTATCCATAAAATAATGCTATATAGTTCAAAAGCAGAGGTGAATCTGACAGAAGCCTTTCAATGTGATTACATATTAGTAATTAATTCAGCTAGCCTTATTTCTTAAACCTATGCTTCATTTATCTCGGTATGAAAGCACAATCCACAGTAGATTTCCTTCCAGAAAACATAGCAACATACTAGGCCACCAGGTTGCCCCGTGTTTACTAATAATCCACCTCATAGCTCTTGTGTGCACATATATTCATTGAGATCAATAAAGATTACAAGCATAGCAGTGCTTCAAGGCTGTCTGTAATACTCAAGAGTATATTGCCCACACATGGCCAAATAGCACTTGGATAGTCTGTGAATATAATTATAATGAAACCCATTATGTCTTTTCTTTCTGGGAGAAAGAAAAAATGATGTAAATTTAAGTAAGACATATTCTAGAAACAATGGGCTTATGGAACAGCCAGCAGGATTTTAAAAAGTTGAGCATCTAAATGTAGATAACTGTTTTAATGTAGGTAAATATATTAAGGGGCAGCAGTCTGGGGACTACAGGTAAGAACTTGAGATACTTAAAAAAATTTTCTTTTTTAACTTATTGATTTCAGAGAGGAAGAGAGAGAGAGAGACAGATAGAAACATCAATGGATAGAAACATCAATGAGGAGAGAGAATCATTGATCGGCTGCCTTCCACCCGCCCCCTACTGGGGATCGAGCCAGCAACCTGATTATGTACCCTTGGTCAGAATCGAACCTGGGACCCTTAGTCTTCAGGCCGATGCTCTATCTACTGAGCCAAACCAGCTAGGGCTTGAGATACTTTTTAAAATGGAGAATTTACATTTTCTTTGTCAAATCTTTTAATAAGATACTTATGACTATATTTCTCACTAAAAATGTGATGTGCCAAAAAACAAAAACAAAAACACCACAACTTACTGTTGAATGGAATTTACATTCACCGAACATTTGAAACAGGCGTGAAAAAGGACAGCCAAACCCACTACACGTTTACCCTTCAGATTTACACTGTGCACACATCCTATTTTCTGTTTTTCTACGAATGGTCCAGGCGACTTGGCTCTAACAACACCTCACTATTCACCAAATGAAGCCTAGTTATGTTAGACCAGCACTAGGAGGACCAAGGTAAGTAAATTTACGTTTGAAACCAGGCTCTATTCTGCCTTTTCCCCACCACGAGGTGAAGAGAATTCCTGGTTATGTTGTATGTTAGTCACGTGACTCCAAGGAATGCACTTTGTTCTAGGAGCAAAATTAATTTAATTTGCTGTATGAACTACAACCAACCTCAGCTTTAAAGACATTGAATCATTTAGGTAGATTCCTATGTATAAATGTTCAGAGAGAATGCCTCTAAAAAAAGCTAAAAGGAGCTTTCTCATATTGACCACTGAGAAATGGAGTCTGTAGCTTTCACTGCAACTAGATATCACCGAGAATTAGAGAGCAGATCCAGAGCTCCTCGACGTCAGTGTTTGTAGGTGCCCCTTTATTTCCCCTATGGATAGCACTGCTGAAAATAGATTTGTTAAGACCTTTCCATCAATCAGAAATATCTAAAATGCAATCTTTGAGCTGCTAAGTAATATACCAGCAATGGCTTAAAAAACGGGGGTGGGGGAGAGGAGGGGTGAAAAAACAATATTTACATTTAGCTAGGATTGTGAGGACACGCTGATATGACTGACAATGTAAATAATACCAAGAAGAACATTACTGCAGGTGAATTTCATTTGTATGGTTGTGATCAAGTTACTTTGGTGTTGTGTGTACAATGCTGTCTGTGTTATCAATATAGTCCATTTATTCAACTCCAATAATACACCAGGTGCTGCAGCAGACGCAAACCAGATGGTCCAAGAGTTTCCACATGGGAGGGTAACCTGGGCAAGTTTTTTTAATTCACTTTATTAAATCTTTCTTACTTTCCATAGAGAACTGTCAACTAGAGTAAATCATCGTGCTGTCTACAGCAGAGTGAAATTAATGGAACATTATCAATATCTCCTCTAATTTTTATTGCTTAGGCAAAAGATCTATTTATATAGTGAGATGAACATATATACAGAGTGTTAACAGAATCTAAGAAAAGCAAAATCCTGCTGGGTGAACACATGTTAGCTGCTACGGCCACAGTAATGAACTATAAATTTTAAGATTTTAAAGCATTGCCATCAGAGTGTAAAAATATCTATCTTTAACTATTGCCTACCTACACACACACACACACACACACACACACACACACCACATACACACACACACACACATCACATACATACACACACACACATTTAGCCATAGGATATCTTTAGCAAGAATATCTGTGATACTGAAAGCATTCTAAATGCTTTTAAAAAGTAAATTATTAAAATAAATCATAGAATGTTTGTACAAAATAATTCTATGAAAATGTTAAAAGAACGTGCTTTACCTTCAGTTTCTGAACTGCAATGATATATATAATGTATTGTTAAATGGCAAAAAGAAAGAATGAAGAAGAGCTTATGGAAATGTAAAGCAGGGGTTAAAACTTCCAAGTCTTTACAGGCCAGCCAGATAACATGAAGGGAAAAGTAGGTGTGAAGTCCAGACTCCCTAGAGAACAGGATCTGAGGCACAGCTTCCGGGCTGATACTGTACTGCGAGCTGCAATCCCAAAGCAGTGAGCACAGGGGAAAGAGAGAACATAGGAGGCTGGGCAATGTCAAGGTGAAGTTTTACCAAGCTGGCTGCGGCTTCACGAAAGGGTGCAGTTGGTTGCTTGGCAAGAGAACATCGCCAGGGCAACCCTGCAGGACCTCCCTGCCTCTGTGCATCAGTGGGAACAAAGGAGAGGGATTTATAGAGCCCCTGCCCCTCGCCGACTCAGACTGCATTAACTACAGGCATCAATCCCCTTGCTTGCAGGTTGAATCACCTGGCTGCTTGGTGACTCCTGAAGAAAACAAATCTTATGTGGATGGGGACATCACAGGAGTCTAGACGAAGTGGGAGGAGTCTAGAAGAAGTGGGAGGAGCCAGAGCCTCTTCACTTAGGGTTAGGCTAAGCCTCTGGCCAGAGCTGAGGTGATGGTTGCGAGGCAGGAAGAAGCAATGAAGGCCACACCAGAGCCAATAACTCATTCAAGGGGCGGTCAGGACCACAGTGGTGTTAGAAGCGGAGGCAGATTCAGCTCCAGTGGTGGCAGCTGAATGCGATCCTCCACCAGCTAGTGGCCCAGTAAGCAGGTGAAAGCTGAGAGAAACAGAGCAGGCTCACAGGTTAGACCTGGCATATTCTGGGGTATATTATGCAGGACAAGTTACATCTGACACACACACACACACACATCCCCGGTGATGGGAGCTTAAGGAGCAGTAGAAACTGCGGAGAATGCGAGGGCCTGCTGCGACCCAACTCTAGGAAACCGCTACCATGCAAGGGTGTCCAATGTACACAATGCTGAATTATACTGTAATTTAAGTCAATATGTGGACAAAATGGCAATTCTCCCTCAAGTCCAAAAGCCCAATGACAGCCAAGAAGTATGGGCTTAAGGAGAAATTCTTGAAAATTGTCACAATTTTAGTTACAACTGAGATCCAGGAGTTATGGAACCAGCTGCAAGCCTAGCAATGACCTGCAGGTTTGTGGTGTGTTTTTCTTCCTTAAAACAAATACCAAATTCTTGGAAGCCTCCCGATTTAGGGTAAAAGAAAAAGACTTATGTTTATCAACTTGAGAGGATAAAGATTTGATTCACAGATAAACTGGCAAAGGAAACATGTGAGGAAGCTATACAGAGAAAGTAATTCCAAGGGGCAAAGGGGAATAACAGTATTCATAAGAGGAGGGTAAGCATCGTGCTGAGAATAAAGGCTCCATCTTTGGAATCCCTTAGCTCTGGCCTGATTGTGTGTCTAATTCCTAAGCCTTTCTGAGGACTGGAAAAGCAAATTTTATTAGCTCCTTGCTTGCATCCCTCTTTAAAGATACTAATTAAATTCCAGTTTGTTTCCCTCTACAAAGTCAGGCACTGCTCAATAGTATTTCAATATGCCAACCCATCATCTATAGCTAGAAGCAGACAAATCCTTATTTCGTGTAAATTCTTTTGTGAAAGATTATTAAAGGGAAGACTACCTGACTTATTTGGTGAAGAAGAATAACTTTGGCAGCAAAACCAGACAAGAAGAGAACAAGAAAATAAAATAATAAATGCCTACCATTTATATACATAGCAAAAATATTAAATAGAATACTACTAGGTAATTGAATCTGCTAGAGTGTGAATAATAATACAGAAATGTTGTCCGGCCAGTGCGGCTCAATGGTTGAGTGTCAACCTATGAACCAGGAAGTCACAGTTCAATTCCAGGTCAGGATACATGTCCATGTTGCCAGCTCGATTCCCAGTAGGGAGCGTGCATGAGGCAGCTCATCTATGATTCTCTCTCATCATTGATGTTTCTCTCTCTCCCTATCCCTTCCTCTCTCTGAGAAAAAAAAAATACAAAATTAAAAAAATACAGAAATGTTAGCAGCCAACAGTTGAAGGACAAATCTTCATTTTATCCTTCCCAACACAAGGCTTCCTTTTGTTGCTGAAGGGCTGTTTTCATTGTGTGAATAATACCGCTTGCTGCTAACATGACTCCCTACTTTGTTCCCCAGACTGAATTTCAAAGTTGGCACCATTTTCCTGGCTCCCCTCCTGTGAGGAGTCTGAATTCAAAGGTGAGCTTAGCTACTCCTATCAATTCATCCAGCAGGAAGCTAGTGAAAGCTGCATCAGTTTTAAGTAAAAAATTCAAAGACTGACTATATTAAGATATTATAATGTAACATATTAAATTGTTTTTAAACTAATATCAAGAAATGTTAACTACCATTATTTCCCTTCTGGTCACTGACTGTATTTTTTTTTCCAAAACACACAAAGAGAATCAATTTTGTAGACTGATTAGAATATCCTTCCATTAACAAATATTTTAATGAGTCAAAAAAAAAATCTCAGTGCTATATGTAATCTCCTACTAACATTTCAAGATTGAAAAAATATCACCACATACTACCTTACTGTACTTTAATTCTTTTTAAGCAAATACTCATAGACTCCAAATGAATATGAAGTAAGGTCAGAAAAAAATACATTATCAACTTATTTTAAACTCCTTTCTATCATATGATCTAGGTATTCCATTTCTGGATGTAATCCAAAAGAATTGAAATCTAGATCTCAAAGAGATATCTGCACCCCTATCTTCATTGCAGCATTATTCATAATAGCCAAGATATGCAATAGTCTAAAGTCTATCAGTGGATAAATGGGTAAAGAAAATATGGTATACTAGAGGCTCAGTGCACAAAATTCATGTACTCGGGGGTGGGGGATCCCTCAGCCTGGATTGTGAGAGGGCACAGGCCAGGCCAAGGGACCTATCAGGGCCAGAGAGGGACAAGGGAGGTGGCCAGCTGGAGAGGGACCACAAAAGGGCTCCAGGGTGTGTCGGGCCCATCTTACTAAGTCCCAATTGGTCAGATCCCAGCGGCAAGCAAACCTATCAGTCAGAGTGTCTGCCCCCTGGTGGTCAGAGCACGACACAGCAAACAGTTGAGTGGCCTTAGCATATCATTAGCATATTGCACTTTGATTGGTTGAACGGATGAACAGACACTTAGCATATCAGGCTTTTATAATATAGGATGTATATAATGTAATATTTAGCCTTGAACCTGGAAGGTATTATGCTAAGTGAAATAAGCCAGTCACAGAAGGACAAATACTGCATTATTCAACTTATATGAGGTATCTAAAATAGTCAAACTCATAGAAGCAGAGAGTAGAATGTTGGTTGCTAGGGGTTGAAGTGAGGGGGAAATGGGAAATGATTGCTCAATGGGTAGGTTAGTTTCATTTTTCAAGATGAGTAAATTCTGGAGATCTGCTATAAAACTCAGTACCCACAGTTAACAATATTGTATTATACATTTAAAAATCTGTTAAGAAGGTAGATCGAATGTAAAATGTTTTATGAAAAGAAAAATTTTAAAACCTTCTTTTCACAGATTTTTAAATGGCCAAGACCCACCCACTCAGAGGCAAGAGCACATACAACGACACAACACTCATAGTTAGGTTAGAGCTGAGTTCCCAAGCAATAGCCTGAGGGTGGCTTCAGTGGAGAAGAGAAGATATTATAGAAGCAGGCTTAAGAATCAATGGGACAATGTTTCACATCAAGTTCAATGGGGATGAGCAGTGAGGCGAGAATGAAATCAGAAGCAAAATCTGTAACCAAGGTCATCAAAATAAAGTGAACCATTTCTGATGCAGGAACCAAAGTAAAATAACCTGAAGTTACCATCTGGCCACCAGTTCTTACAAGGGTTATAGAAGTTGTGACACAGGAATGGCACTATTAAATGCACTAAGCAGTATGAACAAATACTAGCTGGCTTGGGAATGATCATTTAAGCTCTATGATGAAGTTTCCTATAAAATATAGATGAGAGTATCACAATGACTGGACTTCCTTTAGAATTGCATTGTAAATGTGTCCAATAAAATGTTCTTGATATAATTTCTAATTTATGACCATGGACAGTCCTTTTACATTTCTGTGCAATCCTCTTATTACTGAAATATGCATATGAATCACATCCTTGTGGGTACAGCATTTTACTGAAATCTTGAAGGAAACATTACTCAGCATATAAAATCTAACTTAATAGTAGAGGCTTAGGCAGTCTTTTTGCTGTAAGGCAAAATTACTTGAGGTTGCAGTTTGTAGAAAACATTTCACCTATAACGATCAAAATATTCAAATCATCCCATCTTCCGCATGACCCCAACATTTAGATTGGAGTTTTTCCTGTGATCCATTGTTACTGACACCTTTGAAACCAGTGTTGTCAGCTCATATGACACCTTGAAATGGTTACTTTAGCTCATTGACTCCACTGCCTGATAGATCTTATCACCTAATATTTCTCCATCCTCAAAATCTAGAAACTGTTTACATGCCCTTGACTGGAATCGAACCTGGGACCCTTCAGTCCGCAGGCCGACGCTCTATCCACTGAGCCAAACCGGTTAGGGCTAGAAACTGTTTAAATGGTATCAATCCCGTTCTCATTAAACTATTAAACATCCACATCATCTACATCAAAATTCTATATTACTTTTTGTGTTATCATTGACTTCTCTAGCTGACTTCTGACTACATGTTTTTTGCTACCCACACTAAGACAGTTTAGTTCTCTCCTTGCTGCCTTGTCCAGCAGCCTAGCCTGTCTTCCTGTCACCATAGGCCACCATCACCATCTGTGTTCTCTGTCATTATCACTATCCCCACTCTTCCTTGGGTTGCTAATCTTTGATCCTAAATTATCCCTACCACTTTCTTGTTCATGTTAATATGTTTGGCAAAAGGCAGGAGAACTGTCCCTTTGTAAAATTTGATAACTAATTTCGACTGGACTTTCATTAGCAACTGTTATTCCTTTATTCACTCTGTATTGGTTGCTGTGTGAATTCTCTACACAGCCTAAACAATCTCCCTCTTCCATACGCCAAAAAGACCACTTTATTTCCTCTAAAGCAGATGTTACTAAAAGAATTGAACCATGTGTTATAACTTATACCATCTACTTTCTCCACATCTAAAACTATTTATCTCTATAATACTCTTCCTTCCAAAATGATCTATATTCCATGGCACTACACAGTCTTTTGTTAGCCTTTAACATAAATTTAAATTTCCAAGAGATTAAGCAATCAAATTTCCCTTAATTTTATGTTAAACCATTGCTATGCTTCAATCTTCTTTGAGTTTTTTGTACTCTTCACCTTGCTGTATTTATTCTTGAAATGCTGGCTCTTCTAACAGACCTTTATTTGCTCTTTAATCTCATCTTCTTCTATGAGACCCCCCAACGCTCAAGTCTGGGTCTTCTTGGTGAGAATGTTAGCTCTTTTAAGGAGCTGTCAATTAATTAGCAGTAAATCATATGCTAACTGTATATTAAATTTTAGATTTTTCTCAGATGAATCAAATTTAGCATGATTTTTGCCCTTCAGTGAGAGCTTCTTTTGCTCTTGTACAGACAGAAAATATAAATATGAGAGAAGAAAAGCGTTATGGGGCCTTTACTGCTCAGGCCCAGGCAACACCTCGTGAGACAAATCACCCCAAATTACAAGCAATAGTTTGGAGTGTGGAGGAGAATCAGCCTTACAGATGCACCCCCATCACTCTCTTCTAATGGAAGACCCAACCACTCGTGAAAAACCAGTATTGTCTCCACAGTCTGAAAGGTCAGTAAGATTTCTCAGTACAGGGAGAGGAATCACTATGCCATTAGCAGAATCAGGAATCTAAGTCAATCCAATACATTTCCAGAGCAATATAGACAAAATAAACTTCCATGATAAAATCAGCAAAGTTTTAAATATAATGTAACAATCATATTTAAAAATGCTCTTTTGTTTCAGAAAATACTATAAAAATGTTTCTGAATATGCCCTAGCTGGTTTGGCTCAGTGGATAGAGCGTCAGCCTGCGGACTCAAGGTTCCCAGGTTCGATTCCGGTCAAGGGCATGTACCTTGGTTGCGGGCACATACCCAGTAGAGCGTGTGCAGGGGGCAGCTGATCGATGTTTCTCTCTCATCGATGTTCCTAACTCTATCCCTTTCCCTTCCTCTCTGTAAAAAAATCAATAAAATATATATATATTTTTAAAAAATGTTTCTGAATAGTGACAAGCCCAGATTTGCTGAAATAAACTTCCTGAATTTTTAAGAAGTCCTGGGTAATGCAGGGAGTAGTTCCATTTCTATGAACAAGCCAGTAATTATGGGATATCATATAATAATCTAAGTGGGTAAAGAAAAGGTCTGGGCACCATCGTTATGAAGTTAGCATAATCTCATTGTTAAAACATCACTAAAAAAAAGATGCTCACCTTTGAACAATCTTTTATGAAATTAATTTCCTCCAAGGCAATATTTTTTTTTTAAAATTACCTACCTAATTTTATTAGCCCATCTGAAAATGTATGAGTATTTAGGGTTTCTGGCAAAAATATTATGATGTCCAAGTAAATTTGAATTTCAGATAATCAAAATAATGTTATATTTTTAGTATAGTTATTCATTATTGCTCGGAAATTCAAATTTCGATTGGTGTCTTAGGTTCTTATTAGCTAACTATAGCGACTCTATAAGAACCTAACTGGTGAGTATTATTTGTGTTCATATTTAATTACTGCCAGTCCACCTCTCCATCCCCATCAAGACTATAAATTTTAGTAAGGACCATCATCGTTCACACTTAGTACTATATCTTGAGCATCTAAAATCCCCAATTCTGAACCAAAGTTTGGAGGTAGGACTAGGAAAATTCATTAGACTTATCAGACTCATTTCCATCCTTATTTTCCAACACACCCACCAAGCATTAGTAAAATGCAAAAATCGTTATCACACTCTGAGAGCTTAGTAAAAACTCCTTCAGAAAGAGTAGGTTCTTGTCAAATAATTATTTTAAATTTTAAAAAAGAAAGAAAATGAGCCACTCACATTGCTCCATCTTCCATTTCTTGTGCATGCTCTCCCCCACCCCCCCACCCCCACCTCATCTCATTAGACAAAATAATGATACAATTGCCAATTAGGCTGCACAAAATTTTGGAACAAAAAGGGGTGAAAAAATTTTAAGTTAATCGTATTTATTTTACAGTCTAAAGAACTAAAGCTCTCATAACTACAAGAGAGCTATCCTCATCAAAATCTTTCAATAGCTCTGTGTTGCCTATAAATAAATGTTCTAAAGTCTTGATAGGGTGTAAATGTCCTCCAAGAATCTTCTCTAGCCTTCCTTTATAGATGTGTGTCTCATCACAGTACTCAACACAGTCTCCTTGAACCGATGACTAATATCCCTGTGTGCTTACCAGCCCATAGGAGACCACTTTCTCTGTTGTACTCCCTCTGTTCATGTTTCTATGATAGCACTTTTAACACTATGGAATTTATCAATTTAAACATCTGTCTCCTCCTATTAGTCTGAATTATGTGAGTGTAGCGACCATAGCTTATTCGTGCTGGAATTACTAATGCCTATTCAAGTGCCATGGCACAGAGGAGAAGCCCAAACAGCATTTGACAAATGAAGAAACACCTAATGAATGACATAAACAATACCACGATTTAAGTACGAGGCTTATTTTTATCAAGCCACAGAACTGAGCTAAGGGTCTATCAATATTAATGTAGGAAAGGCAATGAATTTTAAGATAAAGTTTGTCGTAAAAAACAGTGTCAGCAATCCCTCAAGCTCACAGACATGCAAAAAAGCCTGCTTCAGAACATTCACAAAACTTTGTTTCCACCTTCCTGTTCATTAATTAAACTGTGTTTGAAGAATAGTATTTCTTATTTCATTGTGTCTAATTTCTACACTGCCGTGTTCTGTAATCTCACCCCCTCCTCCCACTTTCCACATACACTATTTTGAGAATAATGTGGATCAAGCAGATTCTGGAAGACTATTTTGAGAACCTAAACACCTTCAATTCCATTACTTCTATAAAGTAAAATGTTCCAAGTTCTCAACTCCTAATTTAGAAATGGATTTCTAGAATCTAATTTGTGTGAAAACTAAGACTCACCATTATATGGTGGTAATAGCAAAAACAAAACAAAACAAACAAAAACAACAACCCTCCCCCCCAAAATCTATATTTATCATCTAAATCAGAAACTAGTATGTGGTTTTCCTTATAAATACATTTCAAATATACAATGGCAAATATATTTATTCATGAAAAATGGCATCATCATTTTTAAACTTGTTATTGCATTAAGATTCAGTTTGTAAATAGACTTAAAATGTATATCTACATGGCCTGTCATGTGTGAATGCATTGTGTTTATGTGTACATATTTTAACAGACCTTTTAATATTTAACAAAGAAAAATACAAGGTAAAAGTTGGTGATTCCTTTTGTAATAAGTAGAAGTAACCATTTATTTGCCATGTGTTAAGTGCTAACTATGCACAAGGCAATAAGGAATGCACATTGTTACTTTAACCCTAATTACTCTCCAGAAAAATTAGTATTAATATTATCCCCTAAATTGACCAAAAAAAAATGGAAACATAAAAATTTAATGGATATATACTCAACTTAGAGAAAAGGACTGCTGTTACATGAGTATTACTTGGGTGATCCCCTGTTATTTGATTCCTTATAGTCATTTCACCTGGTATGCTCTCAATTATTTTACAGGTTGGGCAAAAGTAGGTTTACAGTTGTTTGTACAGAAAATTATACAATGATTAATAAATAACAATACAAGAATAAACTGTGTTTCACATACTACTGTAACTGACTTTTTCCCCACTCTGTATTTTGATGCTCATTCTTGGGGAATAGTCACTCAATTCTAGCTTGGCCCAATTATAGAGGTCACTATATGAGTTTAGCAGAAAAAGTCAAAGAAATATATCACCAGTTTATTAACTCCTTCTGGGGATACTATCTCATAATCATTAACTATTAGCTGCAATTTTAAACAACATTTTTAAAACCCCCCTATCAAACTAAGGAGTTACCTTATGGAGATTATGGAAATACGTACCTACAGAATAAATGAGTGGATGGGAATGACCTAATTTTCTGGACCAAAATTTGAAAAATAAATTTTCCAGTGATAACATCACCCATAGATACATAAATTTGAGTATTTCAAATAGAGTGATATTCTCTTGAAAATTGTTTGAGATGAGTCAGAAACGCAAAGAAAAGGAAGATGCAAATGAAAAATGCAAAGAAATGTGTTTCATGAACTCTGATCCAAGATCAAGTAATAATTCCAAATTAGGACATTTTATACAATTTTTATTATAAATACATATATGTACATTAATATGCTGTTATTTGTAGAGATTTGTCTATTTCACTTATACTTTTGACAGAATTTATAGTTAAATTGCCAATTAAAAATTCTCTTATTTGTTAAGTGAAAAAATGGCTTATATTATGGAGTGTTTCATATTTATAGGCATTTATCAGAATGTAACCACCCTCACACAAATAACAAAATATGCACTTGCAGTTTTAAGTGGCACATAATAGACATCTAAAATCAGACCGACCAGGTCTGCCCACCTCCACAACCTGGATTTTTAACAATTATCTACTACAAATGTACATAAGTACATCTAAAACTTTGAAAGAAATTAATAAAATGAAATAAAATCGTACACTGGCAGTCTTTAATGCTTTTGATGGGCAACCTCTTGGCAGATGAAAGTTTATGTACGTATATTCAGTTGTCATGTAGATTTTCAGAACTCAATATATTTTTTGTGAGTACAAATAAATAATAATCTGATCACAATTCACCTTAAAGGAAAACGATTATATGACTAAACAAGAAGAAAATAATATACGCTTCTTATATATCATTTGAGGTGTTATTATTTAATATATATTGTTCCAAAACTTGTATATTTTGATCCTGAAAGGTCATACTGTGGTTCCTGGAACTTAGCCACTACCTTTCATAGAAAAAGTATATTGTTTAAGTACTCCAAGGAAGGGTTATTTTGCTGTATGGGAGAGTACATTTTCTTTGTATAACATGCCACAAAAGAGAGAAGTGTGTCTTTTCCTTGAAGGGGAATATTGTTGAAAATAGACAATGTACAGTTTCCCCATATTTGAGAAATCTACATACCCATGGAATGACTAGAGCATCTTTTCCAAAATGCTATGCATGCCTTAGTTACATACATCACTCTTAATGTTATTCCTACTCTAAATTTGAGCCCTTAATTTATCTATTTTGTCAACAAACACGCAAAAAAAATTCTTACATCATTATTCTTATTATGGCAAAGGTGAGAAATGGAGTAGGTGAAATGCTTATTGAATATAGTAATTTATTTAGATTTAGTTATATGAATAGCTTCCTAAATATGTTACTTCAAATTTTAAAAAGACAAGGGCTGGTGGTGATGGCGTGGCTGTTGTCATACTATTGTGCTCATTTGGATTGAAATGGTGTTGCAATGTCAAAATCACTATTTTTAAAGTAATTTTCTACTTGATTTATTTATTCGCATTAATAAAAAATTGTTTTTGCTATCGTCACTCATAGCAGCTGAAGCAGCAAAACACAGGCGGGTCCAGGGTGATCTAATTTGTACTGGCCATGACAATATTTCTTCTAGGCACAATCGCTACTCTGTCAGCATCAGTGAGCCTCTTTTCTGTAACGTTTAATGAGAAAATGTGAGAAAGAATATCAAAAGCATTTTTATCACAGCTCAATTTTCCATCCCACTTAGAGTTTCAAGATGCCTAGGCAGTAGATGCAACTCAGACGAAGGTGAAACGGCTAATGGTCGTGGTTTCTCAGTTCTGGGTTAAGAACTGGGTAGACAAATAGAGAGGGAGATTGCATAGGATTTAGTAATTATGTAGCCACTCAAATACAGGAAAGAAAAATGAAAAGAATTTTAAGCCTGCCAATGCCTTTCCCTTTACATATCCACAGGAAATAAATTATAAAGAGAAACTCCAACCACAAACGGAGACTGAACTTCTATGAGGAGTCCTAGACAATTTCCTAGAACAATATGAAGTTTAACCAAATCATAATACTGTTGCCACGAAATAATAATAATGTAAATGAATGCCACTGGTATAGTACTGTGTAGTTTCCAACTCACTCTGTGTGTTTATATCATCTTTGCCAAACACACCAAACAAACCTCCCCAGAGTAGTTTAAAAAAAAAAAAAAAGATATACTCAAAGAAATTTAAAAAGGAGAGAGGAATCAACCAAGTAATGTAAATGCTATATGCATAACCCATAGACATAGATAATAGGAAGGTGAAGGCCTGGGGCAGGGAGTGGGGTCAGTGGGAGAAAAAAAGGGGATAGATGTAATACTTTCAACAATAAAGATTTTAAATAAAAGAAGAAGAAAAGGAGACATGTATATAAAATGACTATAAATGGGTAGAAAGTAAAGTCAGTTTCCTTTGAAAAGTAACTTTTTGTGACCTTCTATTATGTTTACATACTAGAGGCCCGGTGCATGAAATTCGTGCACAGGGGAGGGAGGGTCCCCTCAGCCCAGCCTGCACTTTCTCCAATCCAGGACCCCTCGGGGGATGTCTGACTGCCGGCCTAAACCGGCAGTCAGACATCCCTCTCACAATTCTGGACTGCTGGCTGCTAACTGCTCACCTGCCTGCCTGCCTGATCACCCCAAACCGCCTCTGCCTGCCGGCCTGATTACCCTTCACTGCTCTCCCTGCTGGCCTGATTGCCCCCAACTGCCCCCCCTGTCGGCCTGGTCACCCCATGCAGCCTGCTGCTTCGTCATTTGGTCACCCCTCACTACCCCCCCTTGCCGGCCTGGTAGCCCCACGCAGCCTGTTCGGTTGTCCATTTGGTTGCGATGGTCACTTAGGCTTTTATATAGATAGGTACTGTATTGTTCAACTCCATAAATAAATACCGCTATCTCCCTCAATATACTTCACACACTCCACATTCTCACAGAAGCACCACTGTTTTAATAATAGGATTCTCCTCTCCCAGTCCCCAGAGGGTCAATGCCCAGAGAACAGGATCAGGGGGGTTTGTGTCTCCTCCACTCCAGTGTCCCGCCAGGGCCCCCTCACCAAGGCTGTCCTACTCAGCCCAAGAATCTAAGTAGAGCTGGCATGTGTTTTATGCAACTGCATATTTTTAAAAAAGTTCTTCAACCCTATCCTCATCTTCAAAGGAGATAGGGGTATCTAGACTTTAGAAACTCTGAGTATGTCAATAAGTAAGATATTTTCCCAGAAAAGTAATAAGGTAATATCTTCTATGTCATACATTTATTCATTCAACAAATTAATAAAAAAAAGCTCACTTTATGCCAGGCTTAGATTTGAGGATACATAAGTTGTGGGGCGGGGGGCGGGGGGGGGGGAGAGACAGACAAAAATTTCTACTTTCCTGCTGCTTACACTCTAGTGAGAGGAGGATAACGAATGTAATAAATAAGTAAATATATGGTATTTATAAGGAAAGAAATGTTGTAAAATTCAACAAGGTAAGAAAAATGGAGAGTGCAAAACCAAGGTTAGTTACAGTCTTAAATCGGAAAGTTACGGTACATCTCACTGATAACAGGTGGAAAAGAGTGGAAGGGGGTGAGGGAGAACACTACGCACGCATCTGGAGTAAGACTCCTCCATGCACAGGACAGAGCTAGTCCCAAAGCCCTGAGGTGAAATCAGGCCTGGTGTTTGGGGAATAGTAAAGGAGGTCAGTGTGGAGAAGTGAGTAGATGGACAAGGTAAAGTCAAAGATGCAGTAAGAAATTCCAAGGATCTTAGAAAGCATCATGCTTTAAAAGGCGCGAGGAAAATGGAAGAGCTGGGACTTGGGAAAGCTTTTAGCATGGATAAAATATATACATGAAGCTGATATTTATGCATTTTCCATATGATTTATTATTACATATTTCAGTCTCTTCTCCAAGAGAGTAGGAGAGAGAGAGAAAGAAAGTAAAACAGAAATACATAGTAACTGAGACGGCTCTTCTCTAACTCAATGCTCCTTTCTAGCTCTCACGTCATAAAATCACAAATATATTCCCTGATATCAATTTGTACAAAAATTCATCCAGCATATAGCACTCAGGTGTGTTAGATTCATTTTTAATTGGCCATTTAAAGTAATGGTATTATACAAACCAGCTAGAGGAAAATAAGTATAAATATGGGAAAGCATCTTTAGACACTGAAAACAGCCTATGACATACGTGGGGAGGAAAGGTGTAGGTATGCCCGGAAGCGTGATCTCAGTATATAACTTTATAGGGGAAAATGGCCGTGATCTTGAAGACCCTATCTATCCTTTAGAAAAGCAAACAAGATAATAAAAGCATTAGATTCAAAATTTTGGCTCACTCCAATAATCACGCTTTAATTTTGCCAAGGGTTCTTGCATTCAAAATAAGGGAGTGCCGCTTTTTTATCCTGACAAGAAAAAAGAAGCCCAAGCCATTATATAATTTATCAAGTTTAGCAATAAAAATAATTTATTTAGAGGAAGGCCTATTTCACCATTCTGGAGCAAATACATTGCTTGGATAGGAATATCTCTTTCAATTAAAGTTTACAGTGACGCTGTTGTTTTCAGGTAGCCAGCAATTATAATTTTAGCGTAAATAAATGTAAACATTTGGGAGCCCTGTTATTTTCACAAATGTTTGGATTTACATTGTGTGCCACATAGAAAGACACAATTTAGGTTTTTGCAATGCAATTAAGATATCAGTGTATCCTGAACATATTTAAAATTCTATGTTCAGCAGATGGAATAAACAAACAAACAAACACATACACACACAAACCCAGCAGAGACGTGTAACTTTCACTAAGTAATTTACACGGAGTTTACAAAGCGTGTTTACCACAGGAGCTCACTGAAAACGATGGAAGTCTTTACACCCTCTCTCCCGGACCCAGGCCGCTCTGTAAATACAGGAGGCAGCAGTGCCTGGGTGGCTCACCTTCACTCCAGTGGCTCGGGTTTCGGCTTCCCACTGTGGAAGGAATGCTTCCCATCAACAGAGAGCTCTCTGGGGGCAACTACAGGACCAAGTGGTAACACTCAGGGAAGTCATGCCAGCATCATTAATGAATTGCCTGATTTATAACCGATGTAAATGCGGCGCTGGCTGCCTTCCCAGAAGGTGTCTATGCCGCAGCATAGCAGCCACAGTAGCACCATGGCACAGAAAGAGACAGCAGTGTGAGGAGCTGAAAAAATGGACCAAGGCTGAACGGAGGCCCAGTTCCAAAGGAGAAGCTAGACCTCCTGCAAGATACACAAAGTGAAAGAGGAACAATGAGTAGTGCTACCCTTCACCTCGCACAGCAAAGCTCCCAGGGGCTCCAGACCGGGGGCCAGCAGGCCTGGGCAGCATCTGGGAAGACAGGGCTTTAGAGAGAGTGGAGCTGTGAGTACACCGTCTCCACCCAGAGAGGAGGCTGGGAGGGTACAACCGCAGTAACTGCAGGCTGAGGCCTTCAACGGTGCACAGTTGTGAAGTCTTTTCACTTACGTTTGCATAATTTTCCTATGTAATTTGTTCAGTTTTCTCCCGGGAAAATATGAGAGACAATGGAAGATAAGACGTGTGCCTTTTGCCCTGTGTTTGTACAAATTGCTCCATTAACACCTATCAATGTGCCATTTATCACGCGCTCTTTCCAACTTTTTCAATGGAAAGAGTTTCCCTTTGTATTAAGGATATTTTTCTTTCACTGAATTTCTACTTATAACTTTACAGTAGATTTAGGTTATCTTTAAATAGACAAACATATATTTCTTGTCATGTTAGGTATCTCCTATTTGAAGATGAACATAGAAAAAAAAATCCTCATAAATTTGAATGTCCCATAGGGTCTTCCAATGGCTTTATTTGCTTTGGTGCATCAGGTATGCCATATGGATTAAAAAAAAAATTTGAAGCAAATAGTGATTAATTCATATTGCATACTAGCTAAATGAATTACTAAGCTACATCTTTTCTATGCCAGGGAAAATTTATAACATGTATTACTACTTAAAATAGGTATAAGCAGATGACTCCCAGCATAATTTCATTATTATAATAGATCTGTGCTAACCTGGTGAGAAGAAATATTGAAACCTCCTTGCAAACAGCAGTGGTATTAACCCACTTTAGTCTCCTAAATCAATTCAGGATTCTTCCATCACAGACTAGGAACTAGTACGAGACTCCCAAACTGTGTAATCCACAGCACTTCTAAGTGCCTATGGCTGTAAGACATATTTAAGGTGGACAGAGGTGACTAAATGCCCAATTCACAATAATGGGTGTGATATGTAAGACATGGCAGGTTACTGCTTTGCAAAGCAGATTCTCTGCTTTGGCATCTGGCCATATTTACCCAAATTTCTTAGGGGGATTTTCTTCCCTCTCTTAGAACTGCTTCATGAAAGTGGAATTCAAAGAATTATTTAAAAATGGGAAATCAGCAGGAACTGTAGCCTTGGTTGATAGCACCCCAAAACACTTAGGAGCATTGGAGCTGTGCAGTTTTGAAAGGAACTTGTTTCTATGCATTGTAAGCAGCAGTCTATATGAGCAAGAATGATAAGGAGAGAAGATTTAGCAGACTCCATTGCCAGGGATGCCGGCAGCCTGCCAGGTACTCAGAGGGAGCAACTATTCCACCTCCTGACTGTCACCCCAGTAACATTACCCTTCCCTGCTAACCAAAGAAAAGGGTGACTGTTGAAACCTGCAGCATACAGTCATAACTGCTTAAGTTCTGCTTGCTGTTCCTTCATGCAACACATTTGTGTATCTGCTAGCAGGAGGTTAAATCTTTACCTAGCTAGCATATAACATATAAACTGGAGAAAAGAGCATGTTAATTTTTGACATGATAAAGACGTAACCTCTTAGTTAAGTCTATTTCACTATATTGTTTGTGATTGTGTATTGGAATTGGCTTGTATTAAATTACTTTTTGCTACATTATTTTACATACATAAGAGAGAGAGAGAGAGAGAGAGAGAGAGAGAGAGAGAGAGAGAGAGAGAGAGAGAGAGAGAAGCAGGCTGCTTAGAGAGCTTAAGAAAATATATTTTCTATTGTTCCTAGAAGTGAGGATTGCCTCCTGCCTCTAAATGTCTCTTAAAAGAAAGCTGCTTCTTAGAGTAGCTTCTAATTTTCTATATATGGACTTACTTACATATTTTAAGAAAAAGAAAGAGACAGAGAGAGGGAATATGAATACATATTGTCCAATTAGTGGATTTTCTAAACACATAATTAGAAGGGAAGAGAAAGAAAAGTGTTTCTGTCTAATGTTGTAATAGGACATATTAACCTTGGCCCTTTAGAACAGGAAGTCTATCTGCCCGAGGAAATGAGTAACCTCCTCGCAGGAACGTGTGTGAAATAGAAGGGACCTGCCTGATCTCTGTCCGGAGTGCAGGCTGGCTGCCTGCGGCAGGGGCAGGGGCGTCCTCAGCATGGGGTGAGCATTTCCCTCCAAGCAGCCCCCAACCTGATTCTCTATAGACCTGTGACCCCTGCGTGAGTTGTAGGGAAAAAGGGGGCACTTTCTGTTGAGGAGTATGAAGCAATACTTGACAAGACCCTCATGGGAGAACAATTTCTTTTCAATTTGGCTTCAGTCCCAGTGGAATCTGATGCGCACCGAGTCATGGGCAAGACATGACAGAACTGATGGGACCTATGGGAGGTGAAAATACTCAGAGAAGTGGCAGCACTGCGGACACTGGATGACTGCAGTACAAGCAACAGAACGGACCTGAGCAAGCCTGAGGGCAAACAGCCGCAGGGGAGGAAATAGGTGCTGGCACGTGGCGTTACTCTGAATGCAATGCTAAGCCCCTCACATGCATGATCTCATTCGATCGCCACAGGAAGTCTTTAAATTAGATATTATAATCCCCAATTTGAAAATGAGGAAAATGATTATGTAAGAACCGGCGTTTTAAGGAAAGTACCCACTTAGGGGTATTATTCTCCTTTCACACATAAAATGCCTCAGTCTCTAGGAACTCTGGAAATGGAAATGTTAGATTATAAATCAGTATTAGACGAACAACAGCAAGAACTAATGTCATTAACAAGAATTTATAAATAGAACAGTCTATGGTAGCTGTTTATCCACACACCTAAGATGGTGGCAGAGACACTTGTAGCTATAGATTTGGAATTCAGCTATAATTTAAGGTCTAAGATAAGACAAAGTAAGTTATTAATAGTATTAAATAGGAACCATTGAGAGAGGGGAGAACAATAAAGGCCATAAAAGCTGGGACCATAGTTTAGGTAAGTATCAAAGGCTTCTGTGATGTCTACACCCGAGGAAAAGAATGAACATTTCAAGAATGCCACCCCGTGGTAAGAATAGCTCAAGTGATGACTGACAGGTTGACAGTTAAACTCTGGATGGACTTCCCTCTCCCCTCTGCCCTCCACACTAGCTCTGCACCCTCTCTCTGTATAGCTTTGAAAAGCAGAAAGCAGAATCTCGTCTCGTGTGCTTTCACTTCCAGTTGGGTTTCCTACTATTCTCATCCTAACATTTCTGACACCACAAAATATCTTCACAAATTAACTGGAAATTCTTAAAAATAAACAAAGAAAGAAAGGCTAAGCAATGTATCTTCAGCTACACAGTTAAAACGTGACAGAGCTGCAAACTGAACACTGTCTGTCTGACATGAGGAGCCATGTTTTATTTTTTAACTTTTTATTTTGAAATAATTATGTATTTTCAGAAATTTGTACGATATTAAAGAGAGGACCCATGCACCCTTTACCCAATTTCTCCCATGGTTACACTGCAGGTAATATGTAATAATAAAAGCATAATATGCTAATTAGACCAGATGTCCTTCTGGACGGTCTTCCTTCCGGACAAAGCCGCAGCAGGTGGGGGCTGAGGCAGAGGTGCAGAGGCCCCCGGCTGCAGTGGCAGAGGGCAGGGGCCAGGGCCGGGGCCAAGGCCCTTGCATAAACTTCATGCATAGGGCCTCTACTAATAGTATAATATCAATACCAGGAAATTGCCATTGGTAAAAAGTGTGGGTATATTCTCATGCCATTTTATTCCATGTGTAGATTCATGTAACCACCACCTCATGTAAGACACAGACTCTTCCATACCACAAGGATCTTCCCTCATTACCCTCCTATAGTCACACCCTCCCTTCTCCCCCCAACTGTCCCTAAATCCTGGCACCTCTTATCTGCTCTCCATTCTATGTTTTTATTTCAATGTTGCTACATAAATGGAATCATACAGTATGTGACCTTTTGAGAATGACCCTTAGTATATACTGTTGAGGTCGCTCAAGTTGTCGCACATATCAACAGTTAATTTCTTTTTATTGCTGATTAGGTTTCCATGGTCTTGATATACCACAGTTTATCTAGCCATTAGCATGTTGCAGGACATTTTGATCATTTCCATTTTTTGACTATCCTATGTAATAAAAGGCTACTATGCAAATTGTCCCCATGGGCAGGAGTTCGACTGACTGGGAGTTCGACATGTGCTGACTACCAGGGGGCGGCACGGAACATGGAAGGTATTAGTGATGCGGCCCTGGCAGCAGGTGGCAGTGGAGGTAATGCTGGCCCCAATGGGCCCTGATGAGAGCGGGACCACAGCAGGATGGTGGAGCAGGTGAGCGGGCAGCGCCAGGCCAAGGCAGGTGTAAAGGGAGGCCCCGGCCAGCGGTGGCAGCAGGCATCTGGGAGAAGGGAGGCCCTGGCTGGCAGCCGGCAGCTGCTAGGGATGCTACCCATGCACGAATTTTGTGCACCGGGCCTCTAGTTACAATAAAGTTGCTATGATGAGTCATGTATATGTTCTGTTGACATAAATTTTCGTTTCTCTGGAATAAATGTCCAGGAATAAGGTAAGTATATATTTAGGTTTTAGGTATGTGTGTTTTTTAAAGAAACTAATAATTCGTTTCCAGACTAGGGAGCCATGTTTTATCCACCCCTTTTTAGTGCTTCCTAAATTTGAACTAACAGCCTCCAGGGCAGCTCAGAGAGCCAGTCTCCAATGGTCCCTATGGATCCTTGCCCCCTCCTGTATTCACAACCTTGTGTAATCTCCTTCCACATTGTACTGTGATTGGAATGTATGGCTAATAGATTACATCAGAAGTGTTGGTATATACTTCCAAGATAAGGTTATAAAAGACTGAGTTCTCCCTCTCCCTCTTACTCTTCTAGAACTATTTAAAACAAAAGGGACTGTGAGCACAGACGCTGACCCGGTCCTGTGAATTCACTTGGCCAGGGTTTCCTCTAATCAGAGATTGCACAGAACTGGTGACACGAGATCATCTAACTAACTCATCAGGCTCTGATCCCACATTCACCAAGCCACCTTCTCATTACAACCTGGTGTAGTACATACATTTTCCCTCAGGGGGCCCATTCACTGGCTGGTGGATATTGGTTCCTAAGCTATGTTGCATTTGTGACCAAAATTATAAATAAGCAAACATTCTGATTTTAATTTAGGCATTTTGTGGCCATATTACCAGAAGCCAGTTTTGTAGCCATATTGACATAATCCTGATCAATTCTGGATGCCCTGAAAAAAATCATTAGTTTCTTAATCTTGAAATCCAAAGAAAATGGTAACTTCACTGAGAACAACTAGTGAGCTTCCCTCTTGGATCTGTAAGTCATCTGTGGCTCATCTCACTCTAAATTCAACACTGCTGTTATTAAACCTTACAGTGTCACCTTCCAATCAAATAGCCTTTAGTAATAATTTTCAGGAAATTATGAACATGATCCTATTAATTTATTAAGTAACAAAACAACTGAATGAATGAATGATAGGTCAGATGAATTTGTGACTTCTCAGTTCAAAGCAGACATGTTGAATGTATTAATAAAGCAATGCAACATGCCAGGGGGAGGGAAAAAAAATCCTGATGGCATAATGTTTAAGTGGATATGTGCTTCAATTTTGTCAGCAAAGCACAATTTACAAAGACATTGTAATGTAGAATCATCGTGCTTGGAAGTAATTATTTTACATTTTGAGTTTTGCCTTCAGAGAGACAGAAGGCCAGAGTCTTCTGGGTTGGGTACAAATTACAGAAGAGAGCCTTACATTTTTATGACCTAAGTTATTATCCAATCAATAGGTCATTGGACTTTTATTCTTTTAATTAAAACTGGTTCACTTTAATGACAAAATATATTGATTACAGCTATTGTCTTCAGCATCTTAAAAGCTTGCTAGAAAGTGTCGGTCTCCACCTTTCTGATATTGCCCATCAATAATGTTTAGTCTCTTTCACTTGGCCTGATTCCTCTATTCTTTTTTGATTTTATTTCTCTAAGACTTTTATTTTTTTTAGTCATGTTTCTGAGTAATTTTATGAAGATGACATCCCACTACTACTCTGTACTTGACAAATATATAAAGGGCCCATGTTTGGTCAAAATGTTTACTTATTCCCTACATTGCTACTTCTTGTATATGTAGACATTTGCCATATATATATATCTCCTATCTAATAAAGACAGAATATGCAAATTGACCATCACTTCACAACAAAGATGGTGGCGCCCACAGCCAATAAGGAGGGGATATGCAAGTTGACATGACAAAAATGGCGGTGGCTGGGCTGGGACACTTGTGTCATTGCCATGGCGACAACGCAGGAGTTCTGCCCTGCCCCGGCTGCTCCGGGCCTCTGGGCAGTGCGTGTGCGCAGGCATGGAGTGACTGGGGCAGGACAGGATGCTTGCTATGGGGGGGTGTGTGGGGTGGAGGGAGCTACAGGAGGGTAGCAGGGCCGGAGCAAAGGCCTGGGTCCCAGGTGCCAGAGGGAATCTGGTGCTGGCAGCCAGGGGAAGGAAGGCCTATTCTTGCACGAATCTAGTGTGTGTGTGTGTGTGTGTGTGTGTGTGTGTGTGTGTGTGTGTGTGTGTGTATTTTATTGCATTTTCAATCACCATTTATTCCCCCTGGAATCACCACACTGTGTCCCTATCCATAAGTTCTTTCTCTTTTTCTTTTGTTCAATCTCACCTCCCAATCCCCTACCCCTAAGTGGTCTGCTTGCTTTCTGTCTATGAGTCTGTCTCTATTTTGCTTGTTAGTTCAGTTTGTTCATTAAGTTCCATATATGAGTGAAATCATATGGTACTTGTCTATCTCTCATTGGCTTATTTCACTTAGCATATTTTAATTCAAACACTGTCAATTTCACCATAGGTCCAAATACCTTTTCTAATTTACTGTCTCTTTTCTATTTATGTGTTTATTTCTTTTAAAAAAATAATGCAGTGCTTACTGTGTATTAAACAATTTAGATTTAAATATAGGAAGAAAGGGTGGAAGGTAAAGAGGGTGAGGGGAAGCCAGGGAGGGAAGAGCAACAGTAGGGAAGGAGGAAGGCAGGGATTGCCATTAAGCTACCATAAATGTTTATTTAATCTATTTTACACACAAGAAAAGTGAGGCTTAAAAATACAAATTACCCAGCCTGTCAATTATTGGCCAGATATAAATGTCCACAATCACCACATTAATATTTAGTAGGAGGTGTTCAGTTCAATAAAGATTTATCCAGTGGAGATTCAAACTCATGCCTGCCACATGTCATAGTCCATCATGCTTTTCCACTAACCCAGGTAGTGTCAATTAGCACAAAATACTTTCTCCACAAGGCTTGGTATTTGGAAATGTCATATAACTTATTGCTGCTTGCCATGATAGTAATGCAGACTATAATAATTATATTCTAAAATATTTGCTTTTAAGTTGGAAATATTTTTCTTCAATATTTTTCCATAAGATGGTTATAGGTAAGAGTCAGACACTAATGTAATTTCCACCTGCTCAGTTATGCTTAAATAATATAATTAAGAAGAGGATGCAATAAAGGATTTTATCTCTAAGTTAACTAATATGTTTTTAATTAAAGTCCTAAGAAATTTCTAACTCCAAAAGGGAGGATGTGGCTCCCCTAAGAAATGAGCTAAGTAGAAGATGCTGCTTTACAGGAGAGCTATTATGTAGCAATTAAATGGCATTATAAAGCAAAATTTATACTCCTAACAGTTTGTCAAATGCAGTCTCAATTTACTTCCCAATGGTAATTTTCATTATTTTCTGAATTCAACCTCATTCCATAATGAACAAAACTGTCAAAATTTACTGGGTCATCAAGTACCTTTCTTCATTTTTTAAGTCATTTGAAATGCCCTAATGGTGAGAAGCTATCCCTCTGAAACACTTTATGAGAGCAACCTGGTACGACAGGAGCTTGACTCCGTGGCTCCTGGTTTGAATGAGGGTTTTCTCTCATTATACACTGGGATAGCTTCCTGCAATATAACTACTGGCTTTAGTTACACATCCATTTCAGAGTAAACAGCAAACAAAATGAAATATCTGGAATGGGTGTATATTTTAAATTAGTAGAGTTATTTATTTTATCCTCCCCTTTTACTAGAGAAACTCACTGCAAAACTAAAGTAAATAAACTAGCACCCTAACCAGTTTGGCTCAGTGGATAGAGCGTCGGCTACAGACTGAAAGGTCCCAGGTTCGTTTCTGGTTAAGGGCATGTACCTTGGTTGCGGGTACATCCCCAGTAGGGAGTGTGCAGGAGGCAGCTGATCAATGTTTCTCTCTCATCGATGTTTCTAACTCTCTATCCCTCTCCCTTCCTCTCTGTAAGAAAATCAAATATATATATGTATATGTATGTATATATATATATATATATATATATATATATATAGTAAATAAACTAGCAATTGTTATCCAATTACCCACAGATATGTGCAAAATTTAGCTCTGTTTGTAAGGATGCCAACAATGAGAAAGTTGAGTTTCCCAGTTATCCAACAATGACCCCCCATCTTTCCCCCTCCTCCTCCTTCCTCTCACTACAGAATAAATTACCTTAATGCTATACTACTCCTTCTAAGGAAGAAATTCTGTTTCACCATCTAAAGAGAAATTTCTAGCCGAAACCGGTTTGGCTCAGTGGATAGAGCGTCGGCCTGTGGACTGAAAGGTCCCAGGTTCGATTCCGGTCAAGAGCATGTACCTGGGTTGCAGGCACATCCCCAGTGGGAGATGTGCAGGAGGCAGCTGAGGCAGCTGATCGATGTTTCTCTCTCATCGATGTTTCTGGCTTTCTATCTCCCTTCCTCTCTGTGAAAAACCAATAAAATATATTAAAAAAAATAAAGAGAAATTTCTAAACAGAGAAGTGAGATCCAGGGAGATAAAGGAATAAGACCTGCAATGTGTGCTAAACACTGTATAGTTTGAGATTTTTAGAATTAAATGGGAGAGTGATGACTTTCCCTAGGCTCAGATGAGATAACAGTCTGGGCCAATACCTTGATTCCAGCCGAGCGAGACTCCAAAGAGGCAATCCAGCTAATTTTGCATCCAGATTACCAACCCTTGGAAATGTGAGATCATAAAGGAGTTTTGTTTTAAGCTTTTAAAATTGTGGTAATTTGCAATGCATCAATAGACAATGAATACAATTTACCATGTTCATGCATTAGAAGATTCATTATTGTAAAGATGTCAATTCTCCTTGAGTTAGTCCAGAAAGAGATCGACATACATAAAGTCACTTGATTTATGACAAATTTTACCTTGAAGTGAAGTGGGAAAAGATTATTACTTTAATAATTTGTTAGCAGGTCTATAGAATATTCACATGGGGAAATGTATCTCGACCTTTATCTCACAACATAGCCAAAAGTCAATTGCAGATGGATTGTACATCCAAATATGACAAGAAAACCAATAGAGCTCCTATACAATATCTTGACCTTGAGGTCTGGCAATTATTTCTTAAACAGGACAAAAACAAATCATTACCCAGAAAGAAAAAGTCTAACTGATATATTGGATTTTATTAAAATAAAAATAACCTTTCTCAAGTAAACCATTACATGAAAGCAAGCCAGAATAGAAGATATTCACAAAGCACTTATCTGACCAATTATAAGCTTCTAGAATGTATAAGAATCTATAAATCAACAACAAAAAAATCAGACCCCTCATTTAAAAAATTGGTAAAAATCTTACATAGGTGCTTCACAAAGTAGGAAATTCAAATGGTCAATGAACACATGACAAGGTTCTCAAATCCCACACCCATCAAGGAAGTACATATTAAAATTCAATGCCACTCCACATCAACTAGAAAGACTAAAATAAAAAAGACTAATATTGTCAAGTGTTGGCTAAAGTATGGGACAACTTAAAAACCAACTCCTGTGTACTTCCGGTGGATATAAAGTTTCCATGGAACTTTAGAAACTAGCAATACCTTCTAAAACTGAATACATCATATGTGAAGATCTACAACACTCCTACGTATATATCCATTGGAAACACATTCATATGTGTGCTAAAAGATATGTACAAAGAATGTTCAGAGCAGCACTAGTAGTAATTGCCAAAAACTTAAACTAGAATCCTTTCTCTGATAATGAAAATGAATAAACCTTGCAAAATAAAATGTCATAGCTGCATCCCCCAAACATTTTGAGCAAAATAAGCCTGTTGTAAAAATGTACATACTTGATTCCATTTATTTTAATTTTAAAAATAATAAAACTAATTTATGGTGCTTGTTATAAACTGATGGTTTCAGGAGGTGGGGGCTTTGAAAGATAATTAGGTCTTGATGAGGTCATGAAGGCTGCCCTCCCAACGGGATTAGTAGCCTTACAAAAGTCACAAGAAGGCTTGCTGCTCTCTGCTCTCTGCTCTCCACCCTGCAGGATGTGAGAAACTGGCTGTCTGCAACCAAGAAGATAGTTCTCACCAGAATGGGACCATATGGGCACCCTAATCTCAGATTTCTAGCCTCCAGAATTTGAGAAATTTCTGTTGTTTACAAACTGTTCAGTCTATGGTACTTTGTTAAGCAGCCGGAATGGACAAAGATAGTGATCAAGAATAATGGTTACTATTTAGAAGCTGTGTGTTTGTTTTTTTTAAATTGAATTTATTGGGGTGGTGACATTGGTTAATAAAGTTATTCAGGTTTCATTTATACAATTCTACAATACATCATCTGTACATTATATTGTGTGTTCACCACCCCAACTCACTGTCTCTCACTATAATATGTACTGAAAGATAGCTGAAGTAATGAAAATTTTGAAGAGTTTATAATGTTTGAGCAAACATTAATTTGAATTGGGAAGCACTGTGCCAGAGATGATGAGGAGTTCTGCACTAGCAGGAGACAGAGCAGATGCTTTTATAAAGCAGATATGGAGCTTAAGGGCTTGTTCTCCTTGGGAAAGCCTAGATGGCAGTTTCTGATTTGTTTTTTCTTAAGTTTTGAATATGTCACCTTGAGGCATTTATAGGAATTGACTCTGGGTTAGGTTTCAGTTAGCATTAGAACCACCTCAGTGTAATGCCATACTTGTTTAATTACTTTAACATATGCAATAGCCATTTCTGTATTATTCTTATAATGTTAACTTATACATTGGCATATACTTTCACTCAAAGCTGCATAGTAGGAAAGTCTGAATTGTAATTATCCCTTTTGCCTTTCTGTTCTCATAGAGAACTCCAGGATTCTAAAAGGCAAGACTTATGGAAATGAATCATTAACATGTTAAATGAAGTATCCAAATCAGGAAATGCAAATCCCAATTCTGATATCAACATTAACTTATGCAAGTGGCCCATTTGCAATTATCACGCTTGACTTTTCTGTTTATAAAACACAGATATTTTAACCTTAAGTACTGCATCATCCATATGTGTTTCCATCTTTGGGTTTTTGAATATATACCAGCCAGGAAAGACAAATAATACTCTTTGCAATACCTACAGATTCCTGTAAGAACCAAATAGACAGCCTACTGGGTTACCAGATGCCCTGCAGTGCTACAAAATTAAATGAACAGATGTTCTTTGTTAACCTTATTTTCTTACAAAAACCAGTTTAAAAATAGATATTGGAAGGCAACTCAGAAACCTAAGGTCTCCAAATATTGGGAAGTTTGAGAGAGAGGAGTAATTGAAAGTGTTAGTTAAAATCATAGAGCTAAAGAAGACACGTATCAGGAACTAAAGGATGAATTTTGAGCCAACAAATATAATGCAGGGTGGTAAGCATGGAATATTCAAAAAATGATATTTTAAATTACTGAAAAGCAATAATGTCTAATATATAATCCTTGGCAATGTTACTGATCGGGGTTACTGGTTGGGATCTCAGTTCTTTATGTCAACTCAGAAAAGAGGAAACATTTACAGAGAGGTGAAGCAATTTGATAATATAACACAGCTCTTAAATGATGGAACCAGGATTTAAACTCCAAACATTTTAATCTGAAGACTATACTTTTAAATACTATACTAGATCCAACAATGAAATATGAAAAGCATCAATTTAATCTGGCAAAAGTGACATATCAACTTTCATATATGGTAAAGGGAGCTTTAAAAAGAATGTAAAGTTTTGTGAGAATAAAAATCAGTACATATTATTATTACATTATTTAAACTTTCCAAATCTTCATTCTTAAAGAAAATAATTACACTCAATTGTCATTTTTCATCTTAATATTCCTCTCTAATTTTAAATTTTAGAATAATTCATTTATTCATTAAAAAAAGACTTAGTAGCTGCTATGTGCCGAGTGAAGAAAAGAGATATGGAGCCATAGTCTTGGTTTTTCCTAGAGCAGTGATGGCAAACCTATGACACGCATGTGAGAGGTGACTCGCAAACTCATTTTTTTGGTTGATTTTTCTTTGTTAAATGGCATTTAAATATATAAAATAAATATAATTCTTTGTTTTACTACAATTGCAAATATAAAAAAAATTCTATATGTGACATGGCACCAAAGTTAAGTTAGGGTTTTTCAAAATGCTGACACGCCAAGCTCAAAAGGTTCACCATCACTGTCCTAGAGCTTATGTTCTAACAGAAAACATAATAAATAGTAGTAATCAATGCTCTGATTGGCAGGTATAAACATATGTAAATATATAGGCATACTTAATTCATAAGTAGGGTTGAGAAAATCCTTTCGGAAGGAAGTGGTATCCAAAGAGACACCCAAGTAAAAGTAAAAGTTATTGTAGAGAAAGGTACAGGGGCCAGAGAGAATGACAAAATAATTGCAAGTCCTGAGAAGGCAGGACTTTTGAATAGTTTGGAAAGGAACTGTCAGAGGATGATGGCCAAATTTCTGGCACCAGAGATCAGGTAAATATTAATATTTCCTACAATTTTAAACTGTTTTCATGCCCACCCTCTCCATTTACTCTAAGAATAACATTTTGGAGAATAGAAAGGCATTTCCTAGCTGGAAATATTAACAGGTTTACATGGTTTGCCTAAAGTCTCAGTTGAAGGGAAGGTGGTTAGTGGAGCCCACCTAAAATTAGTTCTTTTTACCATCGTTCTATTCAACTTTACAATAACTATGTCCAATTCTACTGTCTAGAGTACACCATGCTTCTTTGGACCTAGATTGTTATCTGGATTCAGGCCTATGTGATATTATCTCCTTTATTATCTAATGTGGAAATCACTCGCTGGCTACCTGACAGGAGCAATCCATCATTATTGCACCACGGCTTGCAGAACAATTTTGATCAACCATGTGTACACCCCTTTCATTACCACCAAGTGCAAATGCACATTAATATTCTGTGTAATGACCAAACAGATGCAGAAAGACAATGTATCTCTTGAAAGGCCTCTGCAGGCCTCTCCCTTCTTTTTCACACTCCCTCTTGTTTTCTAATCCTTACTGATACTCAGCAAGCTTTGCTCGTATGTTCTGAGATATAAAGTTTTCTGACCATAATACAAGATTGTGTGTGATCATGGAAATCGTCTTGTGATGGTTCTAGCTCCATGCATCTGCGCTGCTCCACTATGAACTTAGAAGCGAAATCGCTGGTGAAGACTTAACATCCTCTAGGGTGACATCCTACAGAGTTCACCACTGCTGGAGCTCGGCATGGAAGAGGTACTTCAAAATGATTAAATTGTACCCACCACAGTCCCCCTGCTCTGAAGCTCTGAAGCTTTTCACAATAGTTTTCTGTTATTTGTGTTTCCAAAGCCTAGCCACATTCTGTCCCCTCCCCTCCCTTCTCCTTCAGTTCCCTCCCCTCTCCTTCTGTCAATGGAGAAAGTACTTAAGTGTCCTCAGTCACTACAAAAGGAGTTGGCCTTATAATACAGTAATTCCAACTGTATTATAGTTGTAAAGTGAAGTCTAAACACCCCAGAAGAGTCACTTTTGCATAATTGCATAATCCAGGTAACATGTGGGCAGCTATCACTGAACAGCAACAGGAAGAAAGAAGGTTGTCAGTAGAAATGACAAATCATCACTCAAGTGGTGACTGACACTCCACAGGTGCTGGCCCTGCCCTCACACGTGGCTCCTTGGCATTGGCCACTCAAGTACTCATCCTGGAAGAGGCTGGGAGCCTGGCATGCCCTCTCCGTGTTCCCATGAGGCACATGCGGGCCTGGTCCCTCAGGCTTTGCCACTCCGACCTCCCAATATAGACGGCACTACGCAATACACCTCCTGGTGGATGTAGGGACCCAGCTCTTCTTCCGGCATCTCTTCTATTGATTATTGATAAACTTTACATCCCTTCTTTAAGATGGGGCTTTTCCTTTTCAAACATCATTTCTACTCCACTCTCAAAAGCCCTGCTCTTGCCGAAACCAGTTTGGCTCAGTGGATAGAGCATCGGCCTGTGGACTGAAAGGTCCCAGGTTTGATTCCGGTCCAGGGCATGTACCTTGGTTGCGGGCACATCCCCAGTAGGAGATGTGCAGGAGGCAGCTAGCTGATTAATGTTTCTTGCTCAGCTCATCGATGTTTCTAACTCTCTATCTCTCTCTCCTTCTTCTCTGTAAAAAATCAATAAAATATATATATAAAGCCCTGCTCTTGCAACTCAGCAGCTTTGGCTTTGAAATAATTGCTTCTTTCTTTTTTAAAGTTTGTATTTATTGATTTGGGGGGGGGGGCAACATGGATTTGTTGTTCCACGGATTTATGCATTCATTAGCCGAGTCTTGTATGTGCCCTGACCAGGAATCAAACCCACAACCTTAGCCTATACGGATAATATCTTAACCAACTGAGCTACCCAACAGGCTGAAATAATTGCTGGGAAAAGTGGGATAGAATTCAAACTAGCAATTGGCAAACCCCGATGAGGCCTACTTGACTGCAAAGCAACTCCATATTTGCGTAAAATATTAACAGGATCCTAGGGAAATAGGGAAGTTATGTGTGAGAGTCTACTCCTGTCCCATGTTGATTTTTTTCTTAATCTTACCTTCTTCATAATTGAATTTAATTATGCTGTCTAAATTCTTAAGGTTAGTTCAGAAATGGTAAAATGAATCTCCCATACCTCCATATTCAGGAACTCTGCAAGTAACATGAAGATCATTTTCACTCTAGTGAAAGGCAGTGTGGGTAGCAGAGGGAACACAGGCTTCGGAGCCCAACAGAAGAGCCGGATTCTGAGCCCTGTCAGACCATTGTCTGTCAGAGTGACTCTGGGGCAGTAATTTTAAATTATTTGTTTCATATTCTGTCAATAAAATGGTTATTTAAATCCCTTCCTCAAGGGTTTCTTGAAGGGTGAAGTGAGAGAATGTATGTGAAGTTGCTGTCAGGTCTTGATCTCTCTGCGAAACTTTCCTCCCTCTGGCTAGATTTCTTTATCAGAGGCTCAAGGGTATATAGGCTTTACCTCTGCTTGATCTTCTCAGTTTCTGCAGGGAATTTTATTTAAACTGAAGGGCATTTTCTCTTTGCTGCACTTCTTAAGCAGATCCAATACATTTGAATCATTTTACTTGCTCTTCCTATCTCCTCTTCTGTTCTAGAGAAACTAACTTGACCTTTCCTCCAAGCTACTTGTAACTTCTCCCTTTGTTCAGTTCTTAATCTATTCCTGTTCTTAGCCAACAGTTTCAAATATAGTTCTTTGATTGGTAGTTTTTTTAATTATTATTTTCATTAAAGTTTTTTTAATTTAATATAATGTTATAGTAAACACACTGTATTACAATTTGGTTAATATACTGTTTAATTGTCTTTTTGTCAGTTTGAACCTGTCGTTGTGGTAACTGAATTTGGTGTCAGGGACTTGAATGCTAATCCCGGCTTTCACACTGATGAGCGCTATGCACTGAGGTAGCTCACTTCACCCCTGTGGGCTTCCAAAACCTCTAAGGAGTGTGAGCTGTGTGATTTTTTTCACACAACTTAGATCAGTCGTTTCAGGGTGGCGTGATTCAATTTTTGCAGCAATGCAATGCTCCATTAATGACATTATGGTAGCTTTCCATATTTTTTTAACCCGTGGCCTCAAATGACTGCTTTCATTTTTCCTTGTGTGTTGCCTCTGGCTATCTCTCCACTTTATTCTCCTTCATACTGTTCTCACCGTCAGGAAAAGCTTATAAGAGCTGTATCACCAACATTAGTATGGGTTCAAGGTAACATTTATTTTGGGTTGAAACTTAAAGAACCTAATGCATGATATTGTAAATTGTAAAAATCAAAACCACTTTTATAACAGTAGGCATAGAACAATCTAATCTTTTACAAAAAACAAGTAAAGCAATAAAATATATACAAATCATTATATGTGTTAAAGTTTATGTAGAAAATGATCTGAAAGGACACATACAAAATTGCTAAAAGCAATTATCTCTGGAAGAAAATGTTTGAGATAGAGAAGTAGGAGTAGATAGTCAGGGCTTAAATTTTTACTATAACTGTCCTACATTTAATTTAGTTGGGGGGAGAAGGCTGGCAGGCAGAGTGGTTGGGAGCAATCAGGCAGGCAGGCAGGTGAGCAGTTAAGAGCCAGCGGTCCTGGATTGCAAGAGGGATGTCCGACTGCTGGCAGTTGGACATCCCCCAAGGGGTCCCAGATTGGAGAGTGTGCAGGCTGGGCTGAGGGACACCCCCCCCAAGAATTTCATGCACTGGGCCACTAGTTAAAATATAACTGGAAAAGGAAACACAGGTAGTACTAAATCTTTACATTAGAGAAAGTACTGAGAGCTAGGCAAAAGCCAACACTGGAGTTAACAGAAAGGAATAGGGTGGCAAGACTTTGCAGAACATATTGGAGCAAAGCAAATCTTCCCAAAGAAATCAATAAAGACTGCATTTAAAGATAATCCTTTCAGAGAGAGCAAAAAGACTAATGATTCTGCAAATATTCATAAAGACACAAGAAAGAAGAGGCTTTCAATGCATAGGTATCATGGTTCAACAGCAAAAACTATTACCAAAATAGCAAAGAAAATGGGCTAGAATTAAGAACATTAGGAGTCATTAATAACTAACATTCTTGTCAAAAGCGTATCTATAAATGTTTACAACTGTATGACTTGATGCCTACATACAGCACAGAGTTCACTTTCAGGGTGTGTACTCAGTCATTGTCAGGGTGTCAGGTTTATTTCGTTCTTACTGTTCCTCCATTATAAGTGTAAGAACAGCCTAGAGTGGCCCCAAGGACACTCCAAAGGAAAAGAACTGTCGGGCCTTTCTTTTAGGAGAACCACACATTTCAAAACATCTAATTGCTTGCCCCGTCCCAAATCCTCTACTTATATCTCAGCTCTGTGGAAGTGTACAGGCTGGCAGTGTTCTCAATCTGTAGTTAGAGTACTTAGCTCCTTCTGCTGTAGCGTTAGTCATCTGTTCCAGGAAGCTCTGACCAATGCACTGCCTATAAAAACATTCATTACCTATTTGACCACTTATATCATCAAATACAATGACCACACCTTCCCATCTCATCAGCCCTCTAAGTAACATTCTCACAGTAGAAAAATATCTTGCCCTAGCCAGTTTTGGTCAGTGGTTAGAGCCTCGGCCCATGACTGAAGGGTGGATGGTTTGATTCTGGTGAAGGGTATGTACTTCAATTGCAGGCTTGATCCCCACATGTGCAAGAGGCAACCAACCAATATCTCTCTCTCATATCAATGTTGCTCTCTTCTCTGGCTCTCCCCTCCCTTCAATTCTCCAAAAATCAATGGGAAAAAATATTTTAGGGGGAGGTTTAATACAAAAAAAAAAAAAAAAAAGTAAAGAAAAAACTCTTGCTACGGCTTCTGAGACCGCATTCTTGATATATATCCTATCTTTTCTTATTTCTTGTCAGTCTCCTTTGCTATTTCCTCCTCCTCCTCACATAAATTCTAAATGTGTTTGTTCCTGTATCATTTTTCTTCTCTAACTAGAGGCCTGGTGTACGAAAACTTGTGCACTGGGGAGAGGTCCTTCAACCTGGCCTGCACCCTCTTGCAGTCCAGGACCCTTTGGGGGATGTCCACCTGCTGGCTTAAGCCTGCTCACTGGGGGATCGGGCCTAAACTGGAAGTCAGACATCCCTCTGGCAGCCGGAGCCCTTGAGGGAATGTCCAACTGACAGCTTAGCGGGGAGCAGGCCTAAGCTGCAGTCGGACATCCTTAGCGCAGCTGAGGAGGTGGGATAGGCTCCTGCCACTGCCACTGCACTTGCAGCCATCACCCTGGCTTGTGGCTGAGTGGAGCTCCCTCTGTGGGAGTGCACTGACCACCTGGGGACAGCTCCTGCATTGAGCATGTGCCCCCTTGCCGGGAGCCAGTCCATGCTTGCTGTTTCAAGGGACCTGGCATATATGGCATACTGTTCTTAATATGTTTGCTCACCTTCTTGGCACTATGTGTTTTAACCAAGGTCTCTGAGAAAGGTTGTTTCCCCAGGTAGGGATTTTCCCCTGAAGTTAGGGAGGGAATAAAACCTCTTAACTAAGTGCCAGGTGGGTAATTAATCACTTTAACTACGAACAATCATGCTTAAGCTACATAATCTTTACTCCCTGGAATGGAGATAAGAAACGCCCTAACCTTTGGAATAGAGATTGATAGGATTGGAATCAACTGGTATAAATACAGATGCAACAAGACAGAACTTAGAAGACAGAACCTACACAGAACCTACAGACAGAAGAACTTCGCTGGAGAGAACATGGCAAAAGATCCTGGACAGAAACTGGCAACAGAACCTAGAGACAGAACCTAGCGAGAGAACATGGAAAAAGATCCTGGACAGAACCTGGCTACAGAACTTGGCTAGAGAACCTAGACAGAACCTGGCTGGAGAACCTGGAGAACCTGGCTGGAGAACCTAGTGAGAGAACCGAACCAGAACTTGGCTGGAGATCCTGGCTAGGCTGCTGATCAACTGAATGCTGTCTCCGTGTCATTCCTTCTTTGCCGACTCCGTCTACACCTTTGGGAACCCCTGGACCTGCTGGGGTTGGACCCCAACACTCCCTGATGGTAAGTGTATGTCATAGCAACCGGTCATTCCCAGTCATTCCATCCTTAGGTTCAATTTGCATATTACCCTTTTATTATATAGGATATACCATCTCCAAGGGTAAGTACATTCTATACTAAGGGAAAACAAATTCTTATTATAGGCCAAAGTTATGCTCTAAGTTCTAAAATCATATATGCAATGACCCATATGACATATCAATAAAATAAGTAAAGTTAACATCTAATGAGCCCATTGAAAAAACATTTCCCCCATGCTGGTTTTTCCAGATCACCCCTAGCCCATTATGTCACACTCATATCCATACAATGGCCTAAAATAAGAAACTTAAGAGCCATTTTTGTTTCCCCAATTTCTTTCAATTTCACATCTATTCCCAGAAAACCCAGTCACTTTTATCTCCAAAATAAATTTTAAATCTGTCCACCTCTTCTGCCAAATTTCTAATCTAGCACTGTATAATACAAATACAAGGCAAACAACATATGTAGTTTTTAATTTGCTAGTAGTCATATTGGTAAAATAAATAATAATGTCCAATTTGTAATATTTTGGATATATTTCATTAAATATATTTACATCAATTTGATTGTACAACTATACAAATATACAAATGAGAATTCATATTCTTTTTGTCTCACAAAGTCTTCAAAATTTGTTGTGGCTTTTACCCTTGTATTGCACATCTCAATTCACACTAGCCAAATTTCAAGTGCTCGAGGTCCACAGGCAACTACTGTGCTGGCCAGTGCATTACTAATCTATGACAATCTCATCTATTGCCTGGAAAATTACAGAAGATCGTACCTGGTACTCTCACTTCGACTCTTACCCACCTCCACCTCCAGCACATATTTGCCATGGACTAGTGAGAACTGCAAACAACATAATTCCCTGCTTCTGTGATAAACAACAATGGGACTGGTTGGCTTGCCTATTCCTGTGCTGATAATGCAAATCAAACAAAAATAACTTAGCTGCTTCTCCAAGAAAGACTTGCTTCTGAGGATAAAACTAATCCAGCTCAACTAAGCAATCAATTATCAAGACTAACAACCTCATCTAGATTCATTTCAAGATCCTCAATTCACAGTGTTCACCCGTCTAAATCTACTAAATCGCCAAATCCCAACCTGTTCTCTCTTGAAAGATGCACATTAAAGTCACTCAGCACAGGCCTTAAAATCCTGTAAAGAGCATTTGGGTACATAAGTACGACTCTGTCAAGGTGATATTCTCTTTCACTGCACCAAGTTCTAATAAACTTAATGTTGCTTGAGTAACACTCTTTGGTGGCCTTTTAGAAAGTCAACATTCAACCAAAGCAAGAGGAGATTTATTAAAATGAAAATGGGGTCACCTGTTAAAGATATCGCAATAGTTTCCAGTGCTTTCCAACAAAATCCAAGCTGCTTAACATATCTGACAAGGCCAAAATAATCTATTCTACGTCTAGCTCTCTAAAATCATATTATATCACTTCCTCCTCCACTCGCTAAGTTTTAGCTCCCTTCCTGTTCTTTAGGCATAACTATCATTTTTTCCAAGGTTGTTATCTTTGCATTTACTCTCGTTTGCCTGCAACTTTCTCCTGTCTTAAAATTGCTAACTCAGCCTAATTCTTATTAAGTCAAATTTTATCTTCTAAGCCTTACCTGACTATTGTGTTTTAAATGTTCTCTCTCATGTCAATTTTCTCTCCACCGCATCATCCTACTTACTTTCTTTATATCACTCATCATAATTACCTTGTCTATTTATTTTCTCTCTCATTCCACTAAAATATAAACTGCATGAAAAAAGAGATCTTATATATCATATCCGTCTCCATATGCCTACAAGTGTGACAGATTTATTGGCACACAGTAGGCATTCAATAATAACATCAAAATAAATATATAAAATGCAATTAATAAAGAGAAAGGGAGAGAGAGGGAGGGAGAGAGAAAGAGAGAGAGAGAGAGAGAGAGAGAGAGAGAGAGAGAGAGAGAGAGAAGGAAAGAAGGGAGGACTCCCTAAAATATGTGATGTAAGCACGTAAGTGTGATTAGCCCTACTTATACTTTAGAACACTTCGTAACTCAGTGTTGAAGGAGGGAACCAGGACTCCATAGCTGCTATATAATGTACCTGCAACCAGGATCAAGGTCTTCTGCTTTCTAATCCTGTGTTCATCACAGCATAACACTGTCTTTCAACCTCCTCTGATTGATGTGGTCCTTTTGAAGCTAACATGCGAAACTTCGGATTTAATAAAGAAGCATGGCACCTGGCGGAGAAAATGATTCTCTGTGCACTACTTGGTAAATCCATATTTTTTTGTGTTTACATCCCCCACTTGCATTTTGACTAGTAATTTCTTCTGTCAATTTAACACCAAATCCTCTGTAATCAGTGGCATGTTATATTCTGGAACAGACTCAACGAGTCCCTGAGGCTGGCGAGACATCACTTCAATCCCTTCACCTTGGCTGCCTTCGTGGTGAACATGCCTGACTATCGGTCCGATTTCTGAAATCTCCTTGGAGACAGTTAGGCAGTAGAAATACTGCCGGCATATGCTTGGCTTCGGCTCATTGCCAACACAAAGGTGCCGGTTGGTTCCAAACAGAAGCCTCACTTCTTTCCTATTATTATTGCTATTGTTATTAATATAATGTTCTTTATATAATTAGCTCCAAAGTCCCTTTGGAGAGGTTTCGTAATCTAACGAAAAGCAATTCTTTAAAATTACACTCAATAAATATACTTAGTGAGGCATAAACAGTAAATTAGTATTTGATTGAAATTTCTATCCTAATAAGTAAATATTTTGTAAGGGATTGTTTGTTGTCTACCCAATCATGAATTTCTCCATTCTCTCTTGCTAGAAGAACCTCAGTTTTTAAATATTAGGCAGCTTGAAGTGGACAGTTATAGTGGGCGAGGTGGAGCATTTATGTCCCCACCCAAACCCTACTGAATGAGTCTTGAGTAACCTGTGGGAAGCCTAGTAATTCTGTTCCATTTGGCAAGGTCATGGCTCTTTGACATGGTGTAAAAGTCTTAAGAATCCAGATTCTACTGATTTTCCAGTGTTCTTCCACTATCTGCTGGGATTCAGGCACCCAGACCTAATTGGGATTCTCGAACATGCCTTTATTCTATATCCTTGCAAATGTCCTAAATCATAATTCCAACTACAAAACTCCTACTCAATCATCAAAGTACAACTCCAATATCAACAAATAGATACATCTTTGCATGATTTTGCCATGGCAGGATTAAAATCTCTATATTTCCAATGATGATTCTATATGCCTCCATTACAGCACTTGTCACAATAAATTCCTATCATAGAATTGCGTGTCTGCTCTGTGAGAATCTGTTACTTGAGAACAAAGATCATGCCTCAAATATCTGTGTTCTGAAAACATAGAACAGTGTTGAAAGAAAGTACTGAAATATTTTTCAAGTAGTTGACTGAGGAGACTGTAGAACTGGTAGAAAATTATTCCTTAATATGATGCCCCCTTCATGCTGTGCTATCCAGTTCATGGTAATTTCATATTCTACACACACTTCTTAAAACTTTTATTATATTTTGTACTTACTAGATATTACTATTTCAAAGGAATTTTCTAAGAGAAAGGAATCAAAAAAATTGTGCATAGCTTAACATCTTAAATAAACCATAAATTTATAGAAGACATTAAAATGTGGCAATTTAAAATGATATTAACTAGATTATTTAATTAATCAGACTCCCAAAATTTGTTATTAAACAAATCATTACATGCAATAGCTTAAGAATGTTTCTACTGGTTTATTATATATTTAATAAGCAGAAGGGTATTTAACTTATGGTCACAAACTAAATCAGTAAGAAATAATGGTGATGATGACAATGATAAGATTATTATAATAAGGTGGGCACACCATATTTTCCAAAGATGAGTAAAACACTATTTCCCATCCCATAGGCTTCTTCTGACCTATATACTCCTTTGATTGAAGATAATGTTCCCTCCCCTTGAATCAGGGAGACTTTTGACTTGTTTGGAACCAATAGATATGGCAGAAATGACAGTGCGTGATTTCAGAGATTAGGTTAGAAAAGGAAATATTGTATGTGCCCTGTTAACTGCACACTTATTCTTAGACTAGGAGCCCATCACGTGAAATCGCGTGGCGCCGCCCACCCACCCACAGCCCTGCCTTGACACGGGAACCTCTCCACACAGAGCTCCAGTGCGCCTGGCCCAGCCCCCAAACCCTCTTCTCTGGCGGCTCAGTCCCACCAGTCACCTCGGGCTGGTCCCGCCTTCTCCAGGCACCTCCCCACTTCCACCCCATCTCCGGAGCAACAGGACAGCTCTGCCCCATCACAGCACCAGAGGAGAGTGTGGAAGTCTCCTGCCTGCTGCGTGTGGGCCGCAGGGCACGCAAAGTGCGAGTGGTGGGTGGCGAAGGACTGGTGAGGGGGGTGCTATGGGCTCTCACCCCTGCCATCCCAGGCACAGGATGGTCCCACCTCCTCTGGGCGCCTCCCCGCTTCTGCCTGTCTCTGGAGCAACACCCCAGCTAATATGCTAATGACCTGGTCCTTACTGTTATGGCGTCCCGGCCATTAGCATATTAGCTCTTTATTAGTATAGATTCCTAAAATGCCATGCAGAAAGCCCAACTATCCAGAGGCCATCATGCTGTGAGAAAGCCAAGCCATGTGACAGGCTAAATGTAGTTTTCCTTCGTCTTCCAGGCCTCAGTCCAAGTGTCGGGCATGCAAGCTAACAAACCTATATCCTTCCTGAATTCCTTAGTATCTGTTAGCATAAGAAATTGGTTGTTGTTTTATGCCAGTAAACTTAGGATAATTTGCTATACAGCAATAATAATTGTGACAGGAATGGTTAGGTGTTCAACAATCTTGGACATAAAGAAAGAAGACATTTATTCACTCTTTTGCAGTTCATTTGGGTCCCATTTGACTGCTAGCCAATGGGATATAGAGGGACGTATGCCACATTGAGGTCTAGTTATCAAACTTCCTGTTCAATCATTTATCATCTCTTCCTTTTCTGTATTGACAGTGGAGGCCAGAATATAAAGATGGCAGTATCAAAATACTGGAAATTTCTGAATCACTGAGTCATCATTACCCACCAGGTAGAGACCTATCCACAAAAACTGGCTAGCATCAGACCACTGCATAAGTGATAAATAAATTACCATTGAACTACTGGGATTTGGGGGTTTGTGTTATAGCAGCAAGCATCCGTTACTCTGACTAATACACCTAAAAAATTCATTATATTTGTGTTACTACATTTCTATTACTAATACAAAGTCATTGAGCACTTGAGATGTGCTAGAGAGTTTGCTTAAGGCTATGCTATGCATGTGTTATCCCACTGAAACTCAGATCAACCATAATACTATGCAGGTATGTTTGTTTTCCCTATTTTATAAATGCAAAGAGAAGGAAATTCCTTGAAGATGGAGATAAGCCTTAAATAAGCTTGTCTTCCAAGAGTAAAATTAGCAAAATCCATTAGAAGAGGTTAGCCACCTATAAATGTATTATTGAATAAATTTGTGTTAAACAGGTGCTCTGAATGTATTCCTAAGCCACTAATTTTAGTAATAATAAAGTATGTGCAAAAATCCCTGGTTTTATTTACATATATTTTAGTAAACAGACCACTATAGACTGGTTAAAATGTATTTTACAGCCATCTTTTAAGGGTTAGAAATAATTTTTGTTATAGTATCTTTCTGTATTTTATGACTTTAATTAAATTTCTGACTTCTGTTCCAAACACTGCAACATAAGACAGTATAAAACACATTTTAATCATTAAATTTGTGGATAATTGTGATTTTTTTCAGGGCTTATAGCACCAAGGGACTGATAAGGGGGGATGGTGTACATAAAATGTACTTCAGCGAGTGCCACATACTCCATCCTCAAGGGTCTTTTTTCTTCCACAATCCAAGAGCTAATGCATATAATTAAGAAGTCTCATCAGGACTGTTCTAAAATAATTAACACCTTTAAAGAGGGATCTTGTCACTTGCACAGGTAAAATGCAGGACTTTCTAAGACAGCTACACGTAGCTAATGTTATGAAGCTCATACTGGGACAAACAGCATCGACACAGACCTGCCTGTGCACTTATGACCACATTGTGACCCAAAGTACAATCCTTAGTAGAAATCCTTGTTACTTTCAAACCCATCTTAAACCAAATATCAAGTAAATTTTAATTCTTTGTGAAGTATTTATCCAGTTAGTTTCCTATTGTCAATCACTTTTGTAATATAAAATATAATGAGTAACATTTTCCTTGCCCTTAGTTCCGTGAGGTCCAGTGATGATGCATCAAACAAATGTCATATTTGGCAACCAAATCAATCACTTTACTTAATTGTAAGAAATCCAACATCTGCTTTTACCTTAAAGGTCTAAAAACCCTTTCTTTCATGTAGCCTACATTCTCATGAAATGTAGAATATTGTCTGTTTCCCCATATATTCTCATGTGGGGAAACAGACAATATAAGAAAAAAGTATATCATTTGTCATGACGAACACTATACAAACATAAACTTGTGTGACAACACAGAGGGCTACTAAGTGGGAGATGCTATTTGTTTATGTGATTCTATCTGGGATCAATGCAGATGTTATATAAGGTAATGAGAGATCTGCCTAAAGAAGTCTGCTGTGCAAAGTCTTGGAGAAAGCATCTCTAAGTGGAAAGATGCCAAGGTGCAGGCAAGCCTGGGGAATTGGAGGAACAGCAGGAGGGCTGTGTGTCCCAACAGGAAGGAGCAAGGAAAAGAGTTGTATGCTAAGTGCTCTTCAACAAATTGCCCAAAAAGTGATTTGGGGAATTTATGTGTTTAGAACTGACTGGTCAAAAAAGGGAAGTCGGTGAAGTAGAAGGGCCACAGCTTTGTAAGGACATTGGGCTGTTTCCTTCTCCCGAGTCAAGGAAAGTGGCCCGAACCAGGTGCCTGAAAGCCCTGGATCTCATCCTGTGACTCCTCCCATCAGTGTGTGACCGCATTTGCATCATTTCATTTGCATTCACAGACCCTTTGCTATCAAACTCCAGAATATGTCTCCCTTCGAAACACCATCATTTACTTTACAAGTACTACAAATATAAAATTCCCCATCTCTCTCCTATTAGTTACACCAAAGTCTCTCTTCTAAGAGTCGTCATTTTATAACTTGTATTTTTCAGATTCTTTTCTCTAGAATATCCTTAACTTCCCCCAAATTACTTTTGAAATGTAGGCAAACAACCAAACAACTTATTTGAGGTAAGTAATCAGCACACCCTAAGATTTTTTTAAGATAGAAAGAAAATATAAAGTAATAAAAACGTACTAGATTTAATATTGGCTACAAATTTACTAATGTATTCAATTACTAATGCAAGGTCATTTATAATAATTGATAAAAAATCTTTTAATAATGAAGTTATCAGAAACAAGCAACAACACAAAATCTCTTTAGCTTCCACAACTAAACATCTTTGCCATAATATTCTTCTATTCACAACGCTAGGTGTTTCCCCTGAAGGCATTTTCAAAGAGAGATGCTTGGTTTCTTATGTTTGGCTACTTTTTGAGTCAAAGGCCCTGAGCAGTGCTTGTGTAGAGCTCTCTGAGCGCAGGCTGCCGCAAAGCCTTTCTGACCATGGACTCTCCTGCCAGTCCATCGCCTTTGACCCTTTGGTGAAAGAGATCTTCCCAGAATGACTTCAAGCTGAGCATTTTTCTCCCAGCAGGAGCAACAGAGATCACTGACCCGTGCTTTGTTGCTAAACCAACATGCTTCTCAATGAACACTCTTTCTTACCCTCGTCACCTCTGTTCCCTAAGTCCAAAATCTCTCCGAGTGCTGTACACAGAGGGAAGGCCATGAAGTGCGCTGAGAGCACACAATGTCAGCACTCGCTGACCCGTGCCAGCACGGTCTGCTTTTCCTTACCCTCAACTCTGGCTTCAGAGAAAACAGCATGAGCCTCACGACAGAATTCTTCCCACTAACCTTTGATTTCAATTTGCATATAAAGCTAAGGTTACATTGCTATGGGTCTTTTATTAAGTTCCCTTAAAAAGCCCCCCTGGTAACTGGCTTCTTTACAAACTGGTTCTGACACTAGAAAGGAGTCCTGTCACTTCCAAAAAGAACAGAGTGTTTTATCTGGGACTCCCTGGCAAGAGTCCTGTGAGCATGAGGAGTAGAGTGACTAAGATGAATGCAGGAAATCTGCCTAAGTGAAAAGGAGTAAAGCCTTTGTGTGGGAAATAAATTTGAAAAGGCACCCGAATAGATTCTCCACAGTCAACAAAGGGTCTGCAAAGCAAGGAGAGAGGAAGCTACCACTTGATAAGTTAGGCCCACGGAGAGCAGGTGTTCCCTGTGGTTGGAAACCCTGGCCTGATAAGGAACTGTGATCATTAGTGCCTGCGCAGTGCAGAATGTCTCCCAGTGGGTGGGGTGCGGCACTGGCCTCAAGCAGTATATTCAAGGCCCGGAAACTAGAATGAACATAATTTATCATCCAAATTGGATACTTTTGACAGTAAAGGAGGGTATAATCCAAATTTCTCCTAAGGAAACCAAGGCATATGCTCACCTTCCTTCACTGTATGTTAAACTCACTTAGCAAATACTAATTTTATGAAAACTCGATTATAATCCAATAATCTTTGGGCAAATTGTTACTACTATAACTTAAATAAAAGAACAAGTAAAATGGTTGAATAAAGTTGATAAATTTCAACATCACATAAACCTCAAAAATGGAATTTTAAAAGGTAGGTTCATCAAAGGGTAGCCTAAAATTTAATTTTACCTGTTGATTGAATGATGCAAAATACCAAGGAGAATATAAAAAGTTCTTTACAGCCTTTGGAGAAAGGTGAGTAACTAAAGGATTCTATTTACAGAGTAGCAGAGTATACATATGATATTTGTAAAGAAAGAAGCATAGTTAGACACATAAAAGAAGGATTTAAAAATTAGAGCACATAGGAGAATAGAAGCCCTCAGGGCAGACAGGAGGATGGAGAAAGGAGCCTGGAGCCCCAGACTGGGACTAGGAAGAAAACAAGGAAGCTGGAAGAAAAGACAATTTTAACATTCAAGTAATTTGGACAATTGGATTTAAAGGGAAAAACGAATAAAGGGCGATTGAATCCTTGGAAAACCCAATCAGGACTTAAGACAAGCGTAAAGGCACACAGTAAATGTTTTAGGTTTTGCAAGCCTCGCAGTCTCTTGGCCTTACTTCACCTTGCCTGACCACTGTAGCACAGAAAGCCATATAGGCGTGAGTGTGGCTGTATTCCTAAAATTAGAATTTCATATAATTTAATTTTTCAAAAAATATTACTCTTCTTTCAAATTTTTTTTCAACCATTTAAAAATATTAAAACTATTCTTCACCCATATGCCATACAAAACAGACGGTGGACCATATTTGGCCCACGGGTCATAAATAGGTCTGATCTAAGATAATACATAATGATTCACAAATATGAGAAATACAAATCAACAAAAGAGGAAACCATACATTAGAAATATTTGGCAAGCAGCCAGTTGTAAAGTAGAAAGCTGTTAGTATTTTTCATATTCTAAATGTCAGCATTTTCAGTAGTCCATGCACACCTTTCTAATTAGTCCGAATCAATACAGTTTAGTAGGACTTTACTTAAACTGTTTTCTAAGATATTGGCTGCTGGATAAACATTATTTTTTAAAAATCAACTTCATCAACATAATGTACATGCAACTTTAGGTGTACAGTTTGATGAGTTTTGATAAATGTGTACACCCACGTGACCACCTTGGTTAAGATTCCATTGCATTGAAGCATGGACATTCTCATTTGGTTTTTCATCTTAGGGAAGAATATTTTATCCTTCATTTTTAAGCACAATGATGGCTGAAAATAATAATTTAATAGTATTCGTTCATTTCCCCCTATAGTGAAGAAACTAACAACACTGTGTAAAATGACAATAGCTATGACAACACATAAAACAGACTTGACTGCATATCTTTTGATTTTACACAATATTCTTTTTGCTATTTCTTCATTTCTGCACTTAATTCCACAGAATTCTAACTGTACAAGACTAATTCTATACTAGTTAGTGACTGACACAATCAGGGCCTTTTCCTCCAGTAGTTTGAATGTGAAATTTCAGAGAGACAAACAAGCAGCTTGGTCCAGAAGACATATAAAGCAAAAGGATTTTCTTTAGTCAAGAGGAAAAGAAGTTATGAAGGAGAATGAAAGGAGTTCAGAGAAATCATGACAGTGCACATAATATAAATTAAGGAAATGATATATAATTGCAGTAAAAGCCACACATCTGTTTCTATAGGTACAGTAGAATTAGACACAAAAGATTTTTCAATTTTATTTTTATTTGTTTTTCAAAAATAAATTTCTATCAAATGAGATATTGAAAATATGTTCCTATTCCCTGAAACATGAAGTTAGAAAACTAACAGAAAACCTAAACTTAGTGGTGGTCCTGAACATCTGCTCATTTGCCTTTCCAAAGTCTATCTATTTTCCATGTGCTTTTGATGAGTCACAAGTGGAAATTCACAAAAAAAATATACAAAGTCTACATTCTAAATGGTACCTGTTGCAAGATGCACTTTTGCTGCCTTTCCCACTCTTTTTGAGGGTATTTCATTGCTGGACACCCATGTTACTCTCTCAAAATCTAATTAATTTGTTCTTTTTGAATTTTCTCTATTTCTGGTTAAGCACCTTTTAGGCCTGTGATGGCGAACCTATGACATGCGTGTCAGAGGTGACACGTGAAGTCATTTTTTTGGTTCATTTTTCTTTTTTAAATGGTATTTAAATATATAAAAGAAATATCAAAAATATGTCTTTGTTTTACTATGGTGGCAAATATCAAAAAATTTCTATATGTGACACGGCACCAGAGTTAAGTTAGGGTTTTTCAAAATGCTGACACACCAAGTTCAAAAGGTTTGCCACCACTGTTTTAGGCAAAAAAAAAAAAAAAAAGAAAGAAAAGAAAAAAGAAAGAAAGAAAGAAAGCCACTGAGAGTCCTTTGTGTATGCTTCAAGGTTAATAAAAACAAAATGCAGAGCCCTACCCAGTTTGGCTCAGTGGATAGAGCACCGACTCCTAGACTGCAGGATCATGGGTTCGATTCTAGTCAAGGGCACATCCCTCAGTTGCAGACACAATTCCAGGCCGTGGTCGAGGCAAGTGCGGGAGGCAACCAATCAGTGTGTTTCTCTCACATCGAAGTTTCTCTCTGTCTTTCTCCCTCCTTTCCACTTTTTCTAAAAATCAATGGAAAAATATCCCTAAGGATTTTTTTAAAATGCAGAATTTTAATACTAAAGTAATATAGAATCAAAATCACAATTTGCATTAGATAATCTATATTTCAGATACCCAATGTTAATAAATATAGGTCTCTTCTTATATAAACAGCATATTGAGAAAAATGTAATTATTTGTTATGAAACTCACCTTTCAAGTTATTCTTTGAATTTTGACTCCAAGTTGCTCTATGAACATTGGTCTATGGCTTCTATAGTTAACATTATTCAAATACAGAATAGGCAAAAATAATAGGCAGCTTCAGTAAATATAATAATATACTTACAGTGGTGATAGCATAGCTATCTTCTTATAAGAGACTTTTACTAAGTACTAATATATTTCTATTAGCTCATTTCATCAGTATAATAATCTTTTAAAGTAGTTTTAATACAAAGTTCATTTTATTAAGGAAGAAACATGTTCAGTAAGATATGTTTCTTGATTTAATCTTAACCATTATATTATACTAGAGGCCCGGTGCACAAATTCATGCACGGGTGGGGTCCCTTGGCCTGGCAGGTGATCAGGGCCGATGGTGGGGAGGGGGTGGCCAGTCAGGGGGAGGGACCACAGGAGGTTGGCCAGCCACGGGAGGTTGGCTGTGGGAGTGCACTGACCACCAGGGGGCAGCTCCTGCATTGAGAGTCTGTCCCCTGGTGGTCAGTGCGTGTCATAGCAACCAGTCATTCAGTTGTTTGGTCACTTAGGCTTTTATATATATGGATGGGCTCCTAATCACTATAACATTTATTTATAGATTTGAAACACCAAATAGAAAATTTAATATTCCCTACTCTACAACTTCATTTTCTACAAGCTAAAATAGTGTAGAGATTAGTAATAATAAATGTTACAGTATTTATCTTAAAACTTTTAAAAATAATCCAAAAATTTGTAAAATAATTATTCAACAAAATAAATATTAAAGGCAGATATAATCAGAATTTTATTACACAGCTTATAAAATATCAGGCTCTGAACTTAGGTTAGTACTTTATTGTCTCAAGGGCACTAAAGAGCATGCATGAAAATTCAGAGATAAGATAGGATTTTGCAATACTCACAAACATCCTCAAGATCTTAGCTTATCCCTTCCCAAACTTGCATAATTATAAATGTATTCTCCTAGTGTTGACACTTTTTAGATATACTCCTCACATGCTTTGCATTTTTAACAGGATATTGGTCAACATTAAATTTGACCTTATAAAGAGATGGTTATACCAGATCAATTGTATCTATGACAAAAGGACAGTCCTCAAAGGGGGAAAAATTGATTTTCATTAATTGTGCACCTCAGTTAGAGTTCTATTCTCAACCTCTAATCCAATTAGCAATAGAGCTGTGTGGCTCATCCTCCAAGGAATCCCTGTAGAAGTTGTGTTGAGGACCCCAAGAGGCTGCCTCAAAGAGGGGCAATGCTGGGACAGAGAAGATGGGCCTCTGGACTATCTCCATGGCTTCAAGTACTATCTATTTCAGTGATGGCGAACCTATGACACGCGTGTCAGAGGTGACACGCAAACTCATTTTTTTGGTTGATTTTTCTTTGTTAAATGTCATTTAATTATATAAAATAAGTATAAAAAATATGTCTTTGTTTTACTACGGTTGCAAATACCAAAAAATTTCAATATGTGACAGCACACCAGATTGTTAGGGCTTTTCAAAATGCTGACATGCCGAGCTCAAAAGGTTCGCCATCACTGATCTATTTCATAATTTTGGCCCTCAAGTATGTTTGAAGAAAAAATATCTCTACCTCAAAATAAATAAATTATTTCAAACCATATGCTTACTGATATGATCTCAGCTAGACAGAAGATTATAGGGGTGCTTAATATTAATACCCTTATCTGGAGCTATTAGCAGAGATTATAGTCATATGAAGGGCCATGATAGTTTCATATATATATATATATATATATATATATATATATATATATATATATATATATATATAAATTTATCTTTTTTGTTGAAAGTATGACAGATATCCCCCTTTTCTCCCCACACTGATCCCCTCCACTTCCCACCCACCTGCCCCTGCCCCTGCCCCTCCCCAGGCCTACTGCACTATTATTGTCTATGTATGTCCATGGATTATGCATATATGCATATAAATTCTTTGGTTAATCTCTTCCCACCCACCCTCTTCCCGCTGAGATTCTTTAGTCTGTTCTATTCTTCCATGTCTCTGGATCTAATATGTTCATCAATTTATTTTGTTCATTATATTCCACATGTAAGTGAGATCATGTGATACTTGTTTTATTAGTAATCTTTATGAAGAAACTAAAATTATAATCTCATTTTTCTACCCAATGCTAATTAAGGTATGTTCAGCAACCAAATGTAAAAGCAACACGATAAATTATATAAAAAACCGTTTGGAAATACAATGAAGTTTAACTGGATCAAAATTTAGGACCAAGAGCAAACACATCAAATCAAAATGGAGGAGAAATATACAGGCCAAAACAGGGTAAAAATATACCTTTTTAAAGTCATTGTCTATACAACAATCATGGTTTTTAAGAGGGGGAAAAATAGGCTAACAACAGGTGACTCTATTAATAGCAATAACATAAAGGACAAGTTTTCTACTTTATTTAACCCTGGACAGGCCCTAATTAGAATATACTTTTTGTTAGTCTCATTTGAGAAGTTTGTTGAAAAGTTAAGTAAGGACTAGCAAAGAACACAACATACTAAATTATTCCTATGAGAAAAAAGCTAAAATAAATTGAAGTATTTACTTTAAAAAAGAGATGAGTATGAAAAAAATTATTGCCCTCTAAGGCTATTAATAATTATAATAAATTGTTTCCCTGGCCTACAGAATACTCAAGATGAGGAGTATAGAAAAATAATGACAAAATGATGTGATGTGCTATAAGTGAGGCATTTTGATAATAAGGACATTTTTAAATAATGCGACATCCAAATGGGAGACATTATAAGACTTTTTTAAAAAAAATCCCTTTCCCAGGAAAAAAGTGCATTCCCAACACCGGTTCATCTATGCTACTTCACTGGTTTATCTTCTCCAATCTCCACCCAGGACACTGGAAATGTAAGGGTTTCACTGTGCTAAGATTCTTTAAAGTTCATGTGTCTTCATACTCTCAGTGTTTCTACCTATCTTAGTTCCAACAATCCTTGCAACTTTGGGTTATTGTTAGTGCACTAGTGCACGCAGGTAATGTAAAATCCTTTGTTAGAAGAAGAATGTATTTGGTAAAAATACTTTGCAGTTCAGACATAGCACTGGTACGGGGACATGGCTCTCAGTCACATATGAACAAATACTTCCAGGCTGCTCACACATATAGTATATCCTGAGGTTTCTCCTTTATATGTACAGTTAGCTTGCTTCCAGGTTTTCTCAAGCTCTGAAGAGCTAGATCTTATATATTGTTTGTTTGTTTGTTTGTTAATCCTCACCTGAGGCTATTTTCTCCATTAATTTTTTGGAAGGGAGGGGAGAGACAGAGAGAGACACATCAACTGGTTGCCTCCCACACACTCCTTAACCTGGGCTGCAGATCGAGCCTGCAACCCAGGTAAATGCCCTTAATTATAATCGAACCTGAAACCCTCCAGTCCACGGGTGGTTGCTCTAACCACTGAGAAAACTGGATAGGGCCATCTTATATCTTGACATCTCTAGTTTTTCCTCTACGATTTCTTGCATCAGCCTTCAAGCACCTTGACTTTTGTTGACCCCTTTTCTTACAAGGTCTCCAAATGATTCCATTTCTATGGATGGCTCAGTGCGACATAACTATAACATTTAGGCCCACAGGATCTGAGTGACGCTCCTTCCATATCTCTGGGGCACTTCTAGTTCCATCTTATAATCTCAAGAACAGTCAAACCCAGAAGCTTTCAAACTGAACACTACTCATACTTCATTTCACTCGCGGGTCTTGCTGAATCATCTAACTCAGTGGTTCTCAACCTTCCTAATGCCGCGACCCTTTAATACAGTTCCTCATGTGGTGGTGACCCCCAACCATAAAATTATTTTTGTTGCTACTTCATAACTGTAATTTTGCTACTGTTATGAATCTTAATGTAAATATCTGATATGCGGGATGTATTTTCATTGTTTACAAATGGAACATAATTAAAGCATAGTGATTAATCACAAAAACAATATGTAATTATATATGTGTTTTCCGATGGCCTTAGGCCCTGTAAAAGGGTCGTTCAACCCCCTAAAGGGGTCGCCACCCACAGGTTGAGAACCGCTGCTCTAACTGAAGCACCCGCCACTCTGTCGGAAGGTTGTGTATTTTGGCCACAAGGGCTTGATTGGCTGAGGTGGGAGGCTCTGGTGACACCTCTAAAGAGAGGTGATCGTCCTCCAGTAAATAAGTAGGTGGATAAATTGAATTTTTGAGATAATTCTGAGGCACGGTCTGTAGTACCCCCCAAACCAAGTTCCCCAGCAGTAACAACCCCAGTTGCCCATAGTGACTCAGAAAGACACCTGTTGCTTTCCTCCCTTTCCAGCCTCACTTTCCCTGTCTCACTTGTTCCTAAATAAACTAATGGCGAACACAAATCCTTACCACAGTGTCTGCTTCCAGATGAACCTATCCTGAGATAATGTATCTCTATATCATTATCTGTACATTTTCCAAAGAACTTCCACTGTTTTTTTAAATAACATGTAGAAAATAATCCACATTCACATTTAAGTAAAAACAAATAGTCCTGGTCTCTGTATATGCACTGTGCCCACAACCAATGGCTCATCCTTGGGAAGAAAACATATCCTTGGGAATATGGCACATATTTCCCCAAAGAGACAACTCCCAGCATCAAGTGAGATTATAGAAGATTGTGATTCTCTGATCTAGTATGAATTGGATTGGCCATAGAAATAACTTCTTGTGAACACATTTTCCTATCAATGTCACTAGAGTGATCAGAAAGATTCTTTCCTTTCTGCTCAAGACAAGAAAGCAAATGACTATATGTATTTTTCTTTGGCTCCTGATCATGCTATGTGACAGTTCAAGAAATTCTGCATACAACAAATTCCATCATTTCCGCACACAGGGCCGTTAAATGTGCTCATTTGCATAAGTTATAACCAAACACACAGTAAAAGTATTGCTTGTGACAGTAGATCTGACTTTGGGGATGCATATGAATTTCTCAATTTTTAATGGATTTCGCATTGACATTATGGCATGGAAATAAAACATTTCTTGTAAGCATTCCAGGCATTCCAGCTGGTAACGAATGTTGCGATAATTCAATGAAAGGTAAAGCAAACTTACCCAAATCATCATGACTGAACATCTGATATCATGAATTGTATCATAGATCTTCTTTGAGATGTCCACAAATTGATTGTCGTCAAACACATCCAAAGAGTTCTTATTTAGGGCTTCCAAGGCGACATTCACTTGTGTCACAAACTCAGGAATTGCTGTAATTGATAAGAAAGAGAAAAAGATTGTCTTGTTTATATTTTCTGATTTCTAAACCTTCCAAGAAATGGAGAATCATATTTTTAAATAAATATTTGATTAATATAATTGTAATTATTTTTTTAATGTAGAGAGACAAAACATTTTGAAATTTCCAAAAAGTTAAAAGAATCAATAAGAAACAATTTTATGGAAATATTTTTAAAGATTATCTTTTTTCCTTTATATCATTTTTGGTTTTAGCCAAGCCTGGAACCATGTTATCATTTCTCATCCTATCCAATAAGAGCCCCAAGAAAACCCAAAAAGTATTTATATAAATAACAGCTGAAATTGTAAACATGAAGGTATTTAATGAAATAATTTGAGTTGCTAAATAGAAGAAAACTTCATTATATATACTAACTATGTATCATAGGAAAAATAGAAATACTGTAAACTTTCTTTGATAAGATTTTTTTCCCTATCAACAAATCAAAAAAAATCACTGCTTTTATATGCATTATGTTTCTAGCTAAAATAACATAACATTGAATGAGTGTAGGAATGCATCTATCAGTAAGGCCAATCCAGACGGTCTTTTTGATTAAGATTTAAAAATTATCTTCATTTAAAACATTCATTAACTCTACACTATATTTCAGTCACTTTTCTAATTGTCCACTGTGATTGATTCTTAAAAAACAACCCAAGTATTAATCTGTGGTTAGTAGGTGAATGACAAAGACACAGAGAACTCAATAATCCTGCCCAAGGTCATTCTGCTGACACATAACATAAGAGAGATTGAACTCAGACTGCCAGAATGGAGAGTCCACACTAAGCACTGTACTGTATTATATTATGTTTAAGTAATCTCTGTGCCATGTGAAGATGGAGGGAAAAAAAGTAGATAAAAGCAATGATTCTAAACCTGAAAGATAGAAATCGTTTATCTGTAAATGTTGGTGATATACATGGAAACTCATATATTATTTAGTTCCCCCTATTTTTTCACCTACTAAAATGTATTAGCTATACCCTACTTCTTAGCCAACTGTCCATTGAAAAATTCT